>NC_137469.1:135294866-136003774 GCF_964235325.1 Thermobia domestica | reverse complement strand
GGTATGTGCCCCATTTTTCTAGTGTATCTTAAAGCATTCCTTCTTGTATGATATATATGAGTCAAGCACAAGCTTATCCATACACTATCTTAAGGTCTTGTGTGATATTTCAGCTGATCCCCTAATTTTTTGAGCATTATATATATATATAGTGGCGGATCCAGGATACGATGAAAGGAGGGGCTAAACCATAGTTTGCAGTTTTATTCCGTGTAAAGCAGGATTATTGAAGCCCATTTTATATAGTGTATACTTGAGTGTGAAGTGGGGTTCCCCCTTGGATCCACCTCCCTCTCTCTCTCTCTCTCCTCTCTCTCTCTCTCTCTCTCTCTCTCTCTATATATATATATATATATATATATATATATATATATATATATATATATATATAGGTAGATAGATAGATAGATTTAGATATATACATGATCGAAAATGGCCTCGAATCCATACTCGCTGAGATAAGCAGAAGATGCCGTTTAAATCCACAAATTCAGCCCCATTAGTACTCTAAGGGGGATGATGACATGTAAAGATAATTGAAAATTGTCGATATTAATGTCAAATTCAAAGTTTTGGGGCTCCATAAGTTCATTGGTGACAGTTTTGGTGCTTTTTGTGTCCAAAATGAAACGTATTCTCCCCGTGCGAAGAACGGGTATTCTGCTAGTCTGTAATAATAACAAACGGAAGTTTCACATACCCAACCCTTTAATATATTTCTCGCTGCTCAAATTTACTCACTTTTGCGGTATATGTGTGTAAAGTAGAATTAAAACCTGTTGCTTTAAGTATTTTTTCCGTTAGCGAAATACATTGTCTATACAGTAGGACGTCGATAATCCTAACGTAAAAAATCCGAACGCGGTCCCTAGAAGCTTTTTACATTTTGTCTTAACGCTAGTGATAAAGAAACAATAGCGTATCCTTCGACGTTGTATGAAGTCAATGTTTTTACAAAAGTTCATTTACACGTAATTGTTTGTCATACATATTTTTATTTTTATTTTTCCTTAAGCCTACAAGTTTTAAGTGTGACTTACAAGATCAGTGTTTTTTAGAGTACAAGCAGGTTCTTCAGAAACATTAAATGTAATTACTGTATGTACTGAATAACCACTGTATCGATTGAACAACATACTGTACAGTATATGTAAGCCTAAATGGCATTTTCTTGGCCATTTTCGAAAATCCGAACTACCTGTGGTCCCAATTAGTTCGGATTTTCGACTTCCCACTGTATATGTTGCAGACATGTTACAGCAAGTAAGATTACTAGCATCAGGCCAAAAAATAGTTTTTAAACTATATTTTCCTGTTTATGAAAATACTTCCGAACAAATGATTTTTTCTAATGGTTTCAAAATTTCCGGAATTTTACATAGAACAAGGAAGATATCTCTATGAAATATATGTTTGATTTAACATATTAACTAAAATGGTTCTGTGATTAACTAAAATGATGATTCTGATAATACCCAAATTTTCCTTTTTTTCCTAGCTTGGGAAAACCGTAAAAAAACTGTTTTTTACCCAAAATTTCCGTTTTTTTCACAGGCTTTCACAACACTAGTCTGAACACACAGTGCACCGAACACTCCTATGGACGGGCCTCCGCAGCCGACGACCCATTCATGTGCGAATGTAACACCACGACATCGGCAACTACGACTGAAATGAACACGTGACCATTGCCACTGGACCTTGGCACAATGGCAGAGCGTTGCATTGTCTGATGAATCCCGATATCTTCTTCATCATGACGATGGGAGAGTGCGAATCCGTCGTGTTCCAAGGGAACAGCTCCTTGACATCTGTACTGCGGGACGGAGACAAGCTGGCTGCGGCTTAATTATTATCCGGGAAACATTTAGGTGAGCATCCATGTTTCTAGTGGAGCTCGAGCAAGGCACCATGACGGCCGAGGCGTATCGCACGCTGCTTGCAGACTGTGTGCACCCCTTCATGACGGCCATGTTTCCTATCGGTAGTGGCATTTTTCGACAAGATAATGCACCATGTCACAAGGCCAGGAGTGTGATGCAGTGGTTCGAGGAACACAGGAGCGAGTTCCAAGTGATGTACTGGCCCCCAAACTCTTCGTATCTGAACCCAATCAATCACTTCTATGAGGATGTGATTGAACATGACGTCAGGGCGCATCACCCCCTCCCCGGAATTTATGGGAATTAGATGATCTGTGTGTGCATATGTGTGCCAACTCTCTCCAGCGCCCCCACCGAGGAACATTGTGACCATGTCAAGACGCGTCGCCGTTGTTATCCGTGCCAAAAGGTGGACATACTAACAATTAGGTAGGTCGTCATAATGGTCTGGCTGATGTGTATGTGTGTATAATTTAACTCGTATATTTGTCTCGACTAGAATTTCAAGACGTCTCGACTCGAATTCGAGTCGAGTCGAGACAGAGACTGTCGAGTCGAGACATGAGTCGAGACAGAAACATATTTTCGAGTCGAGACAACATTTTCTTGAGACGAGTCGAGACAGGCTTAAATCTCGACTCGACTCGACTCGTGCACATCCCTAATCTTCTGTTACTTACGATGATGGTATCCTCGTCGCCAAAAGTGCCTTTACATCGCCGTGACGGGTATGTGACCGCGCAGTACTCCAAGGAAGGGATGGTTGCATAAGAAATTTTGAATAATTTTGAAGAGTTTTTATTTTGACTAGGGAAATAACGTATGTATAAGGAGTAAAGGAACAGATTTAAAGCATCAGTACACTGTCATCTCTGAAAAGATTCGTATTTTCAGTTTTTCAGTTTATTATCTTCTATGTTCAGTTAATAACTGCTAACAATTGCTACTAGCGCATGTCACTCTTCAGGAATTTACTAACTACGACATGTTCGCAGGACACTTTTCTAAGTCCTAAATGTATGCGTCAATAATTTCTTTCGTCTCACTGTCCTTATTTCAGAATGGAAACTGATTACGCTGAACGTGAATATGTTTCGCTGTCGTAAAGCAAGGTCCGTAATAAATGTAAATAAGGTTCTTCTTATTTAAAAAAAAAAAACCACAGATGTATTTATTGTTTGTATAGCACAATATAATACAGTAACTAAGCAACATGATAATCCTTAACACCAGCAAGATTTTTCCAACAGGAGGGGGGAGCAAAAGGCCGATATAGAGTTTTTCGATTTATTGCGCTATATATATTAAGTTAAAATTCATAACATTTGTAATTGATAGCATATATCGTCTTACTTTTTAAAATCGATACTGTAGCCTATTAGTCAGAACATACATCTCCAGACATGATGTAGAGAGAAGAGAAAGAAAGAGATATGATCAGTAGCGTAACTAATTTTCCTGCGCCAGGGGATCGATTAATAATCGATTTACTCATACCCGCCGCCTGCCCCACGCATTTCAGCTGCTGCGTTATATATATGGTTCTAGGTCAGAAGGGCAAGACGAAAGGGCGAGGACAGAAAGGCCGGAGTCAAAACAGGATCGATCAAAAGGACCCGCGACATAAGAGCTCAAGGCAAAACGGGCCCGCATCAAACGGGCCTTGTTAAAAGGACCCTACGTCAAATGGACCGGTGTCAAAACGGGCCCCGCTACAAAAGGGCCCTAGTGAAAAGAAACCTGCTCAAAAGGTCTCCGAAACAAACGTACCCGAGTTAAAACGGCCCAGCGTCAAATGGGACCGGGTCAAAATGGCTCCGAGTTAAAAAAGCCCGGGTTAAAAGGGTCCTGGTAACTGCCTCCGCGACAAAACACCCCGAGTAAAACCGGCCCCGGGTCATAAGCTCTCTGCGCCAAACGAGCCCTGTGCCAAAAGGGCCCGAATCAATACAGCCACGCATCAAAGGAGCCGGGTCAAAAGGGCACGGGTCGAAACAACGCGTAACAAAAGGGCCCGAGTCAAAACGGACCCGAGTCTAAAGGGACTAGGTCAAAAGGTCTCCGCGACAAAAGACGGGAGTCGAATCTACCCCGCATCAGAAGTGTCCGGTTCAAAAGTGCCCTGCGTCAAAAGAACCCGGGTCAAAACGCCCCCGACTCAAAAGGTCCTGGGTCAAAAGAATTTCGTGACAAAAAGAGGTAAAAAGGTTCCTGCGTCAAACGTGCCAGAGCAAAAACGCCCTCGCATTAAAAGAGCGTAGGTTAAGATGTCTGCGAGTCAACAGGGCTCGGGTAAAAGAGCCCCGAGTAAAAACAGCCTGGGCCAAAAGATATCCGTTACAAAACGGCCCTGCGTCAAACGGGCCCGAGTCAAAACGGCCCCGCGTCAAAGGGCCCCGCAACTAAAGGGCCCTAGTTCAAAAAAGGCCGGGTCAAAAGGACCCGCCTCAAAAGGGACCGATCTAAACAGCCCCGCTACAAAAGAGTCCGAGTGAAAAAGATCCCGCGTCAAACAGGCTTGGGTCAAAACTCTCCGCGAAAAAAGGGCCAGAGTCAAAACGACCCTGCGTCAAAAGGTTCTTAGTCCAAAGGGCTCGAGAAAAAAGGGCCCTGTGTCAAAAGAGTACGGGTAAATTAAAAAAAAGTACGGGTCAAAACGACCCCGCCTCAAAAGGGCCCAGGTCAAAACAGTCCGGCGTGAAAAAGGCCCGAGACAAAATTATCCCGCGTCAAGAGAGCCAGGAATAAAACGACCCATCGTCAAAAAGGTCTGCGTCAAACGGGTCCAAGAAAAGGCAGCCCCACGTCAAGAGAGCCCAGGTCATAATGTCTCAGTGTCAAAAGGGCCAGGGTAAATGACCACCGCGACAAAAGGACCCAAGTGAAAACGGCCCCGGGTCATGAGATCTCAGTGACAAAAGGGAAATGAGTCAATACGGGCCCTGGTCAAAAGGGCCCGGGACAAATTGGCCCTGGGTCAGAAAAGGCCGGGTCATAAGAGCGGCCTCTAAAGGGCACAAGTGAAAAGGACCCCGCAACAAAAGAGCCCGAGTCAAAAGGACCGGTTTCTAAAGGGCAAGGGTCAAAAGAGCGAAGCAACGAAAAGGCCTGAGTCAAAATGGCCCAGCGTCATAATTGTATGGGTCAAAAGGGATAAAGTTAAAAGGCCCTGTGTCAAAAGAGCCTGGGTCGAAAGGAACCCTCCTCAAAAGGACCCGAATCAAAACGGCCCAGTGTGAATAAGGTCTGGGTATAAGGGTATCCGCGACAAAAGGGAACGACTCAAAACGACCCCGCGTCAAAAGGGCTCGAGTTAAAAGAGGCCTGCATAAAAAGAGCGCCGGTCAAAAGTATCCCGCCTCAAAAGGGCTCGGGTCAAATTGGAACAGCGTGAAAAATTCAGGTCAAAATCGTCCTGCGACAGAGACCGCAGTAAAAAAGAACCTTGTGTTAAGAGAGCTCGAGTCAAAAGGGCTCTATGCCAAACGGACTGTGCCAAAAGGGGCCCCGCTACAAAAATTCCCGAGTCGAAAAGGCCCGGGTCTAAAGCTCTTTGCAACAAACGTTCCCGGATCAAAACGGCCCCGCGTCAAAAGAGCTCGTGTCAAAAGTGTCCTGCGACAAAAAGACCCGAGTCAAAATGGACCTGCGTCAAAAAGGCCCAAGTAAAAAGGGCTCCGAGTGAAAAGAGCCCAGGTCAATAGGGCTCGGATAAAAGAACCCCCCGACAAAAGGCCCGGGTTCAAAATATCTCTGCAACAAAAGGGCCCGAGTCTAAAGGACCTGTGTGAAAGGGTCTCCACGACAGAAGGACCCGAGTCAAAATGGCCCCACGTCTAAAGGGCCGAGGTTAAATGGGCTTGAGTTAAAAGGGCCCTGCGTCAAAAGAGCCCGGCTCAAAAGGATCCCGCGAGTCAAAAGGTTACTATGTCAAACAGACCCGAGAAGAAACGGCCCCGCGTTAAAAGAGCGCAAGTCAAAAAGTCTGCAGGTCAAAAGGGCCTAGCGACAAAAGGCCCCGAGTAGAAACGGCCCCGCGTGAAAAGGAACCGAGTCAAAAGACCCCGCGACAAATGGTCCCTACTTCGAAAAAGGCCGGGTCAAAAGGATGCAACTCAAAAGGGCACGGTTCAAACCAGCCCCGCTAGAAAACAGCCCGCGTCAAAGGGTCTCCGCGACAAAAGTACCCGAGTCAAAACGATCCCGCGTGAAAAGGGCCCGGGTCAAAACAGCCCAGTGTGAAATGTAAAGGTCAAAAGTCTCCGCGAAAAAAGAGTCCAAGTCAAAGTGACCACGCGTCAAAATGGCCCGGGTCGAAAAGGCTTGAGTTAAAAGTTTCCGGGATAAAACGATCAAGCGTGAAAAAGACCTGGGTCAAAATTGTCCCGCGACAAAAAGAACCGAGTCAAAAGGTCCCTATGTCAAACGAGCCCGAGTATAAACAACCCCGCGTCAAGAGAACCTAGAAAAAATAAAGAAACATTCGCAATAATGTTTTCTCGCCGGTTTGAATGCTTAAGGCACCGGCTGAGAGTTACGCGGCTGAGCGAATGTAAAAAAAGAGCACAGGTCAAAAGGTCTCCTGGTCAAAAGGCCCCGCGAGAAAAGTCTCCGGGTCAAAAGATCTCCGCAACAAAAGGGCCAGAGTCACAACGGCCCCGCTACAAATGGATACGAGTCAAAACAGCCCGCGCCAATAGGGCTTGGTGAAAGGGCCCCGCGACAAACGGGCCCTACATTAAAAGAGCCCGGGTCAAAAGGACCCGCCTCTAAAGGACACGGGTGAAAATAGCCCCGCTACTAAAAGGCCAGAGTCAAAACGGCCCCCACATCAAAATTGCCCGGGTGAAAAGGAATCGAGTTAAAAGAGTCGTGCGTCAAAGCAGACTGGGTCGAAAGAACCCTGCCTCAAAAGGGCGCGAGTCTTACGGCCCAGCATGAAAAAGGTCTGGGCGTAAGTGCTCCGCGACAAAAATGCACGAGTCAAAATGGCCCCGCGTGAAAATTGCCCGGGTCAAAAGGAATCAAGTTAAAAGAGTCCTGCGTCGAAGCAGACTGGATCGAAAGAACCCTACCTCAAAAGGGCCCGAGTCTTACGGCCCAGCATGGAAAAGGTCTGGGCGTAAGTGCTCCGCGACAAAAATGCACGAGTCAAAATGGCCCCGCGTCAAAGTTACCCGGTAAATACGGTTTCACGTGCAAAAAGCCTGAGATCAAAGTAAGAGTGAAAATCAGGTATGCACGAGGGGATAATATCCCCTTCGTAAGTTGAAGTGATTGTGCAAAAGAAGGAGAAACATCTGTAGTTATTATTAACAAATAGTAAATTTGAATGGTGATATTAATTTTGTTAATTGTTCTGCAACAATATCTATCGCTTCTCCATCAAAGTTCGCTTGCTCTTCCGACTTTCTGAATCAAACCTTATCTTTATTGACTTTCCCCTTAGGTCTAAAATTCCATTTCCACCCCTGGATCAAAGTATAGAATGAAAAATATTCTGTGGAAAAGATTAGTTTAATGTTGCTCTGAGAAGACATATGTGGATCTCTATATAGGGCATTGGGACAGAACAATAATATAGAGTTTTTCGATTTATTGCCCTATATATATTAAAAGTCATAGTTTATCATTCATAGCGTATATCCTCCTACTTTTTAAAATTGCCACAGTAGCCTATTAGTCAGAACATACATCTCCAGATATAATGTAAAGAGAAGAGAAGGAAGGAGATATGCCCAGTGGCCTAACTAGTTTTACTGTGCCCTGGATCGATTCATTCCATTGGTGATCGATTTGCTCATACCCTCCTCCCCCACGCATTTCAGCTGCTGCGTTATATATATATATATATATATATATATATATATATATATATATATATATATATATATAAGGTTTGTCCGGAAAGTAATAGAACTGAGTCGATTTAAAAAAAATATTGAGCCAATCGTTACAATTCTTTGAAAACTTTCAAAATAGGCTCCTTCTGTGTCGATGCAGCGCTGCCAGCGCGATTTCCAAGCGTTGAAGGCGTCACGGAAGTCATTCTCCGGAATAGCCTTGAGAGCCGCGGTGCAAGCTGCTTGGATCCCCTCTGTCGTCTCAAAATGCTTGCGTTTCATCGGGCGTTTCAGGCGAGGAATGAAAAAGAAGTCCGGGGGCCACATCTGGGCTGTAGGGCGGCTACGGAAGCGTTGGGTTGCCGGCCTTGGTCAGGTAGCTGTTCACAAGAAAGGCGGTGTGAGCCGGAGCGTTGTCGTAGTGCAGCTTCCAGTCAGCTCCGATGTCTGGTCGAACCCGATTGACCCTTTGTTTGAGTCTCTTGAGCACTTCCACGTAAAACTTGGCGTTGACGGTTTGTCCAGGAGGAACAAATTCATATGGGACGAAGCCTTTGATGTCAAAAAAGAATGAGCATCGTTTTCACTTTGGATTTGCTCATTCTTCTCTTTTTGGGCGAGGAGACGCCGGCGTGTGCCACTCGGAAGATTGCCTCTTTGTCTCGAGATCATACTCAAAGATCCATGATTCGTCACCTGTGATTAGTTTTTTCAAAAATTGGGGGTCACTTTCACATATGTTCAAATTTTCTTGGCACAATTCCACTCGTCGCAATTTCTGGTCGTCAGTGAGCACTTTTGGGACAAACTTCGCGAACACCTTGCGCATGTTCAAATGCTCCGTCACAATTTCATGAACCACAGTTTTTGGTAAATTTAACATCTGGGCAATTAAACGAATACTTAGTCGACGGTCTGAGTTCAAAACTTCGCGCACACGAGTCACATTGTCGGTGTTTGTCGAAGTCGAAGATTTTCCAGCGCGGTCTTCAACGGCGACCTCTTCCCGGTAATCCGAAAAGGTCTTGTGCCACCGAAACACACCACTTCTTGCTAAAGCATCATCTGGGTAAGCCTGCTTGATCATATCAAACGTCTCTGTCTCAGATTTACCGAGTTTAACACAGAATTTAATCGCGTACCTCTGCTCTAACGAACGCTGCATTTTCGGCTTGCACCACTCACAGAAACACGTAGCGCGAAAAAGCCTGTCCTGACTCTCCGTGTGCTCGGAGACAACTGACCAGCCGATCGTTCGTTAGCTAGGAACGCCCTCTACTGGATTCAGTCGGTGCGCGCACGCTCCGAAGTACAGTCATGGCGGAATAAAATCAGTCCTATTACTTCCCGGACAAACCCTGTATCTATCTATCTATCTATCTATCTATCTATCTATCTATCTATCTATCTATATATATATATATATATATATATATATATATATATATATATATATACTTACAGTATACAAAGTTATTTTTATTAAGAAATCTAAGTTTTTACTTATCTTTTTCCTAATCACTACATACTTAACTACATACTTATTTTTATTAAGAAATCTAAGTTTTTACTTATCTTTTACTTTATCACTACATACTTAACTCGTAACTACTATCGTGGGGGATCAAATTTGACCTCCGCAAACACATTTCTAGCTGTGGACAATATATATTGTTTCACTGAGGCTTCAGTCGTCTATTCTCAGTTGACCTTGCTAGGGGGCCGCGGTGGCTCAGTGATATAATAGATTATTCAACTCTGGTGCATGGGGTCCTGGGTTTGATCCCAGCCCGCGCAAAGTGAACCTTGTGCTGGATAAACACTGTGTGCGTGGGTTTTCTCGGGGTTCTCCAATTTCGTCCCACTTTCTTCATTCCACCATTTCATTCATTTCTCATTATCATTTCTCATTATCCTCCTTTAGCCTAGCCGGCATAATCGTGGGTCGTATAACTTAACGGTTGCATTTTTTCAGTTGATCTTGACATTTCGTAGCGACTTCTTCGTGTCCATGCACTTTGTTGTTTCGATAGTTTCGGACCTCTGGGGTCGAAATTTTCCCCAGGATAGTACCAGAACTCGGAACTGGCAGATTTTGCAGAAGGTGGTTTCTTGCAATTTTCTATAGAATACTGGACGTTGCATGCTGAAATAGCCTTGTTTTTTTTACCATCTTTCCAACGAACCAAGAAGACTTTAGAGACGAGACTTTAGAGAGGAGTATTACGATGACTCTCGCTCAAGATCACCTAAAAGTAAGGGGCGAATGCGGGACACTTTCTCGTAGGCTTCGGCAGTTATTGTTACGACTAACTGATAGGAACATCAATGAAGACTGTCCGCAAACAGATTCTCCAGCTAAAAGAAGGAGATGTGCTATTTGTCCTCGAATTGATGACATAAAACGTTCTTGGATTTGTTCTATGTGCAACCGAAATGTGCATAAGGGTCAATAAAGAAAAATCACTATATGTACTGACTATCAGTAGAAGAACTAAAGTGTCTATATTTGTTCTGTCTAATGGATATGTGATTAAGACACATTTAGGGGTCGTCCACATATTATGTAACGGGGCAAGGAGGGAAGGGGGTTCGGCCTTGCGTTATGAAGAGTGATAAGGGGGAGAATACGTTTCATTTTGGATATATAGGGCACCAAAACTGTCACCATCAACTTACGGACTCCAAAAACTATGGATTCGACACAAATATCGGTCATATTCGATCACTTTTATATATCTCCCCTTCCCCAAGTTGCATGGCCAAATTTTAATTTAAACGGCATCGAAAGTGTTACTGTTCATCTCAGAGACCCCTAACACCATGGTCTCGACTCTAATATCAGTCATTTTCGAACATTTTGTATATGTCATCCTCCACTTTACCCAAGTTGCGGGATGAATTTGGATTTAAACTGCATCGAAAGAGTCACTGTTTATCTCAGCGACGCCGAAATTTATGCATTTGACACTAACATCGTTCATTTTCAATCATTTTTTATATATTCCCCCTCCCCCAAGTTGCACCTTCAAAGTAAAATGATAAAAAAACATCCCAGGTCAGAACTTCATCTATGTTGAAAATTTGAACGAGATCGGTCGGGTGGTTAAGAGTTATTGTTACAAACACAGTCACTTTCATTTATATATATATATATATATATATATATACGAGGGTTGAAACTTAAATAGTGGCAACACTGCTGTGGAGACACTATGCAATGAAATGTACTAGTGGCGCTGATAGCGCACGTTGTTGACATATCTACCTAACCTCAGAGCAAATAGACTCGCCCGTCCCACGTCACTGACAGGCGCACAAGCGAGGGAAGCACAAATCACTTGTGAGCAAGCGGTCTAACTTAAAGGTGTCAAATTCGCTAGTGGACAGTGGACAGTGATCCACGCCTGACGATTAGTGAGCTCCTCCACGAAACCGGATTAGCGCGTAAGACTGTGCTTCGCATTCTGAAGGAACGCCTGGGCATGCGCAAAACTGCATCACAATGGGTTCCGCATGAGTTGATGGAAATGCAAAAATGGATGCGTTACGACGCTGCTCAGACGCGCTTGGAGCGGTATGAGCGCGAAGGCGAGGCTTTCTTACGCCGTATCATAACACTGGATGAGACATGGGCCAGATCTTACGAGCCAACACTGAAACGCCAATCCAACGAATGGCGTCATTATGGGTCGCCGCGAAAGTCGAAAGTGCGTCAGAGCCCCAGTGTGGTGAAAGTTATGGTGTGTTATCCTAACGCATGACGTTCCTCCAGGGCAGACCGTCAATGCCCTAATCCGGTTTCGTGGGCGAGCTCACGAATCGTCAGGCGTCGATCACTGTTCACTAACGCGGCAACAGCTTGCACTTCTTCTTCAGAGACGCTAGGACGACCTGCCCGATGCATGTCCGCCACAGTTTGCCGACCTTCGTTAAAGGTTTTTACCCACCGTGCCACTGTTCTGTACGGCAATGCCGATTCCCCACACGCCTCTTGAAGCCCTTGATGACACTGTCGTGCTGTACGACCTCTGGCACATTCAATCTTGATCCAACTCCGTTGTTCCTGTTTCGAAAACATAGTGACACCTTTACGTTAGACCGCTCGCTCACAAGTGACTGTGCTCCCCTTGCTTGTGAGCCTGCCGGTGACGTGGGACGGGCGAGTCTACTTGCTCAGAGGTTAGGTAGGTATGTTAACAACGTGCGCTATCAGCGCCACTAGTACATTTCATTGCAAAGTGTCTCCACAGCAGTGTTGCCACTATTTAAGTACCAACCCTCATATATATATATATATATATATATATATCGATATAGATAAATAAATATTCCTATTGTTTTGGAAAATTGCGAACTATAGCCTATATAAATTGAATCATACAGAAGAGATTCGAAGACTAGACACCAGCGTAAATGGTGGCGAATCCTGCATGTATTACAATACAATAAAACTCCGTTTTGTGGCTACCGCAGCATTGAATTTAGGGAACACGCTTTTCCGGAGTTAGTTGTTAGTGGTCGTAACCACCGCCTGAAAATGCCCTCATGTTCCCACTAGTATTGCTATTTCTGAGAATGTTACCTGAAACCTTTGATTTGAATCATTACTCACTCTATTCTTCTAAGGGGTTTTGCATAGGAAACAGAAGAAATTCTTTTTCGTGAAATTATATTTTCCGCGATGGAACGATCCAGGATTTGTAGATCAAAATAAGATATTAAAAAAACCTAATTCGTCGGATAATATCTCGTACTAAATTTTTGATTTTTGAATTTGAATATTTCTGAAGAAATTGAGTTTATTCGCATTCTCGCACTGATTTAGGACAAGAAGAATATGAAATGAGGTAAACTGAAGTCCTAAGTCCAAAAAAGATGCTCGAGAGCTTCTTCACAAACGAGATGTTCCTGCTTCTTCACATGCGCAGCCACTTTGCATCGTCGAAACTGGCGAATTTCAAATGCACGAAGCATCCTGGATCCCTGAAAAAGAGATCGATGTTAGTTCTTCAGATCCTGTTCCACCTTCATCTTCCTTGTCAGTACGAGGGTCACTACGAAAGGTTTCAGATGTGAAATAACTTACTTAAAATCAATTTAACACTTACATTTTCTCAAAGTATTCACCATTACATTGTACACACTTTTGCATCCTCGAAAGCTACTTTTGGAAGCAGTGTTGCCAGCCTTTTTCTTCAAGTGTTGAAAGTTCGTTCTCGTAAGCCACTACAGCTTCTTCAGGGCTGCAAAATCTCTTCCCACGCAAACGATCTTTGATCCTGGGGAACAGAAAAAAATCACACGGGACCAGGTCAGGGCTATACGGCGAATGAGACATAAGTTTGACCTCCCTAGCTTCTAAAATCTGAATTGTGATATTGACCGTGTGTGCGGACGCGTTGTCATGATGAAGCAGGATCCCACGCAATCCAGTTCTTGGACGCCGTTCCCGAAGCTTCTGGAACACTTTTGTTAGGAAAACAGTAGTGTACCATTGAGCAGTAACAGTCCTTTGTTCTTCAAGTGGAACAGTTGCAACATGGCCAGATTTGGAGAAGAAAGTTGCGACCATATTCTTCTCCACACTTGGCGGTCGTTTCACTTTCATGGGTGGATTTTCGTCTGGAAAGATCCAAACTGTAGACTGGCGTTTATTTTCAGAGTCAAATTGATAGATCCAAGTCTCATCACCAGTAACAATGTCAGCGACGCGTCGAGAATTGCCTCCATCAAATCTTGCAAGCATTTCTTCACACCATTACACACGCATGCGCTTCTGCTGTTCAGTCAAAGTGTGCGGCACCCAACAAGATGAAACCTTCATGAACCGAAGATGAACATGAAGAATTTTTGTTACTGCTGGCGATCCAATGTTCACTGTAGATTCAATGTCGTTGAAAGGTGTTCAAGGATTTTCTCGAATCATTTGTTCCACAGCGGCAATGTTTTCATCTGACACAGCTTTTGCAGGACGTTCAGCGCGATGTCCGGCCACTTCTGAATTCACCAAACCACAGAAAAATTGTAGCACGGGAAAGCAAGGACCCCAAATGCCCCCTGCAAACGGTCAAGGCTTTGTGTCTCGTTCAAACCACTTTTGAAATCGTAAAGGATCATTGCCCGAAAATGTTCCCTTTCGAGCTCCATTCTAGACAGCCGAATACTGCTCACATCAACAAACAAGTGAAGGCGATACGCCGTTGAAACCTGCTTCGCTTCTTTGCTCTGGATACCACTACCGAACGCAATTGTTGGAATTCAAATACTGTGCCACAACAATGCGTATCTCAAAACTTCCGTAGTGACCCTCGTTGTCATCATCTGACCGAAAAGAATATGTATGATATCCTTGGGAAACGATAGTATGCAGTTTTGAAAAATTAGGACTGTTAATTAAGCAATCTTATGGGTTTAAAATATTATTACCATCCTACCATTTTCTAATACGTACCGGTACTTTGATTTATTAGTGAAAAATACTTCAAATATATTCAGAAAAAGAGCATTTTGTAATAAAATTTCTGCTATTAAAAATAGTTTTTATTATAATAACTCCCAAAATAAGGAAAATTGGTGAGAAAACAAAAATCCAAAAGTGTTACGTAACGAACGGGGGAGGGGTTCAGCCTTGCATTACGAAGTGTGACAAGGGGGAGGGAGAGGATAAAAATTGGTCAAAAGTAGCGTTACGTAATATGTGGACAGCCCCTTAAGACTAATCATTGTGTGTATTGGTAGGTAGCCGTAGCCAGCCCAAAAATATGAGGGGGCGGTAGAAGTTAGGGGGCCGATCCAACCATATTATAGTTCATCATTATAGTATAGCAGTTCATTTGCAAGCCTACCGTGAATATTTTAGGGGGCATACGCAGGGTGGGTCTTGGGGGTCCGCCCCCCGAAATCCCGACTTTTAAAAAATGTAATCTACTTTTAGGGGCAATTTTAGAAATTTTCATATAATTTAGCCTCAAATTGTATTTGAACCCCTCCAAAACGCTTTACGCCCCTCCCGAAATAAATTTCTGGGTACATCCCTGTTAGGGGGAACAATAAAACTTTAGGGGCCCGGCACCCTAGTTCCCCTGTGGATACGGGACTGCAGCCAAGCAACTAATCAAACACAAAAGCATCAATTGTCAGCTTTTTGAATGACAAGTTACATTTTCTCAGCACTAATAATTGAATGCTTTTTTACATAATAATAAGTTTATTTTCATACTTTATTTTCGGATAACAAAAAACTTTATTTCATTTAAGTATGTTCTTTCGCTTCGTAATAATCTATTACCAAAAGACCATTAGTCAAAAATATTTTGAAAATATCTTTTGTCCCCAAAACTAGTTAAGTCCATTAAAGTATAGCACTAGTAAACGGTCCACAATCAACTGCCAATGGTAACACGTATTAACATATTATAATTTCAAAACAAATAATGGTGTTAAATCTGACCTCACGATAGTACTTATGCAGTATAAAAATAAGGATATTAGTAAAGAGTTAATATGAATTATGTTAATAGGAAATTAAATTAAAAATAGTTTACTCTACATAATCTAATTTAAGAAAAATAATGAAAATAATAAAATAAAATAATGCAATAATAAAAAGATGGTAATAAAAAGTTTTTTATTGTAATCCTGGATTCTCTCGTGTTGAACAACATGGCTTTCCTCAATGCAGCCTCCAGAAGGGCGATAAATACGTATTATGAAGCACTCCAGTTCACATTTTTGGTTAGCCAACCACATATCAAGAAATGTCTCAAATTTATTTTTCAGACCTGCCCCCCCCCCCTCAAAACTTCCTGGATCTGTCCGTGATATCGGTTGTTGCCAATTAACTGATAATAGTCATAGCGTACCTTTTGAAATGTTTTCAAACGCTCTTTGCATAAGGAACAGTTTTCCGTATTCTTTATTATTTCTTTTCTTTTCTTTTTTTCGCCCTTTTACTGTGCTGGAAAAGGACTCCATGAGCAGTGTTTTTTGCACACGACCCACTCGGGAGAGTAATGCTCCCAGAAGTACGTTTTTTTCGCGCGCTAATCTAGCCAGCTGTTCTAAACGCTATCCTAGCCAGTTGTTTTAAGTTGGTCACAAAATTTATATCATGGAGTACAAGGGGTACAAAACGAGCCCTGCGGGGTTTCTAACCCGTTCCTACTACTACTACTACTACTTATCTGCACAAAAGTAAGTAAATCACTTTTTTGAATATTTTCATATTATTTTAATTTAAAAAGTGTTATAAAAATATTTTAAAAATGTAAAAAAAAAAATCCTCGAGCCGGGTTTGAACTCACGCCAAAAGGGACTTTCATTAATAGCGTATAGCGCTAGCCCACTCGGCCACGAAGACCGACAACAACAATTATTTGATTTCTGCTATTTAAATGCAACGTGGCAAGAAATTGATAACACCAACCAATCATAACTGTGTTTCTCGTTCGTACTTCCGAGAGCATTACTCCCCTGATCTAGTCTTTTGGCACAAGCTATGTGCGAGCAGCTCTGAAGTTGAATGTTTTCAAGGCCAAGGCCACCAACACATTTTGATAAGTACACTGTCGCGTGATTCACCCTTAGGGAGTGAGTATGCCACAGCAGTTGCATTGTGTGTTTCCGTATGATACTGAGATATTTCTTTGGCAGGAAAATAGTTTTGTATGGAACCAAAGACGACTGAATATAAAAACATTTAAAAGGTATACTCGGCCTGCAAGACTTACATGGCGGGCTTTACTTTGATGAATAAGGACAACCACTACCACAGTGCATGTTGTGGCACGAAAGTTGTAGTCTACGTGTCTGCCATGAGTTGGTCAGCTGTGTTTGCACACATCAGGCTTGACTTTCGTTTGTTGAGTACAGCACCTGAAATCCATTCATAATTCGATATGAAGGTTTCAACAAGTGACAGTTCTTGTGGATTGTTAATATGTTTTAGCTACTAAATGAGTGTCTTCATTATTCGATTTAAAAAGAACAAATAAAGCTTTTTACTTTGGGTTTTCTGTTTTCCAAGCCTAGAAGCATTGTAGAACACGTTAACTATGGTTTCACGCCTTTCTGCGTCGAGACATAGGAGGTGATGACGTCAAAACTTTAAAAAATATTTTTTTACTAGGCCGATATTTATTTCTTTTTTATTTTTTGGCGGATTTACTTTTGCAACTAGAAGATTGAAATTTTGCACAAACATGCAGTCCACCGAACAAAATTTATCAGATTTTTTCAGGTGATCTCTGCGTTAACACTGGGGGTCCATAAGGGCAAAAAGGTAAAAAAACATTTTTAACCAAAAAATCTCTTTTTTTTTGGCGATTTTCACGCCTTAGATACACGATGGAGACATGTGAATGGTATCGTTTGAAAGCCAGTTCTGAAGAGAATTATGTACGACCCACGATTCTAGGATAAATAGGGATGTCTCAAGGAAACTTCTACACAAGATCCTGTTTTATACGGGAATCTGGGGTATTATGGATATATATATATATATATATATATATATATATATATATATATATATATATATATATATATATATATATATATATATATATATACGGCAGGCTTAGTTTTGCACTTAGAAGATTGAAATTTGGACAAATATTCACTCCACCGAATAGTATTTATCAGATTTCTTTGAGATCTCTGCGTTAAAACAGAGGGGTCCAGAGGGGCAAAATTTTAAAAGGATATTTTGATGAAAAATTTCTTTCTTCGCGATTTTCCCGCGTTAGATACATGATAGAGACATGTGAATAATACCGTTTGAAAGGTAGTTCTATTCTCAAGAGAATGATGGCAAACCATGATCCTAGAATAAACACGGATGTCTCAGGAAATTTTTTGCCTGCCATCAGGGTCTTTTGCGGTAGTCTGGGGCACTGTAGGGATTACCGATAAATGAAATACTTTTCCTGCCCTTACTATTCAAGATAGAAACTTGAAATTTTGTACACACATATAGTATTTTGCAGTTGATTTTAAGATGTCTACGTTTACACGGGGCTCCAAAGGGACTAAAAAAAATTAAAAATCAGAAAAAATTCTGATTTCTCTCAAAATTTCTCACTTCAGGGACAAAATAGGGAAGTGTAAATGGTACACTCCGATTTAAAAACATTGCGACAGCTAACGCCGTGCAAACTTTGTTTAACAAATGGTGTAGTGTTTCTTTCTGAGAACGACAACACGAAAAATTCATATTGCAGATTAATGATATCTTTGGAATGTCCTGGTAATTCCCTTGCCCTTTCCCAACCAACATTCGTAAATCGTCTCTATCATGATACAGGTGTTTGCTTTCATATTCTTACATAATGCTTGTCCAGTATAAGTCGATTCTTCACAATCACATTGTAAAAATATGAACTTTGACGTGAATAAGATTTGGACCTACACGGTGTATGTTAGATAGCTGTATTATGCATAAAGCCACTGCGTTACCCGAACACTTTCATGCCACCTGAAATTACAAGCCAAATATTACTTACTTTAGGTGTGATCTTTGGAACGAATCAAAGTGCACAACGAAATTGATTTATTCGACGGCCTAGAGAGAAATTAGTGCCCACTAATAAATGAAGGAAATGCATACAATCCAGGAAAAATTACAAAAATAAAACATATTTTCAGTAATTTCGTCGTGCAAGTTCATAAGTACGGTAATAATAATAATAATAATAATAATAATAATAATAATAATAATAATAATAATAATAATAATAATAATAATAATAATAATAAATATGTACATTCACACTATAGTAGTCTATTATTATTATTATTATTATTATTATTATTATTATTATTATTATTATTATTATTATTATTATTATTATTATTATTATTATTATTAGCATCAATTACCCGCTTCATTGGGTTAAATTGAGAAAAAATATTAATATGGTCCGTTACTCAGTCACTGTTTCGTGTTACTAAAGCCCTCTTTGATATCGGCCATTTTCGTTGTGTTTTTTATATCCTCTCCCATCCCTATGTTGTGGGGCACGGCATCTGCAGTGTCATTGTTGATCTCAGCGAGCCGGAAAACTGTGAATTCGACACTGATATTGGTTATTTCGATCACTTTCATATGTCTCTCCCTCCTCCCACTAGAGGGACTGAATTTGGGTTTGAACAGCATTAGATGTGTCACTATTAATCTCAGCGAATCCAAAAATTACAGATACACCACTTATACCAGTAATTTTTCATTCTTTGTTAAATGTCGCTCCTCCTCTTCATCTCTTTAGTTCCAACGTCCAAGTGATATGACAGAAACCATCTCAGGTTCGAACTTCATCTAGGTTGAAAATTTGATCGTGATGGATCATTTGTTTCGCGAGTTATCAACTTTTATTTACACTTTTTAACTTCTCCCTCTCCTCAACCCTAAGCTATATCGTCAAAGTAAATAGATAAATGCTATCTTAGGCCCGAACCTGATCTGTGTTGGAAATTTAATTGAGATCGGTCGGGTGGTTCAAGAGTGATGAAGTCACAAAGACAGCCACTTTCATTTTCAGTTTTTTTTTTTTACATGTTCCTCCCTCTCACCGGCCCCTACGTTGCACCGTCAAACTGAAATGACAAAAGTAGTCCCAGATCCGAACCTTATCTATGTTGAAAGCTTTATAGAGATCAGTTGGGTGGTTCAAGATATTAGGACCCACACACATAGTTACTTTCAATTTTATAATATAGGTTATTATTATTATTATTATTATTATTATTATTATTATTATTATTTGCTTACTTTTGAATTTGCACGGAAAACTTACTGCAAAATATGTTTTAATTTCACATTCTTTCCTCGATTGCTCGATTGTAAGTTTTTTTTTATCAGTGGGCACTTATTTCTCTCTAGGCCGTCGAACAAATCAATTTTGTTGTGCACTTTGTTGCAAATAACGTTACAGGAAGAAGCCGATTCGTTCCAAAGATCAGGGCTAAAGAAAGTAATATTCGGCTTGAAATTTTAGATGGCATGATAGTGTAGGGGTAACGCAATGGCCTTATGAATAATATTGCTATCTACGAGAGCCATCCAGAAAGTGATACCCGTTTGCGCCGCTTGAAGCGCTGACGACTCGGAAAGCCGCTGGACAAGGTCATAACGCGTCAGTGGCTTGTCTGCCTGCTCTGTGCGAGGTTGCGTGATGCTAGCAGTGCCTGTGTTATGTTTGTGCTCATTATAATGATTAAACGAATTGAGAACCCCGCCAGTTGTGAAGTGAGGGCCGTGATTAAATTTCTTAATGCACGAAACGTTCGACCTTGTAAAATTCATCCCCAATTAAAGGAGGTGTATGGAGACAATGCGATGGACGAGTCGTCTGTTCGGCGCTAGTGTCGCAAGTTCAACCTGGGGAGGGGGAGTACACACGACGAGGAGCGTTCAGGGAGACCATCTGTCATTACAGACGAACTGCTGAGGTCAGTAGACGAATGAGTGAGGAACGATCGGCGCGTCACAATTGATGAACTCTCTGAACATTTTCCTAATGTGTCTCGACTTTCTGGCGGGAAAAAGATTTGACAGTGATGACGAACTTAAAGGAGGCGTGACTACGTATCTCAATACGCTGGTGGCGGAGGACTATGACGCTGGAATACAAAAACTCGTCACACGGTATGACAAATGCCTAAATTTGCTTGGTGATTATGTGGAGAAGTAGTGTAAAGTATGTTCTTTCCAATAAAAATCTGTATATTTGTTAATATGTACTGCTGTGTCTTTATTGCACAAACGGGTACCAATTTCCGGATGACCCTCGTAGCATAGTGATTGTGAAGAATCGACTTATCATACTGGACAAGCAATACATAACAATGTGAAAGCAAACACCTGTATCATGATAGAGACGATTTACGAATGTTGGATGGGAAAGAGAACAGGAATTACCAGGACATTCCAAAGACATCATTGATCCGCAGTATGCAATTTTCGTGTTATCGTTCTCAGAAAGAAACATTACACCATTTGTTAAACAAAGTTTGGCTAAAGCAATCGGTGATGTAGTGGTAACGTATCAGACTTCCAAATGAAAAATCTTGGTTCGATACTCCATCAGGTAGTATGATTTTTTTTCGCATAAAATAATGGCTGCAAACAGAGACTCATCTCCTGATGGAGAACTTACAAGGCATCACTAGCGATAGTTCGAGTAAATAGTGTGTGCGTTCTATATCATACACTGCAATAGTAAGTATGCTTCATATTTATATTCGTCCCGTCCCTCTCGCTTTCTTTCTTGACATTTCCCTATCTGTCTTTGCATCTTTCACTTCTCTAGCTCTCTCCCTCTCACACATACATGCAGTTCATATTCCAAAGTTAAAACGGAGCAGAAGCCTGGTCCGGGGAATCTAATTAACTGTTAACTTCGGCGTCTTGTTTTTCGTGCTCTGGGGATAACATCAACGGCCTTAGTCATATCTGACAGAAATACTGTTTAAACGCAAGGAAATAAGTAAAATCTCTTTTTTATCCTCTGGTTTACCGAATCTCAGTCGAATTACTGGTTCACTACGGATTTAAATTCCTCGATCCAGTGGTGGTCTATAACCTAACCAACATCATACGACTGACACGATGATGCGTATGAGCTCTTAGCGTGTTCTTTCTCTCTGTGCAAATTACGTTATATTCGGAAGAGATGAAATCAATGCTGGATGTTCGGAACAGATAACTCTTCGGAAAAGACTAGAAAATGTACCTCAAGTACCTCTCTGGTTATTTGAAAACAAAATTTTATTTTACTAGTTCGACGCAATATTTGTTCCCGTCCTATAATTCAATGTGTTTTATTAACGTTGAAATTTGAAAGATGCTACATCTATGAGAAACATGAACTTTTCCTTTCCAACATTTGTAGCTTTCCATTACGATACAGTTTGGACTTTTAATATAGGTTATATCTGATAGATATTTAGCAATAAAATAGCACTCTTCAATTTTCTCTTTTTTCTTTCTTTCTCTTTTCTTTTCGTTTCGTTTTTTTCGTTCAGTTCGCATTAGTAGTCTGAAATGGAAGATATGACCAACGCTCTCTACTAGGTATATTAGAATGTATTTTGGATCATTACGTCCAACGAACACTACCGAATTTGCAGTCGAATCACGAGGAAACAAAGCATGTGTGTTAAACCTTTGACATTATCCTAGATGTGACTCGGAGATCTACAGTTCTACTTAAAATTGAGTATGCTATCCATTATGAAAGTAACATAATAAATATTTAAAGGATCGTCTATATATCCGAATAGTTCTGAAAAACTATGTAAAAACAAACATTATTTCTATATTACTGTTGGATTTCTGGAAACGGAACTTTATAATGTTAGGTTATTTTCTTACTACGTTTGAATTCCACTGTTTTATCTGTTCTCCCGTTACTTTTTCTTCTTCTCCTCTCCTTTCCTCTTCTGTCTGTCTGTCTCTCTCTCTCTCTCTCTGCTCATTTCTGAATCTCTGTGTAATAGACATTCATTGGTTTCAATTTTTCATTGTGGGTGTTTCAGTTTCTCCCTACATCAACCTATGAATCTTGTTTCGTCTCTTTTTGTTATTTCTTTTTATCTATACTAATACATGTATAGTTTGAAATAAGAATTGCGCTCATGTTGTTAGCTAATTTTAGTATGGAAGAAAGGAGGTGAGAGAGGGGTCTCTTTACCTGACACGACTATGTGATAAGAAGATGTATATTTGGTGGCCTAACTGCACGGCGTTAGCTGTTGCAATGTTTTATGCGGAGTTTACCATTTAAAAGGCTGCTGTATTGTGATAAAAAGAGACCTGAAGTATGATCATACGATAAATAGGGATGATGCTGATGTCACTTTACTGAATGTCTGTAATTTACTTTTAAACATCGGACACCCTGTAAAACAGAGCATACTCTGTCCCAAACAGATAATGTGTCACAAACGAGTTCACATTCTCATTTGTAGGAATATTAAGGTATAAGTTAGTCTAAAAACATAACCTTTTATATTTAATAATATTGTGTGATCGGTTCGAAGGTGACCCCACTCCAAGTCAATGCAATAATGCCAATTGTAACATTTTTTGCCTCCATCCACGCACGTCGTTATTATTGTTCTGTCCCAATACTTTTCACTAACCCTGTATACAGCTCCACATGTGCCTTCTGACTGCAAAATTAAACTAATCGCTTTCACAGAATATTTTTCATACTATACTTTGATCTAGGGCTAGAAATCGAATTTTAGAACTAAGGGGAAAATGAATAATATATAAAGTAACGAGAATACAGACTCCGAAAGACGGGAGTGCAACCTTACTTTAATGGAGAATGACTTAAGTATTAGAAGGGCAAACCTTAGAAACTATTTGAACAATCCTACCTGCTATCACACTAATCTTCATTGCATTTGTTGCAAAACAATCAACAACCAAACAAAACTTATATCACCATTCAAATTTCCTATTTGCTACTAATAACTACAGATATTTTTCCTTCTTTTGCACAAAACCATCAACTTACCAAACTGACAATATACACTTGTGCATACTCGATTTCCTCTCGTGCTTTGATCTCAGGCTTTTTAGCCGTGGAACCGGGCCCTTTTGACGCGGGGCCTTTTTCTGTCGGGACTATTTTACGCCTGGCACTTTCGACTCGAACGGTATTGGTGCGCGGCTGTTTTGACTCCGGACCTTTTGACCAGGGCACTTTTGAAACAGCGCCCTTTTGACGCGGGCTCATTTGTCGCCGACTCCTTACCCGGGCTCTTTCTACTCGGGGCCGTTTTGACTTGGACCCTTTTGACTCGGCCCCTTTGGTCGCCGAGCCCTTTAGACGCCGGACCGTTTTTGACTAGGGCAGTTTTGTCATGGGGCCCTTTCGCCCGGGGCTCTTTTGACTCGGGCATTTCGGTCCTCGCCCTTCTGGCATAGAATATATATTCACCAGCTGAAATGCGTTGGGCAGGGGAAGTTATGAGTAAATAGATGTTCAACGATCCAGGGCACAGTAAAAATACTAACGTAAGTGGTCATATATCTTTCTTTCTCCTGATTTCCACTCTTGATCTCAGGCTCTTTAGCCGTGGAATTGTATTTACCGGGCCTTTTATCCCGGGGTCTTTTTGACGCGGGGCTTCTTTGACACGGCCTCTTTTAACGCGGGGCCTCTTTTGACTCGGGACATTTTATAGCGTGGCCCTTTCGAATCGGGAACTTTTGACACGGGACAGTCTTCACCCGTGCCCTTTTGATGCGGTGTCCTTTTCACCGGGCATTTTTAGATAGGACCCTTTTGTCGCGACGACCTTTTGACTTGGGCACTTTTGAGAGCGGGGCCCTTTTGACTTGGACCCTTTTGTCGCCGGTCCCTTTTGACCGGGGTCCAGTATACTTGGGCATTTCTGTCTTCGCCTTTTTGTCCGTGTCCTTCTGACAGAACTATATATATATATATATATATATATATATATATATATATATATATATATATATACATCAACTCTGTGTGGGGCAGGTATGATTAAATACATGATCAATGACCAGGGCGCAGTAACATTTGTTACACCACTGATCATATCTCTTTCTTTCTCCTGATTTCCAGTCCTGATCTCAGGCTTTTTCGCCGTGAAATTATATTGACGGGCCCTTTTGACGCGGAGCTTTTTGAGTCGGTCCTTTTTGAGGCAGGGGTCTTTTGACCCGTCCCGTTTTAACTTAGGAATTTTTGACTCGGGCTTCCTTTCGCGGTGCCCTTTCGCCTGTAACCCTTTTGACCCGGGACCGTTTTGACCCGTGTCCTTTTTGAGGTGTGGTCCCTTTTGACTCGGACATTTTTGATAGGGGCTTCTTGTCGCGACGTCCTTTTGATTCCGGCCCTTGTGACAGCGGGGCTGTTTTGCTTCGGATCCTTTTGTCGCAGGGCCCTTTCGACCCTTTTTATTCGGGCATTTCTATTCTTGTCTTTTGTCCGTGCCCTTCAGACATAGAAATATAGGTTCAGGTTTTTTAGCCGTGGAATTGTATTTGCCGACCCCTTTGACGCGGGGCTCTTTTGACTTGGCTCCTTTTGGCGCGGGGCCTTTTTGACTCGGGGCCTTTTGCCGCGGGGTCATTTTAACTCGGGTCATTTTGACGCGGGACCGTCTTGATCTGCCCCCTTTTGAAACGAGGTCCTTTTTGACCCGGCTTTTTTGACATAAGGCCTTTTTGACTCGGCCTCTTTACTCGCAAGGGTCTTTTGACCCGTCTCTTTTTGAAGCGGTGTCCACTTTGTCCGTTTTTATACATAGGGCCCTTTTGTCTCGGACTCTCTTCTCGCGATGATCTTTGACCCGGGCCCCTTTGACGAGGGGAACATTTTCACGCTGTGCATTTTCGACTCGGGCATTTTTGTCGCGGGGCCACTTTTGAACTTGCTCATTTGACGCGGGGCCTTTTAAAACCGAGCCCCGTTTTGACTCGGGCCTTTCTATCCTAGCCCTTTTTCGGGCCCTTCTGACATGGAACCATATATATATAACGCAGCAGTTGAAATGCGTGGCGTTTTGACTCGGGCCTTTCTATCCTAGCCCTTTTTCGGGCCCTTCTGACATGGAACCATATATATAAAACGCAGCAGTTGAAATGCGTGGGACAGGGAGGGATATGAGTAATGGATTATCCAGGGTGCTGTAACATTACTTACGCCACTTTTCATATCTCTTTCCTTCTTTTCCCTCTACATTATATCTGGAGATGTATGTTCTGACTAATAGGTTAAACTGGCGACTTTAAAAAGTAAGAGGATATACGCTATCAATGATAAACTATGACTTTTAATATATATAGGGCAATAAATCAAAAAAAACTCTATATCGGTCTTTTGCCCCCCCCCCCGTTCGAAAAAAATCCTGCGGGCGTTAGTGATTATTGTGTTGGTTAATTAATTAAATAAAACACAGAAGTATCTATTCCATGTATATGGAATAGATACTTCTGTGTTTTATTTAATAATAAGAACCTTATTTACATTTATTACAACCCTTGCTTGACGACAGCGAAACATACATTCAGCATAAGGACAGTGAGACGAATGAAATAATTCACGCATACATTTAGGACTTAGAAAAGTGTCCTGCGAACACGTCGTGTTAAATTCCTGAAGAGTGAAAAGCGTTAGTAGCAGTTGTCAGCAGTTATTAACTTAACATATAAGAGAATAAAATGAAAAACTGAGAATACGAATCTTTTCAGAGATGATAGTGTACTGATGCTTCAAATCTTTTCCTTTGCTCCCTATATCTACGTTATTTCCCTAGTCAAAATAAAAACTCTTCAAAATTATTCACAATTTCTTATGCAACCATCCCTTCCTTGGAGTACTGCGCGGTCACATACCCGTCACGGCGATGTAAAGGCACTTTTGGCGACGAGGATACAAATAATATGCTAATAAAAATAAGTTAGTACAGTTCCTCTATGCATGATAAATTTTGTGTTGATATTTAGGATTTCTTTGTTCTCCCTCTGGAATTCATTTGCTTTTAATTGTATTTTAGTGATTACCAATAGATTGATAGTCTGATACACAGTTGAGAGTTGAGTTACCCTTAATTTTTGACTGATCTCCATTTTAAGCAATACTAATAATTCTTAAAATTCAAAGACGGCACACAAGCATACATTCATGTTTCACGAAATTCAGAAAATTTTACTGAAGTTGTTATTTAGATTTGAGTTTAGCATCCCATTCAGCAGCGAGGCTGTATGAGACGTGGTCCAACAGCTCTTAACGTCGAATCCAAATATGAGCTTAAGCCGGAAATCGAATCCGGTTATCCCACAACAAAATCACGTACGCTATCCATAAAGTCACGAAGGAGTTCATAAGTTTTCTAGCTGAAATAAATCGTAGCAACTGTCGCAATGTCACTTCCAATTTAGTCGCACTTTAATAACCGGTGACCGAGCATGTGTAGTGTCTCTATTTAGGTGATATGAAAATTAATCGATTCAAAGTGACGGAACGAATTAATTAATATATGTGGGCTCTCATAGGATGTCATTTCCTGTTGGAAGTCTACTTTTACTTTCTGGGACCCGAGCACTGAGCGTTCCTAGTAATCCTATAGAGATGATATATCTAAATTATATCCGATGAAAATTAATAAGATATATAGTCCTTCAAATACTGACTGGGAGATTAATAATATATCTATATTTGTGAAAAGAAATAAAATTTTCAAAAATACAATATCATTGTGTAGGTAAAGATATAAAGAGTATATAAAAAGAGAACAGAACAAAACAGTAGAAAACGTAATGTTAAAAAATAAAGTACATAGGGCATCCTATACAACTGAGTAATGAAGCGATTGAATGAAAAAATTGCCAGGCAAATGAAGTTAGAAACACCTTTAGATTGAAGCAATCTAACAAACAATTGCAGAAACATTTTATTCAATTATATTCTTGTAAAAGTAGAATACGTCTTTTATTAAGGATATTTCATTTCTGTATGAATGAAATTCAACGTCTACGTCATCTAATAGAGACTGTTGTCTGTTGACTAAAAATGTTGTACTTGACTTAGTATATCAGTTCAAAACAACAGTAGAATTAAATAAATTGTACATGTTTGAACATTGGAAGAAAATACGGGACATATTTTATAACAATATAACTGGTAAAAAATAAATATATTTGAATGTACAATTTCTATCATGTTGACTTTCATATTTAAAAATGGTAAAGGTAGAACAACCTAAAAATAGGACATCATTAGTATTATGAAAAAACTCACCAAAATTATAAATAAGTCGTATCAGTAGAATTTCAACTAAGTGTGGTCAAAATTAAAAAAAAAATAAGAGATATCAGTAGTAGTACAAGACAATGTCCGAAAATTATAAATAACTATAAATGGTCAAATGTACAGCAATATAGAAGTTCAGCGGTATGTAATAAGAAATCCAACATACTTTACTGTTTATTTTAAACAATGATTAAGTGTATCACAAAGATATACTAATGTCTAAGCGTTTGCATATATTTTATACAAAGAAAAATTTCTTTTACTTGCGGGGAATTTAACTATTGTTTTAGCCGAAAGTGAAGGTACTGTTTGCGTATAGGTCCCGGGGAAGTTTCTTTGTCTGCGCAGAAAAAAGTAAACGATCATCATCGGAAAATATACTAATATTTACCAAAATTTAATAATTGGATATGCGGAGCGTGGAGTGACTTCCGTCTCGAAAACAGTTTGACGGCGATAATTTGCGTGCGCGGTCGCGAAGCCGTCGTTGACGCGGGGAAAACGCAAAACCGAGCGTGCGCTATTAATGGAATTTCGTGATGAAGCATACGCGAAAGATAGCTGTAAAAAACGCCGGCATTACGTATATGGTTGTTTTACGTTAAAAAGATAGAAATATACTGGCTTTTCACGGCACTTGTGCACACCGTATTATGCCGTGCTGCATAGCGTTTTATGCAAAACCGTGCGTGCGTGCGTCGGAGTTATTTGTGCAAATTCCCGCTATTAGACCGCCTACGGCATGTTAAGGCGCAGATTGGAAACTAAGATGGGGGACAATGTCAAGTTTTATGCAAAGAGGATATGCTCAGTGCGTAGAAATAACATTAAATAACACCAACAGACGCTGTGTTATACACAGCATATAATACTGGGTATGAATGGATAGGGGGTAGTAAACGCAAAGATTAATAACGTTAAGTGACGTTACCTTGTACACAGTATACAGTACTGTGTATGGGTAAATTAGCATCAACGGCAACGTATGTTATACACACCATACATTAGTGCATATAGATGCACAGTGCGTAGTAAACGCAATGGGTCACAGCAGCAATGAATGTTACATTGTAGACAGTATACAATATTACGTATGAATGCACAGCGGGTACCAAACGCAATAACTAATATACTATTGATGTTAGCGACTGTAACTATGTATATAGTATACATTAGTTCCTATGGATGCGTAAAATAGACGTAAAGCGGGTAGTAAACGCAATATCTAACAACATCAAGGCATGCTATGTTGTACACAGTATACATTAGTTCTCATGGATAATTAGTAAACGTACAGCATAAGAATACAATAGCGCCAGCGATTCCGTAATATACACTAGGTCTAATGTTAAAATAAAACATGGCGATTTTGCATGATACAGGCATTGGCACGCATTGGTGGTATGGCTGATGGGTACCATCTGGTTTTGGCACATTATCCGATTTTTATATATGGTAGGTAGTGATATGAACAATCCATAGCAAACATACCTGATATCAGTTGTTATTCGCATGAACGGTTTATATTAGTATTAATAAAGTATAGGAGATCAGTGCGGTATATATGGTTTCCACTTAGTCATCAATATACTAGTAGGCCATTGTACGTATACAGTGTCCGGCTACCTCTTATTAATCGTGAAAATTATCCGCCATTTTTATATTAGTAAGTTTTCATGGGTTATGTATAACACATAGACGCAGTGGACGGCATATTTACCCACTACTACTTAGTATTGACATGAATGTGAAACTTTTTCAGCATTGATACGCAGTGGTTGGCATGCGGAACGTATTCATTAGTAAATGGTTAATTTTTTTGCGTTGTATGTAATAATATACAGGAAATATATGCAGTGTCTGGCTAGCACTTTGTACTAGGTTTATGTCCTCATTTTACATCATACATATATTAGTATGCCATTCCAGGTATACACAATGGCCGGGTAGCAATTTGTATCAGTCTCAGCGAATCATTTTTTGCACCATACATATATTAGTACGTTTTTACTTTGTTTGTACTTAAATATAATAAATATGTGCAGTGCTAGGCAAATATAATGGCTACAAATTAGCAAACATTAAGATTTCCAGCCAAACATATTTTATTACGTTATATCTGGTATATATCATGAAATATAGGACATATGCAAACTGATAAACATATGTACTGGCTAACACTTAGGAAACGTTAAAATTTTTCTCCATGCATATAATATTATACTGTTGTTTATATTATACGAATTAAATATTCGCCTTATCATGTAACGCTATAGAATAACGAAAACATGAAATCTGACTTTTTCCACTGATGTAAATGTTTGAGGGAAAGTCGTAATAAGAATTTTAACGATGACAAACTACTCTAACATGTAACAGTATACAAATATTGTTGTGCACACCATCTTAATCTCCTTTCTTTTTCCTTTAATTCCTTTGTTTTCACTTATGAAAACCATCGTATAAAAAGTCGTTGATATATTGTAGTGCAGCGAGGCTGCGAACAGATCAATACTTTGCTTGCTACTCGTCGTACCTTAACGGCAGAGAAGTTTTTCACTTACTGAAGGTGGCATTCCTTTCATCACTTCCCTCAGTGCCTAAAATATTCTTTTCTTATATTTTCTTACCGTACCGTCAGTAACGTTTTTTCTTACTGCCTTGAAAATTCTTTTACTTTAGAATTCTTTTCAAACGCTATCTTAAAAATTTATTTCAAAGAAATATTTTGCTTATAAAAAAGATTCTCTTACTGTGTATTCCATTACTACAAGAAAAAAATAAAATTGCACATATATCGTAAACAAGTGTTCACTTAATATAATGTACATCTTAAGTCTAAGTATGCAACAAGTTGTGTAACACAGTTCTTAAAAGTTGATGAGTAGTTTAAAATCTTGGTACATAGTACTAAACATTATTTGTACCTTCATACTTTTTAGTAGCATCACAATCAGTTTTAACAAATAATTAATATGTTCACACTCACACTTTTAACAACGAGTATCTTTAGCATACGATCCAATAAAAAACGAAGTTTTAGTAGAAAACGAACCTGTTAATAATATGAGAGACTAAATAAATAACAACCAGATTCCAAAGGAATTTCAATATACTCGCAACGATGTTGCTCGCAGAGCTTCTTATGAAATTTTAAAATTTTTCACCGCTTATAGTTTCACTGGATCACAATCATAGATTGTTAATCAACTTTTTAGTATAATCAGAATCATACATTGTTCCCAGGTTTCACAAAAACCGATGAAATAAACAAATGAATAACGAGCTTCTACATCAATTAATTGTTTTCACACCCATAGTGTTCTTATGAGCTTCTTATGAAAGTGATCCGTCAAAATAATTAACAATTAGTGCTATTATAAATAACACTATTTTTTGTAAGTTTACACTGTAGGTGTTCTTATAGGTATCTGCAAGAAACGAACGTATAAAATAATCGCAGCGTAGCTGTTTTTAGGAGTATGCTATGCAATTATTTAGAAGTTCATAGTATTTTTAACAGTGAGTTTGCTGTGCAAATGAATTATTGTAGGTTCACAGCGTAGCTGTTCTTAGGAGTATGCTTAGCATCCAATCCAATTAACAAACAGAGCTTCCTATGGAATTTTAATATGATCACACTCTATTAAAAATTAGATGAGTTTGTTATACATGTAACGTAATAGACACATAAATGGATGTTTTGTAAACTTAATTGTAAGTATTGCTTTTGTACCAGATAACACTATAGAATAAGTACTTTTAACATTGGCTAGTACTACTAGCGCCTCTACTGCAGTTTACCGAACTAAACATGTTCTGAGCTGATGGCAAGGCAGGTCAGTTATTACTGAATAAATCTCTTGACAATAGATGGTAAGAAAAATTATCTTGCAAAAATGTTAATTGTGATTCCAATTAGGCTTTTAAATTAAAAATAATGTGAATGAAAACAGGTCTGGTTAAACAATATTCTAGTATGTATGTTAAGTTGCCTACTTAGTCAAAATCATGAAATGAGAAAATAGTAACATTAACTTTCGCCTTGATATCTATGCCATGATTTATACTAGTCCTCTAATCTATTGCTTATAGGTTCTTTATTTGCGTTTATTGTACTTTAATATTTCAATGTTTGCTATTTTGTACTAATTATTCGAAAACCTCATTGTACATCGTAAAAGTCTCTTTGTAATATAAAATTAACTATTTGTTCCGGATTTCTGAATTAACTTAGTGTCTGCTGCAACCGGGCTTTCAGAAAAATGTTTTTAGCAATTAAAACTAAAAAAAATGAACTTTAAACTAAAGAGCAAACCTATATAAATATTTTGCATTGTGCTGTTTGTTATTCCTTATATTTTCTTAGAAATAAAAAATAACTAAAACTAGATAGTGTTAATTTATAATTATTGCCATGCTCTTCATCATCCAGCCACTCTCTTGATTTGTATATGCAGTTTTAAAGTATTCACATGTAAAAACCATTACATACACACGGATTTAATAGATCCCAACAAATTTGGTCCATTTGAGTAATTTATTACGAACAGTTAAAAATAAGAAATGAATTGTTTCTTGGCTCATTTTTAGTACTTTAACAATTAGTGTTATTATAAATAACAAGAATTATTTCTAGATTCGCAACATAGCTTTACTTGGGAGCTAGCACAGCAAACGAAGCAACTAAAATTGCTACGCATTAGATTCAATAAATAAACAGAGCTTCCTATGGAAGAAATTTAATTACAAATTACTATGCAAACAAATTATTTGAAGGTTCACAGCTTTTTAAAGAACTATACAATGAATACATTGAGCTTCCGCAGGAAGCGAACCAACTAAGATTGTGTAAGAAACAATATAAACAAATAAGAACGACCGTTCTTATATAAGAGGTTTTATGTAAAAAGCAGTAAACAAAATTACTAAACAAATTAATGCATTCATCTTTAAAATACTTGTTTTTGTAATTGTAATTGTTAATGCATGGTTTATTTAATACTAAAATGTTTTTCTTCATTAAGTTACAGTTAACGATTTTTACTTTTCTACTTAATCTTCATACGCATTTTTATTCTGTAAAAATTAAGAATGTCAAATATTAGTAATTAACTTATAACACAACTTTGATATTGTTATACAAAAGTAAAATTTAATTTTAATATGATTGCTTGCAAACATCAATCTCCTTTTTTTAAATGCACTTTGTAAAACAAAATGCAAAATGTTAAATGAAATTTCATTTTTCAAAATAAAAACATCAAAGTCAAAAATGAAACTGCAGTTTGTAAAACAAAATGGAAAATGTAAAACTAAAAAAGGCAAAGTGCAAAATTAAAAATGCAATTATTATTATGATAATTTCATTACATGAAACTGTTTCAAATAAAAGTTACAAAATAATAATGTAATTTTCAAAATAAAAAATGTAATTTTAATATGGACCTTTCGTTACATGAAACTATTTCAAATGGAAGTTACAAAATAAAAATGTAATTTTCAAAATTAAACATGCAAGTCTTTGTGTGTTCATTGTATAACATGAAACTCTTCCATTGTAGATGCTTTTCTTAATATTTTCGCATTTTAATAATTTTAAGTAAGATCACACATTTTACTATTTTCGGAATATAATCCCTTTGAGTTTGCTGTGGAAACGATCCAATAAACAGAGTTTTCGTAGAAAACGATTCTGTTAATATTAAGTGAGGAGGTTAAATAAATAACGAGTTTCCAAAGGAAACGAGAATATTAAATGTTCCAATGGAATTTTAATATAATCAGACAGTGATCGAGTAATTTATTACGGCAAGTTTCAAGACGAATTATTTCTAAATTCGCAGCATACCTGCTCTGAGTTTGTAACAAACGAACTGACTAATATTGATATGCATTTTCTTACTATATTGAAAATTTTCTCTGTTAAACACGTAACAATGTTAAGATTCGTTAAAAGTGTTGCAACATATTGTATAAAGTTGTGTAATGGTCTGCAAAATTCGTAAAATTGATATGTATTTCTTACAATATAGTTAACTATCTTCGTAATATTACTGTTACTAATTGCTTTAAAAATATTTTCAAAGCATCTCGGTACATGTTTATACTTTAAAGGTAAAGTAAATTTTAGGAAATAATAATAATAATAATAATAATAATAATAATAATAATAATAATAACAGAAGATAGTTTTAACCGAATTATATTTTATTTACAAAAGAAAAAAATTTCAGATAATATACACAAGTTAAAGTGATTACATATATCATGAATAAAATTATAACAAAGTATGATATGAAGAGATATACAATATTATATTGTATTTTAATTTTCCAATTTTGAATTCACGCAAATTTAAACGATTTTATCATAATAAGAATTTTCTGTGAAATTCCAATAGCATTGTACAGTATAAATATATTCACAATTTGTAACTTTTACTTGAGTTTTTCATTCATTCTATTGTATGTTTCACTAATACAAACAACTACATTGAAAATTATGAATGAAAAATATTTCTACGAAAAGCTCGGTAATTCAATATTCTCAAGTTTTAATAAGAATTTTAATAATTTCTCAAGTTTTATACAAAGCATAAGTAAATGTCCAATCGTCTATTTTAGTATTATGATATGATGAAAAGATTTCATACACTTCATCAAATTTTTCTGGTCTTAAAATAGCAGGCCACGCGTTATAGCGTAACATTTCATAGTCTAAAATAATGCATTCATGTTCATCTAAGATACTACTATCAAAACACCCATAACACAAAAGTTTATGTTCTGGCTTCCATCTTGAAATTCAATCCAACATACATTGTTCATTCACTGAGAAACAAGTACAATCATACATAGAGTGATTATTTTACTTATAAATTTTTACCTTTGTTTAAAAACTCTTCAACCATGTAATTACGACTCTCATCACAGAACAATAAACCTTCGTATGATAACTTAAATCTAAAATAGTTATGTGGTTTTTATAACTCTTATTCAATAAATGCTTGTTTAAATAAAGTTCAAACACTGTTATGAGTTTTCTTCTTAATTAAAAGCTCCCAAACAGTACGTTTCTATCTATTGTCATATGCTAATTTGCATAAATGGACTTCATCTGGAATAATTAATGAACAAGGATTCCAAAGTATTGGTTCTTTCAGTTTATAATTTTAAAAAGTTCTTTTATGCACAATTCACTTACTTCAAAACGATTGCACTTGCAGTTCCCTTTGACTAATTCAGGAATTTCAATAAGTGAATCATGATACAAATTTTCAAAACGAATTTTATCATCATATCTATAATACCTTCTAAACGATTGAATTACTTCATTAGAATATAATATTTTCACTTTATCTGAATCACATGGTTGTATTAAAACAAGTTTCTTTTCGTTTTCTGTCTGGGGAATATACTCACAAGCAAATACTGGTCTACTACACATTTTTTACAAATACTGTTGTACTTAAGTAATGTTCCTACGAATGTAAAATCAATTGTACATGCGTACAAACTTTTAACAGATGCGCATGCGTACGAAGTTTCAACAAATACCTATGTGCAATACAATTTTGGTTTCCACATATTCTGCAAAACAGATAAAACTATTTACTGGTAATCCTATACGCTCTCTGTAAATAAATCTTTATGTTAAAATAGTTGTCTTGGAAAATCACAATCGTATCTTAAAAATCACATATAAAATAGAATGCTCCATAAAATATATGAAAATTATACTGCAAAAGAATATAATCCTTCTTATTATAAATATTATGTGATTCCTTATATATTTTCATGATTTCCTTCCACGTATCATCTTCTGATAAAATTCTAAAAACTTCGAATTCCAACACACGTTTACTTCTAAAAATACACATGTGGTTAATATTATTTCTCAAATCATCGAAGCATCCTTCGCATAAGTAAAACTTTGTTTGGTATCCACTTAATTGAACCTAATTTAATACAATTAAAGTCCATACTTAATTTCTCATTCGTACATTTCAAACTTTTACTAATGCACGTCTTCAAGCAAAATATTCTGAACAAATAACACGCAGTATAAAAGCTGCGTTTCTTTCATTACGCTCTCACCCTCTAGTGAAGAAGCATGTAATTTGTGTTCTAAACAGTGTCTCAAATTACCGGCAAATTTTAAAATAGCGTATTTCAAGTTCAAATATTGTGCTGCTTATACAATCTGCGTTTCTTCTCTTCAGAAATATTTCGCACGTAAGTCAATTTCCATCTTTAAATAATTTCTTAAAATTTGAAAACAATTAAAAATTAAAACATTGCATACATATGAAACAGTACTAGACAATATGTAATATGTGTAAATGCAAAAGAAAATAATTATAAAATATTTATTACTTTCCATCATTTCACCTATCAATAAACATTTTTCTAAAGATGTTTAATATTTATGTAAATGACGAAAAATAATTTAAAAAGCAACACTATCTAAAATAAAAAATATAAACAAAATCATTTAATAACAATTTTTACAAACTTGAAACTGCAAAGTATTACAAGGTTGCAAATGCAAAATTAATATTACTAGTCTTACAACTTTCCACCAAAACATAATTGTTGTGCATTACGAAATGAACATGCTGATTTTTCTCAAGATTTCTACTTTGTTGATGAAACAAATACAAATCATTAACCCTCGCACTACAAACGGGGGGGTATTTTGTGCCCACCACATTATGTTTCTTGTAATTACTATTTTGATTATTACTTTAAAATTGTGGAAAAATAAGTTATTATCGAGCATGTTTAGCTAGAGCATATAGCTTGCGTTGGTGAAAATTGAGCGTTAGTTTGTCTCATAAATTTGTTTTTTTATGTTGGTGGGCACAAAGTACCCCCCCCCCGTTGGTAGTAGGCGTGACTCATATTTAAAACTGTCATGTACAGATGGCAGTATAATAAATAGCCGTTTCCCGCCTTTTCTAAATTTGGCGGTCAGTCTTATCGCGTGTACTGTTCACTTAGTCGCTGTTGGTTGTTGTGAGAGTTTCTGTACGTTGTTAGAAGTAATTATTTAGCTTCTAAGATTTTTTTGGCAAAATGGCTTCTAAAAAGTTACAGAGACATGAAATAGAAGAAGAATTGAGGAAGCTATCATCTGATTCTGCACCAGAATATGATGATAATGGTTCAGCAGTGAGTGAAGACGAAGATTTCATCCTGGATCGTGAAGATATCGGTGGAGAAAGTTCCGACACTGAGTGCTTCAGTGACTTAGATGACACGTTGTGTGACGAGTATAGAAAAGACCGTTTACATGGTGACATACTCATTGCTAAATCTGGCCGGACATACGTGTCTGAGCCTCCACGCCAAACGAGAAGTGTGAGTCAAAATATTGTGAAAGAACGTCAGGGTCTAAGAACTGGCGGTAAAGTGCAGACAGTTCGTGAATCTTTCGAATGTTTTTTTACAAAGCGCATTCTTACTATAATTGTTCAGCATACAAACGAGGAAGCAAGAAGACTGCACATTCCTGAAACGAATGAAAAAGAGATAATGGCATACATAGGTCTTCTCATTCACATGGGAGCAAATGGTGATACCCGATTTGATGTAGCTGATTTGTGGTCTAGTGCCTCTGGGAGATTTCTTTATATAGCTACTATGAGCAGAGACAGATTTCAGCAGCTATGCAGAATTATTCGATTTGACGACAGGAATACTAGAGAGGTTCGAAGAGCAAAAGACAAATTTGCTGCTATTCGCGAAGTGTTCGAGGCTATGAACGAAACGTTTCCGCATTATTTCTCTCCTGGTATGCACACAGTTATTGATGAAATGTTATCTCTGTTTAGGGGCAAGTGTTCTTTCAAAGTATTTATGAAAGAGAAACCAGGAAAATACGGCATTCTTATTCGTATGCTTACTGATTCAGAGACAAGGTATATTCTAAATATGGAGCCCTATGCTGGAAAGAACTGCGAACAATCAAATTCTTCGGCAGATGTTGTAAAACGCTTAGTTGCTCCAATAAACAACTCGGGGCGGAACGTTACAACAGACCGCTACTACACATCAGTAGACTTGGCCGAAGAATTGTGGAACAACCACGGCCTAACCCTCGTGGGAACGCTTCAGTCTAATAGAAAACACATTCCTCAAGAATTAAAGACAGTAACCTGTAGGGAGCTCTATTCCAGTAAGTTTGCTTTCACGGATCCATCTACTGGAAATCCTCCAGTAACATTACAGTCGTACATTCCACGCGAGAAACCAAAAAAGGTGCTTCTTTTCTTGTCTACCCAACATTCAGATGCAACAATTGCCTCTGTTAGTGATCCCAAGAAGAAATCCGTGATCAATCTTTATTACAATGAAACGAAGGGAGGTGTGGATGTAATTGACCAAATGGTAAGGAAATATTCAGTAAAACGTTCAACTAGAAGATGGCCTATGTCCATATTCTACACGTTGGTCGATATAGCAGGAGTGAATGGTTTCACTATATTTCGTCTCAATTTTCCATCTTGGAATGAGAAGAAATCCAACAAGAGACGTCTGTACCTTCAAGAGCTTGCGAAGGAACTCACAATGCCATCCATTGAAGAGAGATCAAATAATGCTACAGGTCTTCAGAAAAGGGTAATTGTTGCCATGGAGGAAATCTTAGATCGAAAGGTGGCACAAGTTGCTCAAAGCAAGGAAGTGTGTGGAGGTAGGGGAAGGTGCCATATGTGCGCTCGAGATGCACCTACGAAGAAGATGAAGTACAACAAAGTCAACAAAACAACAATTATTTGTAGTCTGTGTAAAAGACACACTTGTGGAAAGCACAGTAAGAAAACAGTGATCTGTAACAACTGTGAACAAAACACGCAATCTGAAGACAGTGATGTGTAGAACAGTGAGGAAAACACGCAGTCGAAAAACAGCTATACAATAAGTATATACTACTTTTGAATGTTTATTATACCACATATTTCTTCCTTGTTTTTTTTTCAAAGTTATGAAGCATTTATGTACTATGTGTTTAGTAATTGTGTATTACGAATGTAAGTCCAAAAATAGACAGTGATGTGTAGAACCGTGAGGAAAACTCGCAGTCCAAAAACAGCTATACAATAAGTATATACTACTTTAGAATGTTTATTATGCCGCATATTTCTTGCTTGTTTTTTTTTCCACAGTTATGAAGTATTTATGTACTATGTGTTTTGTAATTGTGTATTACGAATGTAAGTCCAAAAAAAAGACAGTCATGTGTAGAACCGTGAGGAAAACTCGCAGTCCAAAAGCAGCTATACAATAAGTATATACTACTTTAGAATGTTTATTATGCCACATATTTCTTGCTTGTTTTTTTCCACAGTTATGAAGTATTTATGTACTATGTGTTTAGTAATTGTGTATTACGAATGTAAGTCCAAAAATATAGATGTTATTCAAGGCTGTAGTGAGATAAACTTAATCTTAAGAGGTGGGCACAAAGTACCCCCCCTTGGTAGTCCGCGTTACAAAAAATACCTTCGTAGTGCGAGGGTTAAATACGTTTGCATGCAATAAAAGGTTGCATCTTGTTTACAAAGTTGATATACAAGGTTGCGTATGTGTGATAGTATAATTTACACGAATTTAACATAGTTAAATGAAAGTATTTAAAATTATTCCAACTTAGTCCGTGTAATTTTAATGTTAACCAATCAGTTTGTTTTTGACAACCTAACGGTAGTAAGTTATATTCTACTGGTTATTTTATTAAGCAATGCAAATTTGGTGTATCGTCGCATGCAGTGAAACAAAATTCACGAATAATAAATTAATGATTTGAAATCTTAAAATCTTGTGTGTCAATAATGTATTCTTTAACACATGCTGAAATTTCATGTTTAGGTTGCTAGAAAAATGGAATAATTTGTCCAACAAATTCAGTATAGTTTAAACGTTCACACGTTTTTCTTATAAAGTTTATACTTGAAATTTCACTGTCTTTCTTCAAACACTTCAAACAAATCAATGAGGGTTATTTCACTCGATAAATACTGCACTGCAAAATAACCAATGTTCTCATGATTCACTATAATTGGATTAAAGAGTAAAATACAAACTGCACTAATATATTGTTCATTCACACAACTTTCACATAAGCTAAGTAGAGTTGCTGTAAACATAAACAGTGCAAATGATACCTGCATTAAACTGCCAGCTACAGAGTATCAAAATATTAAAATAACATTATCGATAAACAAAATTCTATATTATTATTAGAGCAACATAAAGCATAAAAAGCAGTAAAATCATAATGGAATTTTTCACCAACAGTTGGTGCCATATCTGTGATTTTGACCACTTTACATAAGCAAATTTCCTAATATTATAAGCATAATAAAGCATAAGTTACAGAAATAAAGCATAAAACATAATTCTTAATGCTTTTTATTCGAGAGCCCTGTGTATGTGTACTACAAGAAAAATATGTTAATATATTTCGTGCCAAAGAAAAAATGATCAACAAAGAGTGTTATCAATGCCGCAAACTTTGGAAATCAGCTGCTAACTGTCTTAAGGCGTACGAATTCCTCCTCTCTGTGCATCTTTCTCTCAGAAGGATTTTTTGTGTCCTCACTTTGTGTTAAAAGGCAGGCAAGACTGGTTCTGCTTATTCCAAGATGCCAAAATCAAGCGTATATACAATCTCAGAGAGTAATAGAATTTGCAACGCACCATTTTAAAGTAGAAGGCGGTAATCTATTTTGTACTCTTTGTTCTGAATTCATTAAATATGAGAAGTCTACTGCACAGCTATATGTTTCTTCTTCGAAACACCTCTTAAGAAAAACTGCAGAAAATGAGATAGTATGTTGTGTGGATGCAATTTTTAGTGTGAAAAATGAATAGTTTCATATAGCCTACATTTTCAATGCTTGTGTAATAAAAACGAGTAAAATGAAACAATATGTAATAGAAATGGGTGAATATCTAGTGTAATTTAAGGAACAGCATATTAAGGCATAATTGAGAAAAAAGCATAATAAAGCATAATGTAAGGAAAAATAAAGCATAATATACAGCTGTATAAAGCATAAAGTTGGTTGTCCTAATTATTAGTGACTCAAAAATGTATATTTTTCAGTTATTTTTAAATTTGTTTATTTCTATAACTCATAATCTTAGAATCTTCCTGTTACATGTAGGAGGGGCCAATTCAACACAGGTATAAAAAAGGACTGACAAAATTCTGATACTGGCAATACGCACAAGTCAAAGCAAATGTAATATGTTGTACTTATATCGAACAAGCCGAGACCATGGACCCACCTGGAAACTTTTAAATGTCACAGAATCATTGAACGACTGAGAATCGTTCCTTTCTTGTTGCAGTATTTTAACTCATAGTCTTAGAACCTTTCTGTTACATGTAGGAGGAGCCCATTTGACACAGGTATAGGAAGGATTTATTTCATACTGAACCACACAGTCCTTGGGTAAACCATACGTAGGTAGATCATTTTAAAATAAGGTATGAATGAATGAAATTTATTTATTTCCTTGAAGCATTTTTGGCGGAATGGAAAGAGAGCTGACTTAAATTTACATCTGCAGAAGGCCCCCTATTAAAACCTTAATACGCCTTTTAAAATACATAGTTTAAAAAGCTACTTACCTGCAGCATAGTGATTGCTCTCGTGATTTTTCTCTAAAGTTATAAATATTTTCCTCTTTTTTCCTTTTTTTTTTTAAAAAAAAGAAAAATCAGGTAGAGTTTTCATTTCTTACTCCAGGACTCCGTGATCAAGGGGGTCCCCCAAACTTTAAAAATTACAGAAAACATTTTCTCCATAAAAGTTCAAGAAACATGTCATAATTCACTCATTATATAATTCATGGACCTTTTAGAACATGTTGAGAGAGGGCTCATCATAAAAGTTTTTGATAGTGCCCCCTTGTATTTTTCCGCTCCAGGTCCACCAATGCTCTTAATCCGGCCCAGTAGGCCTGTATCTTCTATACGGAAAACAACAGTGCTGTAAAATGTAAATTATTAGGCTATTTAGTTTCAAGTTCAGGAATCATTTGAGATTTCAATTTAGCTGAATACTTCAATATTAGCAAAATTATAAGGCAGAGTGGGAAATCAGGAATCTTTAAATGGTTGAATTACGAAACATATGAAAGGCTTTTTTCGCAACATCATGGACTGGCAACGCTGGTCTAGGATTAGCTGACTGTATTGCCGGTGCTCGACGTATTAAGCGTTCTCCGTTCTGTTACTCCCGTATGCGAGAAGTGCGTGACGTGTACCTTTTGGTGTATATGCCGCTACTTACGATACGAGGCGGAGGGCCCTCTAAAAAATTTTCCGTGCAGGGCTCACCGATAAATTTCCTGGTTTCCCGCCTATCCAGTACGTCCCTGTATATGGTCACTACAGATACCCAGACACTGAAAGTAAATTGTGACTCTAAACTGAAAGTGGATTTACGGAAATGACTGCTTTTGACCTGAGAGACCCGGCTTCGATTCCCAGCGGGATCTCATGTGGTGCGGATTCCACATTAAAGTGTAGATCTGCATCTCACATAACCTTAATGCTGAAAGGGACAATAAACTGAAAATCAAATCAAATCCAGAAGAGGTCGAGATTTGTGTCAAATGATTTCAGTTATCCTCAATCGATTGATGTGCATATCGTACATACAGGATCAATAGAAATGCCTAGGCCCCAGAAAGAATATTGTGACTTAGAATCTGGATATGATTTGGCGGAAGTAGTAGAGGTTGGTTCTAAATCGATTTCTTTCGTTAGCCTGAAGCGATTGAGGTGTATTATATATATACAGGGTCAATAGAAATGTCCAGATCCCGCAAAGTAAATTGTGACTTTAAAACCGAAGTAACTTTTCTGAAGTGGTCAGGATTGGTTGCAATCGGTTTCTTTCGTCCTCCTGAAGCTGTTGATATAAATATTGAATATACAGGGTCACTAGAATGCCCTGGGCCCGGAAAGTAAATTATGACTCTAAACGGAAGTGACTTTCTGGATGTAGTGATGATTGTTTTTTAATATATTTCTGTCGTAACCTTGAATCGATTGATGTGCATATTGTTTGTATAAAACATCTAAAAATATCTTGACATCGGAAAGTAATTATTTCCCTTAGTATCGCAAACGAAATCTTTAAATTTGGGTTGGGTTAATGTATGTGCCCGTGTAACTGACATGCCAATTATCAGAATCGCAAGTGGACATTTCCAGACAAATGTCAACCTGATATGGGAAAAATGAAACTGCTGTCATGCACATGTGCAATGCATCATTTGAAAGATAATTTCATATAGAATCCAGATCAAAACAGATTAATAAAATACAGTTTATATTTCACTGTCAAATAATGCTAAATAAATAATAGATAATCCAAGTGATTAAAACAGACATATTGTATGTTGAGTTATAAACTGATGTACAGAGGGATCGACAGCAAGATATTGACCATTTTTTTCACTGATGCACTGTCATCAATATTTCATAAATCAAGTAGTAAAGTGAATATAGTGTAGGTAAATATAATTATCTTCCATATTAAATAAGTACTATTTACATTCGTGTCAATCTGGAACGTTTTCCATGTTGAACTTTATGTAGCTTGCCTATATGTTTGTGAATTTAAAAAATATTTCATGTTTTCTGTCTCCTTTAAACAGCCTTTCAAATGAGCCATAGGACTTTACTGCAGCTTCTACCATAACCGAGTAAACTGTGTTCCGTGCTGACATTAAACTGTGTTCTGGATTGACCAAGCGTGTGTTCCGGACTGACAGGTGCTTTTTTGGGGATGCGGCACAGGATCGACACGGCATACGACCGACAATTCAGCTCAGAAACCTGTTTCGGTCCTGTGCCGTGTCGATCCTGTGCCGTTTCGGTCCTATGCCGTGTCGATCCTATGCCGTGTCGATCCTGTGCCGTTTTGCTCTCACGCCGCTGCTCTGAAATAATTTAACTTTTAATCATGTGCCTAAAAAAATAATATTTTTATTATCTGTTTAATCTTTGCTCTTACAAATTATAAACTTCTGTCGATTCTATGCCTGTGCAAGTTATATGCATAGAATACGTACGATCTAAACGGCATAGAGCCGACACGGCATAGGACCGAAACGGCACAGGATCGACACGGCATAGGACCGAAACGGCACAGGATCGACACGGCATAGGAACGAAACGGCACAGGATCGACACGGCACAGGATCGACAAGGCGCAGGACCGAAACAGCATAGGACCGAAACGACGCACGATCATCCCCACTGCGTAGTATCTATAAAACCAAATATTTATTTCTCATAAAAGCAATCAGAGACCTGTCAATTGATTTTAAAATATAAGAATTATAAGATATTTACTATATGAATATTAATAATTGTGAGTGACAAAAGAATGATAGTGCTAAATGGACAAAATATAATTTCTTGTGTGCTTGGTCAAAAGCATTTCTATATGTATGGAATACTTATATTTATTATTATTATTATTATTATTATTATTATTATTATTATTATTATTATTACGTTTTAACTCGTTTTGAAATCATGGCCTGATTCCACTAGAAAGCGAAAGCCATGAGAAATGTAAGCTAAGTAGTAATATGGAATACTTTTAATGTTGCTCACTAGAGGAAACATGCTCGCATGTCTTCTCGTCTCGATATCGAGACCACAAGAGACTTTTTTAATAAGAAGCTCAGTTGGGAAGTAATAACTGAGCCGATGGCTCGAGCCGGCTCGCTTGGGGTGAACCATCGGCTCGAGCTGGCTTGGTTGGATGAACCATCTGCTCGGTTCGGCTCATCTGGGCCGAAGGCTCTTGCTGACACGGTTCGGTGAGCTGTTGGCTCGGCTCACTTCTCGGTTCGGGTCCATAGTGAGTGAGCTGTGAGCCCAGCTGCTCAAGTTGTTTACAATTGTAAACCCGGGCCGAACAGTTTTGAAGATATTTGGCCAGTGCCCTATAACTTTTAACAATGTTTGGCTCGAGCCCGAATACTCAACCTAAACCCTCAACCCAAATTCACAAGCTCGTGAACAATATCCTTGACTCCTAGAATTCACGACTACCGAGGTTAGCAATCAACTAGTTTTTTAGTATTCAAACACAGACCGCGTTTCTTTCATGTTTAAACACAGTGTTGTTATAATTATAATTATAATTATTATTTATTATTATTAATAATAATAATAAAAGTTGTACTAGTAGTAGTACTAGTATCATTGATAACCTATATTGTCTATGCAAGATACTTGAAGAGAATACTCGAAACTACAAACCAGATTTGGTTCGACTCGACCCGAATTCGAGTCGAGTTGAAGGAAATTTTTCAAATCGCGTTCAAAGATGTCTGTTTTTAGTCGAATCGAGTTTCAAAGAATACTCGCTCGTACTCACTCGTGCCCATCGTAGGATGACCACATTCTAACAATCGAAAAGTAGGACACAAGTATAATAGTACTGTATATGATATCTTACTGCGTCGGCAATACGCATATCATTATTTCAATTAATGTTAACCTTAAGTTAATGAACATTTTTGTTAAGAAGAAGCACTGAACAAAATTATTAAAGGAATTAAACACAACTCCAAATGCTTTGATGAATAACAAATTGGTTTATTTTATGAACGTACAGTCAAAGTTCGTGTTGGGCTAAATAATAATAATAATAATAATAATAATAATAATAATAATAATAATAATAATAAATTTCGAAGCGTGGTATTATTTTAAGAAATGAAAGAAAATTTAGACCGGCACAAAGGAACTTCTATTTAACTTGGTTAGCATCACTGTCATAAGTTCAATAAGAAACCTTTCCTACTTTACCGATATCTCAACAAGGCCTTCTCAGTAAAAGCGATGTATTGTAAAAAATGGTTTGTTGATTGTTCTCCATCCCTAGTCTTCTGAGGAGTGTTAAAAAACACAGCGGTTCATCATTCAGGAAAAGAGTGTGTTTGATTCAAAATATTGTGAATAAAGAATGAAACATTAAGATATTGCAAATAAATTAACTCTGGACATTTCGCAGGACATTTTAAAGAAGAAGGATATTTCTCGATTTCCTAGACATCTTTGCAACACGCAGGACAGCTCTTTGAAAAACAGTACTGTACTGCGAAAATCAGTACGTCTGGTTACCCTAGCCCATCCCTACGAGTAACGCAGTATGGCATTTTAGCCAATGTTACCTTATATGAAAATATTCATAACTTATAGCTGTCAAGTAAAAATGTGTCCTTGCATTTACATAAAGCAATTCAGAAAGGGCAATAATAATAATAATAATAATAATAATAATAATAATAATAATAATAATAATAATAATAATAATAATAATAATAAAAGCGATAGTAATAGTAGTACGGAAAATTGAAGTGATAACATTTGTTCACATATTCTAAGTTTCAGACCTAAAAGTAACGCGTTACTTTCGAAGTAAAGTAACAGTTACTTTTTGGGGGCAAGTAACGCGTTACATTTTAGGAAAAAGTAAAGTAACTTGTAACGCGTTACATTTTTACATGTAACTTACCCAAAACTGTCCATGGGAAAATTGTTCACTGCTCGGGCCAAGATTGTTTCTGACTGTCGACAGATGGATGCCGTTTATGGCAGACCTTTGCCTGAAGTACTGCCCAAAGTTTGTAGTCCAACGGGTTAAGATCCGGGCTGCTAGAAGGCCAATCAGTGGTAGAAATGAAGTGAGGGACGTTCCGCGCCAGCCAGTCCTAAGTTGGTTTCACTGTGTGGCCTGGAGCGGAATCTTGTTGGAAGGTCCACCTTTCTCCAGGGAACATGGTAGCAGATAGTGGTTACACTATAGGTGTTAGCACTGTGTTCTGGTATACCTTGGCAGATGTTTTAACACCTTGTTCGCAAAAATATAGCTGGGTTGTGCTTGAGTAGCTCACTCCCCACCAAACCATCACTCAGGCAGCATGATGTGTCGGGTGTCATCCAGAAGTCCTAAACGGCAGAACTCCTAAAAATATAGGCACTAGACCTGAATTTTAGTACTTCTGCAGTTTAGGACTTGTGGCACGGTATGATTTTTAGGATTTCTGCCGTTTAGGACTTGTGCCGCGATATGATTTTTAGGACTTCTGGCGTTTAGGACTTCTGCCTTTTAGGACTTGTGCCGTTTAGGTCTTGTGCCTTTTTCATTCACTTGCTTTAGTTCTGAAATTCGCCACCACCCCACGAAATTGCGACGATGCAGCAACTAGTTGGCAATAATGTCACGAACGTAGCTAATTCCAACAATAACAGCTATATTTGTACTACTAAGATTATTATTATCACTATCTGTTCTGCACTTATACGTGAATTACATAATACAACTTATTTCATTCTAAGAATTAATTACATAATTAGTTAAGAAATTCGTTTCTTTCGAATGGAGATACGAGAATCCCAAGACAAATTCCTAAAACAAAAATAAATAAATAAAAAATTGAAAAAATGTTTAAAAAGCATATTTTACCAGACTTCTGAAAGCAAGAAAACATTCAGAATTTCAATATATACTGTGTGGAGCGAATTTTATTAAGAGTAAGACAAAAATCCACCAAAGTTTACTTAAATAAGACAAAAGCTCACTAGACATTTCACGAGTGAACATTAAATACCAACGGTATACATAAAGAACGCAGTAGATTTAAAATTGAACAAAGAACATTTACTATGCAATACATTGGGTGACATTCATAAGTTCTAAACGGCACAAGTCCTAAAAATATAGGCACTAGACCTAAATTTTAGGTCCTGTGCCATTTTTGCAGAAATTACTACATAGTCATTTAGGGGTGTAGCCTGCAATTTTTTCTAGGGGAGCTTGATTTTTATATATTAAAAGCAAATCAAAAGTTTATTTTCAGATTACGAAAGCTTCAATAAGACAATAAATTTATACATATTACACATGTACATAAATACATAATATTATTGTATTTCCAGTTACTTCCTTTTTGAAACCTGGACCTTGACAGAGCGTAAATTTAAAACCACAGCTTGTGGGAAATGTACGAATAAGTTAGTTATAAGAAATCGGAAACTGTTCATGGAAGTCCATTTGTTTGACTGTATTTATCTTCTGTACTCTTATATAAAAGAGTAAAGATGAGTGATTTTTGGGCATACTACTACAAGTAGAGTCGATAAATTTTAGTTATAAAATATAATTTTCTTATGAAAGCAGTACATAAGAAAGAATTTTTGGAAATAAGTATCGTAAAAAGGGTGGGGTAAGATTTTTTTAAAGGGTAGTGTATCTCGCAAGTTTCTAAAGCTAGTAAAATAAAACTTGGCATATAAGCTTTCCTATTAAAAAAAAAAAACAACTGAAAATTGAAAATTGAACACATAAAAGGGGAAGAGCAAAGGGAGCACATTTTTTTTATGTTCGATTTCCCCATTACTTACTCAGAAAATATGTAAATAAATTAAGGAAGGATTTGTTTAAGCTAGATGCGTGAAACTCGGCATTTGAACTTTTAACTAAAAGTAATAAAATACTATATGTTTCAGCGTCTTGAAAATTACACTTCTAAGCGAAAGGAGGGTCAGTTTCTATAATATTAAAATATCCCACTGCTTATGAGATTTGGGCAGAAAACTCTTTTTCCTTTAGGCCTCGGTTCATCCAGTTAAGCAAACGAGAGTACAAAGTGGCTGATTAATTAGGTTCTTTTAATTATTTTAACATGTTGACGTAGTTTAATTCTTTTAAAACTGTATTCTTTCACATTCTATTATAAACATATTTCATTTGCTGTAATTATTAAACACGTTTAATAAACATAAAACAGACTAACCTCCGGTCCCGGCCAGAATATGTTTTTGGTGTTAAGCCATCATTTGCCGTCCGTAACATAACCTTTGATTTAAACTTCACGTACTATCAAGACTCAAGTCTCAGAAATGTAGCATATATGAAATATACTACTTCTACTACTACTACTATACTACTACTAAATATTAATAACAACAATAATAATAATAATAATAATAATAATAATAATAATAATAATAATAATAATAATAATAATAATATGTACTTCTGAAATACATATGTATCTATGTGTTATTAATTCTTTCATAATCTTGAAAGAAACTTTTGATTTGTTTTTAGTTTGTAAAAATGAAGGCCCTCTAGAAAAACTTGCTGGCTATACCCTGAATGACTATGTATTGGTTTCTGTACACGTATTGTGTTATCACTTACTAGTCTAGTGTTATTTTTAGAACAAGACAATGGTTCTTGTCTTGGAATATTACTAGTTTGGTTTGGTAGTACAGTGATAGAGTGTGACCTATGATTTTATTTCCCTGTAGGGTATGCTATCTGCAATGCAATAAACTGTATATGCTTCTTCTTCCTAACAAGGCTGGGCGATAAGCCCCTGCAATTCCATTACAAATAAGGACGATATTATTTTATAAACTACTTGGTGAACCTTTGTTAATATAACGCTATTAGTTCTTACAACCTTTTGTTAATCTTATTTAACAATTGCAAAATGGAATAAGAGAGAAAATATATAATGATGATGATAGTTTATTTACATAAGGTATACATACAACAAAAGGGAATCTGTTGGTCACTACTGTGTATCTGCTAAACCAGGGTCAAACTCTGTGTGTCACAAAGGTTAGTTTAACAGAGTTTAAAATAATAATAGATATTTTGTTTGACTTACAAAGATTATCATATTAGCAAAATGATTTGAAATAACACGCCAGACATAGGATAAGCCTTGGGCTATATCGCTTAGAATTGTTTTAAGAGTAAATATATCATTTATGCATTAAATTTCATTACTGGCTACTTACACGTTTCGGCCTCGTATTGGAAGTCAGCTTCTCGTGTTCTTTTCATATTCCACGATAACTGTTTTAATTGCACACTCCGCCAAATTACCTTTCCGACCTTACAATACTTTCTTGGAAAACTTCGGCTAACATATATCACCAGACGTTTCGAAAACCGACATCCTTTACTTCAGGATACAATGCGTTATTTAGCACTTCACCCAACACCTCACCGTTACTATCATTCTCCACTTTCGCTCCTATAATCTACCACCGTTAGATCCCTCTTTACTTATCATCGCCGATTACGTCATTCATGAACATCTTCCTCTCATTCACCCATCATTTCCAGCACAATGATTACCATTATTTACTAACATGGGACTCATTCATTTTCATCATTGAATAGAGCAGCCTCTAGGCTAAAGATAAGCTCATTTGTCTAACTAATATCACCCACGTGTTGTCCTGTATATGCATCTCGCCACATCATTCACGCCCATTACTATATCATACGTATCGTGCATTCTATACCTAATCCTTCGTTATGATCATTAATGTTCTTTCCTTATAATATACTGCCTGATTATTTTCTTATTTATCTTCTTACTAATAACAATCATATATATGTAAAGTAACTTGGCTTCAGTTATCGCATCCTTATTGGTATGCAACCGTGCACATCACATTGCATCAGTTTGAGGGAATATTATTGATGAATTGGCAATGGCTTTCATGTTCTTGACGCTAATCCTTACATTTCCGACGATTTGAACTCACGTTTACTGAGTATGAGTGCATTCTGGGGATTTTTCGTAAAGTGTTTCCACACATTTGAATCACCCTGCTTCACTGTTATGCTCTACCGACACTGCAGATGTCTCTCTAGAGCATTTGAGTACAAATTCGCTATACTTAATACTCAGAACATCACTGTTGTCCGGCATCCATACCTGGCGATTATGCAACCACACACAACGGGCATGGTGTCCGCCATTTTATATTTGTTCCAGATATCGACTTAATACAAACGAATTATTGTTACCTGGTACAAGCCTATCAATTCATATCCATTTAGACCAAGTTTCACTTGGAAGATTATCCGGGACTCCCTACGTTCCTTTGGGGAACCCTTGCGCGTGCATGGTAGGATTGTGAAACATGCAAAATTCAATGGAGCAGGTATGACTTCTTCAGTGAATTTTTTACCCGCCCTCTTTATGTTGGTTAGTTTCCGAACTATTGGCGTCCGAAACTCATTTTTCCACGCTTTGTAGATCCGAAACTATGTCCGATAGCCGAAAGTTCAAGAGAACTTTTTTTCTTGTCTCAGTGGCAGGAGTCACCTCTCAAGAGTTGTAACACTTATTTTGCAACACTCGATATCTATCTATCTATCTATATCTATATCTATATCTATATCTATCTATCTATCTATCTATCTATATCTATATATATATATATATATATATATATATATATATATATATATATATATATATAGTAAGTAAAGATCTAAGGTTTTACTTGTCCCTACCATAAATCCTTCATTGTAACCAGATTCCGGCGTTGCCGCTCTAACTCAGGTAGAACTGTATAAAGCTCTCAGTATGGCTAACCCCATTACGGTTATCATAGTAGCCCGATATATCTCATTCCTCTTTTTTCTTTTCTTTTCCCTTCCGAATATTGCGTCTCTTACTTCGGCGCCCGGGGCCGTCGCCCCGCTTGCCCCTCCCCCATGGCACGGCACTGACAAGGAAGGGTCACGCAGCGGCTCCGCTGAGATTCGAATGAGACAATTGTGTTTGCATTTGATATGTTATAATTAGACGAATCCCAAAGTTATACGTGCCACCGAGCGGAATATCGTGAGTTACAACATATTTTGTAATGTAAAAGTTACGAAAAAATTACATTGTAAAATAATTTGAAACGGGCCATTTGTTCGGAAACGATTGGATAAATGGAAAACTCGGTGAACACGTGTCCCATAATTTTCAAGGGAGTACTTCTGGGGCTAAAAATTTTTGCCCCAGGGTCCTCTGTAGGGTCCCAGACGGGGTCCAACTCAAAAGTTTCAAATGGCAAGGGGGGTTAAGTCGCACATCGTTTGAAAGCTGTTGTTAAATGAAAGAAGACGGAGCAAGTCTCGACTCTCTACGACAACTCTGTGCAAAATGGCGGAGGGTCAAAATGTAAACAAAAACTTAATTGAAAAGTCCATGGCCACCCCTATAAATCGGAAACGGTGAGACAAATGTGAAAACAGGAAAGGACGTGTGGTATTACTTCCAAAGTACAACGATTTAAGTTAAAACGTCTTGTTCTAGGGCCCTCACAGGGTCCCAGGTGGGGTCCAACTCATAAGTTTCAACCGGCAAGGAGGGTTAAGTAGCACATCGTTTGAAAGCTGTTGTTAAATGAAAGAAGATGGAGGAAGTCTCGACTCTCTACGACAACCCTGTGCAAAATGGCGGAGGGTCAAAATGTAAACAAAAGCTAAATTGAAAAATCTATGGCCACCTTGAATCCAAGATGGCCGCTTAAAACCTATGTCGAAAGTATAGGCATACCAAACTGCTGAAGCTAGGAAAGCTAAATTTGGTATGAATGCTGATCAGGAAAAATAAGTGACAAGAGGATACGAAATATTCAAAAAGTGACATCTTGTGTTCAAAATGCCACACTATTTATCGAACCATGTCCAGCTCAAACCACTGGAATTGGAGAAGCGAAATGTGGTATTTACGTTTATGGTCAATAGTAGATATCCAGAAAATATCAAAGACGTATCATCTATAATCCATTATGTCTGCCAGCGTGAAAAATGAGTTTGTATATAAATATGTTATTTGGAGTATTATGACCAAACCAACAAACTTTGACGCAGCTCGATGTACTGGAGTGATTTGCACGTGGTTGGTACTGCTCGCCAATCTTGTAAATGAATGTTTTGTTTTATATCTAGTATTGCTTGAAACATTGTGATCAAACCAACTAATGGCATACGAATATAACCATCACGAATACGTTACAATAGAGCTCTCAACCTAACTGGTGCAGCAAGTCCTTTATGTATTAACTACTTATGAGAAAATTAGAAAAGTCCCGAAGATATTCAACTTTTGTTTAGCATTATGAATAGAAAGTCAGAGTTATGTGTTCATTGCATATTCATTATTTTCACGTAAATGATATCGAAAGAACCGTGACGATCGTACATTAGGAACAAAACATATATGTGTTATTACGGAATGAAATAATAGTTGAAGTGAATCGAAATTCAGTTGTTCTTTAATATTCCTATTGTTTCTAAATACATAATAGAGAAAAGTGGAAATTTACATTTGTACTGTTATGACTGTACACAATAGCAAAATGATATTGAACAGATACAAAATGTAATGCAAGCGGCAAGACTTAATATAGAATACGCAAAATTGTACAAATGAAACAAATATCATAGGATATTGTACTTAAGAACTGAATATCTATGTTTAACATATCTATGTAAGTGAAGCAGTGCAAAAGGTGTGCAAACATGCAAGCAAAGTGTGATTGAGGCAAAAACATTTGTTACAATGAGCACATTTCATGAAAGCTGGCGTTTGACAATTGTCCATAGCACAATTGTCTAGCAATCCAGCTTCAAAACAATACTCCAGAGGCGTTACGAACTCTTCTGGCTTGTCATCAACATAACCACTTGCGAAAAACGCATACTTTATCATGTTTTTAAATATGTCCGCCATGAACTGATAATGTACGAAAGACTGAAGCCGAAGAAAATGATCTCTATGCCACAAATTGATATCAAATTGTGTGAGAACGGTATCTGTGATGAGTCGTACCATATTCTTATAAGGTCTGAAAAAGTAAACATCTGTTGGTTGAATACGTCCTGTACACTTAGGTGGTATCAATTCTTTGATAAGTTCCACACCTGCAGGAACAGTAGAGTTATATAGGTCAGAATCCTTATTGGATGTCCACGAATCAACTAGTAGTAGAACTTGCTTTTTACCCTACAAATCTGGCCATAAGACATCCGTTAAGAAAACAGTAAGGTCATTCATTGACATGTTTGCAGATTTACCAGCAAAGGCTTTGATGTTAGGTAAATCGATTTGAAAATTGGCAGGAAATTCTCCAGTTGGTTCTGGAACAAGAACGTACATATGTGGTAATAATGTTCCATCCATCGAAATACTTGGCATGATCATGTACGAATGGGTAGTTGCAGTTTGGTATGCCTATACTTTCGACATAGGTTTTAAGCGGCCATCTTGGATTCAAGGTGGCCATAGATTTTTCAATTTAGCTTTTGTTTACATTTTGACCCTCCGCCATTTTGCACAGGGTTGTCGTAGAGAGTCGAGACTTCCTCCATCTTCTTTCATTTAACAACAGCTTTTAAACGATGTGCTACTTAACCCCCCTTGCCGGTTGACACTTATGAGTTGGACCCCACCTGGGACCCTGTGAGGGCCCTAGAACAAGACGTTTTAACTTAAATCGTTGTACTTTGGAAGTAATACCACACGTCCTTTCCTGTTTTCACATTTGTCTCACCGTTTCCGATTTATAGGGGTGGCCATGGACTTTTCAATTAAGTTTTTGTTTACATTTTGACCCTCCGCCATTTTGCACAGAGTTGTCGTAGAGAGTCGAGACTTGCTCCGTCTTCTTTCATTTAACAACAGCTTTCAAACGATGTGCGACTTAACCCCCCTTGCCATTTGAAACTTTTGAGTTGGACCCCGTCTGGGACCCTACAGAGGACCCTGGGGCAAAAATTTTTAGCCCCAGAAGTACTCCCTTGAAAATTATGGGACACGTGTTCACCGAGTTTTCCATTTATCCAATCGTTTCCGAACAAATAGCCCGTTTCAAATTATTTTACAATGTAATTTTTTCGTAACTTTTACATTACAAAATATGTTGTAACTCACGATATTCCGCTCGGTGGCACGTATAACTTTGGGATTCGTCTAATTATAACATATCAAATGCAAACACAATTGTCTCATTCGGATCTCAGCGGAGCCGCTGCGTGACCCTTCCTTGTGAGCAGGATCTTCATCACCTTCAATAGCAATCTTTCACTTCTACTATTATATTGACATATATTACTATTATATTGATAAATTCTATATAAATATCTAACCCAAGAGGGGTAACTGTTCCTCCCTGATCCCTCTTAATCTCACCCTTTAACTAACTTATTTTTAATTAAAGAAAGGTGTGTTTACTTTAACAATCGTAAAACACATTTACGTCTGTTACTTCAGATGCGAGAAATGGAATTTAGGATCTCTATTTCAAATAATGCAAGAACTGTACATTTTCAAGAACTGGTCTGCTGACATCAGAGATCATATGGAATGATCGAAAGATCTTCCCTATCTTTCCTTTCCTATCTCAATCTGTGCTAGTGCTACCTACTAATATACAATATAGGGCGAGAGTATAGTACCTACTAAAATACAAACCTTTCTTCAACAGTTAACAATTTCATGTTCTGCCAAACTCGGTTATAGCGTTAAGAAATACAAGTTTTATCGACTATTTGGCAGTAGCGACGCGTAGTCTGTACAAGTACCGGTTGCAATGTTGCAATATCAAAGGTATGTAGGTACGCGCAAGTGTTTCCCTCCCCCAGCATTCTTGAGTCTTATCCAAAAAATATTCAGGAAATATGAAGAGGAAAGTCTTTTAAGCTCTATTTATATATTACTGATTAAATTATTTCTCTAATATTGATTCTCTAATATAAGCTATTTCCTTTTTTTCAAACAAGCACTATCAATGTACGTTTATACACTATTTATATACAAAACCTCTACACTCATGTTATTGAACACGAGATAAATCGAATATATAGTATGTGCTGTAAGCCATGAATGATCCGAAAGGAAGAAATCCGAAAAGAAAAGAAGCAAGAAAATTGCACGCACGAAGTTAAACAAAATTATTTAATTATATAAACTATGCATTATTTTAGAATGGTAGGTCTTTCTTCGATCTTTTGGGCTTCAAATTTTTATATTACTTTGAAATCTGAAATGCTACTCGCCAAGTTTTTCTGAATAGAAAGCATCGCTACTACAAATATTTTCCGCTTTATTTTCTTTAGAGTCCAGAAACACCTCTCTCCTCCGACAATATGCATTTTGTTAGCATTTCTTTGTATAAATATACGGTACCAAAAGTCCATTTTTCAGAAACTACGTATTTTTGTCTGTAAAGAAGCATGAAATCTAAGATGCTTTCCTTCGAAAATGAAAAAAAAAGTTTAACATTCCAGCAAATTAGGCTAAAGAAGACAGATGAGTATTGGAAGTGAATGATTTGATATTAATTTATGCTCTCCGCCGGAATTCGAACACGGAATCATGTGCACGAAAGACACAGAGCTAGGAATTAGACCAGTAGTAAGACATTTTCTTCTTCGAGACTCGATCGACCCCCCCAGAATAGGATTTTTTAAAAAATAAAACTTATCCCAAGAATTTTCACCTTTGTATTATAAATGTTAAATAAAATTTATTGACTTCGAACAACCGCCACCCCAAACTTTCAGCCTGGATACGTCCCTGCTACCACCAGACTTTGCGAGTTTGTTTTGTGAATAACTTCTTTCTTCCAAGCGTCTGTATCTCTCTCACCCTATCAATTGAGTCAAGCGCTGCTAAGCGGAGGAATTCGTAACTATTACAGAAGCTGACCAGTTGCGGGAGAAAATGCAATCGCAAGAGAGCAATACGGGAAGATAGGAGCGATGCAAGAATAAATCCACTTCTCCATGTTAAGAAATAGGAGCTCGCTGCCATATGCTCAATGTTACTGCTTCCAGTGACAACGTTGGCTGCCACTGGAAATGTAAATCATCTCTTTCTTTCCGTTTTTTAATTGACTTTTTTCAGAAATGCATCAATACTGTTTTGCGCTCAAGATCAAAGGCTTATTTTTCACTGATACACTACTTTAATACTTAAAAATATTTTAAGTATTAAAAAAATGTCCGGTTGCACAACCATGCAACATTAGTACCAGCCGCCGCTGCTATTTGGTATTCTATCTTACATGTTATATGCTTAATACTTATATAGAATGGGTCTGCGTCATTTATATGTATATTGAGAGATCGGATTTTGTCTGCACGTGCACGAAAAGAAAAGCAAATTTCTACATTTTGTGACTGAATTTTTTTTAATTTCTCCGGGGGGGATGAATTTTCTTCGGGGGGAGATTCCCCCGGGCCACCCCCTGAATTCACCCCTGCCTGTCTATATGTCCTGCCCACCTAAGCCTCCTAGAGTTAATGATCCTAACAATGTTTGGTAAGCCGTATAATTTATGTAGTTCCTCGTTATGAAGTTTCCGCCATTCCTCTTGGGTCCGAATATTCGTCTGAGCATCTTGTTCTCAAATACTTTCAGTCTATGTTCTTCCCTCAGAGTAAGCGACCATGTTTCGAAACCATACAGAACAACAGGTATGATTACTGTTTTATATATTTTAAGCCTCAAACTCCTCGACTGAATTCGCGACGACAAGAGATTTTGAACTGAATAATAACACTAATTCCCTGCTTTTAGTCGACATTTAATTTCTTCGTGAAAATGATTTTCGTTATCCTAGATATTTGAAAGTATCCACTTTATCAGAAGTATTATTTAATATTTTAACGCATTCATAATTGGCCGTATTACGTTCCCAACCCACTTCCATGTATTTAGTTTTCTCTGCATTTACTTCTAAACCCTTGTCCTGCAAGCGTTTAATAAGACCTTTGCATTTCTTTCTATTGTTCTCCCATCATCCCCTATTAAATTTACATCATCAGCGTACGCATAACCTGGTACCATTTCTTTCTTTACTATACCTAGTGCTCTCAACGGGTCGGGTCGGGTCCAAGACCGACCCGACCCGACCCGTGACTAGAATTGACTGACCCGACCCGACCCGAGTGACCCGACCAGTGATCCGATCCGATTGACCTGACCCGACAACCCGACCCGAGCTGACCCGATTGACCCGACTCTACAACTCGACCCGAATAACCCGACCCGACAACCCGACCCGAGCTGACCCTATTGACCCGACCCGATAACCCGACCCGATTGGCCTGACCCGACAACCCGGCCCGAGTGACCCGACCCGAGCTGACACGATTGACCCGACCCGACAAACCGACCCGAGCTGACCCGATTGACCCCGATCCGACAACCCGACCCGAGCTGACCCGACACGACAACCCGACTTGAGCTGACCCGACTGACCCGACACGACAACCCGACGCGAGTTGACCCGACCCGACCTGACCCATTTGAGAGCACTAACTACTCCTTACATATATGTAATAACAATAAGTAAGATGTAGTACCCAAATAGTATAACAGTTGAAGTACAATGACATTATATTTCTGTTCCCATGTTACCTGCTATTTAGTGGGGAGGAAAGCTTTTATATATAAATATTTCGATGGGATAACTTGCAACATCTGTTGCAACATGCCGCATGCCATTGAAATAGAAATTTTTGCGGTTAAGCATTGTTATATGAACAATTGTTGTTGGTAATAAAACTAAGAGTATTATTATTATTCCATTATTATTATTATTATTATTATTATTGTTATTATTATTATTATTATTATTATTATTATTATTATTATTATTATTATTATTATTATTATTATTATTATTATTATTATTATTATTATAGGACAACAGTGATGGCTTATTGCTTGCAGTGCCTAGTAGTAGTTGTTTCCTTTCATCTTCTCAGTTAGAACTTCAGACTGCAGGTCAAAGTGAGCTTCATGGATCACCTGCAAATGCATCTAAGAAGATAGTGTAGAATCCTTCAGATGATCTCCTGAACATGTATGGTTCTATCCAAAATCTGGAACTAGAAAACTGACAGCTCGGAAAAGGAAGAGATGTGCTATTCTCAAAGACACTCTAGAAAAAAGTACTTTCGAAATGAAAAAGAAGCATCTAAAAGCAACCGAAAACGTAAAATCATCAGCTGAGAAGAATTTATTCTCAAGTCGTCTGTTTGGTTTCTGAAGAACCGTACTAAGAACAGGATACAGAAGAAGACTGGGTACAGTGTTTATGTTGTGAGAAGTGGTCTCATTGGTCGTGTGCCGAGAGAAATCCGTACTACATCTGTATAGATTATAGACATTGACTGCCACAGTGAAAATGAGTGAAGCGATGTTCAAGCTGTAGATTTGATAGCATTAAATTTCTGAATCAAGTCCGATTGTTGCAACTTACCCCAGATGATGTTGCAATTTACCCCATGGGTGGGGCAAGTGTCAACAGTCGGACTTAGTTCAAAAAGTGGATGCTATCAAAACTGCCGTTCGATGTTTTGCACTTCTCTTTTTTTGGTATGTAGTTAAGGCATGTACCTTTTAGTACACTCAATATAGTTTTTATATCTATAATAATTTTCGAGTAAAAAAACAGACCTGAAAATTGTTGCAACTAGCCCCATCTTCCCCTACAATCACTTTTTCAAAAAAAAAAAAATGTATAAAGCCAGTAAAGCAATTAACATGTAGGTCTATTTTCGAAGATAATATAGGAATTTTTCGTGCTGCTAATTATTTATTTTTAAAAAATCAGATGCTGAAACCAATCGATATAGCGCAGTTTAAGCAATTCAGTTTGTTTTATTTAAAAAGAAAACTCTCTATTTACAAATTTGATTGTTCCTATGTATTAGAGCAGTCTTCGAAAAATCAGTGCCTATTGTATTTCTAAAATATAGCTGGAGCCGCGGTGGGTCAGTGGTAGAGCGTTCACCCCTGGTGCATGGGGTCTCGGGTTCAAACTCTGCTCCCGCCAAGTGAACTTTGTAGTCGATAAACGCCGTGTGCGTGGATATTCTCGGGGTTCTCCCGTTTCCTCCCACTTTCTTCATTCCACCATTTCATTCATTTCTCATAATCACCGTCTCCTTCAGCCTAACCGGCATAACCGTGGGACGTAAAACTCTAAGATTTCATTTCATTTTCTAAAATATAGCTGTATTGATTTATTGGTATATATTTACCTTCAGTTTGTTTGAGAGAAAATTATTACAAGAACTAAAAAGTGTTTCTCTAGTAAATACGTTTTCATAGTTTAGCTATTTACGTTACTAAACAAATTTGTTTTTTTTAATACATAAAATGGCGCCCGTATATATATAGGGTGTAACTTAATTAATATAACAAACGTCGTTAGGTGATTCCTGACACCGAAATAAAACAAAAACTATACAACAACCTGGGTGTAACACACGAAAATTTGTCGGAAAAATGTATAAACCGCCATAACTCATGAACAAAACGTCGGATTGAAGTCGGGCAAAAGAATGTCCATTGTTTTTAGTCGTAGATTCGATTAGTGTACAGTGACGATGCAAGGATGACTTCCAAAGAAACTGGAGTATTCCTTTGAGTATTTTATCAAACGTTGAATGAAGAAATGATCAATCAAGTACAAGATTTAACATTAAAAAATAATAGTGCATCGTTCAAGTTAAAAGAACACTCAGAATTCGAAAGAAAGAGAGATACACATGTGTGATTCATCTATTTTGTCTCAGTACATAATGACGTCTCGGAAGATGATTTTAAATTGAACGAAGTCTTTAACGTATCACACTTATATCTTCTAGGCTAATGGTAACGGATGATAAATGAACGGCTTCCTGTCCAAGAGTGTGTGAAAAAGGAAAAATAACTTTGATCCAGATTAGGTTTAAAACGACTGTGCATAGGACAGTCAGGCGGCATGTAAATAAATATAACATCGAAAAATGCAAAGATCATATGTGATGAACGAGTGTACAAGGAATTCTCCACACGACCCAGGGATTCCAAATATTGTGTGAATAGATATGGGGCAAAAGTAAGCTGCATTAAACGGTTTCTTCCTCGTAATATGTAATTCCGTGGAATATGGTACTTCTGTGCACAGAAGCAACAAAAGTGGAGAAACAAGGGATGTTGTACACGTTGCATAACGATACCAAGAAGTGCGCTGGAATAGTATACTTGATTTATCCGTTAGATGAATCTTCTCCCAGGAATACTTTTGATGGCGTTTTCCCCTTCCTTCGAGTTGGCAAACCTCAACTTTTCCTTGAGCTATGAAAAACTTCATTGCTATTGTGAATATACCAAAATACTATCCTAGTGTAGACCACTTACATTTTGATTTTATCATTGCCGGAGAAATTTTCTCAAAGGAAGCTCGTTGAAAGTACATTTTAAAAAAAGGATAGTCTTTTTTCGACATTCTAATGTACATACCTTAGAGCTGTATGGAATACCTACACGGAGGAATACCTACGGAACTATCGTCCCTTCTGTGCCAATTGCGAGTGGCTTACAGAAGGCTGTCTTGAAGTTTTATTGTGGAATGGCTTCAGTTAGCATGGCTGAGTTGTAATAAGCATCTACGCAACTTGTGAGTGATATACATAGTCAGATGCTCTACTGTTACACGTGTAATTGCTGTATAACAGGATGGGAAATGTTGTGTTCAACGGTAGAGGGTTGTGTCCAGGTATTTAAGGTCGTGTAAAAGTGTAGACGTTGGTGTTTAAGTAAAATTGATTGTGTTAACCTGTACACGCCTGCGCGATGGAAGATTACCCTGTCCACGAGCTGGCAGATATGCAACTCATTTATGGAGTAGCAAAGGGCAATAGCCCAGAAGTGAGGCGTTTATATCGTGACCGTCGCCCTCAAAAGAGAGTAACTTTCCTTGTATTTTTCCACGCCTCCATATTCGACTTCGAGAGAGGGGTCCCTTCGGTTTCTCGTACGTGAAATCGGAGGAAATAGCCCCATATGGACAGCTGAACTTGAAGACAGCGTACGTCGAATGATCAAAACCGTCTTGAAACTATCATGTGTATGGCGTAAAAACCCACATGCAACTCTAGTAAACGATCAGCAGCAGAAATTTGGTGTGGTGTGGTGGATAATTTTGTGGTAGGATCTTATTTATTATCGGTCTGCCTGTGTGGGAGTACGTATCTTTTATTTTTACGTAATTTTCTCCCAAAATTGATAGAACATGTGCCCTTGAACATAAGACAGCAGATGTGATTTCAGTATGATAGTACACCTGCACATTTTGACAGGAATATGCAGACTTACCTAAATGAAACATTCCCAGATTGGGAGAGAAAAACCTGTGTTATGACAACCTCGTTCATTCTACCTCACGCTGCTTGATTTTTTATTTCGGGGATACGTATGAAACTCCGGCCACGACAGTCGAAGAACTTGTAGCTCGATGTAATATAGCTGCGGCAATCATCTACGAAATTTCAGATGTGCTTGATCACACGCGGAAAAATTTGCTTCGCCGATGTCATCTTTGCAATGCGGTCAACGGTCGACAATATCAGACTGTGAACTGTTATTCTTCATAGCTGTCTCGTGTACACATACTGCATTGCACAAATACTGTATAAGGTACCTCTGAGTATTTCAGTTATCCTACCTTCTCCGAAACAGAATAAATCGATAATTTGAAATTGTATTTCTTTCTTTCCTTGTGCAACACGCGCAAAACCTTGAATATCGTCGAGTTTCATTCCTTCTGTACTCGTAGTTATTATCTTCCACGAATTTACGCATTACGGGGAGGAAATCTTTTAATCTAGCTTACTTTGGCTCAAATTATATTCACATAATTTGTGGGAATCACTGTTGTTATGTGAAGAATCCCTTATACTCTAGTTCATCGTACATGATCTTTTGCCCCTGACTGTCTTATGCACAGTCGTTATAAACCTACTATGGATCAAAGTTATTTTTTTCTCATTTTTACACACTCTTAAGTTGAACAAGAAGCCGTTGATTGATCATCCGTTACCATTGGCATAGAAGTTATAATTATGATAAGCTAAAGACTTCGTTTCATTTAAATTCTTCTTCCGAGTCCAGGAATCACCTCCAGACGTTCATTACATTAATGAAGTTACACACTATATATATAATGATAAAAAATAATACCGATATTAGTGTCGATGAAATAGTATTTGGAGTCACTCAGACGAAAGTAACACTCCCGATGCAGTTTAAATCCATACTCAGATTCCATTGCCCTTTATGCTCAAAATGAAACTATTCTCCCCGTGCGAAGAACGGGTATTCTGTTAATAATTTATTATTAAACATTACACCATAAAATACAAATTGTATCACGTAATGTACACGTTAAACTGTTACTTGCTTAATGTATAAATGGAGGATGAAGGACTATTATTGGATCAAAAGATCCAATATATTTCAGACAATAAATTTCTTGTTAGGCTTTATATCTGGAGAACAACATATAGTGTACCCAAACCTAAACTATGACTGAACTCAGTATGATGTGCTTAGTGCCTGGATAAAACGAAAGCTCGATTTAGGGGCCATTCAAAAATTCTGTTGCCCTTGATCCAAAAAATCTAATATATTTCATTCAATAAAAAAAAAAATCTTGTACGTCTTATATCTGAAGAACTACATATAGTGCAGCCAAACCAAAACTATAACTTAACTCAGCATGATGTGCTTATTCCGAAAGTAATACGAAACCTTGATTTAGGGACCATCCAAACGTTTGTAGCCCCTGATCCAAAAAGTCCAATATATTTCATTCAATCAATAATTTTATTGTATGTCTTATATATGGAGAACTACATATAGTGTAACCCAACCCAAGATATCACTTAACTCAGTGTGATATGCTTATTGCGTAAAAAATATGAAAAGTCGATTTAGGGACCGTCCAAAAATTTTGTGGCCCGTTATAAAAAAAATCCAAAATATTTAATTAATCGAAATTTTTCTTGTACTCCTTATACCTGGAGAACTACATATCTGGAGAAAACTCGATTTAGAGACCGTTCGAATATTTTATGGTAACTGATCCAAAAATTAATATTAGCCAAGATCATAATACTTTGATCCATTTTTTAGATCATTCCTAAAATTCTTGTTTTTATCCAATCTTTCTTTTAAACAGTATCACTCTCTTTGTTCTCAATTTGAAATTTATCAAGCAATTATAAAGCATTGCTTATTATCCAATTTGTATTCGGTGTAGAGCTTCAATTTTCTCAAAGTTTCAAATAAGATAACAAAATATGATTTACTATCGGAATTCGTGTCAGGTATTATTATTACTTTTATTGGTGTTTTCCTTTCTTTCAATTGTTAAAACAAGAAACTACCTTGCACTGTCATAAAATATGTGCTCTTTTCCAATAGCATAATAAGTGCTCATATAATTTTGAACTTTAAAATTAAGGATTGAATCAGTACAAGAAGTACAATGGATAATGAATGACTTATAATTGATGTTTAGTGGCGTACTGAAGTAAAGGGATTAAGGACTTTGAAACCCCCCTTGAGCAAGGTATTATGCAAAATTAAGCACGTTTATCATATTAGCACGTTTATATATATAAACACTTGATATTATATAAACTTGTGTTCCTAAAGCCCCTGAACCCCCTAAACATTTGCGTAGAGTACTGATTGTGTTTCTCTTATTATTTTAACCGTTTTATGCTTTGAACGAAATTTGAAGTGCAGGAACCCTGTGAAGGTGACCACCTTTACTATAAAAATGTCTTTAATGGTTCTTAGTTTTTCTTCAAAACAATCAATAACGAACGAAAAATAAATGATTGAGTTTGATTTTAAATCGAAATTTGAAATACCACCAAAAAGTTGGCCCACCCAACCTTATTTTGTAAATGACTCTTAATAATTTTCAAAACAAACTATTTCCTCTTCAAACCAATCAATAAGAAAGGAAAACATGTTATTAGCTTGAGTATTGAATCAATATTTAAAAGCAGAAAAAACAGTATGAAGTTGACCACCAAATGTATCCTGGAAATAGATATATTTTACTGGTTGTTTTGAAACAAGTGATTTTTTCTTCAAAATAAGCAAACCGCCCCGAAACAAATCACCTTCATCAACATTATTTCTTAATTATATTCTTATGTTTTTCGAATCAAATTACTTTTCTTCCAAACAAGCAACAACAAATCCATATCAAACGATTGATTTTGGTCTTGAATCGAAATTTGTAAGTAAAGGAATCAGATTGAATTTGATCACATTCTAAATTTATTTTGTAAATCTCTTTCTCTATTTTTTCGAAACAAGCGATTTGCTCTTAAAAACAGCCAATAAGAAACGCTTGGCTTCGGTTTTGATTCGAGACTTTAAAGTGGAGCCAATATGAAACTCCATCACCCATTTCTCTTGAAAAGACTCTTTATGTTTTTCGAAACAGACTATTCTTTTTCAAAATAATTAGTAGCATACGCATATCAAACAATTGATTTTGATTTTCAATCAAAATTTTAAGTGGAGGAACAAGGGTAAATTTGGGCATATACCAACTTTATTTTGTAAACATCTCTTTATGTTTTAAGAAAGATACGATTTTTACTATTTTTCTTCAAAAAAAGTCAATAACAAACGAAAAACAAACGATTGGCTTCCGATTTCAATTCGAAATTTGAAAGGAGGCAACTTAACATAGGTGCATTGCTTCGCTTAAAAAAAAAAATCCAAACGCAAATTCTAAGCCTACAGTTTTAAAATTGCAGTTACATGTACATACTTCAACTTAGTATACATAAAAAATTACAGCATTATAAAAATATCAGACAAATAATATTATTTATTCGGTATTGAAAACCTCGAATCAACTATTGGAGTTATTTAGCGTATTTTTTTAATATCACAAAATTAAAGGTGTATTCATTACGGCATGGATATATTACGCACAATATTTTTATACAATTTGTATATATATATATATATATATATATATAATTTTTTTAAAAATAGACCATTTAGAATTATTTATCCTTACAATTTTTTATATCCACAAATTCAAGGTGAGGGATATGCGATATTGATATTTTCAGAAAGTGTTGACCACCCTACAGAATGTCGATCCTGTGCCGTGTCGATCCTATGCCGTTTCGGTCCTGTGCCGTGTCGATCCTGTGCCGTTTCGGTCCTATGCCGTGTCGGCCCTGTGCCGTTTCGGTCCTATGCCGTGTCGATCCTACGCCTTTTCGTTCCTATGCCGTTTCGATCGTATGACGGTTCTCTCCTATATATCCTTGAGAAAATAATTGTTACTTAATATTGCGTAATTATAAAATAATGTATTTTTTATTATTTCGATCGTATGAAACTTCTGCTGTCGATCCTATGCCGTGTCGATCCTGTGCCGTTTCGGTTCTGTGCCGTGTCGATCCTATGCCGTGTCGATCCTACGCCGTGTCGATCCTACGCCGTGTCGGTCCTGTGCATGTAACCCCTTCTTTTTTCCTGTCTGAAATTGTTTTTGCTCTTTAATCTTATCAGAAATTCTGCCGGGTGAACATCGAGCTTGTACTTCAGAGCTTCTTATTTATATTTTGACAATTTACAATTACACAAGCATTTTACAATTCAAGACCTCCTGGATGAACTAACTGGTGACGTTCCTGATTTTCTTCAGCCATACTTTCATAAAACGTCAACAAGCAACATGTTTTGCTAACAGCAAAGCAGACATTCCTCGTGGAACCATTGTTTTCAGATGTGTTTTACTGAAAATTTCACCTGTAAAGAGTAGAATGAAATCCAGTCAGCTCACTGGGTTAACAACATGTGTCAGTCTTTACAGCAGTGTCGTCGTTCTTGGATGATAATGGTGAGCAACAGCAAATGACTTTTGCTTTTGTTTCGAATTCTTTGGAGCATGAAAAATGTGCAGTTCATGTTTACCTTTAAAAAAATCTCTCTGCTCTTGAGAATCAGGATGTATTCCGTGAAGGAGTGGCATCAACTTTGAAAATCTTCTCTGACGGCGCATCTAGCCAGTTTAAGCAGATATAACAAGAATACCTGAAACATTGGATGTCATGGAATGGAACTTTTTTGCAACCTCCCACGGGAAGGAAACTAGAGGAGGTGATGTAGGAGCTGGTATAGGAGGTGATGTAAAAGGGATTGCAAAAAGGGCTATGTTAAGTGGAAACTCCATTAGAAATGCACACGATTTCGTGAAACATGTTGAAAACAGGGTGAAGCATATCAATGTTCTTGAAGTGCCAGTGGATGAAATTGAAGCAGAGAAAGAGGATCTTGATGAATTTTGGAACGATATAGTGGCCATTCCAAGACTGTGTCAGAACTACTTCTTCAAGGTAAAAGGATATTACCGGAGTGAATACGCCAGGTATCATGCATCAGAAAGGTGGATGAGGCACATGTTTTTATGCCACAAGACGCTAAAGCAACGTCTGAGGAAGGATCCCTTCAAGAACATTTTTATTACGCCGTGTTTTACGATCAGAGATTCTACATCGGCAGAGCTCTTCACCAGTAGCGTACCTAGGAATTTATTTCGAGGGGGTCCAAACTAAATATGAAGGTATTTTAAATTTAAATTCCTAAAATTGCCCCTAAAATTAGGGTACATTTACACAAAAGTCGAAATTCCGGGGGGTCCGCACCCCCAGGACCCACCCAATGAGTACGTCCCTGCCTCCACTGCAGCAAAGATTACAGTGTTGTTACAATGTAATTCTTGGAGCAGATAGGACAGTTTTCCTTGGCCAACAAAAGATACAGTTGAAAATGTAGCCCGGCAGTTTGTGTTTTTTAATGGTCCATTTAAAGAGGAAGAATTCGAAATTGCTGAAGTATAACATGTTGAAAAAAGGATTGTAAGAATTACAATATTATAAATTTGTAGTCCATATCGTTCTACTGTTTTTTTTTTTTTTTGTGACCAGTTTTGTAAGCTTAAATGCTTAATCTTATGCACACATTTTTAAGTGCTGATAATATGTCATTTCAGATTTTGCTTGGGGGTAAAACCCCTTAATATAAGTAAAATTTCGCGTATTTCACTGATTTACTACTACTTTATTGATAAAATCTATAGAAATCTCAAACTCAGGGGGGGCAATTACCCCTCCCTGCCCCACTAAGTGACGCCCCTGGCTGATATATCACTTTGTGCACAATTTAAGTACTGTCATAGCAGAAATCGTATTCTAGTCAAAATGAAGCCTGATAGCTAAACAAAGTTACAGTATAATGAAGCGTTTATTATAATGATGATATTAATTCGAAGTGCAAAATGTGTTCCCAACTGTCAGTCCGGATCACCTGGTAATGCTCAAATTGCAATCTAGGTTTGCATTTTTCGCTTTCTTTTGCTGTTCGCAGAATTTTGAGGTAGCACGCACGAAATAGGGACCTATTTATTAATAATCTGTGATGCTCTTTGTCCATAGAAGAAAAAGAAAAAGAAAGTGAGTTCAGTGACAGTTTATCGCAGACGCAATAGGCGGTGAAAGAAAGGTGTATTGAATTCCTTCAAGTAGTATTGCGAGAAACATTTGCACGCACTAAACATTTATTTTAGTGCTGTTTTATTGTAGGATGGGATGTTTGTATTCGAAATCTAGAATATTGTCGCGTGAACAGTCTAGGAAATCCCTGGATCAAAAATCCAAGGAGTATTCATGGTATGTATTGTGACTTCATAGCTTATATTCTTGAAGAGTATGGTTTAATATACAAAAGTTACTAGTTACTTGTATAAGGATAATACAAAATGAATTTGCACGACAGAAAAATATGTAGTCCTAAAAATCACTCTTAAAAACTGTATATTTTGTGAAATTTGTCTCTTGCTGAGGCATTAACAATAAATGACACTTGCAATCCATTTTTATAGCGAATAACTGAAAACAATTTGCACTCTTAATTAAGATACTAGAATCTTCAACTTTCTTAAACAGGACGCATATGGATCGGAATTGAGGAGGTAAACTTCAGATCCTTATACTATCAATATTTCCAAGTTACAAAATACCCAGATCGGAGTCATAACACATTCAAGGAACTCAAGCATTCAAACTCGCAGAAGATCCAGGCACGGTCTAAAAATTCGCAATGAGTGTTGGAACCAAAAGTAGGTGTAGTTTTACTATATGGATCCAGAGATTGTAAAATGTACGGAAAATTTGGGGAAATATTTAATTCGTTCGTTTTATGTCGAGAACAGAACCTTACAAACCCCTTCGGTACTTTTAACCCGTTCCTATTACTACTACTTATACTACGGATCCGTATAGTAAAACTGCACAAAATTGTTTTTACCTAAGATTTTGAGTAACGATTACGGGATAGTTTATTTATTTTTCTTAAATTCGGGACTTACGCGCACAAGTGACATTCGTGACTAAAACATTCCTTGGAACCTATTCATCTGACGCGGTTCCCGGAGCAATCCAGAATTTGTTCCCAAGAACTATTCGGCAAGAGTGCATTTTATGCTAGAGATTCAAGGGCTAGAAAACGGCTTCTATGAAAAAAAAACAAAAAAAAAAACGCTTTTTTGCTCTGGATTTTTTTTTTCAAACTTTTGTGGCTAAGTTTAGAGTTGCCCCTACAGTTTCAAACCTACAAAAATGCAGTTAAAACATTAAATATTGTTAGGTTCGGTTAGGTTACCTGGTAAGAATTTAGTTAGGCTAGAACAGTGACTGGAACAGGTTCTCATATAAGCTTCAATTATCACTTAAATTCAATAGTCCATAGTTCTCATAAAAATTTAATAGATTTTCTTCATTATTCTTATATAATTGTGTAAAACTCAATGCGGAAATATATTCAACGCACCAATTCCCCATCCTATACGACTACTATGCTGTTCAGTCATCGAGAGCTTCCGCGTCTTGCAAATAGAACCCACTTCTACAAATCTTTTCTCGTATTAAACATAACTTTACTGCCAAACTTTCACACCTAAACATCACATAAGAACTCCAAATCATCATTTCTTACCCCATTTTTTCTGTAATTTCTCCTAATTTTTATAAAAAACGGAGGGGCAACTCCAAACTTAACCCTAAGTTGATAAAGCAGACTTTGTTTCGAGCAAGTATTTACTTTGGCCATTTCAGTCAATTGAATCGTTCAATGAACCGATTCATAATGAACAAGTTCCTGGGAACAGTTCATTATATCACCAGGAACCAGTTCCTTACGAATCGAATCGGTTAAAAATCATAGTGGTTCCGACTGTAATGATTCTATTATTTACAACATTCATATTTCAAGTATTAATACATAGAGAACTAAGCAAACTTCCTATCGTATAGAGACCTGCACGGGCCGAATTTTTGGCCCGAGCCCAGTCCAGCCCGAATGTACCTAGGCCCGGCCCGATAAATTTTAAAAGTTTCATTTTGTAACATTTTTCACGGACACATTTCTTCAACGTTTGCCTTTATTCTAATGATCGTTTAACGAAAGTCAATAATTATTAAACGATTGCAATTAGTCGGTCCCAGCCCGGCCCAAGGTAATAAGAGTCTGCTTGTCTCTACTATCGTATCAGCTCTAAATGTAACAAAACTTGAAATATGTTACGTATTAAATAATAGATGAAACTACAGCAAGAACCACCATACTTTCTTAATAAAAAAGAAAAGGAACATGGGGGCAAGCCCCTTCTTAGAAAGGGAAAATAATTTATATACACGAGCGGAGCACACAGTGGAAATTTCACAGAACTATATACTTGAAATGAAAGAACAGCAAACGAAACCAAAAAATAAATATTTTACATCCACGGAAAAAGTAATAAAATGTAAATACCTGATATTTCAATGCTGCTTGTACAATTCCATAGCATGCCTCATAAATAATACTTTTGCCCAATGCTGTAACCGGAACAAAATTTCCTATTCCAACTGCAACATTAAACTCACGTACTTCCAACATAGATCTACTAATGAAGCTGCCAGTTCGCAAAGACAACTGCTTCAAGTTAGATGAACGCTAATGGTTGTACGCAAAGTACACTTTTAACCGTTTATGTCGAGCTGTGCTTAAGAGTCCCTATCACTGCGAAATTAAAATACCGCTAATTTTACAGTAATTATGTGATATATTCAAATAGATAAAAGATAATCGAAAAGTGGAACAAGACCTCCCTAGACAATCTTATTCTGAATGAGGTTTCGTTATCACGAGTCACCTAGTAGATTTCCGTTTGCAGTTATTTAGAAACGCGAAAATAAATGCCGATTTTCTAAATGGCTGGAAGTCGAAAGCAGATAAATGAGTCAAGATAACGGTATCTCACGCAAAATAATATTATCTAGGAAGCTCTTGTTCCACTTTTCAATTATCTTTTATCTATTTGAAGATATTACATATTTACTGTAAAATTAGCGGTATTTTAATTTCGCAGTGATGAGGCCTCTTAATAGCTTCTGCTCCTTTTCACAATTTAAATTTCCTATGACTTCTTCATCAAAGGAAATATCTATGGCATTTGACATTACACGAAGACCACAGTAATACAAACGAACCACCCGCACAACAAAACACGTGAAACTGCAGAGAATAACAAGATTACGTCACATTATATCTATAATTCTCACTTCAAACAAAAGAGCATCAACATAGCAACGTCATACCAGCAGTTAAGTTAGCGGAACAGGTAACTTCTCAAAACCGGAACCGAAAGATCAAATCACTGAATCAAAGAATCGGAAAAATGAATGAAATGGCCAAAGTAAAGACTTACTTTGTTTCGCATCTCTACAACACAAAAACTCATTTAATTAGTGGCTGATGCAAATAATATAAAACCTCGAAAATATACCATGAATTTCGGGCTTGTTAAAAACTGGTACTTTCCCGAATTTTCTATTCATTTATCACATACGTGATAATCTGTTACCACCTATCAGGTGCTTCGAACCTGCAAAATCGGTAAAGTCCCGAATTCTATAATGCATCGACTGTTCCTTAAGCTTGTTTAGGATCGGGAAAGTACCGCGTTTTCTGTAGCGTTTCCAAGCCTTTAGAATATATATAACCACCATCACAGTTTACCCAGTCCTGTTGGTTTCTGAATTTTTAACAAGGGAAATTCATCGAATCATTGTGGAACTCTTCCTTAAGAAAAAAAAAGAAACCTACGGATTATGGCGTTTCTCAGGAAAGTAGTAGGACTGAATTTATATATCAGGGATGCAAATAACCACTCGCCCGGGGCGAGTGGTTCATCGGTGCGGGCGAGTATTTAATATCATATCGAAGGTAAGTAAATTATTTCTATTGTGGGATGTGGGCTAGTAGTTTGTTTCTTGGGCGAGTAAAATTTTGTTGCTTATTTGCATCCCTGATATATATGTATATATATATGTTCACAAATTTGACTCGTCCACGTAATAGTTTTCAAAATATGCCCCTTCTGCATCAACACAGCGTTTCCAGCCACTCTGTTCATCACTGAAGGCTCCCTCGTTACGGCCTCTTGAATGGCCTGGATCGATCCGTGGTTCCGTCCTTTCATGACCCTTTTCAGTCGGAAAAGAGGAAGTCTGCAGGAGCAACATGAGGGCTGTAGGGTAGCTGGGGAAGCTGTGTGATGGCATGTTTGGTCAGGAAGTCCATGACAGCAAAGGCGGTGTGGCTCAGCGTATTCTCCTGATGAAGCTTTCATAATCCAGTGATTGCTGGACGGACGCAGGCGATTCGTTTCCTGAGTCTTTCAAGTACTTGAACGTAAAATTGATCATTCACAATCTGATCAGGCGGTACAGACTCTCGGCGAACCACTCCTTTGCAGTCAAAAAATATGATCAACATCAATTTCATTTTAGATTTATTCATGCGGGCTTTATTCGGGTCCACACACTCAATCTGCATTCAGAGTTCAAAAGATTTCGCTATTTTCGTCATCTTTCGTCGTTGAAGGCCGCCCTGATCCGTCCTCTTCTTCAACTTGCTCTCTTCCCTCCCGGAACAGTTTCTGCCACTCAAAAACACTCGATCAACCCATGGTATCACTCCCATACAGTCTTGATCATGACATGGGCCTAACTCGCTGTTTTACCCAGTTTGACGCAAAAGTTCACTGCGTAACGCTGGTCTGACAAACGGTTCATTGTGGAGATGACAAGGCATATTGAAAGGAGTTCACCTTAAACTCGATTTATACTCCGTGAAGGTTTGGAGACGATTGGCAACTGCTGCGCTGGTAGCTACGACTCCCCACAACCCATCCAGCTTAGTAACATCCCCCTCCTTCACGTTTTGGCGGAAAAAATCAGTCCTACTACTTTCCGGGCAATCCTGCATATTTAAGTTATGTCAAGCACAACTACACAAGAAACGTGAGTGAGTGGTTACCTTTTGCGTTTCTATCGGGAAGTCTGGGATTCAATCCTACATTCAGGGGGCGCGGTGGCTCAGTGGTAGAGCGTTCACCTCCGTTGCTTGGGGTCCCTGGTTCGATCCCAGCTCGCGCCATGTGGACTATGTGGTGGACAAACATCGTGCTCGTGGGTTTTCTCAGGGTTCTACCGTTTCCTCCCACTTTCTTCATTCCACCATTTCATTCATTTCTCATCACCGTATCCTTTAGCCTAACCGGCATATGCGTGGGACGTAAAACTTAAAGATTTCATTTCATTTTCAAACCAACATTCAACTATTCTGACAAAAGTTTTTCTTAATTCCATCTGTGAATGTACGAAGAGATAGTGCGTGTAGTCCTAGCCGAGTTCCTTTCTTATTGTTTTTAAATCGTAGTTATTACTAAACCAGCAGTGATGGATTTGCGAAGAAGGTATGGTGGGAGGTGTCTTTCGGACTGAACCCTGTTCCCCGAAATTAAGGAATTTCTAAAATAAACGAAATATTAGTTATGTCTTACTCATAAACTTCAAGCTCCCGTCAAAAATTAGGAAGTTTTAGAAAAACTAAAACTTAACATTAATAAGAAAAAACCCTTTTCTAAAAGAAAAAAAAAATGGGAATAAAAGTGCTCACTTCAATACTCTGTTTCAAAGTCAGTTGTTTCCAGTAAAGACTTTCTGTGTTCTAAATGCTTTGACACAGTATCAAACAATGACACTAACTGAATAGAAGGAAGTCTCCCATTGTGTGGATGGTGAAGATTTTGGATCTGCAGAAGAATTGCATTTCCTAAATCAGTCAGCCATAGAGGTTGGCGTTAGTCCTGTTAAGGAGCCATGGTAAGTCAAGTCAAGTCGTAAGGGTATGCATCAGGAAACCACATCGAAATTACTGCAGCTGTGGGTGAGTACACCAAATCAAAACTTGCTAAACTCTTCAGTGTAGAAATTCCATCTTCAGAAGAAAACGAACCAAAAGAAGCTTGTGCAACTTAATGGGAATTCATATAAAACATCAGTTCAGCGGTTGAATTGTGTGAATTCTACAATGAAAGGGTGCAAGTCCTAATAATTAGTAGTATCCCTTTCAAAGGTACGAGTACAAATTTTGCACCACATTCTGTCTGCAACAAAATAGATGATAAACAAAACAAGAAATATGAGATCTGCAAAAAATCGTATTTGGAAAACAGGATCCCTGTTTTGGTCGTTCTGTAATTAAGCATATGTTTAAATTGCAACCATTTTATTTGGAAGATAAATAGGATTGTTCTCGCCAGACCGAAAAAAGGAAAAACATTACCGCTATAACAGTTTCAGGAGAAAAAGTGGTGAAAGTTAAAGTATTCTTGAACCGCAATATTAAAGAACTTTTGCCATATATAAGAAGGAACATTCACTATTCTATATTGGAAGACCAAACTTTTATGTACTATGATCCAAGTGAGTGGTTCCTCACCCATCTGGACATGTCTCTTTATGTATGTGTTATGCCAGTTTTTAACTTAACGTTGTAATTTTGAAGACGTGACATATGACACTTTGGTTGGACATGTGAAGTTGTTAGTAGTCTGTGATGTACAACGGGAGATCTGTTTGTTTCGGGAATGTGGTGACTGCCCAGGAAAGGAGGGACTCGCCTTACGAACACATGTAGAAAACATAGCAGATGACACTCCTGAGGTTACATATGCAGCACGAGAAGAAAGTAAACTCATTAAGAAAAGGAAACTACTGTAATTGATACTTTCGTTGGCGAATTTGAGAAATGGACAGTGAAAGCAGTAACGTACCAACATCTGAAGAAATTGCAACAATGCATTACAAAAGTGAGGGGACGTGTAGAGGCAGAACAACTACGTTTAGTGCTTTACTGTAATTTTCCTGAGAACTGGTCTGTGATTCTGCCACAAGAACCACAAGGGCATCACTGGTGTAAAGACAAAGTTTCGATTTTTACAGGAGTCACATATTTTCAAAGCACTACCATAAATGTTGCAGTTATAAGCAGGGTTGTGAAAAATTCGGGATTTCTTTTTAAAAACCCATCGCAGTGGGTTTGATTGTTCAAAACATGATTTTGTCAAATTTTGCACGTTCATTTAAATCCGTATTCTCACTTAGAACACCATTGGAACATCCCTGTTCTATTGTACACATGAATCTATGAAATTCTTTCTCACACAAAGGGGATCCATGAACCTCCATGTGTGTTTCGTAGGACAGACATACTTTGCACCATTGGTACTCGCTTATGCAGCGGATCGATTTAATTCGAAGTCCAAGAGAACACAATAAGAAAAGTTGAATTACCCAACTTCGAAATATTCAAAAACGTTCATTTTAAATACCTTAAAACGAACAAAACCACAGTGCACGAAACACGATAATTAATATACAGTAACTTTTATCTTTAAGCCAGCGTATTACTAGTGCCAATAGCGCAAACAAATTAGCTGCTTTTAATCGCACATAAATTAAGGTGCACGTAGAATGGGAAACACATTCTAGTACAGCCCGTTAACATTTATTAGGTATCTTTAATAGCTGTGATTATTGCTAACTGCCCAGTGAATCAAAAATAAATCTAGAAAAGGAATGAAGATAATTATCGAATGAATCGGTTAAAATTTCATCATAAAAAGTTATGAAGTTTATTTCAGTTTATTGTTTTCAATTTTTTATTGTAATTATGTTCATATTATTTGTTTTAATGAATCAATAAATGTATCATTCTAGATGACTTACTTTATTAGCATTTTAACAAGTAACTGCCTGTGATGTCTGCAGTGTTAACCTAAAATGAAAAGAGGAACAAAATTGAAATGCTCGAAAAATATATGGAAATTAATCTTCACCATTGTTTTTTGAAAGAGAAAAAATATGTAAATTTAAAAGTTAATACCAATATTTGATGTAAAACGAATGACTGTGTACTTATCAGAAGTATATTTCAAGAAACAGAGATATACATTTATTATACAACATTACATCTTCAGGTAAATTTTAAAATAAGAGGGTTTTCTGTTGTAATATATGCAATGCTGGTAACGGATCTAAATTCAACCGGGCTCAACTGGATCCTCACATTTCTGGACCGTAACATAATGTTTTTTTTTTTCCCTTTCTTTCTTTATGAACTAAATAGTTCTAAAATTACATAAAAAAATAATATCCAACTTATCTTCTTAATAATAATCCAGCCATAGCACATGAAGGCTCCGAACATGTTTTTTTGGTCCTGTGTTTCCTATTTTAAATACTTGCACATTCGTGCTTAATCTGGAAAGAAAAGATTAAGAATTATATGTAATCAGTGTTATAGAACCAACTTTTAAAGTTCTTTAAAAAAGTATATAAATATTAAAAATATAAATAATTATTTTAAGAAAAGGAGAAAATGTAAAGAAATAATAAAAATAAAATATTATACAAAAGTCAATGATAGAAATTATATAAAGTACTATTCTAGAAATTTTGAAAGAATGAGCAGCACACTATACTGCAACATGCTAAGAAATGATCTATCTTTGTCTCTGAACAAAGATCATTCCATTCTAATCATCAAGGAGGAGGGGACCATCATATATATATATTCACGGAGGTTCCCTTACTAATGACATTCTAGAAAAGATTAGCAGATTTTTTCATCTGCCGCCATCTTAGGTTGAGTATCATTTTTCTTCACTGCCGTACATGAAAATAATGGTTTGCAGCTGGATGGTTAGTACGGAAGTTGCGATTTGTATTACCTTAAAGCAGAACTATTAGTAGTAGATAGAACGTGCCGACTCGGCAACTTGTTTGATAAAAAAGCTAGACCTGAATTACGAATACCCCCGCTCCTGGCTGGTTGATTTTTCAGTCACGTGACCTTTGAATCAATAAGATTTCTGGAGTACTGAAGTAGACCGGAAGTGAACAGTCGCTCCTGATGGTTTCATTTTCTCCCCGCTCCTGATTGGTTCATTTTTAGTGATGTGACCTTCGAACCGGTTTAATCAATCAACGAGTGTGGAAAGGATTTCTCTGTCAGATAGAGAAAGGTTATATGCAATCTGAATTTTGATATAAAAGAGAAGAGACGTGCGAATTGTTTGTTTGCTTGTTGTTTTAATCAGTGTTTCAGTGGTGCTATTGTGTGATCAAGAAGTAGAACAGTAGTTCTTATTAAACGGAGCGTACATATTCGTATTTGAAGGCTTAACTTCTCGTAACAGATTTCATATATCGTGTAAATACACTGCATGCTTTTTCGTCATGTTTTGGCGCTAGTATATACGAGTCGTAAACGTTACGATGTCCTAGCTCGTAGCGTCACTGTAATCTACTGTTTTGTTAACTTGAGGATTCGATTTCTCTTTCACAGGGATAAGAAGAAGAAGGTGAATCCAAAAGATTATACAATAGAGAATGTGGAGGGAGGAGAGTCAGGAAGACTACCTGGAACTGTTAATGGGCAACAGTTTATCATTCAAAACTGCAAGGATGCCGCTTTATTCGTATTGGATCATATTAACACAATCACTATAGATGAGTGTACTAACTGTAGAATTGTTTTGGGACCAGTAAAGGGAAGGTAAGGCATGCGTTTGTGATTTTTCTTTTCCGTTAAAATCAAATGACTCTGTTTTTGAATGTGTCTGACTGAAAGTTACTTGCCAACTTCTCATGTCTTAATCTAATATTTTATGGTCATAGCTGTTAACGAATAGTACTTTGTTTCAGGCTGATTTCAATTCCCAGTTAACTTTAATAAGAAAAAATGTCCTTGAAAATCAGTGGCTTTCCTTACACCATATTTATAATGTGATTCAGTTGCCTTCTGGAATTGGTATTTTGCATAAGTTTGGAAATAATCCTCCTCTTGGCATCAGTTGCATGTCATAGATAATATCGTGTCAGTTGAGAATTACCAAGTTGTACCACGTTACTGTTTTTGACAAGATGTTAGCCCTGATCTTAGGCAGTGAGTTCATTCCTTTTATCTTGAATGCTTTTAGTACTAGGCTGTCATAAGTCGAGCAATATTCTGATAAACATCTAGCCAGTATCAGGATAAAACATTAAGCCATACATCTGTTTCCACCCGCCATTGATGGAAATGAAATGCGCAACGAGAATACAAATCGCACAGCGACATCTCAATTAAGTCACCTGACGCCTTACCGATGGATTACTGCCCCTTTGGTCATTCACGCAGACGACCTCCCTCCGTGGACTGTGTCTAGAAAGCCTGCCAGGAGAAGTGGACTGATCTCGATATGTCTGTACTTAACTCAGCTGCAGAGCAATTGCTTGGACTCAAGGCTATCATACAGAACATCCCTAATAGTGGCGACATGGTATTTCATAAGGAAGGCAAGTACTTACCTCTGGTGCGAGGGATCCCTCGTTTGATCTCAATCTGTGTGAATTCGTGGTGGACAGTATCGTATCCGGGGGTTTTTCAGAGGTTTTCCCATGTCTTCCCACATTCCCATTCCTCCAGTTTTTCCGTAATGATTCACTTTGATTAATCACCCATCTCTTTTAGCCTAAAGAGCATAATCATGGAACGGAAAACTGAAAAGAACACTTAAACAGATAAAAGTTGTTAGACGTAGCAGAAAAAATAATAATCAAAATCAGTTGTAAAGCGTCTAGATGGTCCGTGTGGTAGTGTTAGCAGTTTGAAAGTAGAGAATGTAATGAAGGAAGAAAATAAGACAGGTTAATCGGTAAGAATACAGGAGAGTGAGAAAAACAATGAATGAAGAGAAATATGTTTACGATTAATATAGGAAGGAAAAAGGTGAAAAATAAAAATAATGAAACAAAGTTTACGAACAATTTGACATGAAATACTTTACATAGCGACTGCACCACTCAAGTACGGACGTTTCAAAAGTAAAATAGTATGACATTAGTTCAACAATGAAGCAAGTTCTCTCTGTGTCTCCTTTGAATGACTCCTTGGTAACTTTTTCTTCTTTCTTTTAGTGTTTACCTGAGGGACTGTAAGGAATGTGTGTGTGTTGTGGCATGCGGCCAGTTTCGTACCCGAGACTGTCGGAAGGTAGAAACATTTTTGTGTTGCGCTACGCAGCCGATAATCGAATCATCAACAGGGATGCATTTTGGTTGCTATCAACTATTCTACCCAGAATTGGAGGGTAAGTTTTTAATGAAAAGTATTGGTAAGTTGTTGTAAAAATGGATATCTATATGACTTCTTATGTCAAAACTCTCGGGTCGAATGGATCTATTTAAATAGTTCACAGTTAGAAATGTAAAAGTCATTTGCTATTTTAAGTACAAAAATGGGTACTTGAAGATTGTTTTATTTTTCGAAACTTATTGGCAAAGGAAGAAAATGTGTATACCGTGTTTTTCGCTGGTAGCTGCTCATTATTTAGATTCCGACTCGAAAAATCAAAAATATTTATCAGTGAATGATGCTCGGCAATTCAAACTCATTCTCACGCACATACACTCTATCACTAGATTACCTCCATTCAATACTGTTGTGGTGTACAGTTGTATTAAAAAATGAGCACATATTTGTTTTGAAAGCTCTCTACTCGACTTTTAGGCATAACGTCTTGAAGCAAAATTTGTAAGTAAGGCTTCAAATGAACGAGGAATAGTAGTGCTTATTTCCTTCAGCCCTACCGAAATATAACAATAGAAAACTTTTTTAAAAGAAAAAAGCGGGTGTTTAATATATTTTTTAATTTTTTGAACTAGTTTGCACACCAATTTTTGCATGAGCACGCTTTTAGTACTCGTATCTGTCCTCATTCCCAATTTAAAACAATCAGTAGTGTTCGTCAACTACAAATTGTGTATAGAAAGTTAGGGAACCAAAATCACTGATTTTATGCGTCCTTGTGTCAAATTCTACAATATTATTAACCTTTAATGAGAAAAAAATGTTCAATGATAGTTCTCAGTGAGCTGAACAAAATATTACGTATAAAACCTCATGCTTAGTTTTTGAGAAAACTCATAAAAACGAATTTGTTTGTAGATCTAAAAATTGATGCTGTACGAGAACCACGTCATTTATTAAGCTTACAGTGATGCTGAAGTATTCATTCATCCAGCTTTTCATTAAGACGAAAGGACGTATTATGATTAATGAGCTATAGCCCAAAATTATGGTTACCTCTGACACTTCAATTTCTATTTTGCTAAAATACATGGCTGTTATAAAGTCAGTGCTATAGAACAAATGCTTATATGTTTTTAAATAATAATCTTGCAGTGAAATAAATTTTAAGATCTTTACTGAGACATATTTTGTATCATCATCCATAGATACTTCGCCGCCATCATCGCCACACCTCCAGTAGGGTTCCGTTGACATCTATACATTCCTGCAACCTTCGGCGAAATCCGTGAATGCTGTTTCGTCAGAAATATCATTGATCACTTTACTAATCTTAAGAGCTTTCAGGTCTTGCAAGTCCTTTATTTTTTCCGCATACACCTGTGTCTTAATATGATCCCATAACCAAAAATCACAGGAATTTAAATCAGGGGACCTGTGAGGCCAAGGGGTGGGTCCTCTGCGCCTAATCCATCTGCCAGGTAGCCCACGATCAAGATAGTCCCTCGTTCACCTCTGGTGCTTCGGGTCCCTGGTTCGATCCCAGCTCGCGCCGTGTGGACTTTGTGGTGGACAAACACCGTGCTCGTGGGTTTTCTCGGGGTTCTCCCGTTTCCTCCCACTTTCTTCATTCCACCATTTCACTCTCTCATCATCACCGTCTCCTTTAGCCTAGCCGGCATAACCGTGGGACGTAAAATTTAAAGATTTCATTTCATTTTCAAGATATTCCCTGACGATTTGTGCAATATATATATATATATATATATATATATATATATATATATATATATATATATATATATATATATATATATATATATATATATGTGTGTGTGTGTGTGTGTGTGTGTGTGTGTGTGTGTGTTTGTTTGTTTTGTGGGGGTCTCTTCTTGCTGGTAGTGGATGTGATCCTTGATTCCCAACCTAACTAATTCGGGCATCAGGAAATTTGTAAGCACTTGAAGGTAAGTCTCCCCTGTCACAATATTTTCGTCGAAGATAAACGGCCCTATGAGGTAGTCCATTGATACGGCACACCACTCATTCATTTTCGGACTGTCTCTTTCGTACGTTTCATACTTATAAGGGTATTCAGTTCTCCAAACAAGACGGTTGTGCCTGTTTAACCTCCCTGAAACATGGAAAGTTGCCTCATCTGAGAACTGCAGAAGTTCCCTGTCATCATTCAGTCGTTTCTGCATCAGTTCACAGAACTCTAGTCTCGTGTCTTGATCTTCTTCTGTCAGTTCATGCATAAATTGCAAGCGTTACCAACCAAAAAGTTTACAGATTGCACAATTTAAAATGTATTTCACTGCAATATCATTTCAAAAAGGTACCTAGGTATAAGCATTTGTTTTATATCAAGGACTTTATATCAGCCCTGTAATATCTGAAGTTATTATATATATCAATCAATAGATGGGATAAGCTAAACAAAGTGTCATGCTCGAGTGTAATTTACCGTGTATACATTTCGAGAAAATTGAAGAATACTCACTTTTTTGTTAGCTAAAAGTATGCCTTTCTTTGCCAATAATTGCCAGTAGCTTCCATTCCAACCATTTAATCAGTCAGTCAGGCTAGAGCAGTCATTTCCAACTGAATGCTGTGTTATGTCAGAATTTGCTTTTCGCCTGCGCCGTTTAAGGGGAAGAAGCTCGCAGGTAACGTGACATTGAGAAAAGAAAATGGTGGTGGGATCGTAGACGATGGTTTTGTACGTGTACTACCCATGAATTCATGACTGCGTATTCAGTGCCAACACTTGCTTTCCTGCCCCTCCTTTCTTTACTGTACATCCGCGCTCCTACATCATACGGTTTCAAGGCTGAAATGACTGAGCTATGGCAGTCACTTTCAATTGGCCGATGTATGACGTAGCCACAGAAAGAGGTAGATCATAAAAGCGGTCTAGGCCAGGTAAGAGGTAATCTATTCTTAATGGCGTCCACGACTTACCTATTTATAAAAACGTATAGGGTGTTACAAAAAAAAATAGCAAAAAAACTTTTTAAGAAAGCAATCCTCACACTAAAACATGCATATGTATATGTATATAGATCAGCATGGGTGCACAAGTCATCATTTTGGAGTTACAACCCTCCAGAAATCGGTCGGACGAACATGAGAAGGGTCATACCTCAAGAGCTACATGGATGAAAGTCGGCTCGTAGTGATTATTTTAAACATAGACTCTCTAACTTTACTAGTGGATATGTGATGTGTGCCAGTTTTCAGTTCTTTATCTACCATTTTTCGTTCCTGCAAGGCCTCATGAAGTTCCCTCTTTGCTTCAAGATTAACCCTGTGATCACTTTTTCTGTTCCACATCATTGGTGCATTAATGGAATACAGGCTCAAAATAATCACTACGCTATTTTACCCAATTAGACGTTTCGTTCTTGAGCTATGACTTATTGTTCCTACGTAATTTTGGCCGGAAATGATGCAGTTGTGCACCCATGCTGAAGTATAACGTTTTCTTCTTTGTTCATGTTTTTTTGTGAGGATTCATTTATCAAAGCTTTATGGCGTTGTTTCCGAACGCTCTTTATAAAATGTTCTTGAGTGCCTGTCACTACGCTACGTTTCTCATCTACTCTGTTCTTCTTCGTATGGTTTCCTGAGCTGAGAATGGCACAAGCAAACTATAACACCACATACCTTGGAGTTACGAATTACTTCGCTAGCTAGAATATATAGTTCGGTACAAGTAGGTTACAAGAAGTTTCTCTTCGTACAAAACTGTCTTAACTGATATATATGATTTTCGTGCAGTTTTCCTACCGCAAATAAGTGTTGCTTTTGTGTATGTTTTTCACATTATGCCAGTCTTGATACAAAATAATCGTACAAATTATTCTTATAAATGCTAATACTAGTTATTAGCAATTAAAATGTTTTGGATGCTGTTTTCTAGTGCTACACTGTTTTTCCTTTATCTATGTATCTAACTCACTCACTCCATGACGTATGGAACCCGGAGGTTCAATGCCACGTTCACAAAAGCTCGCCACTGACTTCTATCCTTAGCCAATTGGATCCAGTTTCTACTTTCTATTCCTATCTCTGCGAGATCCATCTTAATATTGTCTTCCCATCTACGCCTAGGTCTTCCTAATGGTCGTTTTCCGATTGGTCTTCTAGTTAAGACTTTGAAAACGTTTCTACTTTCTTTCATTCTAGCTACATGACCTGCCCACCTAAGCCTCCTAGACTTGATGACCCTTACAGTGTTGGATAAACCGTATTAATTATGTAGTTCCTCGGTATGAAGTTTCCGCCATTCCCCATTCCCGTTCCTCTTGGGTCCGAATATTCGTCTCAGGATCTTGTTCTCAAATACTTTCAGTCTATGTTCTTCCCTCAGAATAAGCGACCATGGTTCGCAACCACACACAACAACAGGCATAATTATCGTTTTATATATGTTAAGCTTCAAATTCCTCGACAGAGTTCGCGACGGCAAGAGATTTTGAACCGAATAGTAACGCAAATTCCCTGCTTTTAGTCGACATTTAATTTCTTCGTGAATATGATTTTCGTCTGTTAATATTGATCCTAGATATTTGAAAGTATCCACTTTATCAAAAGTATTATTTAATATTTTAACGTATCCATAATTTGCCGTATTACGGTCCCGGCGCATTTCCATGTATTTAGTTTTCCCTGCATTTACTTCTAAACCCATGTCCCTGCAAGCGTTTAATAAGATCTCTGCATTTCTTTCTATTCTCCTATCATCCCCTATTAAATTTGCATCAGCATATGCCACAACCTGATGAATTCCGTTCAACTCTAGGCCCTGGTTGCTATATTTGATTTTTCTTATAGCGTATTGCAGAACAAAGTTGAATAATAATGGCGACAACGCATCTCCTTGTTTCAGGCCATTTTCGACTTGAAAGCTCGTGGACAAAAATTTTCCTACCCGGACTTCACTTTAGGATTCATTTAAACATATCTCAATTAATCTAATTAGCTTTCTCGGTATTCCAAGTTCTGTAAGAACGTTGTATAGTGTTTCTCTCCTAACCGAGTCGTAGTTCTTCCTAAAATCAATAAATAGTTGATGTACCGGGGTATTGTATTCCCATTTCTTTTCGAGTATTTGTCAAATGGTAAATATTTAGTCAATAGTTGATCGATGTCGTCTAAATCCGCACTGTTAATCTCCAATAATTTCATCTGCGTATGGGGTCAATCTTGCTAATAGAATATTTGAAAGGATTTTATAGGATGTTGATAGAAGACAAAATGCCTCGATAATTATTACAGTCAGTTTTGTCGCCTTTCTTATAAATTGGAACAATGATTGATTCTTTCCACTCCTGTGGCAATTCTTCCTTGTTCCAGATAAGGAGAATGAGTTTGTGTATCTTGTTCCACAATTTTTTGCCTGCAGCTAAAATTAACTCAACCGGAAATTTGTCTGCACCCGGAGATTTGGGTTTCTTTAATTTCTTTATAGCGGTTTCTATTCTATTCGGTTGGGTTCTGGAATATACGGTTCTGCGGTGTGTATCTTGTTTTCTCCACGCACATTTTTGTCTGCGTGTTAAGCAATCGTCAAATCTTTCCATCTATTTAAGATGCTGCTATCCGTATCAGTGAGAACTGTTCCGTCAGCTTTCTTTAATAAATAAGCACGAGGTTGATAGCTTTTCTTAAATTCATTGATCCCCTTATGCATATCCCGAATGTTTTTATTTTTACTATTATCTTCAAGTTCCTTAATTTTAGCTTTCAAAAAATCACGTTTTTTGCTTTAAAAGTTTTGGAAGTTTCCCGCCTGATGTTTGCGAAATTTTGTGTAGTTATTTCATTCGGATTTTGTAGCCACCTTAATTTTATCCGTTTTCTCTTCTCTGCTAGTTCCTGGGCTATTCCTGGTCGAACCATGTTTTGTTCCTACGTATTTCCGCGTGTCCCAGTTTCTCTTTTGCTGAAATTTTAATGCTATCTCTAATTTCAATCCAGGTATCCTCAACACTAGTGCACTCCGAATCTTTTAAAACCGAGAATCTATTCGAAACTTCAATCTGGTATTCCTCTCTTACCTGGCTCTGTTCTAATTTCTTTAAATTGAATCTTTCCGTTTTCGGGCAGTGAATATTACCTTTATTCAACGATAACCTCTCTCGTATTATCGCTGCTACCAGGTAGTGGTCAGTGTCACAATCAGCCCTCTAAACGACCGGACATCAATTATGCTAGATTGCGTTCTTCTATCTACTAAAACGTGATCAATTTGATTGTGTGTTTTTCCGTCTGGTGAGGTCCAAATGTATTTATGAACTTCGCGATGTGGGAATTTTGTACTCTTCACGATTAGGTTTTTGGATGTTGCAAAGTTCACGAGTCTAACACCGTTGTCATTACTTTCCTTATGCAGACTTTCGTTTCCTATAACTGATTTGAAAATATCCTCTCATCCTATCTTCGCATTGAAATCCCCTAATAGAATTTTCATATGGTATCGCGGGAGCTGGTCAAATACCCGTTCCTTTTCTTCGTAAAAACTGTCTTTTATATCGTCATCCTTATCTTCTGTTGGGGCATGTGCATATGTGCATTTAAAACGGTATCACACCACCGACCCTTAAGAGTAATAAAAGTCTGTCAGTAACAAATTCAACCTGCTTAATTGCTGGAAATATTCGTTTGTGAACGAAAACCCCTGTTCCTAATTGATGGTTTTTATTTCTTTCCCCGTAAAAGAACGTAAAATTTCTGGAATTCACAGATCCATTTCCTTTCCACCTAACTTCCTGAACTCCTACTAGGTCCATCCTGTATTTCTCTAACTCACTCGTTAAGGATTTTAACGCGCCTGCCCTATAAAGACTTCTAATATTCCATGTTCCGAATCTCATGTCCATTTTCTTTTGTTGAGGTCGTGCCAAGTTATCAGTCCTTGTCCGAGGCTTTTGTGAATGTTTCTGAACAAGTGCCTTTTTTTTTACAGGATGAGGTTGTTAGTCTTACCCAAACCTCCAAGCTGGAGGAGGAGCTGTCCGCGACTGCTTATTCAGTATATTCGCAGCTAACCTCTATATCTAGAGGCCTTTTTCTCGATCCGCAATCTGAGAACGCGCCATGCCGTGGTGACAGGAACCCACGTTACACGGGTTTTTCCTTTATCAATCTTATTAGTTTTGCCTCGCTATAAATAACTGTATTATTTAAATTTAGTAGATGAGTTAAATGTTCGTATATAAAATTAACACGATCTAAATGTTTTGTCTATAATTCAGTAAACCTCATCTGAACAATGATTATACAGAGTCTTTCAAAGCAACAACGACAAAGTTTGGGAGGTGATTCCTGATACCAAGATAAGACGAAAAGTATAGACCAATTTGGATTTCCTTTCGGAGTTATAGGCTACTGGAAACATGAACAAATGAACTTTAAAGGTCCATAGCTCTAATACTATGAAACCTACCGCAGTTGGGTCAAGACTTCACTTAGAAACTAGTATGTGCCCTATCCAATTATCCATGTTTTAGAATCCTGCGGCGCTTCAACAACAATTTTTATAGAGGTAGTTGGTGAGTACTTCAGATTATATGCCAAACTGTCTCTATAAAATTTGTTGCGTGAGTATCTTAGGATTCTGAAACATGTATTTTTGGATAGCGCACATATTAGTTCCTAAGTGAAGTCTTGACCCGACTACGGTAGGTCCCATAGTTTTGGAGTTGTGGACCTTTGAAGTTCATTTTATCATGTTTTCGGCAACCTATAACTTCGAAAGGAAGCATTTGTGCTCCCAGGTTGGTCCATATTTTTCGTCTTATCTTGGTGTCAGGAATCACCTTCCAAACGTTGTCGGTGTTGATTTCAAATACCCTGTATACACATTAGTGATGTAAACCAGCTCGGCTCAGTGAGCCATCGGCTCGGTTTGGCTCGGCTCAGAGCTTGAGCCGGCTCAGTTGGGTAAGTTGTTGGGCTCGGCTCGGTGGTGACTGTGCCGTGAGCGGAGTTGTTCGAGCCGTTGACAACGCTAGTTCCAGGAAACTACGATCTCACCTTCAAACTCCGATTTCTCCTTGACCTTCACTCGGTTCGATTTCAACTTCCGAACTGCAGTTACCAGTGCATCAAACATAGGTGTGTTATACATTCAACCATAGAGCGCTCACGTAACAAGTAAAAACATTATATAAAATATACGTATTTTGGACCTAAGTCTGGTTATTTTGTCATAATCTTTGTAATTATAAAGTTAATACTTCATGCAGTTTATTACAATAATAAGTTACTTTGCAATGGAATAAATTTGTTATTAAAGGTACTAACTAGTTACAAAACAAAAGCCCAATTTTCGAAGTTGAATTACTGAAGACAAACAAAATGTTTTATATTTGAGTTTGTAGTAACTGATTTGTTAATCAATCTCTTAAATCAGTGGGCACTAGTTTGATCTCTGTTGTAAATATCATTCAAAAAACTAATTAAATAATAGTACAAATCTGTAAAAATTTGAGTACGCCGACAACTGTTATTGTTAAGGTCGTGTAGCAGCATCTATGCAGTGTTTAAAAGGCATCCTTTGTGTTTATCGAGAGACTTCTTTTGTTTAATTACTTCCATCTATTTATCAATGCTGAAAAAATATTTCAAGTGAACTTGTATTTTTTCTTTGTTGTTAATCAGGACGATGTTGCGCCCAACCGGCTCGGCTCGAGCCCTAAGCCAACGGCTCATCTCGAGCTCCGGCTCGGTTCACCTGAGTCATTGGCTCGAGCCAGCTCGGTTGCGATGAGTCATCGGCTCGGTTCGACTCATCTCAGGTAAGCCATCGGCTCGAGCCGGATCGGTTGCGATGAGCTATCGGCTCGAGCTGGCTCGGCTCGGTGGTGACAGCCGTGAGCCGAGCCGCTCGAGCCGTTGACACATTAATACACATGAATAGTGAAATGTTCTCCAGGGCACGGCTGTCCGAGAGAGAAAATATTTAGGTAGAAATGTATTTGTTTATATTTAATTTGTGTGAGATACTCTTTCTCCTTTTCTCTATGTTTTAGTAAATAGGGTTTATTTATTTATTCTGAGTATTTCTGGCACCAATGGCTTTAAGCCTGTCACGTCTGAGGGATGACGTCTCTCAGCAAGTACACTATCTGGGAAAGTGGGGTAGGAAGAAAGCAAACGGCCTAGGATCTTTGTTAGGTACCATCTTGACATTTGCCTGATATGAATGAGGAAAATTTAGGGAAAACCTCGCTCAGGAAAGCTGGCCTGAAAAATACTGTTACACCTTTTCGACATAGTCTCCCTACTGGGAATCGAACCCGGGACCACTCGTAAGTTGATACATCAGGAAGTCTAAAAAGTAGTGTTAGTATTTCAAATCAGTATGAGAATTGTAGCGGGTCAGGACTAGCGTCATTTGACTGGTGACTGTTGGTACTAGTAGTGCAAAATGTGTTGTAATTCGTGTAATCAATTATAAGGTATTGTCCCGTGAAGACGAATTAACTTCCCACAAAACTGCGCTATATTTTACAATTTTCTTTATAAGGGCGCAAATGCTGCATAGGCCCGTGAAATTTGTGCTGATTATAGGCAAGATACATTTTGAAAAGCAGTAACCAACAGATGGTCCAGTCACTTTTGTGCAGGGAATTTCGATGTACAAGATGCTCCTCGCAGTGGTAGACCAATCACAGAAAATGTGGATGACATTTTGGCAAAAGCCGAGCAAGATCGGTATGTTGTAAGTAGTCACGGCATGGACAATGATCTAAACATCCTTCACCAAACAGTGTATTTTGAGAAGTCTGGCTATGAAAATAAGCTCGACGTTTGAATGCCACATAATCTGAGTAAAAAATATTTACTCGATTCAATTTTCATCTTCAAATCCCTACTGAAACGTAACGAAGCCGAGCCATTTCTGAAGCTGTTGATCAGGACTAATAAAAAGTGAATAACTTACAACAACAGTGTGCGAAATCGTGGTAGAAGCGAAAAGAAGCTCCACAATCTGTGGCAAATCCCACACTGACGCCCAGAAAAGTTATGCGTTTAGTGAGATTGGAAAGGCAGTATGCATCACGAACTGCTGCTTGCGGGCAGAGCGATAGACTCGGATTTAAACTGTGAACAGTTTGCGTGAGTGCACATAGCAATTGAAAATAAACGGCCGGACTGAGCAAGGGTGGGAAAGACCACACTGACAACATTGGACCGCATAAATATTTAATCCATCAAAAATTGAAAACTTGCCTGGGAGGTTTTATTAATGCATGCATTATATGTTCAGACCTGCCACCGTCAGACGATCATTTGTTTTGGTCACTGCAGAAGGAAGAATTCACAGAAGTTCTGTAGCGATGGAATTATGGCAGAAGATCATGAAACAAAATGGTGCATATGTGGTTACATAATGTTATTTTCAAATCACAATAAATGTCTTCTACATTTTTACTTCGAAAGGCTCAATACTTTTTAGACAACCTGATATATGTGATATCTTATTTTTTAAATATATACAAGTGTATTCTTATTTCCGAGGCTGATATTCTCATAATTTGGCATACATTAACCCCTTCACGTTTTTGAGATCGTTACCTTTCCAAAAGAAGACCTTTATTCTCGCCTATGCAGTTTTCTTCTCTTCCTTCTTTGTTTCTGCCTATCCATCTTTTTTTCTCTTCCATCTTCGCTTCATACTAGTTTGTTGCTGCCTGTCAATGTTTTAGTTTTATTCTTGATAATTTTCACTATGTATTTTTGTTGTTTAGGTGTTTTGTGTTAAATATTTATTGTATTAAGAAAACGGTAAGATAATAATTCGTTTTTGTTGAAGAGTTTGAATGATTGTATCATTTCTTTCTTCCTTGTAGACCAATTTCATCAAGCATCATTAAGTGTGTTCAATAACAATTGGAGCAATATTCACGACTTCACACCAGTAGAAGGAGAAACCAATTGGTGTTTGTTTCCAGACACAGTCAAAGTAGAGGACTATGTGTTCTCACCGTCATCTCCAGAGTTGTCAAGGTAAGCCTTTATATATGGAATCTACTTTTTTAGAGTACGTAGTTCTTTGTGATAACTCACAGGTGGAGTATTTTGATAGGTAAAACTATCGTATTTCATAGTGAGACAAAATGTATAATTAGAATGGTTTTATTGTAACTATATCAACTGAAATCTTTCATTCTAGTAATGTAATCGGTAGAAGGTTCAAGTAAAGATTGAAATGAAACTATGTCTTAAATATGTTTTATTTCTCCATTAGTCATTTTACAGTCTTTTTCTTGTAAGTTTTGTTGCTTGGGATAAAGCAAACAAAATATTGTTTCCTTGGAAGTACTCTTGGGCATAATTCAAATTACGTGATTTTCTGAGGTGGTGATGCGTATTTTTCTATTTCTTGGCAGAATTTGCACATTTTATGGCTAGATTTAGCTACATATACTACTGCCGCGAGCAGTGCAAATTGCTAGAGGTTGTTCTCAAACTACGGATTTATAATAAAACACAGGCATACAACATGAAGGAAATAATCGCCCTTGGTGCAAGCAATCCGCGTTCGATTCCCAGTGGGGACACTCGGTCGAAACAGCATAACAGCTTTTTTTCAGGTCAGCCATCTTAAGTGTTTTCTCCTGTTTTTTCTTATTCAAACCAACTAGATACTGGGATGGTGCACAGGTTCTAGGACGCTTTCTTCCTTCTTTCCTTCCTCAGGTAGTGTGCTCACCGAAGGACGTCATCCCTCATACATAACAGGCTTAAGGCCGTAGATGCCGGTAATGTCTGGAAATATATATAAATAAATAAATAAAGGAAATAAAAGATGGACGTATAGCATGAAAAGCAAGTCAGTACTTGTATAATCAGAATATTTTGCCTTATTTTTAAAGTTTCTGTATAAATACATTGCCGGAAAATGCTCCAAAATCATTATTAAGAACAGCAAAATAATTACATTACTATTGTTCAACACAGTTCTCTTCTAGCTGAATGCACCTATGCCAGCGCTCATAATGGCACTGATTCCACAGGAAAGAAGCAAACGCTTGCGTAACCACGTATGCACTTCTTCATTCTAGAACCTCGATTCACTTAACATAACCTTACGTTGATCTGATAGTTTTCAGTAAAGAACAATTGCAAGGGTTACCAGATATTGCAACGGAAAACGGTTTTTAATGTCGGTTATATAATGCTACTTTATTATTTTTGTTATTAGTAAGTTGCGTTATGAAGATGTACCAACACTTATTTGTTGTTATATTATTGTTTTCAGGGTAAACATATCTTTTCTGCCAGAAAAGAGCATAGTGCCATATACATGGGGACCTCATAAGACAGTGGCGGGTGAATCGTGTCTGGTAGTGTTCTTTTCTGACGGACAGCAAGTTGAAAGAGCCAAGTCCTTTATTAATAGCATGCAAACGGAAAAGGTAAGAACAGTTTTTATCTTCAGTAAATACATTTCTTTTATTAGTTTAATAGCTTTTGGAGTAAAGTTTTTTAAACCATTAAACTAAATACTATGTATACCAGCCTTTTGTAATAGTATGAGTTAAAATGGTTCGTACTTTTTCAGCCTGAGTGTTTGCTATTGCAAAGTAAGGAAGTGAAGATGCTGGCTAGTGATGCACAACGTGTCTTCAATACTAGTTCCTACGCCAGTGTTGTGGAAAGAGGATGTGTGATCGGTTTACAGTACAATGGACCAACTTGTATCGCAGCGTGTCAAAAGGTAACTGTTGCTTCCAAAAATATACAGAATAGTTACGTACTTGATATTCTAATACCTGAAAATACATTGCACTTTCAGCCCTCGCCTAGAGCCTTATTCACGGAGAATAAAAACAGGAGGAAAAGTAGTAACAACATTACGGAAATAAAAAGGAGTAGGTTCTATGCCGGGTAAGTTCTTTCTTTTCATTTCTCCTGTTTTTATCCTGTGTGAACCAAGTCCTAGGAGAGAACCAAAAAGCTTGAAAGTGCAAGATATTTTCAGGAATTTGAATTTCAAGTAAAATAAAATGAACGTTAAAATTGTTGAGCGTATAGTATATTGTCTGACACACATATATATACCAGAACCAGTTATACATGAAGTTATTACTTTATAGTTTTACAACGTAGAAGTTATTTAGCGACGTCTCACTTGTTCACTGTAATTCATAAAAGGGTCTTCAGATATCTGGAATCACTTCACTTAATTGGATCCAAGTCAGAAGAGCCACTAGATTATAATGTAGGAATTAATTATGTAAAATATATTGAGTTGAGTTATTTTGAGTTTAACGTCCCGTTCAGCAGCGAGGCTATAAGAGACGTGGACCTACTGATTAACGTGGAATCCGAACCACATGAGCTCCCGCCGGGAATCGAATTCGGGCTCCCACGCCAAAGACGCGTACACTAACCGCTTAGCCACGAAGGAGCTCACTGTAATATATATTGTTGTTATTGTTCTGCCTGTCGATTGGTCATGGACTAAAGAGAGTTTTTTGTGTGTGTGTTAGGTTCGCGTCTAGAAATGTTTCTTGATCTTCCTCTATTATCTCCCATTTTACAAATCATCGATCAGTTGTGTTGTTGCTCCTACTCCTCATTTTTCTTCCATTTTCTCTTCTATTGCATTATGAAGAAGTCATTTCATCACAATGTGTGTCCAATGCAATTGCTCTTCCTACGAAGGATGCTGACCAAAAATGTCTTCTCTCCTATCTGTTTTTTACTCTTTCCATCCATTTTATGTTATTCATCTTCCCCTAACACCATATTTCGAAGCTTTCTAAATATTTCTTCTCTAACTTCTGTAATGTCAAGTGCCCAAACCATGCGGTCCAATACTCCATATACCGTATAGCACTTGGCTAGTTTATTCGTTAGTTCAGTATTAAGCCTGCTAGTTAGGAGTGATCTTTTCTCGTTGAATGCCTCTTTGGCTACGGTAATTCTTAATCTGATCTCTTTGGTGCAGTAAATGTCTTTCATATCAAAAGACTTCCCACATATTTGAAACAAACGACCTCTTCAAGTTCACTTTGTTCTACTCGCATTCGTAAAGGTGTGTTTCCACGATATTCTCGTGACTTCCGACTCACGATGTTAATTTTTAGTCCTTATTGTTCCTCAGTGTTAAATATTTTATCTATTATGTTCTGTAGTCCGTCTTCGGTCTTTCTGCTATGTCATCCGCGTACCTTATCTTGTTAATGATTTGCTCTTCAATTTTAGCCTTCCAGTTCCAAATGTAACAACTGGTAAGCGTCGGCATTAATCAATGAGCCTTTAGCACTATTCCCAGTCAAACTATTTGCGTCTTTCTTCTTAACATCGAGAAACTAACAATTTGCTCGATACTGCAAAACAGTGCTATAAATAGTTGATAGTTCTTGTATGAGCGGTGCTCCCTTTGTTTGGCTTTTTAAATCATTTGCAATCTTCTGTATCTTTTAATTCTTTCAAGTATTGGTACAAGCCTATAACCGAGCAGTCCTTTTAAACGTATATTTTTCAACCGTAGCACTACATTTCTTTTTTGTGTTTCCCACGTACAAATTATCAGTTCAGTTAAACCCTGCTGCTCTGTTCCAGGTCGTTAAAATAACTTTCGTCTCGTTGCCGAGCGCTACAACCTTATTACGACACATGTCATTTGACACATCATTCTTTTAAAAAATAAATAAATTAAAAAGTATTACAGACCTTGAAGCTTATCTAATATTCTTATTGTGTCAAAAAAGTAATTCTTCGACGATATATTTCGAAATCGTATGCAGGTATAGATGAAAATACTGTAGAAGTTGAGTGGAGTATTGATTTGTGATATTACGATTAGAGATGCAAAAAAGCCGGCTTTTTTGGAAAAAAACCGAGAATTTTGGAAATTTTGGCTTTTTTCATTTTCATGATTTTTCTATCCAAATAGCTTTCTTATAGTATATTCTATAGTTAGATAAGATTTCCACGACCTGAATGCCATATTTAGCTCTGTAATTCACCATCAAGATGGATGGAGCACATATTTTACGAATTAAAGCTAACATGAAGAATGTAGTATTTGAGGGCAATTTTACAGGTTATTTAACTTTATTTTAACTTTTGAATTATCGACATTTTTTTCCTTCTCTAGATCATTTTAGTTTGTCATCCGTGTTTCATTTCTAAGAGCTTAGTACTCCAGCTTCTAGCACGAAAGTTAAACTTACGTTTTTCTATATATCCGTCAAAGCATACGTTTTTCAATATGTCCGTCAAACCGTATTTGCACATTTCTGTTATACTGTAGTTGTGCAATGATTTAGCTATAATTTTCCAGATACAACCTTGAATACCAATTTATACAAATAAAGCGGATTTAGAAAAGTACTTTGGGAGGGGTTTCTCTGATTGTTTCGTTTTCTAAAAAGTCCTAATTTTATTTGGGAGGTGCTTGAAGTTTATGAGTACAGGCATAACTAATATTTCGTTTCGTTTATATGTTTAGCAATAATCTTCCGGATACAACCTTGAAGATCATTTTATACTGAGAATCAGTGGCGAATTTAAAAAAGTGTTTTGGGAGGGGTTTTCTTACTACTGATGTTTAGTTTTTCTAAACATTCGTAATTTTTATTTGACGGGAGCTTAAAGTTTATGAGTAAAGGCATAACTAATAGATATTTCGTTCGTTTTAGACATTCCACAACTTTGGAGAACAGGCTTCAGTCCGAAAGACCGATACTCTAACCTTCGCAAAACCGTCACTGCTGGTAATTAGTAATAATAACGATTTAAAAACAATAAGAAAGGAAGTCGGCCAACTCTTACACTCCTAGTCGGCCAGTACACTCACTATTTCTACATTCTCAGATGGAATGAAGGAAGGCTTTGTCAGAATGGTCGAATGCTGGGTTGAATCCCGGACTTCCCGATAGAAGCGCAAAAGCCAACCACTCAGTCACGTTTGTTGTGCAGTTGTAATTAGCTTAACTTAAATATATTCCGTAGTCTTTTTTTTTTTTTTTGTTCCGTAATGATATGTTGAATCCCTCTTGTTAAAAATTCAGAAAACCTGAGGACTGGGTAAACCGTGATGGTGGTCAAGGGCGCCCATGTTGTGGTTTCCAAGGAGGGGAAGTATAAGCGACGTTTCAAAAATAGTTTCAAATTTTGCTGTAACTAATGTAAAAATCCTATTGGATTTTCAATATTCTGAAGTACATTTTCCTCTAGGGGAGGAGGAAACAACCCCTTAACCCCCTGATGGGCGCCCTTGATGGTGGTTATAAAAAACTTGACTGTAGAATTTCAAGAATATACAGAACCATGTGCAGCCTTTAATTGTATCATACAAATCTAAGTATTTCTCTTATGTTTTATTTTAATTTTATTTTGTTTCAAAAAGAGGGTATGGAATATTTTGAAGTAAAAATACTACATACAATTTTGCTAGTTATTTGTGTATTTTTTGAAAGAAGTTTTTACTCTTAGGGTTGGCTCGTTTACACCAGCTGTTTTTTTTTTAAAAAATAACTGGTTTAAACTAAAAAAATTAAAAGAACAAAAATGCGAATCGTGTGAACTTCATAGTGACGTTCCACATGTCAAACCATCTGCATTAGTCTTATTTCCTTTTCACCTTTTAATCAAGGTGTCCCATGTTCAATTGTCGGTCGAACCACAACCCTTCTTTCATGTGTAAACCAAGTACTCTTTCGGATGTCACTTTAAGCGAAAGTCTTCTCCTTGATAACCTCGGTATTACGTAAGGATGTTAAGCCTAAACATACAAAACGAAACCAAATTATATATTTCTGCATGCCTGTTGTTTTATAAAGAAGCGAAGGTTGCTTAAATATATTGATTAAAATTGGGAAAATTTATCGATTGCCTACTTAGCTTCCAACATTAGCTTGGATTGGACTTTCAATGATACCTACATACTAAATTTGTAATTTAATACCTCAGTTTTAGAAAAATAAACACACTGCTGAACAAAACTGCACTTATTTAATATAAAAACACATTTACACGTGACGTTTCGGTCTTCTATCCAAGATCCTCATCAGCAGTGTGTTTATTTTTCTGATTTTATTCGCAAGACGTTGACTATGATTGTGTGTCACTCAGTTTTAGCGTACTGATTATAATACGTTGACCTTTAAATTTTACATGCAAATTAAATTTTACAGGATTTTCCCGTTATTGTTTTACATTTAAAAGAATGACGGGATTTTCCCGATGGCTAGGGCGGGAGTTTCTCAATTTAAGAAATTTACTGACCGGACTTCTTTAAGCTTATGGGACCTCTTCCAGCATAACCACGTTGTTGAATAATAACACCAAGGCGAAACAAACTTATTTCTGTGAATATGTAATACAAATACATAAAGCAAAATATCTAAATCAAAAAACCTGGTTTAAACCCCAAAAAAGCCTGGTTTAAACTGCCCCCCCCAAAACGGGTTTTTGGCATTTTCAGAAACAACCATGGTTCTTGCCAACTCTGCTTACTTTTGTATATAGGAGGTTAAAATGTGTTTATTATATACATTGATTAATCCTTTGGAATTCATAATGTAAAAATGTTGAAGTAAAATTGTTTAAAATATCTTTTCGAAATTCATGGTTTACTTTCGAGGTTTTATATTATTATCGGCATCAACCACTAATTAAATGACTTTCTGTGTTATAGAGAAGCGAAACAAAGTCTGCTTTATCGATTTAAAGCAGAATTTTGAAAAAAGCCCAAAATTTCCCAAGCAAAAAAGCAAAGCAGAAAAAACCGAGTTTTTTTCCAAAAAAGCCGGTTTTTTTCCGAGCCCTTGCATCTCTAATTACGATATTAACTGCAATTCAAGAATCGGGGCACTGTGCTCTGGTAGAAAGCTCATTTCTGATGTGACGGGTCCGTGGATCGATCTGAAGCAGGGTTGTGAAAAGCCCAGTTTTTTTTTTTTTTTTTTAAAGCCCAGCCCAGTGAGTTTTATTGGGTAAAATTGGGTTTTATTAAATTTTAGATGTATATTTAAAGCTATATTCCTACTTAACATACCATTTAAGCATATATGTTCTACTGTACATATGAAACTATGGAATTTCCTTGTGGGACCGCGTATGGCACGGGTTACTAGTTCGATCCCAGCTTCTACTAAGTGCGTTTTATGATGGACAAACATGTGTGCATGGGTTTTCTCGGGGTTCTCCCGTTCCCTACCACTTTTGTCATGCCACCATTATTATCCATATCATCACAGTCTCCCTTAGCCCTGGTACATAATCATGAAACATTGAACTAAAATTATAAATAACAAAAAAAGAAAGAAAAACAAGTAATGCCCAAGAAATCCGTGAAATCCCATACGCGTTTCGTGGGACACACTTTGCAGCATTGATACTCGCTTTTATTTCGATTTCTAGAAGGAGGAAGTACAGAATTTTCTACAGTAACAAGGAGGTGGATAATTTTATGTACCACCCCAGACAGAAAATGCAGATGGTTTACAGGCGCCTGTGAAACATGCATAAACAGGCGTATTTTTACAGGCGCCTGTGCATGCGCCTGAAAATGGAACACTTAAACGCATGAGACAGGTATTGATGTTTTTCACGATCATTGCATGTTCATTTCACGGAAATAGGTGGTTTTCATGTTGATAGGTTTGCAACCTTGCAACGTGAAAAATGCGTGTAAACATGTAGAGAGTGGAAAAACGTGTACGTAACTGGCATATTCCATGTAGTTGACATATACGTTACCTCATGAGGATCTGACGACAACTGCTTTTCATTTGATAAAAATGTAATTGACATGTTAAATACATGTGAAATACAGGTGATAGCGAATTAGTGGGCATGTTAGGGGAATATACATGTAACGTACATCGCATTAAGTACTATACACGGTCAGGACCTTGCATATGTGTATGACAAACTGGAAACTTGGTACCTGAATATTACATGTCTCCTATGCCTATAACGTGAATGGGGGCCGCGGTGGCTCAGTGGAAGAGCGTTCACCTCTGGTGCTAGGGGTCCCGGGTTTGATCCCAGCCCCCGCCAAGTGAACTTTGTGGTGGACAAACACCGTGTGCGTGGGTTTTCTCGGGGTTCTCCCGTTTCCTCCCACTTTCTTCATTCCACCATTTCATTCATTACTCATCATCACCGTCTCCTTTAGCCTAACCGGCATAACCGTGGGACGTAAAACTCAAAGATTTCATTTCATTTCATTTCTATAACGTGAATGTTTAGCTCCAATCCACCTTGTTCACGACACGTATCTGTTTAATCCATATATTGGCAATCATGATCATTGCATGTTCCCGTTCGCCTGTACATTGCCTATACAGTGCACGTAGGGGAGTTACACACTTCGCATGTACACGAAAATGATAAATGTAAAATAACATATTCTACATCATGCATTTTCCATGCTATACATTAATACATGGTATTTACATGTAATGCGAATGTCAGACATGCACATGTTGATAAACAGGCACCTTCCTTGTACTTTTCATTGTTACTGTATTGCGAATGTTATCAACAATCCATTCAAGGTACTTTACATGCACATATTCCCTCCATTTACTTGCATGTGAGTGACTACGTGTACATTGCATGTTCTCATTTTAATGTACAGGCTCTGTACAACGCTTGTTTCCGTGCAAAGTTTCCAACAGAAGTTTAATACTTTTTCGACATGCATATCACCTGAAGACAATGTGCTTGTAATATTTTCTTTACATGTGTTTTCGCCGAAACAGGCGCCTGTATAATGCCTGTCAAAATCTGACAGTCTTTTACAAGCAGTTCCATGTACAAATATTGCATGTTTCCTAAAAATTTTCACAATAGACAAAATAGGAAGAAAATCCCCTCTACACTTATGATTGAAATCCCTGAGCCAGCTGCCCTGAGTTTCACTCAAAACACGCCAGGCAAATACTGGGATAGTGCCTCAAGTTCAGAAGCCAACGATAAAAAATGGCTTTATTGAATAGACGATTTTCTAAAAGAAATAAAGTCTCTCTCTCCTTTTTCTAAAGAACTGAAATGTTGAAAATGGAACTTTTTTCTCATTTTCAGTTGCCAGTTTGGTTTCCTACAATAGATTTTACGATTAAAGGAGTTTTGTAACATGCTATAATTGTACTATGCTTCACATACTCCACAAGATACGCAAGAAGAATCGCATCAGATGGCATTAACCACAATCTTCTTGCCACATGGTTAATTCCACGATCTGATTGCCGTTAGTGTTGAGAAGATAGTGGTGAATCTTTAGTAATTTCCTTTTTCAAGTGAAGCGTTCTCGGTTTGTAATTAACCGACACATAGATAAAGACATTTTATCTGTTTATATTAATATCCAAGTATGTAATAAAAACAAAGGAAATATAACCGCATTACTTTTGATTCCACACTAGCTGAAGTGCCCGTTCTTTGCATGGAAAAATTAGGTGCAAGGAAAATGTTTGAGCCTCCTCTTCTCCTTAGAATACACATATCAATGAAAGTGTAGTAAAATGTTCTATTTATGGCATGAATTTTAAACCCCCTTCTCCCGTAGGAAAGTTATCTCCCCTTCCCCTAAGCTCTTTAAGGAAAGTTACATGATAACATCTCAGCTTGAGGTAGGTACTATGTTCTAAAACTCACTGCAAACTGTTCATCCATTTCCCTTGACGCGATCACAAACAATAGACATTGTCGATTTAAATGTGAAGAAAGAAATTATAGGAAACACCGTCTTTCTTCTCTTAAAATTGAAATTTTCAGAAACAGGAAGTAACGTGTCCCCTTATTTTTAGTGAAGTATTTATATACCGAATTTCATCTTCCTAACTTGACGTGTCTGTTACATGCTGTATTGTTATATATATTGCTGTATATACATGCTGTATTGTTGATTGATGTGCCCTTGAATCAAAGTAATATACGTAAAATTCCAGCTCAGGGTAGGTATTAACTATTGTATGTTTAAAAGTTCATTTCAAACTGTTTAACCGTTTCCCCGTGTGATACGATCAAATACAACAAGTAGAATCACTTTCAAATCATACAAAATGCTCCCCTTCCCCACTTAAAATGGAAACTCTCAAAACCACTGGGACACTACCCCACTTGCTTTTAATGGGAAGTTTACATTTAAAAATGTCACCTTCCTAACTTGACATAATCGTGAGGTACTAAGATTTTGGCATAGATTTTGACCATCCACTCGCCCCCATAGAACACACATTTTAATCAAAATAATCTGATTAAAAATGTAGTCCGAGGTACTTGATAACTGCATCCAAAAATTCATTCCAAACTGTTTAATCGTTTTCCTGTGTTGCGCGCACAAACAAGATTCTTTTGATTTTTATATAATATATTACAGTTGAACAGTTAGAGCGAATTTGGTCGAATACAAACAAAATTTATTACAAATGATTCCCAAACCTTTTTCGCTTTCAATGGTATTCTGTTCTGGTGGTAAATACATATTTTAAGCCAATTTTGTAACTAGGCATACACTAAGAAGTACGATTAAAGAAATAGTTGAGGTGCTACGTGTATAAAAACTGCAAATTGTGATAAGAATATCCCCGTTTGTATAAATAATGCTTAAGGGTCTACAATGAAATTTAGTCGGGGAGGCATCGTCTAAACGCAAAGAAATTCAAGATGGCGGCCATGTTTCAAAATGGCTACGCGGCTACAGTTTTTCTTTTATACGTCGGAGGAATTGAGTGTTTGGTATCGATTTATAGGTTTATGAGGTCAAGGAATACAATTTTTGTGTTAAAAAGTGTTAGGAATTATATATATATATATATATATATATATAGATAGATAGATATAGATATAGATAGATAGATATAGATATAGATAGATAGATAGATAGATGCTTTGCGCTAAGGAAACGTCCTGATCACAAGTGCAGTGTTTCACATTTGTGGTTCATTTATATAATAATAAACTCGTTGTAACAAAAGCAACACAAAACTAATCCCTGTTTTTATTTTTTTATTTTTTCAGATTTGAGTACGTGAAGGTGGCAATCGAAAATGGCAAAGCGATTTAGTGGAACTATCAAAAGTGATTCAGTGGAACTATCCAGACATGTGTGGTGAGAAAAGTTCATGGTGATGTTTGGTGCCTTCCACATCGAACAAGCTTTCTCAGAGTTTTGAGTCATGTCAGGAAGTGGATGGAGCGCTGCAATTTCCAGCGCTGATATTGCATCTTATAGCGCTGCAGATAGCTATCTCAAAACAACCCCACGTAAAGAAAGCCAGAGGAATTGACCAAGTGACTGCAGCAGCACTATACCATTTGTAGGAAGATGCTTACCACCAGTCTGATTCCGAGCTTGAATTTGACATATGAAGTGAAGAGCGAGCTGCAAAACAGTGTCATGTTCAAATATTGGCTGGCTTGTCTTGATATGGAAATCTTATTGCTTCTCTTTGTTTGCTCAATTAGAGAAGGCAACTTCTTTTTGTATTGTGACTGCTTAAAATACATGATTCCTTGATTTTTTGTCCTGGATCATCATAACTACGTTGGCCGTTGGCTACCGGTCCATCTGAAAGATCTTTTTGATGCAGAGTCTCAACTACCAGGCATACATCGCTCATTTTCTTCTGGACAGTTTGTAATAAGAAAATCAAACAGAATCTTCTCAGCAATTAGCATAGACCAAGCACATGAACAAAATAACGCAGTAGTGAAAGGTGATGGTGGTACCGTAGGGCTGAAGCGGTATCTATCGGCATTAAGACGTTAAATGGTTGCCAGGCCAGAAATCTATGAGTTAATACAGGAATTTGAGAGTGGCATTCAGCTAAAACCTGAAGTAAACAATCGACACCATCATGAGGAGTACCAGTCATATCAAGTAAAATATGTCGCGAAGTTTCAAGCATTTTACAACAAATTGACAGAGTTTGGAAATCCATTTTTAGGAGGTGAAGATCTTATTGTCATCGACTACAGGATTATCTTAGACAAGCAAGTTAATGCATCAATTTATTCGGCACATTCGACTGGTATTAAGCTATTTCGTAGTTTCATCCAGGAAATATTAACGAAACAGTCTACAACAACGTTTCAACCTTTGAAGAAGAACAAAATATCCCTGTTTAACACTCCTGCGAAGGACGCTAGCAAACACAATAGTATACTTAAGACTTTAAGAACAGATGTTAAGCTGTTTTCTAAACTCTTTATAGTTACACAGAATCGTCAGTTGAATATGCAGAGTTTTTTAAAGCACGAAAACCAACCATTTCACCTGCATTTTCAAATAATGGTGAATTTAGATTAGGCAATAAATCTGACTTAGTACACATTCTAGAAGATACTGTAGACAAGAACGATAATGCCTTTCCTGGAATCTGTGATGCTATAATTTATGATGGTGCAGTTCTTATTAACATTTTAAAACCACATTCCTCAAGTACATTTGGTGACTACTATATGAACACATTTCATCCTCACATTGGTAACGACATTAAAAATTTTGCTTGTCAAAGAATTGATTTGATTTGGGATAGATACATTAAACCAGGTATTAAAGATGCAACTAGACAGAAGAGAGGAGTTGGAACCAGGAGATAAGTGCTTTCACACGTGACTTTACCTAAACATTGGCAAGATTTCTTGCGGAATTCTAGCAACAAAGAAGGGCTTTTTACTCTACTTGGAGCATTAGCCGTAAATAATATTACAAATATTCAGGTTCTAACTACTGCAGAAGAAATTAAAGGCAATATTACTGCACGAATTTCTCTAATTGGTGCCCATTGCCCTGACCATGAAGAAGCTAGCACAATGATAATACTCCACCTCCAAGACAAAGTAGAAAACGGCTTCAAAAATATTGTTATATGCACTGTAGATACCGATGTCGTAGTCTTAGCAATTGCTTACTTCTTTCCATTGTTAACAAAGGGCCTGGGTAAACTTTGTATTGCATTTGGAATAGGAAAGAATTATGGATTTATTCCAGTTTATGCTATAGCTGAAGCAATATAAGGGAAAAGGCTATATAGCTTTACCAGAATTCCATGGTTTTACGGGTTGTGACAGTATTCCAAATTTTACAGGGAAAACAAAAAATCAACTTGGAAGACAAGGAATCTATTTAAAGAAGCCACTACTGCATGTTCTTTCATCTCACAACCTCAAACTTCCATTCCAACGGCAATTTTTGACATTCTTGAAAGATACGTGGTATTTCTATACTGCTCAACCAGTAACAGTAGAAGTGTCAATAATGCACGACAGGAGTTGTTCATGACCAAAAAACGTCCCCTTGAAAGACTGCCACCGACAAAGAACGCATTACAACAAGTGTTACGTACTAGGGATGATTCCATACTGGGACCAAGTACCTGGATAAAACCTATATATCGTCTGAAAGCTCTTGCCATGAGAAGTACGAAACAGTTTTCAAATCACGGGCAAACCCGCAAACTGACCCTGTATGGGGTCAGTTTGTTGGTGTTTGTGACCCTATGTATGGTAGCTATATTCGACAGAAGTAAAAATGAATATTACGATGCATCACACGTAAGCCCTAATCCCACCATGAAGGCTCACTGCTAGAACGTGACTCGGGTAAGGGTTTGATAATATCACTTTAATCCAAACGTACCCATTTCGTCAGTGCTGCCAACGAATTGTAAATACAACGTGGCAGATGGTTTCTGTACCACTCCATGTATATGCACGAAAACGCGGCATGAATATCATTCGTCAGTAGAGAAAATATACTTCGGACATATTCCTCTCTCAAGGACCCCAGTTTATCGGGTTGCCAACCAAGTATAAAAATAAGAAATTGTAAAACACTTTCCATACGATGAGACGTTTATACACCAAACTTGGCAGAAACATTACACAAACTGTAGAAAAAAAGATGTTGAGTGTGGCAGTCTCCCAACCGTTCAAGGTTGTCAGTGTTGCCAACAAGTGTAAAACCACAAAGTTGAAAATGGCATGAGTGCCATTGAAAGAATATATGACAAAAGTGATAAAAGCAGAGTATGACAATGGAAAACATAGTGTGAGTGTCCCCATTACCTTAGTCTGGCGGATATAATTAGGCTGTGGCCCATAATAGGTTTATAGTATGTTAGTGAAACCACAAGCACCCATGTTGTTAGTCATGTTTGCCAATGCGGTAGACTTCGTGCGAAAATCTTGAATGTTCGCATTGGTTGCCAACATTGCCACACTGGGGTGCTTGGGAGACGGGGACATACACTATGTTTTTCATTGTCCAATGCTGCTTCTGTCTTTTTTGTCATATATTCTTTCAATGGCAGTCATGCCATTTTCAAATTTGTGATGTTTACACTTGTTGGCAACACTGACAACGTTGAATGGTTGGGAGACTGCCACACTCAACATCTTTTTTTCTATAGTTCGTGTGATGTTTCTGCCAAACTTGGGGTATAAACGTCTCCTCGTACGGAAAGTGTTTTAGAAATTCCTATTTTATACTTGGTTGGCAACACTGATAAACTGGGGTCCTTGGGAGAGGAATATCTCCGAAGTATATTTTCTCTAGTGACGAATGATATTTATGCCGCGTTTTCATGAATATACATGAAGTGGTACAGAAACCATCTGCCACGTTGTATTTACAATTCGTTGGCAACACTGACGAAATGGGTACGTTTGGGTGCAAAGAGATATTATCAAACCCTTACCCGAGTCACGTTCTAGCAGTGAGCCAAACAGGAACATGATGGGCTTAGGGCTTACGTGTGATGCATCGTAATATTCATTTTGATTTCTGTCGCATATACATAGGATCACAAACACCAATAAACTGGCCCCATACAGGGTCAGTTTGCGTTTTTGCCCGTGATTTGAAAACGGTTTCGTACTTCTCATGGCAAGAGCTTTCAGACGATATATAGGTTTTCCCCAGGTATTTGGTCCCGGTATGGAATCATCCCTAGGTAGTGCTTTCCAAGCTGTAAAAGTTTGGGGACAAGCAAACAAACGCACAATATGTGTACCTTCTCCAGCCGAATGAGGATGGTGGTTGGATGATGCGTCATGGCACGTGAAATGGTCGGACTTGTCAGAAATTTCGGACTCATGTAGAGAACTAATAAAATGTACGTACAAAAACTGTAGAAACAAGTGTGGATGCAGACATGTTGGACTGTCTTGTACACTATTATGCAACAATGAATGTGAACAATGAATGAATGTAAGAATTAATGGCTGTGATGGTTGTCGATGTGTTTGGTTATGATCTAGAAACATTGTTCAACTTCAGAAATATTCAGTTTAAACGAAGTATTATATCATATATTTTTAGATAAAAATAGTGTATAATGATTTCGCCTATGTTTCAATTTAAAAAGTATATGGAACAGAAAAACACCTATAGTAATTCTAACTTGTTTTTAACATAAAAATTGCAATCCTTGACCTCAAAAACCTATAAATCGATACTAAACACTCAATTCCTACGACGTATAACAGAAAAACTGTAACCGCATAGCCATTTTGAAATATGGTCACCATCTTGGATTTCGTTGATTTTAGACGATGCCTCCCCGACTTAATTTCATTGTATAACCTTAAACATTATTTATACCAACGGGGATGTTCTTATCACAATTTGCAGTTTTTCGTTGATTTCTGCGATGTAGCACCTCAACTAAAAGTAATTATAATCGTATTAAGATTATTATTTCAATCCAAGTTTTGGAGTATATTTTTTGAAGTGGACTTTTTTGGGTTTTATTAAAAAAAAATTAAACAAAACGGGAATTTTGAGCTGGGGAAAATTCCGACAATCGTGATCTCAAGGCACATGTTTTTGGAGGACAACATTGTATTCGTGGATTTTGTCCAGGTTCTCCCATTTACGTCTACATTCTTATTCCATCAGTTCCATTCACTTTCGTTATTCATCAGTCTCATTTGGCTTATGTGGCATAACCGTGGAAGTGAAATTAAAACATTTTATTATTTCTATTTTGCTAAAAGGATAAAAAAAAAAAAACTCTTCGACCCAATCATTCCGCATTCTTCGCCAGGTCATCATTTTGTGCTTATTACATACTTCTTTGTTTCTTAACAGTTTATTCCCTCTTGCTTTGGCCTCTTCTATTATTATTTGCAGTATAATCTGTAGTTTAATGCATTAGACCACATGCTTTTAATATAACATGTAGTTAATGAGATTACCTATATAAGCGCAACGGGTTTCTATTATGTTGCATGTTCGTAATTCAATCTCATTCATGAGCAATAGCTCATTGTAAAAAAATATTAGTATTTCTTATTATAAGTTGTTAGTAATTTACTGTAAGACTTAAGTGTAGTGTGAGTTATACTGCAAGCAAGAAAAATCTATTAAGAACTACAGCTGAAATCATGTAGTTTTATTGTCGAAATTAACCTGAAGGTCTCCCACATTACAATATCCCATGTCTCAGATACACATCTATTATCAAAAATGGAATTAACTCTTGCTGCTAACCTTATTGTAGCCATACTGTTAAAATATTATTGCTTCACACCAGCAATAGTTATTATCGACAGAGTTAATAATAGTATTAACAGTGTTCATCACTCCTCTGACAAATCTGAGAGATTCAAAATCAAATACTTCTCCTAGTGGTCACAAAGCAGCTTCAGGCCGTAATTTATCATGCAACAGTTCCTTCCCAGCAACATGCAAACTGTTACTTACAAAATAACAGCAGTCGACATATAAAAATCTTCGGAATTTAGATACCATTTTATATCCTTCAACCCGTGAATAGCCTGTTCAGTCTTTAGCACTCTTGGTAGGCAGATGGCGCCTCATTGATTGCTGAGTTTACGTACTAGGTTCTCTTTGCAGCGTAAATAACTATCAGGTATTATACTAAACCTTTCAGTGGTATATGTTTTCCTGACTAGTGACATACATTGTAGAAGTACTTACTCATTGTAACACTGCCCGAAAATAACGTACTAGAATACAAAGAAGTACCTAAGGGACTATAGTGTAATTTATAGTTGCACATTTACTAGTTCCATTACAGCAGAAAACTTCTTCTTATACTATTTAAATATAATCCTCGTAGTTGAAATAATATAAGTGGATGGAAAATGGAAAGAACTTTTATGTACTGCAGTATAAGAGGTGCTGTCATCATGTGCTGAATTACATTTATTGTATTGTATTATATATATATATATATATATATATATATATATATATATATATATATATATATATATATATATATATATATATATATATATATATATATATATATATATATATATAGATTATTTTGTTCTTACCACATTTTTTTTTTTTTCTGCAGGTAGCTGTTAGTATAGCTACAGCTACAGGCTCAACAGGACTAGTGTATGTGAGTTCCAGTGCCAAGGTATCTGGGCAGCAGATAGAAAACTTCTTTAATTATGCAGACATGCAAATGGCTGGATAAGTTATTACAAAATATTCCAGAGAAAACTTCTTTCTCATGACGTAATGTGCGTTTACAAGTGTCAAAACAAAAGGAAGATTATACAGCTCAACACTGCTGAAAGTGACCACAGAACTTGACGGCGTTTTTTAGATTACGCGGAGGTAATACAGTTTCCATTACTATTTATTTTATTTAAAGAAAATCAAACAACATAAAAACGTTGAAAGAATTGGAATTTGCTCATAACAGCATATAAGGCGCTTGTTGTCCTTGTGCTCTCTGCTCATTTGCTACTAAAACCAAGTACATTAAGAAAACGTGTAATATTAATACTATTATATACTAGTCATAGAGTGTATGTATACATGTATATGTATGAGTGTGCGTATGAATGTGTATATGTCTAGCTGTGTCTTTGTGTTTATGTATTAGAACGTAATCAGAAAAATATGTCGATTTTATGTGAAATTTTCAATTAATGATAAATGAAATAGCATAACACATGATAGTCATATTGTATATGTAAAAGAAAACAGAGTTAAGAAGTTAGATTGTGATCAGATACAATGACAACTTAGTTGTTTAATTACTGTTAATGTTTCAGTGTAATTTCACTTGTGTATTATAAGTGTTAAGATTATTATTTTTTTTTCCTTAACAAAATGCGAAGAAGCTTTTAGATGTGAGTTTTAATTGTATTTATGTGACACTAGTATTTAACAATGTTTTAGAGGTAGAATTAATGCAGCTTTATTGGTGGTAATATATATATATATATATACATATATTACTTGTATATAGAAAGAGTTAACGTTATTTTTCGGACGTGTGTTAAAAATGAGACAAAAATATAGAGTTACTTCTTTATATATATTAAATATTGTGCATTTGACCCTTTTCCAATCTGCGAACTTATATCATAAAGCGGGTAATTTCAACAAAGAAAGAAAAAAGTAAAAAGTTATGTTATAAAATTTCATATATTGAAATATAGAAAGGACGTGAGTGCATTTTTTTGTGTGTGTAAATTAGAATTAATATTTATGACGTGTCGATTGGTACGAACTGTGTGATCGTCCATGAGGCTAGCTGTTTTTGTTGCACACTGTTGACCAGTTATGAAGACTACTGATTACAAGTTTTTGAGTATTGTTTTTATATATAACAACATTCACAACATTTGCAAGACTAATATTTATTATATATATATAATACATATATATATATTTTGTACAGATTTTTTATGAGCAGCTTTGTGGAATTATATATAAAAGCACAATATATTGATATATGTGTTACAAAGTAATGTTTGTGGCTAAATAAGTACCCAGTGTATACAGAACATGTTAATTGCACCCTTGCCTATATTTAACCTTTTCTCATCTCACTGCATGCTTTTATATATGTAGATATAAAATAGTTAAGAATCCCATTTGTGAATGTTATAGAAAAAAAATAATGTTTGTACGTTAACATAGAAAAGTTTTGTTTATTTATTTATGCTGATAATATATGCAGGTTTATTCATAATATGACAAACTTCTGAAAGAAATTCCCGCAAGTAGTTGAAATAAATAGAAGATTAATTGTGGCCGATACGAATCGAAAAATGTTAAATTTTGTTAGCGATAGGGATATGGGATTTTTCACTCTACATATATGAAGATCCTGCTTTCCAGTTTTCTGATTTTGCGTTTTGTAATATTTACTACGTAAGTTTCTAACGGTTTGTATACTCTTTTCTAAAATCGGTATTCATTTACATTGCTATACTAGTTTTCATTACTAATATTTAAAAAAATTAAAAATACATAGAAATACACACACAAAGAAATAGTATTCTATAGAATGGTTGTGTTTATTGCTAAAATTTACTGTGAAATTAAAAAATTAGACAATTATGCAGGTAGTATAGTCTGAAAAAAAATTCGATTTCTAACTCACACATGTTTGTTTATTATAGAAACTTTAAGGGGGCCATAGACACATACACTTGCATAAAGGATTTGTTTCGTCATGCATGCTGGAAGAATTTTTGCCCACACACGTACCAACTTGCTGTCCAACTTGCTAGAAGAATGAATCAAATTTTCGTTTGAGAAATGTGGAGGACGGGGAAACGCGTGCTTTTACTTTCTGCAACTGCACTAGCGTTGTGCAATAAGAAGAAATTGAAAAGGAAGGGATCTAAATGGACCAAAGATTGACTACAGAGGAGAGACGTTCTGTCACACCGTTCTTCTTCAAGAATTAAGAAACAGGCAACATAGTGAAATATTTACAAATGGATAATGAATCGTACAACGAGCTACTGGAAACGGTCACTCCGTTTATAATCAGAAGTGACACAGTGATGAGAAAAGCTATAACCCCACATGGTAGTTCTTTATATACCCGAATAAATTCACGTGCAGAATTCCTTGTCATGTGACGCAGATCATCCATCGTTAACGACTTTGGGATTACGGAAAAAAGAGTAATATGATTTCTTCTGCTGTCGTGATTGGCGGACCTAAATATAAAACAACCAAGTTGCATGAATGAGCACATACACAATAAACTTGCATGAAGAACGGCAAAACCATCATGCAAGTTTACAGAAGATTTTGAAAACTTTCAACATGCATAAACGATGCCACACACGATCAACTTGCCTGTGGTTTTAGCATTTTTTCATGCAAGTTGGACAGTTTCGTCGTGCATGTGTGTGTGTATTTGTATGGCGCCTATTAAACATAGGATTAATTGTTCCAAGATTCTTTCCACTTGATGACCATCATAAAGAAATAAAATCATCAAATGGATAAAAAAAAATGATATTTGAAAAAAATCATTTTATTTTCCTCTATGTGGAGTATCCTAGAAATGGTAATTCGATATATATGAAGAACATAAGTCAATGAGAACCAAGGAAGTAAATAAGCAGTTCCCGAAGGTTTGTGTTGTGTCGTTCAATTCTGAAAGATCATGCCGTCATTATTGGTAATTTAACAAATTAAAATGTTCTGTGGCGTCATACAAAAGTAATGCTGTGGCGTCATACAAAAGTAATGCTGTGGCGTCATACATCAGCCATTGGAGATACTGCTTTAGAGCAAACCTCTTTCATGTTTATTTATTTACGTTTTTTCGCTTGTGTGCAAAATGACGTCTTGGAAGTTTGTCGTTTATATTATGAATCACCCTGTGTGTGTATATATATATAATGTAACTGTTAGTGTGAACGTATATGAAAATAAGATTAAAAAATGAGAATCAAACTATTGCAACCATTGTGCACTTCAACTCCAATCAAATTTCAATTGATGTGCTGTGTTTGTATATTACTCCTGTTTTATATCTCACGTGGGTTGAAAGGAAGTTTCGTATTTCTCGTGTGAGAAATGAGATGTTAGTCGGTTGTCATTGTTTTCGTCATATTCGAGCCTTGTGCTTAAGTCTAATTGTTCTTGAAAATTCATCTTACAAAATGCTTAAGAAGTAGGGTTTATGATATCAAAAGAAACATCCTTCAGATTTTAAGGTTAAAATTTAGTCTTACTTTGCTGTATTTTTTAGAATTCTGAGACGTAAGTGCAAAACGTATGTATTTTAAATTGTGATTTAGAGTAATTTTTCATGTAGTTAATTGTTTTCACGTATAAGGTGAGGCACGAAAATAATACTTTAAGCAACGGTAGTTTGATATTGACATTTTTCCTTCTTAAAGGGAAGAAGAAGTTCACTATATATATATAAAGCGTCCATTACAATTTCATAAAAGGATCTTTTTGTCTTGAACAGTATAAAGTTTGATATATCCATAGCTGTTTTGAAAATAAAAAAATAAAAATAGTTAAAACATGAATACGAACATAGCAATAATCAATATTTCAGGAGTATTGAAGAAAATAATCAAGCTTTTCTTAGTTTTTCGTGATAGATAGTTTGGGTACAGAAGGTAATATGAGGTTAAAGTGCTGAAATAATTTGCGACGATAATTGCCCTTTATTTTTGCAGAAATATTTATTATTTACTTATAGTGTTTTGTTGAAGGTTAGCGTTCCTTTTCAGCACCGAGGCTATATGAGACGTGAACTTACAGTTTAAGGTGAAATCCAAACCACCATTATGCGTTTAAGTCCTCTTCCACTGCGAACGGAATTTGAGACACCGTACACCAAATTGTAATGTTCATTATTACATCTTACATTAAGAAGACATGTAAGGTACACAAAGGACAATGAATATTCGTATTATATCCTCCTTAAATTCTTTATGTGAATGAAATTTACCCAACACATTTATACAAAACGTATTTTAGAATAGGGCGAGGCTATTCATAACATTATTTGAATGTGTATAATTTAGATGAAGCTATTCCCTACACCTGCAAATTAAATTATTGATTGTACTTCTTGAATCAATATTGAGGCGTATGATTTTAGCATGCCATTGTTACCAGGTCAGTGACCTATTCTACTTAGATTTTAATAATAATAATAATAATAATAATAATAATAATAATAATAATAATAATAATAATAATAATAATAATAAACTTTTCGTATTTGAATTTAGTGCCGGTCGTAAAAACTAATTGAGGAAATAATAAGATACAGTCAAGTTACAGTTTCATTCATTTCAACAAGGAAGAAAGTTTTGAAGATCTACGTGTAAACACATCGCAGAGTCGTTGCTTGCGTACTAAACGGACAAGCAAATTGAGAACAGCATACCTGCTGATGTTCACACGTATAGTATGCGGCAAAACAAATAGTACTAAAATTCACGTACAGATTGCGCGCATGTGCAATGTGGTATGAGCGCCACATACGTGCTTAGTTTTGTGTAGACTAGTGTAGTGTGCAGTTGGCGCGAAGGTAATATTACAACGGAGGAAAACGTGTTTATTGTCAAGCACTATTTCCACTCATACGGTGTGGGGCAGCGTCTCACATGAGATGAGCGCACACGTCTACTGTATTGCTCTGGAGCTATGGCATATGAAGTTGAAGATTTCATCAGCATCATATGGCTCAGTGATGGAAGTCATGTGTACCTTGATCACTACAGCAATCGACAGTTAATTATTGATACATGTTTGCATGATTTGCGCGGTTTTTGCCACACAAAAAATCTGTCATTACAACAACAATGACAGAGCTACTGCCCACACTGCGAGTCACTTGGCCTGCCCACGAGAGTTTCGACATCACTTGATTTCCTGTCGAACGGATTTTTCATATTCTTCCCACTCTTCTGACGTCACGGTTACAGATACCTACATATAATTCGGATATGCTGAAGGAAGCAATTTTCCGAACAGATCACCTACCACTATACCGGAGTTACGAGAGAGGATTCGGTCATTTGTTTTGTCGTTCCAGAAACCCATGTTCACTAACATGTTCATCGATCTACAGGACTGTTATGAAGAATGGTACGACGAAAGGGACAACATTTTGAAGATATGATTTACAGGCGCAGTTCCTTTGAAATTTCCAGTATGTGTTGAGTAACATTTAGTTGACATCCATTTGACAACATTTCTTATACTGTGAAACTTCTCCTAACGGACACCTCTCAAAAACGGCCACTTTTCAATTCCTCAACAGAATATCATTCAGTACAATGGAAAAGTTACTTCTAAATAACGGACATTCTCAATAACGGACACGGACATTGAAAACTATTCCCCAGTGTTATGTAGAACTTCCAAACAACGGACAGCCAAGAATAAAACTCATATTTTCTGGAATTTCGAACAATAACGGGCAGGATGTCTTAACACGATCGCTCATTGTTGAGTAAGGTGTACTATTTCTTTTGTATGCCGTTTAGTTATTGTTTAAAAAGGGCATATTGTTTAGTAGCAATTTTCAGCCAGTTTAAACAATGGAATGACGTCTCGTGCGTTTTATCTTCGTTTGGCTACAAGTGATCCATTTGCAAGACACAGGCATCAAGTACAGTACAGTATTAAGGAAGGACCTGTACTGAAATTTCCTTTTACTGTGCTTAAAAAGCTACATTAGTGTACATGAGGTATGAAAATAAACAACAAGATAATGTTACCTAAATTTGTGTGTACATTGCAGTATTTTTTCTTGTGTTGCAACTTAAGCTTTTTCCGGATAACGGGCAGTTTTACGTTGCCTGGTACTGTCCGCTATATAGAAGTTTCACTATATTTCATTATGTTGTACAACAAGTAAATAAATAAATAAATGTCAATGATGTGATATCAGTACTGTTTGTTTTGTCGCATACTGTACTTCAGGTAATTGTACCAAAGTACAAACAGATGATTAAATTCAGTTTTTATTAAAGATCCTTTCGTACGCTTCCTCCACTTTTTTTGAGTTGTAGGGAAGACTTGTTACCATAAAGAATACCAAAAATTAGGAATTGAGCCAAATACTATCTTCAACCAAATACTATTAAATGAACTGATAATATAGACCAGAAATTTGGGTATGCATTTGATGAGCTTCTAATTGTTGGGTACTCAAATTTTTGCTCTGTTAAAAAATTCTTGAAAACAAACAATATTTCATTTAATAGCATTTTGTAAACATAGGGCAACGTACTTGCCTAGGTTCTCTTAATGTTTGTTATTGCGTTATTTACAGAAAATAAGAAAGAGTGGTGGAAGCGTAGTAAAAGCTCTTAATGCAAGATACTTAAACAATGTGAATTACAGCGATAATTTCTTAATCCTCCATTGTTACCGTAACTTAAATCTCGACAGATATAATATATCGTATTTATTTGCGTATAATATGAGTTTGTACCTTTATTTTGGGGCTGAATTATTGGAATTTTGATTTAGTTTATATTTTGCACGTGTTTTTTTTAGAGGGAATTGAGAAAGTCATATATGGGTCTATCCGCGAAGGGTGAGTTACCATGACATCAATAAATGTACTTTTGTTTGGCAATCTGCACAAAATATTTTCATATAGTCGGTAGAGTTGTCAATATTATAGAATCCGAATGTTCCTGCATAACTATTAATTTAACAAAAAATAGAATTTTCACAATCGTCGTGATTTTATTATAATAATACATTGTTTGCATAAATCGCGGGAGATATATAACATGTTAAATTAGACAACGATTCTTTGTCGTGTTCACTTATAAATTTGTATTGTTTGAAAATGTCTCGAAACTGGAAAGTGATCACTGTGTAAGCATACTTAGCTATATGCTGTTTATATCTTTGCCAGTAAAGTTTAACTTATTGTTTGATCTTCTTGTTCATTTGTCTATAAAAATTAATACCGGGGTTTACTACATGTTTTTTTCCTTAATGTTCAGCTGCTGAGAGTACTCCACAGGATTTATCTTGTTAATATAATGTGTTCGGAGGGTAACTGTCCATTAGAACCTGTGTTATGCAATAGTACAATGAGATTTAAAGTCAACATACAGCAGTTTTTGAAACCGCTGTCTGCTACATCTGGTACTATTTTACACAGATTTAGAGTACCAATCCTTGCTTCGTAGCCTAACAGTTTTTCGAACAGCTAGACTTCAAAATATAATTCTGTTGTCGAAGGAGCACATTTAGTTTCCGAACACTCACTATCATCTAAATGACTTTCTTAGTATTTGGTCTAGGAATTAATTCGTGCGGTTGGTACGCACACATTGAAGCTGTAGTACAAACACAAAATACATAAATACCTTAAGAAAAATATTGTCCATCGCTAGCCACCACTTTCGCCCATCTGTCAGGCAATGTACGGATTCCGTGGCGAAAGAAGTCCTCATCCTTGGAAGCGATCCAGTCAGAGACCCATGTTTCGATATCTTCTGAAGAAGTAAACCGCTGTCCAATCAAATCGTTGTTCATGCAATCGAACAAGTAGTAGTCCGAAGGAGCAACGTCTGGTGAATACGGCGGGTGGGGTAAAACTTCCCATCCGACATTTTCTAAATAGGTTTTGACCGGTTTTGCGACATGTGGGCGAGCGTTATCATGTCTGTTCTCCCATTCTGGTCGTGTTCTGGCCAAAGCTTGCTTCAAACGCATTAATTGTCGTCGATAACGTTCTCCATTCATAGTTTCACCCGGTTGCAGCAGCTCATAGTACACCACACCTTCATATCCCACCATATGCACAGCATAACCTTTGCACAGTGAATATCTCGTTTTGGTTGTGATGGACCTGGTTCACCTGGTTTCACCCAGGCTTTTTTCGTTTAGGGTTCTCGTAATGGATCCACTTCTCATCACCCGTAATAATTCGATGCAGAAACCCCTTTCTGCTCTGTCGTTGAAGCAGCAATTCGCAAATGGTTTTTCGTCTTTCAACGTCTCTGTCTTTCAATTCATGTGGAACCCAATGTGACATCTTTTGAATCATTCCCATGGCTTTCAAGCGTTTGGAGACTGTTGTTTGATCAACGCCTAATGCTGCTGCAAGTTGTTCCTGCGTTTGACACGAATCCTGCTCGAGCAATGCTGTCAATTCTTCGTCTTGAAGTTTTTTTGGCTGTCCAGCTCGCTCTTAGTCTGCCAAGCCGAAATCACCACTTCTAAACCGTGCAAACCACTTCTGACACGTTCGCCCAGCTAAAGCATGGTCACCATACACTTCCACCAAAATACGATGACTTTCAGTCGCACTTTTCTGCATGTTAAAGTAATGCAGCAGGACACCCCGCAAAAACACTTTATCAGGCACAAATTGCGCCATGTTCACTTAACTACAAACTGGTGTTGTTGACACTTTAATCCACTGCCCTATACTACGAACGATACGCGATGACAGGGGTTTGCAACACATGTGTGGATACACGGAACTGTAGGACGCACCGTTCGTTGCGCCATCTCTTGTCCACCCGCACGAATTAATTCCTAGACCAAATAGTTCAGTGTGTTAATGAACGTTAGTCGCTTGTTCAGTTACACAAAACATTTGAATCGTTTTTATTTCTGAGAATGAACATAGTAAGTGTGGATAAGCACTTAACGTCTTTGTGTATAATTCTATAATCTCGAAGTCCACAACTGATCAATCTTAGCATTGTTTCTCCAAGATTTTGTGTAGTTCAGCCCAGTGCCAAGATGATACTTGTACTTTGAATTGCTTCATTCCTTCCCATGTATCAATCTTTAGTTTATGTGCAGGATGCTATAAAAATGTATCCCAATATTTTGGGAACAGATTCCTCACATTAAAACAAGAATAAGAAGAAAAAGGTTCATATGGACCTGTGCTCAAAAGTGGATAGTTTCGGAGTTATAGGGTGCCGAAAAGTGAAATAAGTGAACTTTAAAAGTTCATACCTTCACTACTATGGGACCTATCGTAGTCGGGTCAGGACATCATTGAGGAACTTGCATGTGAACTATCCATATATCTATATTTAAGAGAGTTCTAGTACTTGCACACCAATTCTTAGAGAGGTGGGTGGGGAGTGATAAAGTACTCCCAAACAGCCTCTCTAAGAATGATTGTGCAAGTACCGGAGCTTCTGAAAGATGGATATATAAATAGTTCGCATACTGGTTCTTCGGTGATGTCTTGACCCGACTACGATTGGTCCTATAGTAGTGGAATTATGGACCTTTAAAATTCATTTTTTCACGTTTTCGGCAACCTATAACTACGAAACTATGCACTTCCGACCACAGGTTCATACGAACTTTTTTCTTATTTTGATGTGACGAATCTATTCCCAAAATAGTGTAATAATTTTTTGTAGCACCCTGTATTATGGCCTCGTACTGGCTATATTTGGAATAACGATAACTTGTTTGCCCATGTTTACATTGCTGGTAGTCTTTATTATCTTTTGAACTATTGGTTAACGTATGTGTATGTTGGTTATGAAAGGAAGACTAGGGATTCGTAAAATGTACTGAATTTCCTTTGTCTTACTACGCGTAAGTTGTTTTTATTTAACAGAAAAAAGAAATGTGCCTTTCCGATTAAGAACTGTTATCTACTGAATGATATTTTCGTTGTTAAAAGCAACAAAATACATTGTTCCAAATCTACGTTGTCCACTGCCAAAAGGACGTATTTAACATTTTGCGTGTATATGTAACATATTGATGTATGAGTTGTAATTCAGAAACCACTTCTCTTTAATTGGTCTCATATAAAGATCTTAATTGTTACTCGTTTATTTTGGAAATCTTGTTATTTGTATAATTTATCATAGTACGTAGCTTAATAATAAGTACTTGATATACTTTTTGGCTGTCTTGTTCTGTATGTATTTCGAAAAAGAACTATTAGGTTTTTATTTGTAATTGTAATTGTAAAATGTGTTTTATATGGAATACAGGTATAAGAACATTGGTTGCAGAATGTAAGTATTCAAGAAGTGCAAATGCAATGCTAGCATAAGTGTTGCAGTGTTATCTTTTTATATTATGTCACGGTTGTCATCACGTAATTTGGCTGATGGACATAGGTGTTTACTGGCAATCAGGAGCAATTTCTTCTAAGGCATTTGTTCTCAACTGCCAGGGTGATTTGTAATGTATTTTATTGTTGTTGTTAGTACTTAAGAGGAACCGGAAGGTTGTAGGAGTGCAGCAAAAGGGGTTTATAGTGTTCAAAATGCTGAGAACTATTGTTCTAAGGAAATCAGGTCATCCTTCAAGTACCTTCCGTTTATAGCGTGTTACAATTTTATTGTTTTATTGCATGGCAGCTACTATTGCGTTTTGAACCAATGGTAAAAATAACAAGTAACAATTTTTATGCCTAAGAAGTAAATATAGTTAATCTTTATGCTTTATAAATATTTCAAGCCAAATATGAAATTAAGTCTCTGATAGACGTCAATAATAAATCACAAAGTATTCAATATTAGCAGTAGCATGCAGCGTATCGTAAATTAGAAAAGGTAATTTTTACGAGGAGGAAACGGAAAGCTGCTGCTAGAAAACACAAAAGTCATTGTGTTTCTAGGATTGTCATTGCATAATTTTCGTCTATAAAATGTTTACACATATGTGATATTTAGGGCTTATTGTCAACTTCTCTCTTGTGAAAGACACCCCATACGAAGAATAATTTAGCTTCTTTTGAGTATGATCCACCAAGTTACGTGGTGTGATGCAGGCAAGATTTACATTTTTCTTTTGAGCTAATTAAATATTAGTGGAAGAACTTGTATTGTTATTGTAGTGTTTATAATGAAACATAAGTTCTTCACACAGTTATTGAATATTAACATATATTCATGTTCATTATTCATGTTGTTCTATTGATCCTCTGTATGTGTCACAAGAACGAGTCACGTGAATGTATTATCAAGTCTGAATAAATGAGTCATAAATAGTTTTCTTCCATGAAATACTATTAGCTTTTAAGACGAAAATATTTTCTTATTTTCTAACACTATATCCTTTTTCGAGAGCGACAACATAAGCAATATAAATTTCTATTCATGCACACTTTTCATTAGCAATTGAAATTTTGAACTGGAAGATGTAAAAATATAATTTAGAATTTTCTTTCTAAAATTTAATTTTACTTTGCTTTATTATAATTACTTGGATCGTTCAATATATAAGTTTCCGTAAGCTGAAAAAAAGCTACTTTTGTAAACTAAACATACATGTGCAGCTGTGTCTTTCTCACCTCTCCACATAATTTCCTTTGAGATTCAGGCATTTGTCTCACCGTTGCACCAATTTGACCAAACCCTTTGCAAAAAATCAGGGCTCTGACTATTTAGCACTAATCTCACATTTCGCTTTACTTCTTCACCAGTTGACGGTTGACTAGGTTGCTTATGTCGAACCTGAACTCTTCTTTAGGGAAACGCAATTCGACATCAGCGACCCGATCTCTTTTTGACTATAACGCCTATCCTTTCTCTGCACGTAACAAGACACAAAAGTGAAGAATTAGGTTGGGAACTGCTGTCCCACTCTCCATTTACCGCCGAGTTACCTCTGTCTTATTCTGGTATTAACATCTGCATTGCAAGGTAAACGTTTCGAAATAGATGAAGAAGTGAAGCGGAATATGAGGAGAGTGCTAAATAGAGCCTTTATTCTTTGCAAAGGTTTTAGTCAAATTAGTGCAATGGTGAGACAAATGCCTGAATCTCAATGGGGATTATATGCAGAGGTGAGGAAGGACCCACCTACACACGTATGTATAGTTTACAAATGTACCTTAAAAATAAACACTTTACAGTTTAGGGAAACATATATTGAAGACCACGTATTATTGAGTGTACACTTCTTGTTATAAAACATTAGCTGAAGACGATCATTGCAAAATTTATTTATTTATTACTTTGATGCAACAGTTAGAATGTTTCTGAAAATTTGTGGAAATAATATATTTGCATAAACATGAAGAAAAATAAGGTCGTCAGAATAAAAACATTCATGTTACTCGCAGATGCGAATTTTGCCTGCCTCTATATACATGGGTTAACATAAAACGCCAACAGAAACTACAGTCCACGGTTATGTTACTTCTAAGGGGACTTTGCATACTTATCATGATTGTGAAGAAGTCTTGTTTGTATTTAAAGATAATGACAACAACAACAATTGGATACCAGTAAATAGTCAATGTTGAATAACGTAGAGTTCGCTGAAAACAAACTTGGAGATTTTCACATCCACCATGCTCTAATGTAATCCCTGTCAGTACTGCAAGGTAGAATATTTAGGTGTGTAGTTTGTGCTTCGAAGCAGTAAAGAAGATAAGCGTACAGAAATATTTAACAAAGAAATATACAGAAATGTTTAAGCTTGATTCCCTGTTGTGTATTGAGAAAACCCTGATGATTGAGCGAATATTGTCATTGATTGTATTGAGATGCAGTTTGATTTAACATCCTGTGATTGCTTTATTCTGTGTTTTGTACTGTGATTGTTTTATTGTTATTTAATAGTTTGTTTAAATGTATATTTATTTAGTTTTTATATAAGTTTTTTTTTTTAATTTATTACAACATTCATGATTTACAGCTAACAAACAGTCTTGAGTTTTTAAAAGACTAACTTTTGTTATTTATTGCCGCTATGTTCTTGTTATTTTATTTGTTAGATTTGCTATAGCATTACTAGGGTTGTAGAAGAGAGAGAATCCTTTGTTTGTGTCAGAGATAATTCAGGCATATAATAGCTTCAAATATTTTGTAGAATTTTTGCACAAGTGTAGTAGTATAATAGCAGTAGTAGAATAACGATACTGACAGTCACCCATATTGAGAGTATAGACTAAAATATCTGTGTATTATGGCCTGAGTATAGTACCATATTTTTTAGTATAAAAATAGTTTCGTAAAAAACCTTATTTGTACCTGTATGTACAGCCGCAGCCCTTTGCACTTCAATTTATTTGGTACCAGACAGGATTCTTCATCACTATTCCGCAACCATGCCGTGCCATTGCATGACTCGTCACAGTCAGACATATAGGACGTGGGAAATAAATAATGGTAATGCATGATGTTATTGTTCAGTTTGATTAACACCTACAATTTGTTACACTATTTTCATTACACTTCGAAGGGCTATTCAAATCAATTTTGAGTTTAGTACCAGAGTACTGAATGCGAGGCGATAACTACCGGAAGAAGAAGGTGAATCTTAAAAAGAGCTTTAAATGAATAACTTTTCAATTATATAATATTAAAAGTATGTCTAAAATTTTATACTGGATTTTATTTTCGCACTAAAATCATCTCAAACACATGGGTTCATATTATATCGAAATCATGTTATATTGAGGCCAATATGGTATTCTGAAAATTGATTGCTTTATTTATTTTATTTTTTATATAGAAATGGTAAAATCAGAAATTTAACATTCTCACCATAGTACTATTTAATAACCATTACGGGAGTCTACGAAATTTCAGCGTATAGAATTGTTATTGGGAAACGAAAGGAAAAATAAAGAAAATCGATAGATTGGTTATTTAGTATTATTTACTCTTTTAACACATAAAAGAAACACCAGTATAGCCAGGGAATCCATTATTCATACATGTAATATCGTTAATGCGTTCATCCATTTGACAGGTTTCTTTACTCTAACAATAGATAAGTACATGCCAATACGTGAATATCATATTACGGAACCAGTTAATAGCCGTATCATGCAATTAACCACTTCAGCTGAGTTCGTCAGGTAGCTTTTCCAGAGACTTTCTTCACACCAAATATTTAAATTTAAGTCTCTAGTCAGTTACTTCTATAAAGAACTTCATGAAGATTAACAGCCAATTATGTGCCAATTATATGAAACATTTGTCGGCCCGTCGTTATCTATATTTATTTTATTCTACTTTTTGTTATTTCATACATCTAGAAATCTTTACAATTCAAGAAGAAACACTATAATGATTTGGGAAACATGAAAAACAGAATTGATCTAATTCGGAAGGAGGAAATTTGGATATTTTTTAAGTTCATTCCCAAGATAATTGACATATCCTTGCCCATTATAGTTTCTTCTTTGCTAACGCCACCTGTATGACTATTCTATCAACCATTTGAAGCTGTACATCACTATCCAAGTACCTATTCTATACCTAGTTAAGCACTTTAGTTTCAAAGTGAATTTTTGAAAGTACAGTGAAAACTATTGTACTAGTTTCGTACAGCCGTTCTGAATATCTTAAATTAGCGGTAACGAAAATAATTACTTAAAGAACAAGAAACGCTTAACTTGTATTACACTCATCTCCATAGTTCCTGAAGACAGGTACTACTAATAATAATCGGCAATATTTCAAAGCCTAATCGGATTTCTTCTTCAGGCAGTAAACGAATAAATATAAAAGGTAAAGAAAAAGAAAAATGTGTAAAAACACAATCATTGCTGCCTGAAGAAGCCTGATTAATTAGGCTTTGAAATATTGCAGATTAATTATTAATCGTATCTGTCTTCAGGGACCATAGAGGTTAGTATTATAAATAATGAAATTAATTTAGATGTAATTTCTTCTCGAATCTCGAGAGTACATTGAAGATTTTTTCTGAATGAGAGTCAAATTTAGTATACTTTTAAAATTTGCTTGAGTTCCCTAATAACAGCTTTAAAATAAATCCAAATTCGTGGCACTTTATTGTTTTGTGTGAATTCTGTTTATATAAAGTGCTCCCAGCTTGATTTTGTTAATTCACAACCTGAAGTTAGTTTCTTCAATAAATATAGACCATTACTTTATTCTTACGAAAACTTTGTATTCATTCCTTATGTATTAGTAGGAGATAATACTTAAAATTGCTGGTAATATTTGAAATAATTAAGAAATAGAGTATACATATAATGTTACTGCCAATACGTAAGTGTAATTTTAATCCGAACGGAAAGGATTCTCTGTAAGTGTAAGATGTGAGTGAGGACTGAATACAAATTTTTCGGCTTTATGTCGCTGCTGCCAAGATGTTTGTTACAATATGAAACCTGGGTCTCGCAGACATAACATATTATCTACTCCACCATGTAGTTTATTTCGTTTGTTTATTATCTAGTCAGTTTAGATGCTTTGTATTACATTCACTTACCGTTTCTTGTATTACATGTTCTGATCTGAGGATCATGGACACTGAGCATAATAATTATGTTGTTATTGTAGAACACGAATTCGCAAAGGACGTGCCGCGGCAAAGTTTTGGAACGATAAAATAATAATAAAGTACTCGGTGAAAATAATAGGTTTCCGCAGTATTTTTTCATATAATATGAATTAGAAATAGTAAATTATCCAACAATACTTAAATTGTCTGTTGTTCGATATTCACGATTCACTCTCTGGTATACTCTTCTTGATTAAAACGAGTTTTGTTAACAACTCCATTTTTCTCAAAAAATGAGGGCATGAAGTGATTTAAGCCAAAAATAATACACTTACAATGTATATAGATTTCCAAAATTTCAGAGGTACCCGAAGATTATAATCTTGTTCACAAAAGTACCATTTTAAAAGTTGCCGGGAAAAGAAATATTTGGAACCCATGCTTTTGGAACTTGCTGCAGTGCACAGTATACTGTGCGACAGACATAAGTGAAATCACGGAAAATATATATAACTATTTTTTGTCTGTAAACATGAAGTCGCAGATTTTAAACATTTCTTCGATGCTGTGTATCTTTGAAAAGATAACATGCTCTCTGATATGCTTTTCGGTCTTCGAAGTGTAATCTGACAATACACTGACAAAAGCAACTTAATTAATTAAATAAATAAATACAAAGTAAAACGTTGCCAAGTTGAAAATTTTATTTAGAAAGTCCCTCATTTGATTTTTCTCGTATTTTAGCTACATATGAGAAACGTGAAAAGTTCTTAGTAAATTACTAGAGGTCATTTTTACTGCTAGAAAAATCTAATTGTGTTAGCAAGAGACGACAGATCTTGGCAACATCGCGTTTCTATGATTTAATAGACTCCTGAAGAAGCAAGCATTCATAGAAAGTTTTTATAGGAAGATAATTTTAGTTCTTGAATTGAGTCATTAAAATGCCAAAATAATCCATTTTCAATATTAAATAATAAAACTGTTCTAAACACTCATCTCAATTCGGATTTTCTCTCTCCGTAATTACGGAAAATTATTCTCTTTCTACTCCAGTTAATCCTTTTTTAAGGAGTTTGTTACCAAAATCATTTTATTTGCTCTGTCTGTCCATCCAGGAGAGAGAAAATAGTGTAGAGGCTCAAAAGTTAGGAATGAAAGAAGAAAGTTTGTTGATGGAGATGATCCATTGAATGGAGTTGGGGGAAGGTGCATTATTGAGAGGAGAATGGAGGCGGCGTACCATTTGGATTTGTACTGCCCCTTCAGTCCCTTCTCCAGTACATCATAGACTTTTTTTTTTCAGGGAAGTAATAGGCAAAGAGAAATGCAAAGAATTGTTGACGAGCTGACAGCGACAGTTGAACTTTCATTGTTGAGCCGTTAAAAAAAAAAATTGAAATTTTATAGTTTTCACGATGTATACACTATAACAAACGAAACTCCTTTACATCGTATACACTGACATTGCTAGTTTTAAAACGGTGTTCAAACAGCTAGTTATACTAGCGCCAGGTAGTTGAATTTTATTTATGTATGTATTTATTTAATATTTATTTTAGTGTTAGTCTCGGAAGCACGAAACCAATCTCAGAATAAGTGATTATTATTATTATTATTATTTTTTTTTTTTAAGAAAAAGTACGCGAGATTAATTTTTGTAGTTATTAATTTTTCTCATGCACTTGCAAATGATAATTTATCATTTTTTGAAGTACAAATTATCAACGCGCACTTGGCTTTTATATGAAGCGCAACTTTAAATAGATCTCGAAATATAATAATATATTCAGTTTTCACATTTTTTTCCTATAATGTGATTTACTTTGTGTTAATAGTTTTGTTAGATATCGAAATTTAATTGAAAATAGTGAAGTGAATCAGATACTTAAAATTGTGAAACTATAGCGTATAATAAGCGTATTATAGTTTTTTAAGTAACTATAGACTTCTAGTCATAATGGATCTCATTACTATGGAAACAAATATATAACATAAGACCCTTTTTTTCAGTGCTTGAAGTGGGAAAATAAAAATAATAAATGTTTAGGTTCAGTTATGGTACCAAACTATCTTCATTTTGTGACATGCAAATACTTTACCACATGGTGTAAATTTCATAAGTAGATAATATTCGTAGAAATAAGCCAGATACAGCTTATATAAAAATTCTCAATTTATAATGTATTTTTTTCCACTTGTATCGATTAACTGACGACACACTAAAATGACAGTTTCAATTGGGAGTATCTTTCTCTACATAATTAATTCTTTACATCAAATTGGGAAATGTGTGTGGGAAGGACTTTATACTGCACTAAATTGAATCATATGCATGAATTTTTAAAACTTTAATTGACATGGTCAAAGTGACTTAAGCTTTTATTTGTTTGTTTAGTGTATTATTTTCAAACCAACAGTTTTTTCCCCGACTAATTAAAGATTCTGACCACAAAAATCTTTTCCATTCTGCATAAATGGTGATTCCTAAAATATTTTTTGAAATACAATTTACAGTGTATTTTTAACCTTAAGTGTTGCATGCAAACTTATTTCCGTTTTAACTAATTTGTGTTAGTATGTACATTAATGCAATGATTTTACGGAATATTTGAATGCTTTACAAATATTGCAAAGTTGATTGATCTATTGTACGTCTTTTAATACAAAGACCTGATTGCGACAGCAACATTTGGAATAGAAATCGTGGTACCTTACTAAACTAAACATTATGTTCTTTTAAAAAATAGAATTTGTTACTAAACTGTCACTCTAATGTTACGTAAAAGTGTGCATTTTTCACTTGCATTACGTTATCATTTTGAAAAAATGACAAACAAACTTATGAAAAATCCAGATTTTTATGTTGCCAAAAGACTAATTTTTTATCTCAGATAATGCGTTAAAAGGTTCTTTGTTATGTTAGAATAGCTTTATAAAACATTGAAATTTCTTTGATTTGTCTTTAGCTCATTCCGAACAAACACATTTATTGTCGCAGTAGCTTTCAAATTTTAAGAAGACAGCTGTGTGAGATGTAGCAAGGCTTGCTATAAATTTTCTGACTGTCTTAGAACTTTGCCTAATCAATGTATTTTAATCCTTCGTTTTTATGTGACAAGTTCAGTCTTTGTCTTTGATTATTTTGAAGGAGCTAATCTTGTGAACGAATTCTTACAAACTATTACTGTACAAATGTGATATTAACAACTAAATTATTAAATACCGAGATGTTTCGTCTGGCTCGCGAGACGTTGTGACTTAATTTTAACTCTGTAATAAAAACAGCCTATAATGATTCGTTGTGCTTAAAATTGTTATAATTATACAACAGAAAAGAAAGAAAATGAATTAGAAAGTGATTAATGTTATGGTTAAAAAAACATGAAAGTTTATGACCGCAGAAACATAGTTTCCCATTAGATCATATTTTATGCCATGTCAGTCTAGTTAGGATTGTTGTTACCAGCCCCTGTGAAGATTTTTACTTGGTCTACGTCATGTAGTCTTTGACAGAACCTTGTAGCGTGGTTCTGTAATCCAGTTTCTTGGAGGCGAGGTAATGTGACGAACGTGTACTTGAGGGTTTACCTTGCGTAATGGCTGTGCACCCTTCTAGAATTAGACTGAATTCAAGCTCAAGTCGTCATTCAGAGACTACGTTAGTAGTACGTCCCGTCCTTCATAACTTCGTTGTTCCATAAGTATACAAAACTCAAAACTTTCCCGGGGGCGCGGTGGCTCAGTGGTAGAGCGTTCACCTCCGGTGCTTGGGGTCCCTGGTTCGATCCCAGCTCGTGCCGTGTGGACTTTATGATAGACAAACACCCTGCTCGTGGGTTTTCTCGGGGTTCTCCCGTTTCCTCCCACTTTCTTCATTCTACCATTTCACTCATTTCTCATTATCACCGTCTCCTTTAGCCTAACCGGCACAACCGTGGGACGTTAAACTTAAAGATTTCATTTTTTTTCAAAACTTTCCCACCTGGATCTCAACGAGAACACTACACCGGGCGCGGATGCGGAGCGACGTGTGTTTCGGCCACCTTAGAAATCATAAAAGTTCACTTAAATCGTGATTACAGTAAATAAGTATTCGTCCTGATATATCTAATTGGGACTAAAGTTAAGAAACAATAAAATGTTAGGGATACAGCTGTCTTATTTCCTTCTGCATTGTGGGTGTATCTGTAAATAGAGGAAGAAATTTGCTGCACAACTTCAGCATAAAGGATACAGGTACATGCACACAAAATTTCATGGTTCTGGTGCAACCATCAAAAAAGTTATTGCCCATTGTGCAAAACCCCTTTGTACATAGGAAAATAAGACGTTAGTATGAGACATGCCGACAAACCTTGAGGTGTTATATTTAAACATTCACACAATCCAACTATTAGTCGTCAAAAGGCATTACTGATAGTCAGAAAAGTTCGGTTTGGAAAACGTACAAAAAAAACTACATCTTATATATGTATTAGATCACAGCCTACCTGATCTATATCATTGAGTTAATTTGAACACCTTTAATAATTTGAAAGAACGGATCACTTCAGAAGATAGCTGCTAAAGATCTAGGTTTGTACAAATATTTCTCCTGAGCGTTTAAAAATAAATCAGCCTGTCCTTATTTCATCGATAGTGGCTGACTTATGCGTGTACGTAATATTTTTCTTTTGCTAAAATGAGTATTCTCATTAGAATTTCAGTATAAGTCACGTTTAAAATTGTAGCATATTATGCATATATGCACTTAAAAGTTATGTTTATAATTATAAGGAATAAAGGTCTGCACGAGATTTAGAATTTTATATTTTAAGCTATATAAAAATATGCGTATTTGGCTCCCAAGTGAGAATTAGTGTATTTGAACATGACTGTAAAAATAAATTTTCTCGAATAAAATTTGATTTATACTAATACGTTTCGAATGGATAAGCCAATTTTTTAAAGTAAGGTCTTGTGTAGAGTTATAAGGACAACGTGATTCTATTTGATGCAGGATAAAATTGAGGAGCCCAAATTCAAAAAGTGAGCTCGAACCGTGTCTATTCGTACAAATCTTACAGGAGACTAACATTCTTATTTTCAAAAAAATTTTTTTTTTTGTTTGTTTGTTTGTTCATATTAACACCCTTTATACTTGCTACGCTGTTAATAATATAAAACAATGCTCCTAGGTAGTAATATTTTGCTTCAGAAACTTAAATTTTACTTACTTCCTCAAAATTTATACGAACATGTTTGAAAGTAAGCTCTTGAATTATGCCGCGGTTGGTTATTGGATTTAAGAGTTATTTAATACTAGAAACCCACTTACGAACTAGATCTTATGTATAATGGCGGTAAGCATGTAAGACAGATCTTATAATATACAATTAATAAACAAAGAAAATATTTTTTAAAAAAATCTTCTTGCATAAAGCTTTTCGTTCTACACCAATCCCAATTCAAGCATTGATTGTGTATGGTTCCGATGTTTAATCTCATCATTTGTGCCTGACAACTTTGAAATGATAAACGTCTATTTCCACATCTAAACGTTGAAATAAAGAACGCAATGAAATTAGGTTATCCATTGGTGTTACTAAATGTTCACTAGTTTCCTTTTTGTTGATGTATTTACAAGTTTAAAAAGTATATATTGAGGCAATAATTATAACTGCTAGCAAAATTATATTGTTATATTGTGACACGGATGATGTATTTTTTGTAGTTGTTGATGTTAGCCATTGCATATATATTGAACTAAGAATATGAAACATGATTTGTAATAGAAAGAAAAATTATGGTGAAGAAAAGGCTATGGGAGAGATACATATACAATGTAATTGAGCTGTGCTTTTGTGTAAATCCAATGTAGGTTTATTATGCTTGCATGTTAATATGAATGTATTTTTACACTTTTAAGTTTTTCAATAAAGAACATTTACACAGATAAAGAATACATCGTGTAGTTCTATTAGAATAATACCTTGCGCAAGAAAATGCTACAAACTCTAAAGACAAGTTTTGATTAAATATATTGACAATCACATACGTATTATAGGGTCTCAGTTCTCCCGTTTTGACTCAATTTCAACACCAAATCAATTATAATCTTTGTAATGCTTCGCGTTATACATTATAACACTTTTGCACAAAACAAATTATAACTGATAATAAATTTCTTCTTTTGAAGGAACAATATTAACGTACCCGTATTTTTTGATCATAATGTAGTTCAAATAAATAGAACTCTTAAATCAGAAAAGCACGAAATCTGATATTAAGAAATAAGAGACGGAGAAAATATAAATGGGTAAAATATTTTCACAAAATATACTTTCAAGTTAGCAAAGTAGACTGGAACGACACATTCTAAATGCCAGCATGAATCTCTGGTTTTAAGACTAATAGTGTTCCACAGTGGTGCTATTCTAATATTTTAACAACCGGTTCTCTCTCTCTATTTATATATATATATATATATATATATATATATATATATATATATATATATATATATATATACAGACTGTTCCATAATTCGTGTGTAAACTTTAATTTCATAGTACTCAGCACTCGTAAAAGCTAGAACTGTGAAATTTTCAGGCAATTTAGAGGAAGGTCATAAGATTTGTTTGATATCAAAATGAGATCACGGGTATTATAGTCTGCGGAGTTAGTGTCAAAGGTCAAAATGCGATTTTTTTCGTATGGAATTTCAATATTAAATAGTAGTCTCACATGCCATTTCTTTGAATATCAATCTCAGGTATGAAAAATTGGTATATCGACATAAATTCTGATCCGAAACAATGCGGTAACGAGAAATGTGGGCAATTGTGACCCGGTGACCTCTAACAGGTCATGTGTGACCTTTGCGGGAAAAGCTCCCTTTTCAACAGCTTATTGTACATAATTAATTCAGTTGAAAATAATGTTAAAAAGCATATGCATAAAGGATCTACCGAACATCCACTTTAGCAAAGCGAAGAGGTCAGGAATATCATCCGAGGTCAAGGGTCACTTGACTAAAATGTCATATTTGAAGTGTTAACAAGTAAGAAAGTGAGAGGTTGGAAATAATGATTTGAGCTGCCATAGAACACATGCATAAAGGTTCTTCCAATTGGTGTGTATGGGCATAGGCAAAAGGTCAACAATATCATAAAAGGTCAAAGGTCACACAGTTAAAATAATATGTTTGATGTGTTAGCAAGTATGGAACTGCGATGTTTCGAAAACGATTTGAGCTGCCAGAGAAAATATGCAGAAAGATCCTTCCAAAGACTGTGTATGGGCATAGGAAAAAGGTCAACGATGTCATAAAAGGTCACGTAGTTGAAATTTCATGTTTGATATATTAGCAAGTATAAAACTGTGATATTGGGAACAAGGATTTGAGCTGCCATAGAAAATATGCATAAAGGTCCTTCCAATTGGTGTGTATGGGCATAGGGAAAAAGGTTAACGATGTCATAAAAGGTTAAATTGTGATGTTTGATGTGTTCGCAAGTATGGAACTGCGACGTTTGAAAAATGATTTGAACTGACAAAGAATACATGCAAAAAGGTGGCCATAGAATACATGCATAAGAAAAGGTCAACAATGTCATAAAAGGTCAAAGGCCACGAAATAAGAAGTTCATAGCTCGTATATTGGCAAGTATGAGACGTCAATGTCTGAAAGCTAACTGAGTTGGTATGGCATTTAAAACTAAGAATATTTTATTAGAAATATGGGAATCTGTGACCTTTAGTTGCTCACCTGTGACCTTTGTAGGAATTGTTCCACTTTCAACATCTTATAGTACAACATTAATCCAACCGTAGATGCCACTGAAAATATGCGTTAAATAGTTATTGAAGGTTTCGTTTCAACAAAAATGAAAATTTGGATGGTCATAAGTGGTCAAAGATAACGAAGGGTTCGTTTTTCGTGTAGTGCTGGTATGAAACTATGCGATATGTTAAATTAAATTCGTGTAATGTTTGAAAGTAAGCTCTCGGTTCATTTTTCTTGGCTTTCGGAAAACCTTTTCTTTTTACATAACATGCATACTTAATTTTAGGAAGTAATTATAGAATGTGCACTTTTGTGTGCAATACATTCTAGGACATAGTAGGTGCACGATTTTCTTTCGTCTCCTAGATTCTAAAAAACATATTATTTGTTGGCATATCTCAATGAAAATATCACATATAAATGCAAATCACTCAGTTTTTTTTTTTTTTTTTTTTTTTTTTTTAAATAAAGGAAATTTCCTGAGAGCAAACTGTACTATAGATTGCTCGTTATTTCTTTGTATCCATATGCATGGAAATAGTAGAATGCATTGAAAATAAACTGTTTCCAAACCATGCATTGTGTTGAGAAGTTTGAGGGAAGAACAAAGATGTCCCGTATTCTCATTAAAGCTAATATGGCAGCCGTAATATTGCCCAGAAAATTGACGATCTGTTTATGTTTTGGACTCACGTCAAATAATCAGTCTGTTTCGTTCACAAAGGTGGTTTGATGTTACTCGAATGATAATCTAGTTGGACAGAGATAGTGTGGCAGTAGAGTCTGGAGTTGAGCTTAATATTAAATGAGTTACTGAATCTTGTGTGTCTTGTAATTGTGTAAGAAAATAAAAACTATTGTATTTATTATGTTCCTTATACTCATAGGCCTACGTGTTTTTAAGTGTGTGTGCTTGTAATTGTGTAAATCACAATAGATACTCTAAGAAAGGAACAACGTGCCGATTTGCTTGAGTGTTACGGTCTTAGTAGGAAGTCGGTTACAAAAACTCGGAGAAAGGCGCTTGCACAGTGGGGTGTGAAAATAAGCAATACCCAAATTCTTCATCTTTACAAACACTTTCGGAATAACTGTTTTAGCAAAGAACATCTTTTTCAGTGACAACGAAAGAGTAGAGCATTCACCTCTGGTGCTAGGGTTCTCGGGTTCGATCCCAGCCCCTGACAAGTGAATTTTGTAGTGGACAAACACCGTGTGCGGGGGTTTCCTCGGGGTTCTCCCGTTTCCTCCGACTCTCTTCATTCCATTTCATTCATTTCTCATCATCACCGTCTCCTTTAGCCCAGTCGACATAACCGTGGAACGTAAAACTCAGATTTTATTTCATTTTTAATCTATAACTAGAAAGAGGAGATACATGGTGCAAAATATCGCATCGATATCAAGAACCTAATAAAATTCTGAGTTTAAAGCTTTTACTTCATGATGAAAACCTCTGAGTGAATAAACTTATAGGAGCTCTCGTTTAATAATAATTTCCGAAAGGAAATTTTCAATGTAACAATTTTTACATTTTCATATATATACATATATGTGTGTGTGTGTGTGTGAAACTCCTAACAAAATTTCGTTCGAAACTTATTTTCGCGAGGATGCACTACTATATATAATATACAGAAAACTAATTTCGATAAACACATTCCTTAACGATTAAATTAAACCAGTATATTGATATAAATTTATTCTGACAAATCTCAGTATATATACACTAAATACATTAAATTGAATTAATAATTTACTTTTATGTATAATCTTCCTATTAGCTTTGCACGATTCCTGATTCAAAAAGTGAACACATAAATTGGCTTTTTTATAAGTTAATACTAATTTTTATATGAGAGCTTAGACATGCCATTTAATAACAACTAGTGCAGTAAATTTATTTGCAATCATTTGATTTGCTCATAATAAATAACTAACTCAGACAGACCTAAATACAAATTTACCTATTTTCAAAGCAACAACAAAATAGCAGACTACAAAACCTCCTGCCCTTGCTTTTGCCTTTTCCAGTGTTGATACACTGGTACCGTGTAACGTGGGTTCCTGTCACCACGGCATGGCGCGTCCTCAGGTTGCGGATCGAGGAGAAGGCCTCTAGATATAGAGGTTAGCTGCGAATATACTGAATAAGCAGTCGCGGACAGCCGACTAGGAGTGGTCCTCCAGCTTGGGGGTTTGGGTAAGGCTAACACCCTCATCCTGTAAAAAAAGGTACTTGTTCAGAAACATTCACAAAAGCCTCGGACAAGGACTGATAACTTGGCACGACATCAGCAAAAGAAAATGGACATGAGATTTGGAACATGGAATATTAGAAGTCTTTATAGGGCAGGCGCGTTAAAATCTGTAACGAGTGAGTTAGAGAAATACAGGATGGACTTAGTAGGAGTTCAGGAAGTTAGGTGGGAAGGAAATGGATCTGAAAATTTCGGAAATTTTACGTTCTTTTACGGGGAAGGAAATAAAAATCACCAGTTAGGAACAGGCTTTTTTGTTCACAAACGAATATTACCAGCAATTAAACGGGTTGAATTTGTTACTTTCTTCTATTACACTTTCTTTTATTACACAGACTTTCTTTTATTACACTTAAGGGACGGTGGTGTGATATTATTGTTTTAAATGTACATGCTCCAACTGAAGATAAGGGTGACGATATAAAAGATAGTTTTTACGAAGAAGTGGAACGGATATTTGACCAACTCCCGCGATACCATATGAAGATTCTATTAGGGAATTTCAATGCGAAGGTAGGACGAGAGGATATTTTCAAACCGATTATAGGGAACGAAAGTTTGCATAAGGAAAGTAATGACAACGGAGTTAGACTCGTGAACTTTGCAACATCCAAAAACCTAATCGTGAAGAGTACAAAATTCCCACATCGCGACGTTCATAAATACACTTGGACATCACCAGATGGAAAAACACATAATCAAATTGATCACGTTTTAGTAGATAGAAGAAGACAATCTAGCATAATTGACGTCCGGTCGTTTAGAGGGGCTGATTGTGACACTGATCACTACCTGGTAGTAGCGATAATACGGGAGAGATTATCGTTGAATAAAGGTAATATTCAATGTCCGAAAACGGAGAGATTTAATTTAAAGAAATTAGAAGAGAGCCAGGTAAAAGAGGAATACCAGATTGAAGTTTCGAATAGATTCGCGGTTTTAGAAGACTCGGAGTGCACTAGTGTTGAGGATACTTGGATTGAAATTAGAGATAGCATTAAAAGTTCAGCAATAGAAAAATTGGGACACGCGGAAATACGTAGGAACAAACCATGGTTCGACCAAGAATGCATTAAACTAGCAGAGAAGAGAAAACAGGCAAAATTACGGTGGCTACAAAATCCGAATGAAACAACTACACAAAATTTCGCAGATATCAGGCGGGAAACTTCCAAAACTTTTAGAACAAAGAAACGGGATTTTTTGAAAGCTAAAATTAAGGAACTTGAAGATAATAGTAAAAATAAAAATATTCGGGACATGTATAAGGGGATCTGCGAATTTAAGAAAGGCTATCAACCTCGTGCTTATATATTAAAGAAATCTGACGGAACAGTTCTTACCGATACGGATAGCCTCTTAAATAGATGGAAAGATTTCTTTGACGATTTGCTGAACACGCAGCCAAAAACTAATGTGCGTGGAGAAAAGGAGATACACACCGCAGAACCGTATATTCCAGAACCCAATCGAATAGAAGTGGAAGCCGCTATAAAGAAATTGAAGAAACATAAATCTCCGGGTGTAGATGAAGTTCCGGCTGAGTTAATTTCCGGCTGGAGGCGAAAAATTGTGGAACAAGATACACAAACTCATTCTCCTTATCTGGAACAAGAAAGAATTGCCACAAGAGTGGAAAGAATCAATCATTGTTCCAATTCACAAGAAAGGCGACAAAACTGACTGTAATAATTATCGAGGCATTTCTCTTCTGTCAACATCCTATAAAATACTTTCAAATATTCTGTTAGCAAGATTCACCCCATACGCAGATGAAATTATTGGAGATTATCAGTGCGGATTTAGACGAAATCGATCAACTATCGACCAAATATTTACCATTCGCCAAATACTCGAAAAGAAGTGGGAATACAATACCCCGGTACATCAACTATTTATTGATTTTAGAAAGGCTTACGACTCGGTTAGGAGAGAAACATTATACAACGTTCTTACAGAACTTGGAATACCGAGAAAGCTAATTAGATTAATTAAGATATGTTTAAGTGAATCCCAAAGTAAAGTCCGGGTAGGAAAATTTTTGTCCACGAGCTTCCACGTCGAAAATGGCCTGAAACAAGGAGATGCGTTGTCGCCATTATTATTTAACTTTGTGCTGGAATACGCTATAAGGAAAATCAAAGATAGCAACCAGGGCCTAGAGTTGAACGGCATTCACCAGGTTATGGCATATGCTGATGATGTAAATTTAATAGGGGATGATAGGAGAACAGTAGAAATAAATGCAGAGATCTTATTAAACGCTTGCAGGGACATGGGTTTAGAAGTAAATGCAGAGAAAACTAAATACATGGAAGTGCGTCGGGACCGTAATACGGCAAATTGTGGAGGCGTTAAAATATTAAATAATGCTTTTGATAAAGAGGATACTTTCAAATATTTAGGATCAATATTAACAGACGAAAATCATATTCACGAAGAAATTAAATGTCGATTAAAAGCAGGGAATTCGTGTTACTATTCGGTTCAAAATCTCTTGTCGTCGCGAATTCTGTCGAGGAATTTGAAGCTTAAAATATATAAAACGATAATCATGCCTGTTGTTCTGTATGGTTGTGAAACATGGTCGCTTACTCTGAGGGAAGAACATAGACTGAAAGTATTTGAGAACAGGATCCTGAGAAGAATATTCGGACCCAAGAGGAACGAGAATGGGGAATGGCGGAAGCTTCATAACGAGGAACTACATAGTTTATACCGTTTACCCAACATTGTTAGGGTCGTCAAGTGTAGGAGGCTTAGGTGGGCAGGTCATGTAGTTAGAATGGAAGAAAGTAGAAACGCTTTCAAAGTCTTGACTGGTAGACCCATAGGAAAACGACCATTAGGAAGACCTAGGCGCAGATGGGAGGACAATATTAAGATGGATCTCGCAGAGATAGGAATACAAAGTAGAAACTGGATGCAATTGGCTAAGGATAGAAGTCAGTGGAGAGCTTTTGTGAACGCGGCACTGAACCTCCGGGTTCCATAGGCCATAGAGTTAGTTTTTAGTTAGTTAGTTATACACTCTGGTATTTCAATTAAACAGAAGCTTAACCTAGATCGTGAAAGATTTATATGAACTAGTGTATCCATAAAACTTTCTTAAGGTAGTTATTAATTTAAGTTTTTATTTCCTTCTATTTCTTATTAATTTTCCTTAAAATATGCTTGAATATCTAAAAGGAAGAATGAAAAGTATACTGGATTTAAAATGTTATCATTTCGCTAAGTATGGTATCACTGCTAGTGAGACGTTTTGCCCGATGTCTCTTTGCTAGGTTGTTTCAGCAGCAAGTGAGAAGCCTACAGCCACATGCGCGCGCCGCTTTCAAATGTATTTGTTTCAACCGCGTTGAGACATATTTCTTGTTGTCTCTGTGCAGCCTGTTTGACGGAGATAGAACTTTTCTTCCCGAGTTTTGAAAAGTAAATTTTTTTAGAAATTTGACACTACTAGTATTCTTATTAACCAAGCTATCGCTGGCCCTAACATTTCTATATTTTTCTTCAACATAAAATGTATAATAGTTCTTAATAATAAGGAAATTCTAAAGCTATGTTCTTTTAATTTGAAAGGGTAGACAGTGTCTCAATGTCTCATAGCACTCTACGCTACTGCTTCTACTAGTATTTGAATCGGCACATGCTAAAAGGGCCTCAGTCAAAACGTTATAGTTTTGAGAAAAACAAACAAACAAACAAACAAAAAACGTTGTAACCAAAATGTAACGCAATGAAAAAAAAATGCAAAAAAAATATGAAAAGGTAGCACTAAAATAGCTTGACCACCATGTTGTGGACTTCAGGTTTTAAACCATTTCGTTATCATTAAAAAAAAAAAAAATGAAAGTGATCGACAGGCCCTTTTAGCATGTTGCAGGAATTACAATGAAACATTGTTAAATACAACAAAGAATACTTTATTAGACGACTTGCTACATCTTTGAATATTGTACACAGTACACTTTGTGTTTGTGAGGATCAAAAGTTTCAGTCATTATCGTCACTGGTGTTGTTCGCTGCTTCCCCTTCTTCAGTGTTCCTGTCCCAATCCAAAATTTCGTTGAATAACTGAAGGTAGTCAGCAGGAATGTATGGTAACAATTTTTTGATGTCCCTGATTGTTTCGTTTTAAATTGGCACTTTATCATGTGATAAGCGATTTTGGCAGGTAAACGTATGTCACGAACTCCATGTTGTTTAAAGCTGAATGTGTGTGCCACCAGAGAGTCAATGAAATGTCTAGCAACTACTTGTGATGGAAACTTTGAGTCATAGGTTAAGTGCATAAATGTACTTCTCAAAAAAATGTACTTTTTTGTCTTTTGGTACAGCTCTGGGCTTAGTTTCTTCAGAGACCTGTTTTTTGTAGAAGTTTGGCCACCACGTTTTGAAATCAAAAATTTCGTGCGAAGCCACTTCTTCAACCATGAATTTTTGGTGTTGCTTGCCCGAATAATAATGCTGGTTATTTCATGGGGGCTGTAAATCTTGTCGTGATGCCTTAAAGCTCGTTTTATTATACCGAAATCTCGGTCACAGGGCAAGAAGGAATACTCTCGTACCGGAAAAAAGTGTTAATTTTTTTAAAATTGTTTCATGTCTGTTAACGCTAGAAACAAACTTATTGAAGCGTGATTTTTATTTTGTCCTCCGCAATTGTCTGAGAACACATGAAGTTCTGCTCAATGAGCTGGTAAACTCTTTAAGTAATCACAAACCAACGAGCAAACCTCATTTGCTCCTTTTTCGGCAATTCCTTCATGGTACAGGTAAATGACCGCCGTCTTCCGCTTGATATTATGAATGCAAAAAACAGTAGTAGTCAATTGCCTCAGGTAAAAAAATGTCTTGCACCGGGATCCGAGGCAACTGGACATTTTGCATGTAATCGAAACAAAATAGAAAAGACATGTGGTTGTTGTTTCTCCTTCACTTCCCTGTCAAGACGGTTCCTGTTCATCTTTTGAGAGCAAATCATAAAAATGTGTTAAGATCTCATTCTGTTCGTCCTATGGTACAACTTCAAATCAGTTCTTTCCCTTGCAACTGAAAAAAAGATAGATAAAAGTAGGATTAGAGCTAGAGGAGAAACATATAATAGGCACAGATTCGAACGGATACAAATGAAACCTTCACAGATTATTTATTGATTCAAAGTAGAGGCCAGGATCGTTGGGCAAAGAAACTGGGTAAGGAGGCAGAAATGAAACCACCACTCTCGAGTGCAAGGATGTAGAACATTACTCTAAAAAACGGGAGTTTATTCAGAATTGGGTGGCCAAATTAACCAAAAATCGAAAGATTTACAGGAGAAAGGAGTGTGTGATTAGAATTTCAAGGTGTGTACAGGGAAATTACCAAAGTGTAAACAGATGAAACTTAAAGGCGGTTTAACCGTTTTTGGCTTCTGGGTTGAGTACAATAAGGTACGTAACGTAATCTAACCAAACTTAACGTAACCCAACCTAACCTAACCTAACGTAGCTAAAAACCACCAAATAAAGAAAATGTCACAAAAGTAGTTTAGAAAACCGGCCCCTGAATTCTTTATAATGGCAATAGTTTTATGAGTGTGCATATTACTTCTGACTTGAGAAAGGAAAGATCACTTGCTATTTCGGACTTAAGGTTGGTTAGGCCTACAGTAAGTTTAGTTACTTTAGCAATATTGCAATACAATTATTTCATGCAAAAAATGGGACCTGTGACCTAGAACTCCTTTGAGCAAAAATCAGCGGTATACATATTCTGACCTGTGACAATTCTAGTTCCAAAATTTGGAACTGATTCTCACGCTTAACTCATTTACTGAAAGTGAAAAACTAATCTAATCTAGAATGTCTTACCTGCGTGCGGTCCCTGTTGTTTTTCCTCTGTCATCAACAAACTCTATGCCTTTTACTCTTGTTTTTTCGAGGATATTTCTCTTCCATCTGTCTTTGTTTCCCTTTCGTTTTTTACCCACAATATGGTCTTCACTATCCTCCATAATACTACGCAAGGCCAGAACAATCAAAACCAGACGTGTGTAAAGCCAATGGTTAGAATCCGAGAGTGACTGATTTACAACTGGCAGAACAACCAGCAATGATGCCAGACAGCTGACCGTGTGTCGTGTGCAGCAGGAGAGAAAGGGAAGTGTTGTCGGATCACGTGGAACAAGGGTTTCAGTCACTGACTGAGGCCCTTCTAGCACATTCCCAATTTTTGTGTGCCTGGTTTCAATGCCATCAATGCATCAACTGAGATAGCACACATTGGTAGAGCTATCCTAAAGTATGGGATTTTCAACAAAACCGCAAGTTATGCATTTTAGTGACAGGCTATTTTCGCATGTGCCGATTCATTTATTATGAAGCTATTGAAAAGTTTATTTAAATATTTACCAAGAGCTGTATGCGAATTAAAGTTACACAACTGAAAATCGCCATTTGTCCAAAAGTGTGTTTTCTTTTTTAATTTTTCTAATGAGCCAGCAATAGTAAGGAAGACACTTGAAGTGGTGAACAGTGATCCACATCTGCCGAACTCGAAAATAACACATTTATATTGAATTTTAATTAAACTGGGTTTGAACTTGTGAAGAGAAGTAGTAAAATCATATTCACTGAAACAGACGACAATACACTGTAGAGATTTTTTTTCAAGAGTGTCACTATAAAGAAGAAGAACGTAGATTAAACTTTAATAGATGAAGGACATACTACTAAAAATATATGACGGAGAACGTTTACATAAGGAAAAATGCTTTCTTATCAACAAAAAGTACTGTCAGTGGTGCCGGCAACGACCTGCAGACTTCACGGTGCGAAGGGTAAAAACGAACTTTTCCCTCAAGTTAGGAAAATCGTTTGCGTAAGGTTTATTCTGTTCTGTTCTGTGGCAGGGAGGGGCAGTGTCAGTTTCGACGCCACTTAATATGGGGTTTCGATATTTCACAGGTAAGGGCAAGGTATTGCAAGTTATGGTCGTACTGATGATTGTATTTTGCTATTAGAGTCTAAAAGACCAAAGTTTATCTCGAAAGGTGAACTGTGACATCACCAAAATTAGTTTGAAACGAATGACCAATATTACATCCTGACAATATTACAATATTAGATAAGGCGCACAATCATAGCATAAAACTTCTAAGATTTCCAAGCATGGACTGGCGAAAACGAAGTAATTGTTCCCTGGCTAAAAAGAATAATCTGCTACAAACAGCTGACACTGTTCAGAACATCATTTAAAATAATGCTATAGATGACTTCACTGAAACGGCAGCCCCCCTACCCCTATTGTAATAGTTTTATCAGTACCCCTACATTGTAATAGTTCCAAAGCTTGACGTACAAATGGTAGCCTACGTGCTTAAGGTGCCAATCTCATGAATTGTGAATTTACTTCCATTTGAGTAAATGAAGCATTCATGGGCGCCTGCAGATGGGAGAAAGAAGGAACAATTGCCTCCTATGTGTCAATAATAATAATTTTACATGAAATGTTGTGTGCATCAATGTATGTATATTCGTTTGTGTGTCAATCTTTTGCCCCCTTGGAAAAAATCCCGTGGGCGTTCGTGGTGACATTCTCACTACTTCTCCGATTAGTATATGAATATTGTCATGTATGGTAGAGAAGGTTTACGGGTTGTTTCTTCTTCTCTTACCTTTTATTAACAAAAGTTTTGGTACAAATACATAGGCATTTCTAAATAATTGCCTTTTCTCTATGAAGTTGGATCTCTGTCCGTAGCAGCGCGGAGGTGGGTTGGTATCTCCTGTCTAGTGGAGTGCGGAAACGAAAGGAACCTCCTGTCCAGTGCAGCACGGAGATAGGTAATATCTCCTGCCCAATTCAGCGCGGAGAAAAGATAGGAATCTCTTGTCCAGAGCAGTGCAGAGGTAAGGTTAGGGGAGTCTCTCCTGCCCAGAGCAACACGAAGAGAAGGGCAGGAATGTTCAGCTGGAATTGACGTCTTCTGGCTCTTACGTGCTCTTTTATTCCCGAATTTAGAGGCAGAGCCTGTGGAGGGGTTGGAGGAATCTTTTCGTTGCTCACCGTGTCCTCCTCGTACTTCTTCGTAGACGGCATGATATCCTCGTGGAGACGCAGGTGTTGCTGTTAACAAATATGAGAGGATATTGAAATATTACCTTCAAAGAGCCTCAATTGCTTTAAGACATGTTGCAGTATAATACTATGTATGCTGCATTCATCTTTCATTCACACTCTTTGGTATTTTAATCCAGTACTGAAATACGACGCAATTTAGTTTTTTAAATGTTGTTTATGCTTTAGGTACATTTTACCTTCAATTAGTTTTAAAACTGAAATGATCAATGAAACATCCAACGGTTATTCTAAAGAAAGTAGGTGATTAAGTAAAGTGAAAGATTGTAAAATTATTTTTATGTGCTCTCGTGCCGGGAATCTAACCCAAAAGCACATGTACCAAAGATACATGTGCTAGTCACTAAACCAGCGGGGAGGTCGATTAAGATGCAGCTTTCCAATTTTTAAGTGTTGTAGAAAAGTAAAATAGATTATTTCTAAAAATAAAAATTTAATTTGTTTAGAGAATGTTTTAATTTTCTTTTTCTTATATGTTACGAAAATAAAAATTTCTGCTTACAACTGTATAGAGATTTATTTTAACTCCTTTAAGAATATAGACTGTAAAAAAGTTTAACGTTATTTTTTTTATTTATCTAGGTAATTTAACAACAATTAGGCTCCTATTGTTACTATGAAAACTAATTTATCTGTTTGGAGAACTTCCGTAGATTGAAGATGGCGACGTGTGTGGATTCACGTTGTGTATTGGAGTGATCTTACATTAAAGTGAAGACAAGTTATGTAATATTTTATAGAAAGAAGTGATAACAAAAGTGTACTATAAAACAATTAACAGTGCAACAACTACGATTGTATAATAATAAGTTATACTAACATATAGTATAAACTTTTATCTTATCCTAAACACAGTACACATCGTTTCTGGAACTTTCCTGCTGAATTGGTGAGATCGTTCTTGTGTTATTTTTTAGTTAATAATAGTATGTTTTTCCATTCATATTGTGTTGGTGTTATAGTAAAGTGTTCATTTCAATTGTGTACTACGTAAAGAAACGATGTACATAAATAACATCGAAACTTAAAATTTATCTTTGTAAAATAGATAATTCAGTCAACAATCAAAATGGCTGAGAGTCAAAATCTAGAGACTATGGATACCGACAATAGGGTACCGGTATCGGAACATAATCTAAACAACATTAATGTAGGGGAATGCTCGGTTAATCCAAATACAGAATCTCAATCACAGAAAGTCATTAACAAAGGTTCTTTCTACATTAATAACAACACGTATCAAATTGAAAAGGTTAAATATAAGACTCATCATCTTGCACCTTATCATGTGTTCTTAAAATCTAAAAAAGAAGATATTGGTCGTAAACATGTTATGAGTATTAGCAGAAAACTATTTTTTGCTGAAATTCCAGGAATTGAGAATATAGATAGCATAGGTAAAAACTTGATAAAGATTCAATTTCGCTCAGGGGAAGAAGCTAACAACTTCTTAGATCATGAAATACTAAATCAACAAAAATGGGAAGCATTTATACCATACCATGTAATATATTCAACCGGAGTCATAAAAGGGGTTGACCCAGAAATTGAAATCAGCGATTTGTTAACTGACATACAATGTGATGTCACAGTCACTTCGGCCCGCAGAATATATAGGAAATCTGACAAAGGTGATTTACAACCAACATCTACGTTAATTCTAACTTTTGATGCTCAATCTCTCCCATTAGATGTAAAACTTTACTATATGAAAAGAACAGTGTATACATACATTCCTACTATACGTCAATGTATAGATGGTTGCAATAAATTCGGGCACAGAAGGGCTAGTTGTAGGCTTAAAAAAACTCTTTGTGTCAAATGTGGAGGTACCCACACACAAGAATCATGTACAAACCCGTTACAATGTATTAACTGTGGAGAAGAACATGCAGCGAACTATTCTCAATGTCCAGAAAGAATTCGACAGAGGAAAATTATGGAACTGATGGCAAAGGAAAAACTTTCCTTTAACGAAGCCAATAAGTTATTAGGAAAGAAAAACCATCAGTCACCTAACATCATACAAACACCTAGTAAGAATTCACTCTACTCACTTCCTCTTCAAGGAAAATATGAATTTAATTCGCCCAACAAATCGTATGCATCAGTGGTATCATTTGAAGACATGCCACCTCTAGTCACACCTCAACAAGAGATTCTTGATATCCCGCCTGAGAAAAGAAGACGTAGTCAATCAGACTTCAAATCAATAAAATCAAACTCAGAGATATACTCAATTAACAATTATCCAGAGTCACCTCTTCGGAAAACCTTACCACGTTCAAACTCATTTTCTACAATTTTTTCAAAAAACCCAACCTTTCAAAAAAACCCAGAAAGGAATAGACAATTTCTGCATCCAATTAAAGAAGAATTGAATATTAAAAGAAAAAGCCTGGCGAACCAAAACATACAAAAATTAAATACAAATACAAATGATTTCACATTTCACGACTTAAAGGAGAAATCCACAATCCTCCCATTACGACAAAACCAGTATGACAGACCTAAGACCTCAAAGTTTCCTGAACATGAGCTAAAATTAGACGACAAATTTAAAGCGCACAAACAAAAAATCATGGAAGCTATTAAAAAATGTTTGCTACCTTTGTTTGATCCAAATATGGAAAACAGTAGTAACCCTCAATTAGAAACCATCCTCACTAATATTCAATCTTGTTTAGATTAAAAAAAAAAATTATAATAATGGATAAGGCAGAATATAATAGATTAACAATTTTACAATGGAAAAAAAAGGTACTTCGTATAGCTCCAAAAATCGAATCAACAATATAGACATCGAAATACATCTACAAACGAAATAATCATTAAATAACATTAGAAGCATACTGGGGTGAAAAAACCTGATGCAAAAAACCAGCACTATTAATAGTGAAGAAGACAAGACAAGACAAGACTTCTGTATAAATATGTAGGCTAGACTCTGTAAATAATATTGTTAATACTTACATAGTATCAGTTATGAATTGCTGTTAAAAAGACTATGGAAGAGTTCATTATGGCCCACGTAAAAGGTGCACAAAATATCCTGACCCAAACACAGGAAGACCATCTACTGAAGAAGTAACATTGCCTCTTATCGCTGTAAGCGCAAAGCCTACTTAAGAGAATCTTCCTGAAAGTGGTCCAAGTACTGCTTGGTCTAAGTTTTTGACATCATCGTCAGAGATCTCATTCATCGCAGAGGAAACAGACGCCACTCTCCACGAGAAGGAACTAACGCTTCTGCACAACCATATTTGCAGAAGGATGAACTAGTTAACATTTGTAAATCTTCTGATGAAATCTTATTCAACATCACATCCAAGGCTGTCCCTATGTGCTAGAAAATTTCGAGAATTATCGTACTTAAAGAATTATCGTTTGATCATCTTCAAAATCCACTGCTAACCTGCCAATCCTTCTTTCCTCCCATTTCCGTATGCAACTGAGTTATGGTTTTCATGAATTAGGAAGATTTGTACAGCAGCCAACCTCATCAAAGACTGGCTTGAGAATTGGAGGATGTTTTTAAAAAATGGACATTTCTGCTCCATTGATGATATTCCACTCGTTGTGATCTCTTAGGGCATTCTCTGTTATTCATGCCAACAGCGTTGAAGTAATAAGATCCATGGACTCTTCTTGTGAATATGATCTCAATTAGGTAACCATGAGATTTTTTCTACAGACGATGCACTTTCCACCATCTGGCAGAATTTTTCTTTTATTTCCAATATCAACAAGGAAATTCATCTCTGAGAATAGAACCAGAAAAATTAGTGTCCTTTCACACGTCACAACAACTGGACAAATAAGATTAGTCGGCTATCCATGGTCAAAAGTACTGTGTGAGAAAGATCATAAAATCCAAGATGGCATATGTTGGTATGGAAATGACAGGCATTGCATCTTTGGAGTACAAGAATCTCATCGTATAATCAGAGCCTTTTGAGCACATGTACGCAACAAGTACAGATAGCACCTACCTTTCTGATGTGTGGGGCATTCCTTGTTGAAATACACATATCTGACACTGTCAGCTTCTCAGCTGGCTTCAGATGTTTAGCCGAACTCGTCATGAACACTGTTTCGACCATTGTGTCTAATGTTTGCAACGGCAACTGCTCTTACATTTTGTCAGAAACAATCGATGAAAGTATTTCACATGGCAATTCTGTCCCATTCATGGTTGTTATTCCTGTTGACAGAAATGGCGCCGCTTTATCAAATAATACAAATGCATCAGTGATGATTGTACAGCCGGGGATGGGAATGCTGAAGAAGTATCGAAGTACCTCAGATACCCAACAACTTAATCTCTCTGATGCGCTGAAAAGACTCATCGTTAAAACGGAGGACAATACAAGGCTAGGAGGAAGTTTAGGGAGCATGTGAACAAGCTTCAAAAGGAACTTCGACAAACCCAAACACCAAACAAAGCTGAACAATAAGGAACAAAGCTAGAAAGTTACGGTGAATTGGTGAATAATTGAATTGCAAATAGGGTAAAAGAACATCTTCCGTGTCTCTTATCTCAGAAAGTACAAGAAGATGATAAAATAAATATTCTAAGAAATTTACAGAAAATTCACAGTTTCGTCGTTAAATTAATTGAATTTGAAAACCAATGTTTTAGGAAGCCAAAAATTAGTCCAGGCCAGAAATCTACGATTTGGAGACTGTTCGTCTGTTGTAGCAGAACATGATTCTACCGTTATCTCTTCTTGAGCTTCAGTAGTAAAGTAAAAATAATAATAATAATAATAATAATAATAATAATAATAATAATAATAATAATAGTAATAATAAATAAAAATAAAAACAAAAATCATAACTACAAAAATCTAAAATAAATGAAAAACTTCAAAAATACAAAAAAAATAGTGTAGTCCTATAAGATGTATATAATATAAATAATTGTAAAATATCTTAATATTATGCATCATATTGTAAATATTGTATATAAGCGTGATATAATCTACTGTAAATATGATGTACGTTTTGTATATACATTAAAATGTAAATATGTAAATAGTAAAATATGTATATTATTTCAACTTTTTCTTTTCCCTTGGAAGGGTACAAGCGTATCGAGAGGGTGCCAGTCTTCGGGTCAAGAGATTTTAAGGTAAGTCTATAATATAATACAGGGTGTTTCATAAAGGTGGGATACATTTTAAATGCAAATATCTAATACTGGAAGAAACAAATTCATTAAAAATTGATTGTGATCCATAAACAAGGCACAAAAGTTTATACTTCAATCCATAAACAAGGCAATACTTTATTTCTTAATACTCCATTCCATAGCTACTTACCATGTCAAAGAACGTATTGTCGTTCAGCTTAATTATCCTTCCCATGGCGCGGTGCAGGTTATTAAATTGGGTGGGAAATACTTTTCTGATTGATTTTAATCTCAGAGTTGTGCTTTATAGATGTGTATGTGATTTCCTTTAATATTATCTTTACCAAGGGTTAAAGTGTACCACTTCTAAACAAGGGGCGTAACCAGTGTTCGGCAAATTTCAATTGAATTAACAATTAACAATTAATCTGTAAATTTAATTGTTAATTGCAATTAACAATTGAAGTAAGTAATGGTTAATTGTTAGTTGCAGTTGGCCATTAATAATGGAGAATCAATTGCAATTAATCAATCGATTGAAAGTAATTGCAGTGGAAGGTAACTGCAATTGAATTCAGTCATTCAATTGCAATTGAAATTAATTGCCAATTAATTCAATTGCAGTTGATTTCCACAGCAATTACTTTCAATTGATTGATCAATTGCAACTGATTTTCACTGATTAATTTTCAACGTTGTAGTTCAGAGAGGTTGTGGGGCAATGAAAACTTTAGCCACGACCAATTGACTCACCACCCATCGTGACCCACGACCCACCGTGACCCACTCTGACCCACCACCCAGCATGAACCACTCTCACCCACTGAGACCCACCAAAACCCATTGTCACCAACTCTGACCCATGATTCACGCCCTCTTTTCTAGTGACTAAAGAGTTTAAAGTTGTAATAAAACAAGCCTATGAAATTATCACTCATCGGAGTTTGAATTTCTACGATCAATCGCTCAAGCACCGCTCTATACAATAACGGTGGATCTGACCTTTCTAATATAAATAAAATAAAGAGTTTGTTTGTGTCTGTCTCTCTATCTTTGTGCGGCCTGTGGACCAGACAAGGGGACCGAAAGTTTTCAAAATTTGGTCATTGGTAGCTTGGTCTAGGCCCCAGATCAAGACGAGTTTTTTTTTTTAATTTCGAACTAGGGGGGTCTCTGGGGGACGTTTACCCGGACCGGCCTGGGGACCAGACAAGTTGACCGAGATTTACCAAATTTTGGTCACGGATACCTTGATCCAGGTCTCATACCAAGGTGAAGCGTTTTTGACGAAATTCGAACCAGGGGGTCTCAGGGGGACGTTTACTGAGACATGTAAAAGTAGTAGAAAATGACCGATATTAGTGTCGATTTCATAGTTTTCGCTGTCGCTGAGATCAATTGTGAAACTCCGATCGCATTAACTTCCAAATTCACCCTATTCGGCTGCGGGCCAGGGGTCAACGGGGGGATACCGAAACGTAAAAGTAATCCAAAATGACCGATATTAGTGTCAAATCTATAGTTTTCGCGGTCGCTGAGATCAATGGCAACACTACCATTAGCGACGACTTTCAAATTCATCCACCGTTGTATGCGGGCCTTGGGTCACCAGAAAGGGGAATTCCGAGACATGTAAAAATAATCGAAAATGACCGATACTAATGTCAAATCCATAGTTTTCGGGGTCCCTGAGCTCAATGGTGAAACTGAAGACCGCGTTTACTTTCACATTTAGCTCCTATCAGCTAAGGAACGGGGGCATTATAAAGGGGATCACGAGACAGGTAAAAATTATCCACAATGACCGATATTAATGTCAAATCCGTAGTTTTCGCGGTCGCTGAGATCAATGTTGATACTTTCATTAGGGATGATTTTCAAATTTAGGCACTATTGTATGCGGGCCAGGAGTCACCGGGAGTGGAGAATTGCGAGACATGTAAAAATAATGGAAAATGACCGATATTAGTGTCAAATCCATAGTTTTCGCTGTCGCTAAGATGAATGGTGATACTTCCACAGGCGTTGACTTCCAAATACAGCCCCCATCGGCTGCGGGCCAGAGGCGTTTTTTTTTTTTTCAAAATTGGAACCAGAGGATCATAGGGGCTTTTACCGGGATATGTAAAAAGTAGTAGAAAATGGCATCATGTTAGTGTCACATTCATAGTTTTTGCAGTATCGGCTGGGGGCCAGAGATTTTTTCACAATTCGAACCAAGGGGGTCTCAGGGGGCCTTTACCGGGACATATAAAAGTAGTAGAAAATGAACAATATTTGTGTCGAATCCATATTGATCTGAGTTGTTCAGATGTATAGTGACACTCCCGATAGTGTTTACATTCAAATTCAACCCCCATCGGCCTTCCCAATGAAAACACATGTACGTTGTTGGATATATATTCACACAAATTATATCCAATTTTAGAAATGTTTGTTAATTGTTCTCCAGTTGTTCAGTTTGTTTACATTTATATTTTAGCTGATCCGTGCGAAGAACGGGCATAACAGCTAGTACGAAATGGTAAAGTGTTTATCATGGAGCAAATTACAATGAATTCAATTATATTGATAATTATTATAGTTATCATTGATAATTATTTTCTTGTTGAATTATAGATACTTTTCAGTGGAAAAAAGAATAAAATTTAAAAGTCCCAAATCTAGTTAAAGTAGACCAACGTAAAGGGAGAAAAGTATAAAATTTTCCATATAATTAAGCATACCGTACAAACTTTAAATTTCCATGTAATTAAGCTTACAGTACAAATTTTACGTCTCTTTTTCTCACAACTTGATTTCCTTGAGCTCTGAACGCTAAACACACGCTTTAGCAATTATTATAATAGAAAGCAGTGGATATATAATGCGAAGCACTATATCTTTTGTTTCTCAATTTGTTTCACAACTAATATCGATCGTTTTCGATTATTTTTTACAAATGAACCCACTACCAATTTCCAATACGTAGAAAGTCCCCCTTCCATAAAAGAGATTTTTAAAGAAATGGAAGGACACGTTCTGTTTATTTTTACCTCCATAAATTGATGTCTAGTTTCGTGTCGAGCCGAGTTTGACAAATAGCTCCTCGTTCAGATCGTTTTAACTCGTTTTGAAATCATGATCTGATTATACTGAAAAGCGAAAGCCAAGAGAAATGTAAGCAGTAATGTGGAATACTTTTAATGGTGTTCACGACAGGGTTGCATTTTTTATCTTTTAGTGCATCTCGAGGGGTACTTTTAGTGCATCTCGTCTCGTCTCGATAGCGAAACGACTATAGATTTTTATAACGAGACAGCGTCAAATGCCGTGAGCACGGGCGTCATTAACTTGTTCCACCACCAACGAATTTCGAGATGGTTCCTTTTGCACCGTTTTGTGCTATTTTGTACGTCTATTCTCACTTATTGTGCGGTCTAAAAATATGGCGGAACAAGTTATTACTGTTCCGCCCCCAGCGAATTTCGAGGTCGTTTCCTTCACATCGTTTCGTGCCGTTTTGCGCACCTACTTTCACGTTTCGTGCGTCATGGGAAGTGCGTTAAAATGGGTCTCCAAGGGGGGACGAAAATCACCCACTGTTCCACCACCAACGAATTTTGAGGTCGCTTCTTTCGCATCGTTTAGTGCCAGTTTCTTGCTTTTTTAAGCGTGTATTTTCATGTTTTGTGCGTCACTAGAAGTGGAGCAAAATGGGCCTCGAAGGAGGGACGAAAATGACCCACTGCTCCGCCATTACCGAATTTCGAGGTTGTTCGTTTCGCATCGACTAGAGCCTGTTTTGTGCCGTGTCATGTCCCTATTTCGACGTTTTGTGCGTTACCATAAGTGTCACAATGGGACTCCAAAGTGTGAGGAAAATGACTCACTGTTCGGCCACTATCGAATTTCAAGGTCGTTTCTTTCGCATCGTTTACTGCCTGTTTTGTACGTTTTGTGCGTCACCGAAAGTGGGTAAAAATGGGCCTATGAATGTAACAAAACAAGTTAATGCTGTTCCGCCACCAACGAATTTCGAGGTGGTTTCCTTCACATCTTTTTGTGTGTGTTTTGTACTGTTTTGTGCGCCTATTTCCACGTTTTGTGTGTCGTCGGAAGTGGATCAAAATGGGCCACGGGCCACCATGGTGGAACAATAATGACTCACTGTTCCACCATCAATGAATCTTGAGGTGCATTCTTTCGCATCGTTTTGTGCGTGCTTTCTGCCGTTTTGTGTGCTATTCCCATGTTTTGTGCGTCACCGGAAATGAGTCAAAATGGGCCTACAAATGTTTCGGAACAAGTTAATGCTCTTCCGCCACCAACGAATTTCGAGGTCGTTTCCTTCAAATCGCCTAGTGCCTGTTTCGTGAGGCTTTGTGCCCCTATTTCCTCGTTTTGTGGGTCACGGGAAGTGGGTCAAAATGGGCTTTCAAGATGGGACGAAAATGACCAAGAGTTCCGCCACTTTCGAATTTCGAGGTCGTTAATTTCACATCCTTTCATCCTTGTTTTGTGTGCCTATTTTCATGTTTTGTGAGTCAATGGAAGAGGGTCAAAATGGGCCTCTAAGGTGGGACGAAAATGACCCACTGTTGCGCCACTATCGAAATTCGAGGTCGTTTCTTCCGCAACGTTTAGTGCCATTTTTGTGCCGTTTTGTGCGCCTATTCCCACGTTTTGTCCGTCAACGGAAATGGGTCAATGTCATCCTACAAATATGGCGGAACAAGTTAATGCTGTTCCGTCAGAAAGGATTTCGAGGTCGTTTCCTTTACATCGTCTTGTGCGTGTTTTCTACCGTTTTCTAAGCCTATTTCCACGTTTTGTGAATCAATCGTAGTGGGTCAAAATGGGCATTCAATATGGGATGAAAAATGACCCACTATCCCACCAGTATCGAATTTCGAGGTCGCTTCTTTCGCATTGTTTTGTGCATATTTTGTACCGTTTCTGAGCATATTTTCACGTTTTGTGCGTCACCAAAAGTGGGACAAAGAGGACCTACAAATATGTCAGAAAAGATATTCATCCCACTTTCAAGGCCCATTTTGACCCACTTCCACTGATGCACAAAGCCACACAAATCAGGCATAAAAAATGTGAAGGAAACGACCTCGACATTCGATGGTGACGGAACAGCATTAATTTATTCCGCTATACTTGTAGGCCATTTTGACCCATTTTCGTTGTCGCACTAAAGTGGAAATAGGCGCACAAAACGGTACAAAACAGGCACTATACGATGCGAAAGAAAAGACCTCCAAATTCGATAGTGGCGGAAGAATGGCTCTTTTTCTTCACACTTTGATGGACCATTTTGACATATTTCTGGTGATGCTCAAAACGTGGAAGTAGGCGAACAGAACGGTACAAAATACACACTAAACGATGTGAAGGAAACGTCCTCCAAATTCATTGGTGGTGGAACAGCACTGACTTGTTTCTTTATATTCGTAGGTCCATTTTGACCCACTTCCGATGACGCACAAAACGTACAAAACAGGCACTAAACGATGTGAAAGAAACAACCTCGAATTTCGATAGTTTCGGAACAGTGAGCCATTTAACTCTCACTTAATTCCTTCAAGCGTGGTATTTTGTCAGTTGTATTCCCGTGCAGGTATTTTGTAAGTTGTGTTCCCCAGTGCATATATTTTGTAAGTTGAATGCCTTAGTGTAACTTTACTTTAGATGGCATAATCATGAGGCCCGTATCCAGGGGTGTCTAGGCGGGCCGGTCCTCCTAAAATTTTCACCGTAGGCTTGCAAATGAACTATAATATTGTTGGATCGAGCCCCCTCTAACTTCAGCCAAGCCCCCCTACAATTTTGAACTGGCTACCGGGATGATAATCATTATGGCTAAAATTCCAGAGTTTTCTGGACCAAACATGGCTACGTTAAATGAAAACTATCACCAACTTTTACTAGGTTGCTTACTTACATACAGATTTGTTCCACAATCCTGGTGGAATGAGGAAACTGAGATAGGGCTTTATGCAGAGTCGTTTTGACGTATGATTAGGGTCATACTAAAGGTCTGACTATTGCAGGAAACATATGTTAGTCGAACTCTTTAGTAATCACGCGTCAGAATGACTCTGCATAAGTTCTCGCAGCCAGTAAAACTACGCGATTAGCACGGGTGTTAGGGTGCCGAAGGCGCTATTTGAAATGTTCTAGTTTAATATTCCACGATTATAGTCTGAATCTAAAAGGAGCAATGATGATGATTATCGAAATGGTGGACTGAAGGAAGTGGGAAAACACCGAGAAAATCCACGCACACTATGGGTCCTACAGAAATTCTTCCTGTCGAAAAGTGGGATCGAACCACTGATCTCGCGCGCCAGAGGTGATCTACCTACCAAGCTATTTACAGCTAATTTTATTAAAATCTACTAGTATATTTAACCTACTTCATTTCTCCATGTGTTTTGCAAGTATTTGCTTTTGAACCTTGATTGCTGTACTTCATATGTCACATGATCTTCAACAGTAATAAGCTCAAGTATGAATTCTGTGATTCTTGTTTATAGTAGCATACATTCAAAACAATTTTACACTATCTTTTACTAATGGTTCATACTTGATACTATGCACACCTGAAGATAATAACAGTTCCGAATAAGAACACTTTTATCCAGAAACACCCGCAGGATTTTCCCAAGGCCGGGAAGGGGCAAAAGCCCGACATACATTGATGCGCATAACGCATGATGCAAAACAGTTATTATTCAGGCATATTGCATATCTTTGTGGACTGCATTAAATATTCTAGTAGGTGTAACCAAATATAATGTTCCTTCATGTCTGTTTCTGGGTAAAAGCGTTTTGAAACAACCGAACACCTTTCGAAAATGCAGGGTAAAGCGATTGTCCCCTTGCCTCCACTGCGTACGCTCGTAGTCTGATCGTTGACAGAGCATACGGATCTTTGTTTTACTCAATGGTGTCATTCACCTAGCTCGCCCGAACCGGTTATTAAAATTTCTCAGGTTCTTGGAATCGGTTGTTAAAATCGTATCTCCACTTCCATATCCGGTACTTACGGAAACAACAATTTTCTAGTGTTACGAGGTGTCAAAAAACCTTTAAAACTTAAAAAAGGAAAATATTGAGAGAACATGGAACAAATGAATTTCATTTTTCTACATAATCCACTCTACGCTCAATATAAGTTTCCCATTACTTCCAAAGTGTCTCAATGCCTCTAGTTTTCTTTCTTTTTTTTTTTTTTTTGATTGGATACGCAATCAGTCATACACCATTCGCTGCATCTCTTCATCAGATTGCAACTTCTTTATCTTTAGTGCCTTTCACCACTGAGGTGAGATTCGGTACGAAAGGAGGATGAAATGAAGATTTTCAATGATCGCAGCCATTGCACAGGCAGTAGTATGAGGGCGAGTAGAATATTGTTATGTTATAGAGGAAATTTGTTTTCAGAAGTCCGTATTACTTCGTATAGTGAGTTTAGGACCTTTTTGGAGATCGGAATACAAGATATTATTGAGTATGCGTTCCCTATGCTGTAACGCTCCAAAATGTCACCCTTTTGGTCCCAGAAGAAAGTACTAACTTCCCTGTAGATGGTTGTGTCCGATAATGGATACTGCCATTGCATGCTCGCTTTCTTACTTCCGGAATGTACTAGTGCACCCATGTTTCATACCCAGTAACGAATCTCTTCTGAAAGTCACTACCTTCTCGTTTACGGCATAGCAAAATCTCGTGACACATCAACACATCGCTGCTTCAGTTCGTCTATCAACTGGCGTGATACCATACTGACACACACATTCCGAAATCTGAGTACAGCGTGGATAATATTACAGATTGAACAGTGACTTATGCCAATGATTGTAGCTACTTCATCCAGTCATTCTGCATTGCTCCTTATCACACTTCCAATTTACATAGAGCAAAACGGTAAGCGATAACAAGAAATTATTTGTTGATATAGATTCAGCGTCCTAAGCATGGGTTCCATCTCCGCTCCTTATTCTTATGTTGCAACCGCAAGCGGTAAACGTATCACTTACAAATAGGAAATCACGGACAATATTCGTTAGAATATTGGATCAATAAGAGCTAGACATAGATCACTTACTTCTGGTGGGTCAGGTTTTTGGCTGGATCCCAGCTCGCACCAAGTGAGCTTTGTGATGAACAAACCATAAGTGGAGTTTCTTCCGGGTCCCTCCCTTTCTTTCATTCAACCATTTCATTCGTTGTCATCTTTGCCTTCTATCTTTCCTTCGAAGCACAATGACAGCACGTTACAGAAAAAAAGCATTCATGTCTCTCGATTATGCCATATAGGTTAAACGAGACGGTGATGATAAGAATGAATTAAATGGTAGAATGAGAAAGTAGGAGCACAAAGAGAAACTCTGAGAAAATCCACAAACACGCATGGTGTGTGTCCACCAAAAAGCTCACCTGGCTAAGCTGGGATCGAACCAGTAACCCCGCATACAAGATGTCAATGCTCTACCACGGAGTCACTGCAGCTCCGGAGTAGAAAAAGGATTTCTACATGAGTGGTTGCGTTTCTCAAGTGAAGCTATAGGGTCTGAAAACTTTCTTTTCATTATAGAAAAAAAAAAAACAATTCAAGCTTTACGGTTTTATGAATTTTTAAGTACTAACTCGAGAAGGTCGCGGGATATTACTCTGACTTCGTTTCGATATTATGCTCAGTCGACGCCTTTTTACATAAGAAACAGTTAGGCAACAGGAGAAATCCTCGATCGCAAGCGTGTTTGAATTATGAGCGCTAAAAGTTCAAAACTGAACAGATTTTGCTGAAAGTTTGAAGAACCATTTCTTGAGATAGACTCTTAAGTTTTGATATCAGGGAGTTCTCCTGGATACCCAACACAGTAGTAAGTTTAAAACGTATGTATTTTGCAATGTAAGGGCAATTATTTGGAATGATGTGAAGGGTAATGGAGTCTTACACCATGCAAATTGCCTCCCATTTGACATACTGGGCCAACCAGTGGTAAAAGTGGATCTGAAAGGATGGGAGGACGGTAGGTAGCAGCATGACGCCACGCCGTTCCCCTGCCTATCTATACCCATTATAGTTTTTTTTTGGAACTGGGGGACGCCTTAACTTTTTTCGAGGTGGGGGTACGGCGTCCGCGCATTCTCCTTCACTTTTACCCCTGGGGCCAATAGGCTAATAAAATGTATTTGATACTCCTATTCGTCTATATTGTTATTCAAATATCACTTTCCTGTGTGGCCACCTTCAAATTGAACAACCACATTTGTCTTGGGAACGGTTTGCCAGGCGTGCAAAATTCAATGAAGAACGATGTGATATTCATAATTAAACTTGTGATGATCTATACTGTTGTTCTTCCCAGGCCCGTATCCCTAGGGGTCTAGGGGCCGGGCCACCCGTAAATTTTTACTGCTCCCCTAAAAGTTTCACGATAAGCTTGCAAATGAACAATAATATGGTGGTGAACTATAATATGGTTGGATCGGCCCCCCTAACTTCTACCACTCCCCTGTATTTTTGGACTGACTAATGGCCTGGTTCTTCCTCTTCTGTAGCTAGGTCCAAACAGCTCGAGCAGCGCCAGACAGGCTTGCCCTGCCGCGGTACTCCGAATCCTGTCGGCCCATGCGTATGCATCGCAGAATACGGTGTTCTAATACATCATCGCTAGCCATGTACTTAGTTTTCAGCAATTGGAATGTCGATTATGGGAAAATATTGGTTAAACTCAAGAAAATATTTTAAGATATTCAACGAGAAAATAGACCAAAAAATTTAAAGAAAAAAAAAATGGTTAGCGGGAATGTGCGCTCAAAGTTGTGAACTAGGTGACTTTTATTCTCGAGAAAACCGCTGTTTCAATACATCACCTCTAGTCGATTGTTTGTTTTTTGGTCACACTTCTCGCGAAATACCGTAAAACATTGTCTGAAGTTTGGCCACTATTTTCAAACAATCGCCATTGAAATCGTTGAAATTTAAAAAAAAAAATGGCTAGCGATGAAATATTGAAATATCGTCTTCCACAATGGATACCATCATGTCCATGGGTTTTCTCGGGGTACTCCTGTTTCCTCCCTTCTTCTCATTCTATCAATTCTTCCATCATCATTCACTTGCCTTAATCATAGTCTTTCTTAGCCTAAAGATGTTAAACTGTTAAACTGAAATATTTCATTTTTTCCACAATGCACAGAGGCCGGCTGGGTTGAGTGTCGCGTTGAAGTTAGTCCCGCGGCAAAGCGTTACGGAGACACATGTCATTGTTTAATGTTTAGATGGCCACACACAAAGTGACATTTGAATGACAATACAGTTGGTTTCAAATAAATTTTATTAGCCTATTTATCCGGTGTGCCAAATAGGATGCAATTTGCAAGTTGTAAGACGCCATTACTATTCATCCCTTCCCCAATAAGTTCCCTTATCTTGCAAAATGCGTACGTTTTGACCTCACCATTCCGTCGAGTACCCAAGAAAACACCCCAGTACCAAAAATGGAGCGTGTATCTTTAAAAATGGTTTCTTCAAACTTTTTTTCAAAATCTGTTCAATTTTGAAATATTAACGTCCATAATTCGAAGAAGCTTGCGATCGAAGATTTCTCCGGTTGCCTAATTGTTTCATATGTAAAAAGGAGTCGACTGAGCATAGTATCAAAATGAAGTCAGAGTAAACCCCACGACCTTCCCTAGTAAGTGGAATTAATTACTATTTTCCACTAACGGGTTCAGAAACTAACGGGGATGTATGAAAGCTCAAAAACATATATAAATTATTTTCAAGAAGATATAATATTTTACCTAACCAAAATGAGTTTCAGAAAAAATAAATAAATAAAGAAAGAAAGAAAGAAAAGAAAAGAAAAGAAAAAGAAAGAACACATATTACATATTTAACGTTCAAAATGATCGTCAAAATAAACTATCTTCGTATTACACGTGTGTACAATATTTACGTGAAAACAAACAGTTAAAAATTGAAAAGCGCTTAGCTGTTTTTTCGAATTATTCTCCCTTTCTCTTCGCTTCCCTTGGCTCTTCGATCTTTTACTTTGAGTTGGATTCCTCTTTTTTGTGTATGATTCCTTCCGTTTCCCCATTTTCCGCTTTTATTATTTGTAATAGTTTTGTCAGAGTTCACAGGTTCCGCCTCTGGACTTCAAACGCTAACAAGGAATTGCCCTACTACTGTGACTGCAACAGTACACATGTAAGTTTGGCAACGAAGCATTATGGCGTCCTGCGTAAGCATGAGATTCAGCCGTTAAAACTATTTCCCTAAACACAAAATAATATTTGGATAAAATGTAAAACATAACACGAAAAACTGTAATATAATATTCATGTTCCGTAATGAGACAACTACTTGTAGAATAATTTATGCTTGTAAGTAAAAATTTCGTAAACCTAAGCACAGGAGTAGCAAAATCTAACAGCAACCGCCATCTTGCGTACTCATCTTATCAAGTTTTCCTCTTATATTTTACTTTTTTAGCTAACAGAATACATAAGCACAGAAAATAGTATCTCATTTTGTAGCTGACGCATAACTCTATTTTATAGTGTAATACTTATATGTGCCATTTCCTTACGCGTTGGCTAAGGCAATAAACTAATGCTAATACTGACTTTCGGGTAGTGATCCACCTTAAAGGCCCGTTTAACTCACCTCGGGTGATGCACAAAATGAGAAATAGGTGCAGAAAACTTTTTTTTTTTTAAAAAAAACTAAACTATGCGAAAGAAACGACCTAGAAATTCGATAGTGTCGAAACAGTGGGTCATTTTCGTTACACCTTGAAGGCCTATCTTGACACACTTCTAGTGACGCACAAAACATGGAAATAGGGGCACAAAACGGCGCAAAACAGCTACTAGTCAATGCGAAAGGAAGGACATCGTAATTCGGTAATGGCGGAGCAGAGAGTCATTTAACTCCCACTTTGAAGGCTCGTTTAACTCACTTTCGGTTACGCACAAAATGTGGGAATAGGCGCACAAAGCGACACAAAACACGCACAAAAGATGCAAAACAAAATAGCTCGAAATTTGTTGGTGGCAGAACAAGTTAATGATGCCATGAGCACCAATATAAGTATATACTGTAGTTCTTACCATCAAGGCTGAGAACTGCACGGTCCAATTTTTTAGCCAAAGCAGAAGCCCAACCGGGATAGTGATGTCAACCGGCTCGGCTCGGTTCAACTGATCGAACATATTGAACTGCTTGGTTGGGATGACACATCGGCTGGGCTCAATTGAGCCGATGGCTTAAGCCGGCTCGGTAGGGACGAGTCATCGACTCGGCTCGATTGGAGCCAATGGCTCGAACCGGCTTGGTTCAAGTCGGCTTGTGTGAGCCATTGGCTCGAGCTGGCTCGGTTGGGTGAGCTGTTGGCTCGGCTCACTTCTCGGTTCGGCTCGATAAATGAATGAGCTGTGAGCGAGCCGCTTGAGTCGTTGACAACCCTAAACCCGGGGTCGAGCAGTTTTGAACATGTTTGGCTGGAGTCCTATAACTTTTAACAATTTTTGGCTCGAGCCCGAACACATGCTCCTCCTGAACTCAAACCTAGAATCTCGTGACCGATGTCCTTGCCTCCTGAAGATTTTTTGACGACCGAGATCAACAGTTAACTAATTTTTAGTATTCAGATACAAACCGCCTATATTCCATGTTTATACACGGTGTTATAACAATAATTAGTTATAGTAGTAGTAGTAGTATCATTGATAATTATTGTCTATGTAGGGTACTTGAAGAGAGTAGTACTAGGAACTACACAAAGGATTTAGGTCGAATTGGTTCGATTTGGCTCGACTCGATTCGAAACTCGATCCGAATTCGAGTCGAGTTGGGGGAAATTTTTCGATCCGAGTTCTCGAGTCGAGCTCAAAGATGTCTGCTTCGAGTCGAGTCGAGTTTTAAAGAAAACTCGCTCCAACTCGCTCGTGCCCATCCCTATTGTATGCAAGACGGGCATATAGAGTTCTTTCGAGGGGAATAGAACCATGAACATAATATATTTTAAAAATACTTAGTTTCACGGCTTTCTCCCCAGGGGGCGAAGGGATGGTAGTTATCCAGCATTTCTTATAAGTACCTTATTTGAAATATGTAAAACAGGATCTTCTTATCTTCAGTTTTAATTGCTGATTTCAATTGCAATTAACAATTACAATTAACAATTACAAGTTTCAATTGTCAATTGAAATTAGCAATTAATTGTTTCAATGCACCCTTTGCGATTGCCAATTAACAATTAAATGTTTCAATTGCCTGGTGACCAATTAACAATTAACAAGTGACGATAATTTAATTACAAATTTTATGATTGAATTCAATTGCAATTGAAATTAATTGTCAATTACAAATTGAAATCAATTGCAATTAATTTTCAGAGCAATTACTTTCAATTGATTGATCAATTGCAATTGATTTCAATTGATTTTGCCCGACACTGGGCGTAAATGGGTTACCCTACACTACTTTCAGGAATTGTAGGTTAAATGTAATTTTATGACACAGTTTGCTTGTTTCATTCAACTGAAATGGAAACTATACCCATTTTCAAGTTATTTAATCTAACCGTAACTACCATAACATATCCTAACACATTATTGTTCTACCACTTTTTACTTTCGACCGACGCTAGGACAGAAGAAAGTACTATGATCGTGAAAAAAAAATATTCAAATTCGAGATTTCAACGGATTTACGCGTTCGATGGCACCTACATACCGAAAAATAATTTTCCGAGTTTGTTCATCCATCTGTTATTTCGATGCAAATATGTTCACTCGCTTAGAGACCTACCGTTCAAGTATCCACACCAAATTTGAAATTTAAGGGTTTTTATATGATTTGCTAGAGAGGTTTTTCAAACTTTCTTTCTACTCTGAAAATTAAGGTTAAGAACTGAGAATTGCTATTATCTCTAACAATTTTGTTCAAATTTCATTCATCAATACCTCAATAACAACCTTATACTGCGATATAAGTCATTTCTGGTGGAAAATCCAGAAGATGCAGTTTATTCTTAGGGTTGAGTTCGTTAGTAATGTAACAACATTGCATAACTCATTTGTCTGGAAATATGTGGGGATAATGGAGATCTACTCCAGTATAGTACCACAATTGCGTCCATTTCGAAGTTGGTGTCGCGGTGGCGCAGTGGTAGAGCCTTCACCACTGGTGCATGGGGGTCCCTAATTCGATTCCAGCTCGTGCAAGTGAACTTTGTGGTGGACAAACACCGTGTGCGTGTGTTTCCTCGGGGTTCCCCCGTTTCCTCTCACTTTCTTCATTTCACCATTTCATTCATTTATCATCACCACCGTCTCCTTTAACCTAACCCGCATAACAGTGGGACGTAAAACTCAAAGATTTCATTTCATTTTTCCATTTCGAAGTCTGCCATCTTGGATTCAGGTCACTTTGTTCGAAAAAGAAGAGGGTCATCTGACATATCGTTTTGGGGTAGCTTTTCACCACAAATATGGTAGACCTCTGACGTTATTTACTCTACTTATCTCCAATCATTTAACAGTCATTACCTTATATAAATATACAATAACATTCTAACTTTCTGTTGTTTACGACTTGCTTAAACATGTTTGTAAAAAAAAATCTTTACTAATGAAATATATGTATGTCTGTGTAGTATTTGTCCGTATGTCTGCCATAAACTTTTCGCTAAGAAAAGATTAACCTAGAGCCACCAAATGTAATACAAGGGTAGTTCTTCATCAGATTTAATTCTGTATGGAATCCTTTTATCGAATTTCGGCACGAGGGATAATTATGGGGGTCAAAATGTAGGTCTATTCATAAAGAGAGAAAATAAATTATAGCCAGGACACCGGATTTTAGTGTCAAATTCTGTTTCGATGAAGCCAGTATGTTCAGTTAGTTGGCAAAACTGTCACACAGTTATTATTTGAAAATAAACGTTGCTTTGTTCAGTAATTTTCATGCATGCGTGTTTTTTAGTTCATTTTTTTTTATAGCAAAGCTAATAATATTATGAACCAGTTAGTTATAGTTTTCGGAGCCGCTTAGGTGAATCACAACACTCCCAACGCCGTTCAAATCGAACTGGAACATCATGGAGTTTTCGGGGGAGTAAAAAGTAACATGCACAAAATGACCAATATTAGTGTTAAATTTCTAGTTTTCGGGGTCGCTGAGATGAATAACATTTCTGATCCGGTTCAAGTCCAACTTTATTCCCCGTCTCATGAGAATTAAGGCGGAGTAAAAATAACATGCTCAAAATATCATAATTTCCGGGGTCGCTGAGATGAATAGTAACACTCCTGACGCAGTTCAATTCCAAATTTAGCACTCATCATCATGGGTTTTTGAGGGAGTACAAATAGCAGGTCCAAAATGACCGATATTAGTGTTAAGTTCAGAGTTTCCAGGGTTGCTGAGATCAATAATGATGCTCTCAATGCCATTCAAGTGCAATCTTAGCCTCCATCGTCAAGTGGGTTGAAGCGTGTGAAAAATAACATGTTAAAAATTGACGGATATTAGTGTAAAATTCATAGTTTTCGGGATCTCTAAACTGATTGATGATAGTCCTAATGACGTTTGAGCTCAAATTTTGGCAGCTGATCCACGAACTGACACGGGCAGTGCCGAGGGCGTTGCTTCTCGGTATTTATTTATTTCATTCATATTGAGAGGGACACACAACTCCGAAGACAAAGTATGGACGTCTGGCAACCCTATTTGTATGCCATCTAGATGATATAAAACAAATAGTAGCCTATATGTGTGTCAGTATTAGGGTATGTAATGTGTGTTGTCAATAAGACAAGATAAGACATCATTCCATTCAATCTACTAATTAAAAGCATTTTTTATACATACACTGGTACACATCAGTAGTGTAGAGTGCTATGAGACACTGTTTACCCTTTCAAATTAAAAGAACATAGTTTTAGAATTTCTTAATTAATAAGGATCAATATACATTTCATGTTGTAGAAAAATGTAGAAAAATAGGGCCCGTGATATCTTGGTTAATATCAATAGTGGTAGAATCTAGTTTGTAAATAATTTTATTTTTCGAAACTGAGGAATTAAAGTTCTGTCCCCGTCAAACAGGCCACAGAGAGACATGTTTCAGGTGCAGTGATACCACACTCTGCGCAATTGTACTATTATAAATCCAACACACTTTTTCCTCTTCTTTTTATATATTCAATCATATTTCAAAGAAAATTTCAAGAAATAGAAGGGGAAAAAACTAAATTAATAAGTACCGGAACAACTGCTGAAAGTTTTATGAATACCAGTAATTCATATAAATCTTCCATGATCTAGCTTCGGCTTCTGTTTAATCGCAATATCAGAGTGTGTCAACACTGCGAAAGGCAAAAGCGAGCACAAGATGTTTTAAAGTCTGCTGTTCTGTTGTTGCTTTTAAAATCGTTAGCTAACTTTATGTGAATTTGGAAGTGTGTGTTAATTATGTATTATGTGCAAACTAAATAATTAGATGTAGATTTATTGCACCAGTTGCTAAGCTGTAGTATGAAAATTAGTATCAAGTTTAAAAAATAGCCAATTTCTGAGCTTACTTTTTGAATCAGAGATCACACTTTACAAAGCCTAAGCAAGTTCGATTATATATAGAAAGTAAATTATTAATTCAATTTAACGTATCCAATGTATATACTGAGGTTCTTCAGAATGAATTAATATCGGTATGCTTGTTTGATTTAATCGTTAAGGGTTTTGTTGATGAAAATTAAGTCTCCATATGTTATATATAGTAGTGTAACCTCTCAAAAATCAGTTTGTAGCGAAATTTGGTCAGGAGTTTCATATTCCTTTCCAACACCGAGGCTGTATGAGACATGGCCCTGCCCAGGGCCGTGCTGGGATACTAATGAGGGCGGTGGACAAGTCTACTAAAAGGGCGCCCATACAAGCGGGAATATATATATATATATATATATATATATATATATATATATATATATAGAGAGAGAGAGAGAGAGAGAGAGAGAGAGAGAGAGAGAGAGAGACAGACAGACTTTGGAAGAAAGTATGAGTGCCATTTTATATCAAAATCACCACCAAATTTCCTTTAGTATTAACGTAAATAGCTAACCTCGAATCGAAATCCTCTTTACTAAAGAGAAACTTTTTAGTTCCTGTAATAACATTTCTGTTAAATGAAAAGAAGCTAAATGTATCAAGAACTTAATATAGCTCTATGGACTATGGACGCAGGAGGTTCAGTGCCGCGTTTACAAAAGCTTTCCATTGATTTCTGTCCTTAGCCAATTGGACCCAGTTTCTACTTTATATTTCAATCTCTGCGAGAACCATTTTAATATTGTCCTCCCATCTGCGATTTGGTCTTCCTAACTGTCGTTTTCCTATTTGCAAATTACAACTTTGAAAGCGTTTCTAATTTCTTCCATTCTGGCTAAATAACCTGCCCATTTGAGGCTCCTAGACTTGATGACCCTAACAATGTTTGGTAAACGGTATAAAATTATGCAGTTCCTCCTTATGAAGTTTCCGCCTTTTCCCATTCCCGTTCCTCTTGGAGTTCGATTATTGGTTTAAGAATCTTGTTTTCAAATACTTTCAGTCTGCGATTTTCTCTCAGAGTCAGTTACCGTGTTTCGCAACCATACAGTACAACAGGCATGATTATCGTTTTATATTTTGAGCTACAAATTCCTCAACAGAATTAGCAACAAAAAAAGATTTTCAACTGAATAATAACACGAAATTCCTGCTTTCAGTTGACATCAAATTTTTTAGTGATTATGGTTTTGGTCTGTTAATAATGATTCTAGATATTTGAAAGTATCCACTTTGTCGAAAGAAAATATTATTTGGCATTTTAACGCATCCATAAAATGTAGTATTACGATCCCGACAAACTTCCATTTATTTAGTTTTCTCTGCATTTACTTTTAAGCTCATAAGCGTTAAGTAAGTTTTCTGCATTCCTTTCTATTGTTCTATCATAGCCTATTAAATTTACATCATAAGCATACGCCATAACCTGGTAAATACAATTCAGCTCTAAGACCTGATTCCTGTCTTTGATTTTCCTTAGAGTGTTCTCCAGAACAAAGTTAAATAATAATGGCGACAACGCATCTCCTTGTTTCAGGCCATTCTCAACGTGAAGCTCGTGAACAAGAATTTCTGTACTCCAACCTTACTTTGGAATTCATTTAAACATATCTTAATTAACCTACCTTTATTGGTATTGCAAATTCTGAAAGCATGTTGTACAATGTTTCCCTCCTACCCGAGTCTAAAGTCAATAATTGATGTGCCAGGATATCGTATTCTCATTTCTTTTCAAGTATTAGTCGAATGGTAAATATCTGGTCGATAGTTGATCGATTTTACCTACATCCGCTCTGATAATCTCCATTTCTGATAATTTCATCTGCGTATGGAGTCAGTCTTGTAAATAGAATGTTTAAGAGAATTTATTGGATGTTGACAGAAGAGAAATGCCTCAATAATTATTAAATCTGTTTTGTTACTTTTCTTCTGAACTGGAGCAATAATTCTTTTCATTCTTGTCGTAATTCTTCCTTGTTCCAGGTAAGGAGAATGAGTTTGTGTACCTTGCTCTACATTTTTTCCCCTCTAGCTAAAATTAAGTCAACCAGAATTTCGTCTACACCCGGAGATGTGTGTTTCTTTAATTTTTTAATAGCGATTTCTATTTCTGTCTGGTTAGGTTCTGGAATATACGGTTATGCTGTATGCATTTCACTTTCTCCACGCGCATTAGTCTTTGGCTATATGTTAAGCAAATCGTCAAAGAAATATTTCCATCTATTTAAGATGCTATCCTGATCAGTGAGAACTGTTCCGTTAGCTTTCTTTAATATATAAGCACGGGGTTGATAGCCTTTCTTAAGTTTGTTGATGCATTTATACATGTCCCCAATGTTTTTGTTTTCGCTATTATCTTCAAGTTAATTAATTTTAACTTTCAAAAGTCGCGTTTCTTTATTCTAAAAGTTTTGGAAGTTTTCTGCCAGATGACAATGAAATTTAGTTATGTCGTTCGGATTTTGTAGCCAACACTGTTTCTTTTGTTTTCTCTTCTCTGCTGCTTTAGTGCATTCCTGGTTGAACCATGCTTTGTTCCTACGTATTTCTGCGTGTCCCAATATTTCTTTTGCTGAAATTTTAATGTTATCTCTAATTTCAACCAAGTATCCTGAACACTAGTGCACTCCGAACCTTCTAAAACCGAGAATCTATTCGACACTTCAATCTGGCTCCCCTCTCACCTGACTCTCCTCTAATCTTTAAAAAATTAAACCGCTCCGTTTTCAGATATTGAATATTTCCTTTTTCAACGATAGTCTCTCTCTTACTATCACAATCAACTTCTCTGAACGACAGAACATCAGTTATGCTAGACTGTTTTATTCTGTTTACTAAAGCATGATCAGTTTGATTAGGTGTTTTTCCATCTGATGAAGTCCAAGTATATTTATGAATGTCGCGATGTTGGAATTTTGTAATCTTCACGATGAGGTTTCTGGATGTTGCACAGTTCACGAGTTTAACGCTGTTGTCACAACCTTCCTTATGCAAACATTTATTCCCTATAATCGGTTTGAAAATACCCTCTCGTCCTACCTTCGCATTGAAACCGCCAAACAGAATTTTCATATAATATTGCAGGAGGTGATCAAATACCCGTTCTATTCTTTCGTAAAAACTATTTCTTATTTTATCCTTATTTTCTGTTGGGGCATGTGCATTTAAATGAAATGAAATGAAATTTTTGAGTTTTACGTCCCACGGTTATGCCGGTTAGGCTAAAGGAGACGGTGATGATGAGAGATGAATGAAATGGTGGAATGAAGAAAGTGGGAGGAAACGGGAGAACCCCGATAAAACCCACGCACACGGTGTTTGTCCACCACAAAGTTCACTTGGCGGGAGCAGGGTTTGAACCCGAGACCCCAAGCACCAGAGGTGAACGCTCTACCACTGAGCCACCGCGGCCCCCAGGCATGTGCATTTAAAACAATATTACGCCATCGACCCTTAAGAGAAGTAAAAGAAAATCTATCATTAACAAATTCAACCCATGTAATTGCTGATATTGCGTATTCGTTTGTGAACAAAAAGCCCTGTTCCTATAGTTGGTAATTTTTAATTCGTTCCCCGTAAAAGAATGTAAAATTTCCCCGACTTGACTCCTCCATTTCCTTCTCATGTAACTTCCTGATATCCCACTAGGTCCATCCTTTATTTCTAAACTCGTTCTTTAGAAATTTTAACGCGCCTGCCCTATAGAGACTTCTTATATCCCATGTTCCAAATGTCATGTCGATTTTACTTTGCTGAGTTCGTGCCAAGTTATGTTCTGATCCGAGGATTCTGCGAACTTATCTGAACAAGCCTTTTTTTTTTTTTTTTTTTTTTACAGGATGAGGTTGTTAGCCCCACACCAAATCCCCAAGCTGGAGGATCACCCCTTGTCTGTCCGCGACTGCTTATTCAGTACATTCGCAGCTCACCGCTATATCCCAGAGGCCTTCTTCTCGATCCACAACCTGAGAACGTGCCGTGTCGTGGTGACAGGAAGACCACATTTTACGGAAATTAATATAGCTATATTTCAGAAATACAATAGATACTGATTATCCGAACACTGCTTTAAAACGCACAGGAACAATCAATATGCTCCGATATATGGATGCATATTAAGACTGTGGAAGCTTCGATGCCGTAAAAATCGTAAATTATAAACTAGTGTCAGTGTAGTATTACATAAATGCATCGTACGTTTGACTATCCGAACTATTCTTGATGTATCACATTGTTTCGTTTTACAGCTACATAACTTTGTAATATTTTTGTAAGTGATTATACTCTTTACCTGTTCTCTGCCAATAGCAACTGTATGAATTTATAATACAAAACTGAAATACAGAATATTTTTTTAAATATAATGTGATATTTCGCAGGGCATCTTATGTAAAGGGCACCTTGTATTCTTTACAGGTTCTGTGCTACCAGTCAATATTTGAATTTATTACACAAAGCTGGTATACAGGATAACTAAAACCACTTATCTATAATGTGATATTTGGTAGGGCGCCTTATGTGAAGGGCGCACTCTACCTTTCACGGGTTCTTTACCAACAGTAACTGTATGTATTTATTGTGTAGAACTGTGCTATACAGAAGAGTAAATAAAATCGTTCATCTTTGATGTGGTCTCGCAAGGGCGCACTGCACCTTTCACGGGTTCTTTAACCAATAAAACTGTAAGAATTTATTACTAAAAACTTGTACCTTTATTTATACAGCAATATTTTGGAGGGCGCACCGGGACACGTCCCGGTGTCCCGGTGGGCCAGCACGGGCCTGGCCCTGCCCTACAACTTAATGTTGGTTCCGAACTCGAGAAGAAATAATAATATCTACCAGGCACGCAACCATTTTTTTTTTTGTTGTTGTGAAGGCGGAGGGCATGGGCGGAGCAATGGGAGCATGGGGGTCATTACTAGGGATGGTACCGAGACCGAGACGGCCTTTTATCTACCGAGACGAGACCGAGACCGAGACGGAGCTCTATAAATCGAGACGAGACCGACACAAGACTTAGGTCAGTCTCGAAAGTCTCGGTCTCGTCTCGAATATTGATATAGACAACTATTAAGATTGACTTTTACTCAAAATTTCTTTCGTTGCTGTAATAGATAATATGAGAACAGTTGACTAATGTTCAGTGGCGTATTTAGGGGATGGCTATCGGACTGAAGCCCCTCCCGAAATAGATTTGTGATCATTTTTTCCGCATTGCACTTACAACACAAATATTTCTTACTCGTTCTCAAGCCTCTCCCGAAACAAAATCCGCTGCTGATGTATATAGTCATCTCTGTCTCTCTCTCTCTCTCTCTCTCTCTCTCTCTCTCTATATATATATATATATATATATATATATATATATATATATATATACCAGCGGATCCAGGATATGATCGAGGGAGGGGCTAAACCATAGTTTGACATTTTATCCAGTGTAAAGAAAGAAGTAGGATTGAAGCCCATTTTATACAGTGTATAGCTGAGCGTCAAGGGGAGGTATAACCCCTTTAACGCACCCCTTGGATCCTCGCCTGTAAACCATATCTAATATAAGTAAAAGGAAGAGTTTGTTTGTCTGTGTGTCTGCGAGCCTGTCTTTCTGATTGTCTGTGTGCTGCCTGGGGACCAGACGAGAGCCCAAGAGTTACGAAATTTGGGTGACAAGTATCATATCCCAGGCCTCAGACCAAGAAGAAGTTTTTTTTTTTTTTTAAATTTTGAATCACGAGGAGCGTTTACCGGGACATGTAAAAGTAGTAGAAAATGACCGATATTAGTGTCGAATACATAGTTTTCGCAGTCACTGAGATCATACTTCCATTAGCGATGACTTTCAAAGTCAGCTACCAGTGAATGCGGGCCCTGGTTCGCTTGCGGGGGGAAGGGGGGCGTACCGAGAAGTAAAAATAATACAAAATGACCGATATTAGTGTCAAATAGTTTTCGTGTTTTCTTAGATCAATGGTGAAACTCCGATCGCATTAACCTCCAAATTCACCCAATTCAGCTGCGGGCCGGAGTTCACAAGAGGGATACAGAGACATGTAAAAGTAATCCAAAATGGCCGATATTAGTGTCAAATGTATAGTTTTTGCGGTCGCTGAGATCAATGGTGTCACTTCCATTAGTGATGACTTTCAAATTCAGCTATCAGTGCATGCGGGCCTGGGTTCACCTGCTGGGGATGGGGTACCGAGACATGTAAAAATAATACAAAATGACCGATATTAGTGTCAAATACATAGTTTTCGCGGTTGGACTTCCAAATACTGGTGCCATGCGAAAAATTGGTATTTCATCTAGTTATATATAATAGTCATATATATTAAAAATGCTGAATTTTTTTAACATGCTGTGTGAAATATGGAAGGGGAAATTCTTCTAGATACTCTGCAATACCACTAGATAAACAAGCAATGTTGCGAACGCAACATGAAATTGTAATTTCTCAAATTGCACTACGTTTGATATTACATATTTCTGTTCAGTTAATTTAGTTTAGTGCGTGGGTTTTCTCGGGGTTCTCCCGTTTCCTCCCACTTTCTTCATTCCACCATTTCATTCATCTCTCATCATCACAGTCTCCTTTAACCTAACCGGCATAAACGTGGGACGTAAAACTCAAAAATTTCATTTCATTTTTAATTGGGTTTAACGCCTCTTTCAGCAGCGTGGTTATATGAGACTGAACCTACTGATTAGGTATAACGTTGAATCTAAACCACATGAGCTCCCGTCAGGAATCTAACTCGGGTCTCTCACGCCATAGGCTAACTGGTTAGCCACGAAAGAGTTCTACATATTTCTAATTTAGATATTAAATTAAACCACAAAAGCACATATATTATTCAGTGTAACAAAGGACAATACATATCACTAACATCAACATTTTGGAGATCTCTAATAACTCAAATGGCAGGAACATTATAACATTAGTGTTCAGTAGTTTTAATTACAACAATTCGCATTACATTATTTTAAGCAGTGTTGCGAACTTAAATAATTTGCTAAATATTATTATAAATATAGTGCAAATAACGTAGCTAAAGTGTAAAATATTTTAAAATTACTCGTAATTGGTTTTATGGTGCAAGAATGTTTTCAAAACACGATGTTTTTCATAGTCTTTGGCCTACTTATAATATTAATGTCAAAGTTTTCGTTCCAGCAATACATGTACAGGGTTTGTATGATAAGTAATGAGACCAGGTCTGGAAACATTGTTTTATTGATCTGATCTGTACAGGGACTTAAAAGCTTTCGAAGTACTCTCCTCTTGCGTCGATGCACTTCTGCAATCGATGTTTCCACGCTGCAAACGCCCCCTGGAAGTCAGCAGCCGGCATGTCCTTTAGAAATGTGGTCACGGCTGCTTGGATGGCTGTGACGTCTGCAAAACGGGTTCCTTTCAAGCGTGGCTTCAGCTTCGGGAAGAGGAAGAAGTCGGCCGGGCTCACATCTGGGCTGTAGGGTGGTTGTGGAAGGACTTCCACCCCAATCCGGGTCAAAAAGGAGGTCACTAAGAAGGCGGTGTGGGCAGGGGCATTGTCGTGATGCAACTTCCACCGGCTAGCGATCGCCGGTCTTTTCCGCTTGACGCTCCTGTGCAGTCTCTCAAGGACTTGTTTGTAGAAGGCGGCGTTGACGGCTTGTCCTTGGGGTACAAACTCCTTGTGGACCACCCCCACATTGTCAAAAAAACAATCAACATTGTTTTCACCTTTGACTTCGACATTCTGGCCTTCTTGGGGCGCGGGGACGCAGGAGTGTGCCACTCCGCGCTTTGACGTTTCGTTTCAGGGTCGTACTGGAACACCCACGACTCGTCACCTGTTATGACGTCATCTTCAAAGTTAGGGTCACTGTTCATGAGGTTCAACAGTTCCTGACAACAATCAACACGTCGTTGCTTTTGTTCGTCAGTCAACACTCGCGGCACCAGTTTCGCACAGATTTTTCTCATTCCCAATTGTTCCGTCACAATCTTGTGCACTGTTGTGTGGTTCATATCGAGTTCATCAGCAATCAATCTCAACGATAATCGACGGTTTGAGTTCAGGAGATCCCTCACTTTTGCCACAGTTTCGTCCGTAGTCACTGTTGTCGGGCGTCCAGCCCTCTCCAGATCCTCAACGCTTTCCCGGCCGTTCCGGAACGCACTGTGCCAACGAAACACCTGGGCTTTGGATAGGGCTTCCTCTTTGTAGGCCTCCGTGATGAGAGAAAGCGTCTGAGTAGCCGTTTTCCCCAGGCGAACGCAAAATTTGATCGCATAACGCTGTTCGATGGAACCCTCCATGTTTGTTGATTTTCCGCCGTGACAAGAATGTTCACAAGGGCTTTGTCCAAGGCTTGTCCGCGCTCCACTAAGGCTCGGAGCCAACTGACGCGCGGTGCGTTGCTTTGCTCGGACCCCCCCCTACATCCTCCATCACCGACAAACCCGCTCCAGCGACACGCGCGCCGCGGCGCGGCGAGTCTCATTACTTATCATACAGACCTTGTAAAAGCAAATTGTAACTGAAATTAAACGTAACTGACAACTTTTCATTAGCATTAGTTGTTCTCCCTAAGCCTTAGGCTTGGTGTATTTTTTAGATTAAAACACTGCTTTATTAAAATTTTAATTACACCCTAACTGCATTTCATTTGTTGTAGTTTGACCACCGATCACCACCGATGCAATTATTCAAAGACTTACAGTTAGTAATACACATTGTGTTGATTTTTGGTTTGTTTTGTTTTAGTTTAACGTCTCACGAATATGCTAGGGCAGCTAAAGGAGACGTGGAGTTACTGATCATAGTGGAATCCGAAAAACTCGGTCGTTGAACATTACCGCCACCGGGAATCGAACTCGGGACCATGCGAACCAAAATCAAGCGTACTAGCCATTACAGCAAATGGGGGTTCTTACATTGTGTTGATTTAAATAATTGAGTCAGTGTTGCCAGATCCGAAGATAAAAAAGTAGCGTGTCTGTGCTCCAAAGTAGAGGATATGAACTATTTGTAGCCCAAATATATAGAAATGAATTATTTGGCAACTAATGACTGGTACTAATGAAATAATGTTTAAAATAGACCGGAAAATGTGATGGACATATTGCAAGACGAAATTATGATCGATATACGAAAACAATTTTAGATTGGATACCACGTGACAAAAACAGCCTAGGAAATGTCCGCATACAAGAAATTGTAACAAAATCAGGGAGCACTGGGAAGTAACCTGGAAAAGAATTACCCAAGATAGATAGTTGTAGAGAAAACTTGGGAAGACTTCATCCAGCAGTGGATTGATAATGCTTGATTACGATGATGGTGATGATTTTATATCGAGACCTCAGAGGTAAACTAAACCAAGTCATAATTTCGTAATTTTACAGGAGAAGCGAAAAACCGGTTCCTTAACTAAGATCTATAATACTGTTTTTCAAACTATACTAAGTAGTTACAAAGTAGTAAGATGGCTTTAGACTTACATTATTACACCACTAGAAAGAACATAGTCTATTTAAAATAAGTATTCTAATTCAATTTGAGCAAAAAGTGACTTAACATAGTCTACCACTAATGTTAATATATATATATATATATATATATATATATATATATATATATATATATATATATATATATATATATACTGTTTAAATTTACTAGGTAAGGTAGGGTAAAATTGGATCCAAAATTTAACGAAAGTCATACATCAAAAAAAAATATTTTTTGACTATTTAATACTTCATGTTGCTGCAAAACTACGAAAATGAATACAAAAGAAAACTAGAAAGTTAAGAATCACTTGTTTTGCCGAGAGCGAGAAAATAGATACAGCTAGTTCGAATTACTTATATACTTATATAATATGTATGTTCATGTTTCGCAAGTAATTTTCAATCAATATAAAATTTCAACGTAATGAACGCACAATTGGTTTTCTCGAATAAAGATCAACTATGCATGAGATTTACCTCAAATGTGTCATTTCTCTCACCTCAATGCCATTTATTAATTGACATACACATTATTTTTTATGTTTGTAGAATAATACAATTAAACAAAAGTTTTAGAGTTAATTGTAATAATTTTTGGCTTACTAGTAGGCCTACTCATTAACCATATATGTACTTTAATCTTGCCAATGTCATAATGAATATACATATTTCAAAATCGTTTCCCTTCCCGTACAGCATCATTTATCTATCGATTGCCATATGTCTCATTTTCCGACAATTATTTTTTCTGTTAAACACCAAGACACACGATATGGAGCTGCGTAACACAGCATGGTGTCACGTCACACCGGTTGGGAAAGCCTGGACTACGCCACCACGTGTCTTCATAAATTTTACTACGTAAATTTAACATAAATGGTAAAAGAATTAGTTTGGCTTTTTATTACAAAACGCTTATTACACCTAACAATTACTTTCTAAGATAAAAAGAGGATTTCTGCTCTGCTGACTTTTATTGTGTTGTGTGTCTAAGTTGATGTTTGTACTTGTAATAACAATTACAAGTCAGATCTCAAATTCCAATCGCAATATTGAAGAACGATTTAATTACATTAGCATTCCTTTTATTATTGAACGAACTGTTTCTTAATATATTTTCGTATTTCTCCAATTAGCTATTTCCAAGTTTTCTCAGAGAAAGTTACTTTTAAAAACTTCTTTTTGAAACCAAATGAAACCAACGACAAACTCATCCGCTGAACTTGGCAGAATGAATTGTACAGGGAAATAAGATTAGGTCAGCATTAAATGGTTTTCTGCTTCGTCAAGGATATTTATCCTTATAAACAGAGGTCAAAGAAATGCATTTAATTAACCACAAAATGAAATGAATGTATTAATATATCTTGTAGGCCAAATATAAATCGTGCTACTCCCTCTATGCTGTAGTTGTTGCTATGTTTTATATTAGTGATAGCCAAATGGTGGCCCGCGAAAATGTTTCATCCGGGCACGGAATAATAATGACAATATGTATAATTATTATTTATTTTAAACACTATGCATAACAGGAAGACTGCGACTGATCAACACAATATACTGGTACCTCAATCGGAGAATTGTCTCCATAGTGTCCGTGGGTTTTCACGGGGGTACTCCTGTCCCCCCCCAGATTCTTATTCCACCAATTCTTCCATCGTTATTTACTTACCTTAATTATCCGTCTCCCTTAGCCCAAAGGTATAATCGTGGGACGTTAAACTGAAATATTTAATTTCATAAATCGAGAACCGATTTTTAATTCGGAAAGTTCTGTGATCTTTTCTAATTTTTCTAGCTTTCCTATTCGTTTCGTTATCAAGTCCATTCTGTAAGGTAAGACAATTAGTACCAGGTCGATTTTTAAAAAAATGCAATTTCATAGAGTTACTTTCAAATTTTCGTAGTTGCCTTAGACCAGTAATTGGCAAACCATTTCGTTGGCAGTGCGAAATCAGTGATGGGAGCAAAACTTAACAAACAAATCGTCGCTGGGCCCGAAGAACACTATGTAATATTTTTGTCGGAAATGAGTTATGTCGTGCAAATAAACCTGAAAGCTGTCATGCAGGGTCTCTTATAATGTAATAAGTTAATATTTAATTGTTTCCCCACAACAATGAAAAAATTATAGATAAAAATTAAAGGCTTCAGGTTCTCATTACGTAGTATTGATTAATGTATACAAATGCTTTATGTGCTTATAAAGGCGCAAATGGTGCTGCGTAAACACAAAAATTGTAGTATGTTGAAGCAAGCTACAACAATGTCCAGTGCATAATACCTAGGTATATGCAGACCCAATATTATACTTTCCAAGTGTTTCCGTGTATATTTGGCAAAATTTTAAGAGTTCGGAATGTTTTTTGCGTCTCTTGAAAAGTTGTGGTTTAACACAGCGGTTCTTCGAGGCGCAGCAATGAAATGTGGAACTGATGAGAAGGCGAAGCCTTCTGCAAATGTATATATTATAAAATTATGTGAATTACGAAGAACAGGGCTAGAATTTACAAATGATTTTATCATTCCTAGCTGAACCTGCACTCTATACACAGAGCATCATTCACATATGAGTATGCATCTCCTTGTCATTCCTCACATTTGTACATGTCCCTTTACAGACACAAGTGAAAGACGTCCTGATTTTTAAAAAAAATCTGCAAGGGCTATCATAAAGGGGAGATTTTTTCGATTATTTTTTCTCAATATCTTGCACCGTTTGCAAGATTTGAGCCTACTTTCGGTTGGAGTTTCTAATCATGTATGACCAGTGTTTTCTTTCTTCCTGCATGCAGTATGTAAAAAGCAAATACATTACATATACAATTAATCATAATGCCAGTTATATATGGTGTTCATTGGGCAAAACACTAAAAAAAATAATGATTTATCTTGAGACTCGAGAAATGGTTATCCTTCCTTTTCCACTATTATTTGGCCATGGAACAAACGCCTGAGACATATACAACCCCAATATACAACATTGTGGTGTTGGAATGTATAACGCGCAGGATATGATGCTTCTTTTAAAATTTCAACGCTTCCAGCGTACCCTAAACAAATGTAATAAAGAAATAATGGCCATGTTTTTTTTAAAAAAAATCAATTAGAACTGGACAATCTACGTAAAATTTCCAATCGATCAGTGAAAACGTCATCTTTCTAGAGCCTGTAGTTTCCGAGATCTCATTGTCGAAAGATTGGACACAAACATATAAACATAGTTAAAAAGAACTCGGAAGATGGAAGCACAACTCACATGAATTGATTTTAGAGAAGGCTTATTAAAATACAAAGGCTTTGAATAATAATTTTGTATCATAAACTTTATGAAAAAGATATAGTTAACTAATTTAGACTATTTAAAGTACAAATACTTAAAATGTTTGTCTCTGTTAAACGTGAAATCACACATAACCGTAAATGAAAGATTTGAAAGCTAAAGTTATAGGTTGCAGCTCAGTCGCTTTTAATTGCTATTGTAGCATTTTAATAGATTGATTCTAGTGTTTTTGTCTCATAATATGTACAACTTGCGGAAATCACATGGAAAACTTCATAATATTTTGAAGGTAGTCCCTGAAAGTTAAATACATTACACGAATTTGCAAAAAAGACAATAAAAATAAATATTTATGGATAACGAATGTGCTCGTAGCTTGAAATAGATAACAAAACACGTGAGATGTTCTTTTTTCTTTTATTTATTTTTAGAAGTATAACATTCTGATAAAAATTGATAAAACTTAGGCAATTATCCAAAGTTATTTATTACAGCAATACGTAATTTATTATCGATAAAAATAGATTTGATATGATTATATGTAAGATTCAATGGATTACTTTTTATTCAACTCAACATATATAAGACACTATATTCAAATTAACAAAAAAATATCGATTCAATTCCATTTCACAATGTTAGAAAACTTGGGAAAGGGCTATGAAAAGTATGGAATGAAAATCTGATTGGAACGAAGTGGACAGTGTCAAATATAGAAGTAGGAGGGGAGAAAATAGAAAGGTGACTAATTTTCGATGCCTGGGTAATATTATTAGTAATGATATGAAGTGTGAACGTGAAATAAAAGCAAGGATAGGAATGGCAAAATAAGTTTTTAAGAGGAAGGAAATACTATTTTCTGAAACCTTGAATAAAGAGTTGAGAAAAAGACTCATAAAATGCTTCTTGTGGAGTATTGTACAGTATGGGTCAGAAACATGGATATTACGCAAAAATGATGAAAAATAACTGAAAGCTTTCGAAAGTGGCTGTGGAGAAGGAAGATAATTAGCTGGGTATTATTAAGAAGGGGAAAAGCAACTGGTTGGGATATTGGCTACGAAGGAATTGTATAATGATTGACGTGTTAGAGGATATGTTGTCAGGAAAGAGAGGGAGGGGGCAAAGACTACTACAATTAATGGACGATATCAAAATAAAAACATGGATACGATATCAGAAAAATCGTACGTGAAAACGAAGATGTTAGGGAAAGGCCGTGGAGCATGGCAGCTTCTCAGCTGCGCAAAGTGACTTGTCAATAATGGTAGACTACCTATGATGATGACTATATCTGGATTAAAACAGTGTTCACTGAAATAACATATATTGCATTACAATGCAGATCAGTAGCCAGAAGGAAAGTTTTGGTGCCATTTCGTACGTTTTGGGTCATTGAAAATGAAAATCTACAGCTCTACGTCCCACGATTATGTCATGAAACGGATGATTAACGAAAGAATGATTATGAAATGAGAATGTATATATATGGCGGAACAGGGATGTAGCCAGAGTTCTGAGTTTGTAGGGCATACTTGCAAACAGAATAACCCATCTATCTATCTATCTATCTATCTATCTATCTATCTATCTATCTATCTATCTATCTATCTATCTATCTATCTATCTATCTATCTATCTATCTATCTATCTATCTATCTATTCTAGATAGATAGATAGATAGATAGATAGATAGATAGATAGATAGATAGATAGATAGATAGATAGATAGATAGATAGATAGATAGATAGATAGAAGTAATACAGGGTGTCTCAGTAACTTTGTTATTACAGTAAAACCTGTCCTCAACGGACCCTTTATTAAACGGAAAACTGTCTTAAACGGAAATATTTCACGGTCCCATGAATTTTGGAGAACAAAACGTGTAAAACTCCCTTCATTAAGCGGAAACTGTGTTACGCGGACAACGGAAAACAAAATACACCTTTAACGGAAAATTCTGAGTTCCGGACTACGGCGTTTAGAAGATGTTTAGACATTCTGTGAGACATATACATTACACTGTCTGCGATAAAATGTTCGTTCTTTTGTTAAATATTTCTGGACAGTGTTGACCTTCCCCAACCACTACTCATATTCAGCCCCACAAATTGTCTTTAATCCCCGCAACTTAATTAAGAATCATACGGAATGTCGGAAAGTAGAAAACGAGATAGAGGAAGAAGAGGAATACGATACAGAGTTTCAAGAAGAGTGTAAAATAAATACATATCAAGATTCTCTTAGAAATTTAAAGGAACTGCAAAAATTTGCCTTACGAAAAAATGATTCTGATTCACTTAGTACAGGGTTTGTATGATAAGTAATGAGACCAGGTCTGGAAACATTGTTTTATTGATCTGATCTGTACAGGGACTTAAAAGCTTTCGAAGTACTCTCCTCTTGCGTCGATGCACTTCTGCAATCGATGTTTCCACGCTGCAAACGCCCCCTGGAAGTCAGCAGCCGGCATGTCCTTTAGAAATGTGGTCACGGCTGCTTGGATGGCTGTGACGTCTGCAAAACGGGTTCCTTTCAAGCGTGGCTTCAGCTTCGGGAAGAGGAAGAAGTCGGCCGGGCTCACATCTGGGCTGTAGGGTGGTTGTGGAAGGACTTCCACCCCAATCCGGGTCAAAAAGGAGGTCACTAAGAAGGCGGTGTGGGCAGGGGCATTGTCGTGATGCAACTTCCACCGGCTAGCGATCGCCGGTCTTTTCCGCTTGACGCTCCTGTGCAGTCTCTCAAGGACTTGTTTGTAGAAGGCGGCGTTGACGGCTTGTCCTTGGGGTACAAACTCCTTGTGGACCACCCCCACATTGTCAAAAAAAACAATCAACATTGTTTTCACCTTTGACTTCGACATTCTGGCCTTCTTGGGGCGCGGGGACGCAGGAGTGTGCCACTCCGCGCTTTGACGTTTCGTTTCAGGGTCGTACTGGAACACCCACGACTCGTCACCTGTTATGACGTCATCTTCAAAGTTAGGGTCACTGTTCATGAGGTTCAACAGTTCCTGACAACAATCAACACGTCGTTGCTTTTGTTCGTCAGTCAACACTCGCGGCACCAGTTTCGCACAGATTTTTCTCATTCCCAATTGTTCCGTCACAATCTTGTGCACTGTTGTGTGGTTCATATCGAGTTCATCAGCAATCAATCTCAACGATAATCGACGGTCTGAGTTCAGGAGATCCCTCACTTTTGCCACAGTTTCGTCCGTAGTCACTGTTGTCGGGCGTCCAGCCCTCTCCAGATCCTCAACGCTTTCCCGGCCGTTCCGGAACGCACTGTGCCAACGAAACACCTGGGCTTTGGATAGGGCTTCCTCTTTGTAGGCCTCCGTGATGAGAGAAAGCGTCTGAGTAGCCGTTTTCCCCAGGCGAACGCAAAATTTGATCGCATAACGCTGTTCGATGGAACCCTCCATGTTTGTTGATTTTCCGCCGTGACAAGAATGTTCACAAGGGCTTTGTCCAAGGCTTGTCCGCGCTCCACTAAGGCTCGGAGCCAACTGACGCGCGGTGCGTTGCTTTGCTCGGACCCCCCCTACATCCTCCATCACCGACAAACCCGCTCCAGCGACACGCGCGCCGCGGCGCGGCGAGTCTCATTACTTATCATACAGACCTTGTATAATTTCTTAGGCTAAAGTGTATGCGGAAAGTCAAGCAGCCAAGCAGCAATGTACACAGAAAACCCTGCTTGGCTATTAGAAAAATAAAGAAAACGTGTGCATAGCATAATTTATATTCATTGAAATTTTTTGTGTATTTATTCGTAGAAGAAAGAAGTACTGTAATCGAACAATGTACGTACAGCAATATATTTTCGCAGTATGCCCCTTTATAAGCATGTATTTTTTAAAGAGGAAAAGTCTACCTCCACTAAGCGGAAACCTGACTTTAACGGAAATTTTTGCAAGTCCCGCTCGATTCCGCTAAATACAGGTTTCACTGCAACGAAATGTAAGAGAAACCGTCTCCAAATGTGATGTTTTCAATCTAAAGTGAACAATATTTTAAATCGAACGAGTCGTTGGGCTGTACACTCTTTATGCGCCCAATGTTAAATAAAAATGCAACTTTAGCATTTAACTGGACCCACAACATAACTGAATGAATGAAGTTAACTGCCTTTTACGCTAAATAAGAATATGGTGAATGAGAGCATGTTTAAAATGGGATCTGGCCATCACCGACAACGTTTGGGAGGTGATACGTGACACCAAGATAAGACGAAAAGTATAGACCAACCTAATTGCACAAATGTTTCCTTTCGGAGTTATCCGACAACATGAAAGAAAGAAATTTAAAAGCCCATAGTACTATGAGACGTACCGTAGTCGAGTCAAGACTTCACTTAGGAACTAGTATGTGCCCTATCCAAAAATACATGTTTCAGAATCCTAAGGTATTCATGCAACAATTTTTATACCAAAAGGCAGTTTGGCTACGAGCATATAATTTGAAATACTCACCAACTACCTATATAAAAATTGTTGCGGAAGTACTGTAGGATTGTAAAAATGGATATTTGGATAGGGCATATATTAGTTCTTAAATAAAGTCTTGACCCGACTACGTAGGATTTTCCAGTGGCATTCAGTTCATTTACAATGACATTGATTATTTCCTAACCGCACCATAACTTTATTTTGAACTTTTGGGGATAAATAAATGGTATTCCCTGGTGCTGCATAATTCTTTAAAAAAAAGGGTCAAAACGTCGTAACAACTCGAATATTTGCAGGCAATTCCCTTTATTTAAACTGCTGTCATCTTCATCGTTACCTTGGAAAAGCAATCCCTATCGACTCCAATGGATCACAATCGCCACTGTGCTGTACATTTCAAGCACTCGCGAATTTCTTCTCTACATGCGTGGTTTTGCAGATCCATGACACCTCCAGTTTCTTTTGACCTCTGAAAATAGTCATTCATATGAATGTTTTGCTTTGAGGTGCTAGCAACTTCCTTAGCTTCTTTGTCAATGGTGTCCGAATGAATATTTTTCTAAGCAACAACATGCACCTAATCAGTTTCGCTCAGCAACACGCACCACAAAAACCAATTGCTTATCACTTTTCCATGTGAAACAAACTATCCAGATTTTATAAATCTCTCCAAATTTAACTTAATTTCAAAAGCACAGACATAGCAAATTTAACACTGCGCAGGGCCGCGGTGGCTCAGTGGTAGAGCGTTTACCTCTTTTGCATGGGGTCCTTGATTTGATCCCAGCTCGCGCCAAGTGAACTTTGTGGTGGACAAACACCGTGTGCGTGGGTTTCCTTGGAGTTTTCCCGTTTCCTCCCTCTTTCTTCATTCCACCATTTCATTCATTTCTCATCATCACCGCAGGCACGTAGCCAGGATTTCGTAATAGGGGGGGTCCGAGACATGTAATACTGTGGTTATCACACCAGAGTTCGATTTCTAAACTATTTTATTGGTAACATACATTGGTTCGTTTTGTCTGGATTTCGTAATGGAGGGGGGGGGGCACACCAGGAGCTTGATCAATCTAAATTATTTTACTAGCAACACATATTGGTTTGGTAGGACAAGAAAATGAGGACAAGTTGGTAAGTATTTTAGTAACAAACTATGAAGAAATCTCGAATAAAAGAATATCAAAAAGATTTAAAAAGATTTTACAATATTTACATTCCTCCTTCTGTTCATTAGAATATAACAATTTTCCTTTCATTATGACCTCAACTATTAAAAAAAAGTACGTATCCAATAATGTAATATATTTTATAATATCTGCGTTCCTTTGTTGAATCAAATTTTAACAGAACTTGCTTTCCACATAACTTTTTGTTTCTATTTTTCCGTCAACTACTGTCTGTTCCAAATAATAAGTTAAAGGAGCAGTTGAAAACCGTTTCTGAAATAACATGTTTGATACCGGTACCCTACAAAGAAGCGATGATGAAAGATTATTTCTATTTTTCGCTTTTTATTTTTAACGCTGATTCTTCCTATTTCTCGTTTCTTTTTGTTTCATCCTTCCTCATTTTTCTAAAATTTCTGGTATTGAAGGGGGGGTCCGGACCCCCCGGACCCACCCCTTGGCTATGTGCCTGATCACCGTCTCCTTTACCCTAGACGGCATAACCGTGGAACTGCTTTCTAGTGTAAATACTAAAAAAAACTTTAATAAGCAATAACACTCATCAGGGTCAGTGGCATGGCCAAGAAATCTATGCAAAAGATCTTCCTTCCCTAACAAATTTAGCCCTTTTCCATCTGGGCCTTGCATCTTTCCCGACAATTTCGTAGATAACAAACATTGTTTTACAGTAACATTTTCAACGAGCAATGTTCCCTCTCTTACATTTTTGGAAAAGCAACATTTTTATTTTACTTATGATACTGGAACAAGTCTGGATTAAAGTTTTTCCGGCTTTCTTTTCACCTTCAATAAGAGGATATTCTTTGTGATTGGGACTGGGTCAATAAATATGCACTCCCAATAACTTGCCTTTTCATCCATTACGCCGAAGAACGAATATATTAACACATCCCGCAGTAATAATATCATTTACAAGAAATGAATTTCTCCTTCATCTCTGCCAGTAATTGAAATAGGTAAAAATAGAGTATTTTCATATTGAATTTTACGTATTTACGTTCATACACAATGCATTTACTGTATATTACTGCATACAATTACCATGGTGAGAAATTAAATTTCTGTAACCTCTCTGTAACGGATATCTCTCAATAACGGACAAAACTGCATGTTCCATTGGTATCTGTTATTCAGAGGTTTCACTGTATACACTGAATACCTTCTCGTAAAACAATTAAAATATAAGGTACTCTGTTTCAAAACCCAACAATGGGACGGTATACTCCTAACGTCTGAGTCGAATTGACCTTTCAGTTTTATCTTAGTCGGTTACAAAAAGTGATTTTCGCATAGATTTTTAGCTCTTAGTAGGGCCTACCTCAAGGTGACTGTAAAGCTGGAATCACTCTAAGGGCTGGAAGAACCTCGCAATATTAACGAAGAAGACGCCCGACCCCCAAAGTTACTGATCTTATATACTCTTATTACCGTTCATTTAACTTTAAGAAATAGCCTATAAATGGATTTAAAAAGTAACCTTTTCTTAGAAGTATGAATAATTTCAATCTACTTTGGATATTTTTTTCATTTATTGCAGTATAAAAACAATTTGTAACATATAATTTTAAATAAATATTTGGGGGGACAAGCCAAGGTTTGGGGAGGCCCGTGCCCTCTTAGCTACGTCCCTGTGGCGGGATAAGAATGTGGAGGAAACGGAAGAACCTCAAGAAAACTTGCGAATTCGATATTGTCCACCACAAATTCGCATAGTCTGGAATCGAACCAGATATCCTTCGCATTAGATGTAAGCGCTCTACCACTGAGGCACCGCGCCCCTCATGTTTCTGGTCGTTGTTTATTTAGTGTAATTAACAGCATAAATTTCGCGCCTGTTTTATTCAGCGTTCCCCTTTGTAACTAGTGCGAACTCCATACACAAAGGAGCTGTCTTGTAGCTATATGGTTAGGACGTGATATACCCGTGTTTGATTTCCGATGGAAGCTTATATTGTTCGGATTCCATGTAGTGACGGATCCAGAAAGTAAAAAACAGGGAAGGGGTCAACCAGAACCCAGACTATGATAGGTATATCATGATTTACTATAAAGTTTCAAAAAAAAATATATAATTACTTATATTATTTTTGTCACTCAATAAACTAGGGGGCCTAGGCACCCGGCCCCAGGGTAGATCCACCACTGGTTCCATGTTAAGCTGTAGGACCACGGCTCGTATAGCCTAAACGAACCAATCGACAAATCCATACAAGGTGATGATTTCAGGGAGCGGTCCGGGAGGAGAAAAATCCTTCTCGGGATCACATTACATTTCCGATTGTGCTCAATGTGAGTTACCAGTATTTTAACAGGAATAGAATTTCCACAGTCTGTGTATTGAAATTCCCCCTAGCGGATTTTTTTTTTTTAAATCACCATCGTCTACACTTCTCCATGTTGATCTAATGTCATACTTATCTTTAACACAATAGTTTTGTGTACAATTGAAATGAAATGAAATCTCTAAGTTTTACGTCCCACGTTTATGCCGGTTAGGCTAAAGAAGACGGTGATGATGAGAAATGAATGAAATGGTGGAATGAAGAAAGTGGGAGGAAACGGGAGAACACCAAGAAAACCCACGAGCACGGTATTTGCCTACCACAAAGTCCACACGGCGCGAGCTGGGATCGAACCAAGCACTGGAGGTGAACGCTCTACCACTGAGCCACCGCGCCCTCCAGTATTGTGTTCCATTTCAAATGGAAATGCATTTAATAATTATTTCTTATTATCTTACTTGGCAAATCTTTCAGCAGCTGTGTTTCGGAACAAAATATGGTAGAGGAAATCTAGAAAGTTGCAGGTCTGTTCTTAAAACCGTATTGAAACAAGTGAGAAGAAATAGGAAAATTCGTTATACAAGATGTTATTATAAAATCAAGATGTACTGCGGAATATCATTCGGAATATCATGGGAGTAATTGTACTGATTCCGATGATGGTAATAAACGAAATGGTGCAATGAAGCAAGTGGGAAGAAAACCCCGAAAAAATCCACGAATACAATGTTTGCCCACGAAAAAGCCGACTTGGTGCGAACTTGGGGTTAAACGACGAGCCCCATGAACAAGAGACTTGTAATTTGATTCACTACAAATGACATCTGGCAATTTGTGTGGGTCATATTTTGAGATAATGTGATCGCTTTTCTGTTTAAGTTCCTACAAATTCCGTTACGAAGACTACCCAACTTTGTGTGTAAGACTGTATTCAGAGAAAAAAAAAATCGCAGTAGTTTAAAAATTTGAGAGACTTGAAAATGAAGTTAAATGCTGCCATTTTATGCAAAAAGATCTTCAGAATTTCGGAAAAACTCGATCTTCAATATCACCAGCCTTGGTACGCTCTGCTGAATGTACGAAGCCGTGTAACTATCTGAGAAGGTAATATTTGAGTTCGGGAAATGACCAACACTTTTTAGAAACTTTTACGAAATTATTAATTAGAGCTTTTCAACGAACTTAAAGTTCGTTACTGAATTCTCTATGTCTGTGTGTCTGTCCGTTTGTCTGTTATTTGAGTTTTTTTTCAATTTTGAATCCTGCATTCGATAAAACATCAAAAACTGGTGTATTTCGCGTCACTCTTACCGTTTCCATGATATTGGCCAATAATGGCCAATTTCTAGATATTTAACGAGCCATAGCTCGGGAACCATAAGTTGTAGAGAGATGATATCGATGTTGACCAATCCCTAAGAGGATGGTAAATATTTTGGTATCAAATAGTAACCGGTGGCCACTGGTTTGGCCAATGGCCACCAATTATTATCGGCACCAAAATGTTCAGCATACTCTTAGGTATTGATTAGCACCAATAAAATCTTTCTATGATTACCGTTCCCGTGATATTGACCAAACAGTGGTCAATTTCTAGATATTTATCGAGCCATAGCTCGGAAACGATAGGTTGTAGAGAGATGATATTGATATTGATCAATATCTAAGAGAACGGTAAATATTTTGGTACCAAATAGTAACCCATAGCCAGTGGCTAACTTGCTACCGTTCCCGAGATATTGGCCAAAAAAGTTCGAATTTCTAGATATTTAAGCAGCCATATCTCGAGAATTGTAAGTCATAGAGATAATATTTTGCTAATTTTTGCGAGAAAGAGAAGGTGCGGATATGAACATTTACTTTTACATCTAGGACCAATGACAGTTATCCTCCCCGCTCCATATCTCCAATCCTTTTACCAACAAACTTAAAAAGTTGGTTACTGAATTCTCTATGTCTGTCTGTCTATCTGATATTTGCGATTTTTTCAATTTTGAACCCTGCATTCGATAAAGCATCAAAAACTATCTCAGAAAGTGATTAAATTTTTCGCGTCACTCTTACCGTTCTCGTGGCCGACTTCCAGAGATTTAGGAGCCATATCTCGGGAACCGTAAGTCATAGTGAGATCATATTGGTGTTCATCAATATCTAAAAGGATAGCAAATATATTAGTACCAAACAGTAACCGGTGGCCACTGTCCAACTGGCCACCGATTGTTATCGACACCAAATTGTTCACCATATTCTTGGGTATTGATTAACATCAATATAATCTCTCTATGACTTACTGTTCCCATGATATTGGCCAATAATAGCCAATTTCTAGATATTTAACGAGCCATAGCTCAGGAACCATAAGCTGTAGAGAGATGATATTGATGTTGACCAATACCTAAGAGAATGGTGAATATTTTGGTATCAAATAGTAACCGGTGGCCGCTGGTTTGGCCAATGGCCATCAATTATTATCGGCACCAAAATGTTCACCATACTCTTAGGCATTGATTAACACCAATAAAATCTTTCTATGATTACCGTTCCCGTGATATTGGCCAAACAGTGGCCAATTTCTAGATATTTAACGAGCCATAGCTCGGAAACGATAGGTTGTAGAGAGATGATATTGATGTTGATCAATATCTAAGAGGACGGTAAATATTTTGGTACCAAATAGTAACCCATAGTGTAAAGGGGAAGGGCCGTAGAGTGGAGAATAAATTATTATGTAAAGTAAATCAAAATTTGAATAAATTTGAATATGTTAATCTTGAAACGCTAAAGTTATGAAAAATATGTAAATAACTAGCTAAGTCGGTAGAGCTTTTAATTTAAATTTTGGTAGAGCAAAATATGTAATTTAGAAAGATAAAGGGATTTTACTGAACAAAAATGAAAATAATTTAGAATAGCATTTCAAATAAAAGGTGAGACTCTAATTTTCAGGTATACGTGTTTCCCCAGGTAGTTAGAGACAATACTAACTCTCACTCCCACAACAACACTTGGTTGTTGGGAGACCGCATTTTACCGGACATTGACAACTCCAGGGCAGCTGAAAGGAAAGACATGATAATATCACACTGATTACATACCTTGTAAGACTTCCTGTGGAGAATGATGTGCACACGCAATTCATTGAATAAACTTTTAATTAAGTGTAATAACACACGCAACAACACGATACACTGTGACTTTACAACAATAAAAAATATATATTAAATTTTAAAATTTTCAGAATTGTTTCGCCGAAATGTTTATTTTACTTTAAGGCCTGATTTGTTTATATTAAATGTTCGTGCACAATTCGACGCATCTTCGGTTGTTCTCCTCTTCTCCTGGACGTCTCCTAGTCTTTTTCTTGATCCTTGGAGTTGGCTCTCCTATCTTCCCCTTAGTAGAACGTAGGTCCCACATAGGTCATGTTTGTCTTCCACATTAAAACATGACGATACTCTGCTTCTGTCCTGGTTCGCCTTCGGTCAAATATTCAGAGAACAATTAGCAATTCTCTAGATCTTGTGCCTGTAGTGGAACGAGATCTAGGTACAGATTGTTTCGCCTAACCTAACGCGATCCAGCCTGTTAGGTGGCTATTGCACGACTATCTAACTTAATCACCCTAATAGTAAAGGGAAGATGACACTATAGGGTTCAGCTTAACAGATTATTATATCCTTCCCATATTACATAAATGATCGCACACCACTGTCCTGTACTTAACGCACACAGTCGCGAAGTTCGTTGCGCAGGATTAATAACGAAAGACGATATATGTACACATTTTACGATGAATATATATTAACTAGAATAAATATTGGATATATATATATATATATATATATATATATATATATATATATATATATATATAGTTATAGTTATAGTTATAGTTATAGGTTATGTATTTAAAAATGTTCGCGCACATAACTCATAAATGCTTGCGAGCATAAAACTTCAATGTTCGTAGCTAGCATTGTCCGCTACTATAACAGTCACAAATTCCTCTGTATGTGAAGAGCGCGAAGAGTGATTTTTTGCTATCACATCAAGAATTCAATATCTCTATACGAGAGCACGAATAATGATACCTCTCTTCCGATGACAAGACACGAATTGCCACGCTTCCCCCTGCCTCCTTGTTTTTATCAAACCCAGCTTCTACTCAAAAGGCTGGGCTCGCTTCACAGCTTTTGCGAGTCTTATGACGGGGTTGAAGCGAAGATGAAAAGGGGTTGCCTACAGAGATCATTGTCCCCTCTGACCTGAATTTGCACTTTCACTGTTTCCCATCTTCATCATTTAAAATTGTTAATAGATAATCACGAACTGATGTATCCACAGTATAGCTGAAATGTCTAGCTTTCAAATGACACGTAGCACTACACTAATCATGTTCTTATTAAACATGTATCCTACGCTTTTCTACAAAAATTGTCTATTTTTCAGCTGAGAGAACACGTTGCTCTCATGCAGTCCCAACTATCCTGCCGCCTAGCGGGATTTCTTCGCGACCACTCACCTGTGTGAGGGGTTGCTATAGTGCCGTTATCATATTTTCATTGTTTTTGTTAAAATGTTTGTCAACATACCACACACTAGAATAAACACCTATATACAGTAAGACAGCTAGCTTATTTGAAAGTGAGACATGCTGTCATATCTTAAAACCATAAAGATTTCACATATTCTCAAACGTTGGTGCAGTTTTTCTCCTCAGGACGTCGCCTGCTATGATCGAGATGTTTACGCTCTTACATCTATCATGCATTCCCTTCATGGAGTACTGCCGGACTTGTCGTCCAATACTGAAATAAGCCTTTTTTGATATGACACAAAAATAACATCATACAGCGACTAACCTAACTTATGTTCTACAATAACGAAATACCAAGAAAATCTTTACAATATTGAAAGAATTGTTTGTGGAAGTAAAATTATCTACAGGGGTGAAGGATTCTACATGGAATGCTCAGTTCCTCGGTTTTGCTCCGGTGAGGTGAGGGGAGCTGCGAAATTCGAGGTTGGACTCGGGCTGGCGGAATTTCCGTTGGAAACGACGCTATCTGCTCAAAAGGTGTTACTTCTGGTCAACTTCTATAATTCTAACGCCTCTTTGTAAACGAAGTATCGCATGTACTTGCGAACTCCAGCAAGCAAACTTAAACAATGGCTGCACAAGACTTGGTGTCTCCAGATCACATCGTCTCTGACCATAGTATTGTTTCCATATATATCTTCCGCAGGTTTATAAATACTGAAGATTCAGCCATATTCTCTCCTTTCTGAAACATTGAGTTAGCAACTATGGACCAGCTGTGTCTAACTCTTGGGTGTTCTTTACCTTGAGACAAAGAATCTCCCAACTTTTCTTCTTCTTTTTCCTCTGTGCTGGGTTCATGCGATGTACTGTCCAACTTCCTATGATTTCCAAAGCCTTGCCTCCTGCTGTCATTTTATATTCCAAATCGATGTGTTTAATTAATCTTCTCTCTTGAATTAATCCTTCCCATGTCATACTTACATAGCACACATAATAATAATAATAATAATAATAATAATAATAATAATAATAATAATAATAATAATAATAATAATAATAATAATAATAATAATAATAATAATAATAAACACAAAAATGAAATAAACTATACACAATTACTCCCACAAGTAATCCTTTACTCATTTTATCCTAAATGCAAATTGATATACGGAAAATATATGTAAATTTGAAGCACAATAATTATATGCATCGCACGATTTTAATATATTTACATAAGCTAATGTATGTACATTACAATAGCCAGTGGCTAACTTGCTACCGTTCCCGAGATATTGGCCAAAGAGTTCGAATTTCTAGATATGTTAGCAGCCATATCTCGAGAACTGTAAGTCATAGAGATGATACTTTGCTAATTTTTGCGAGAAAGAGGTGCGGATAAGAAGATTTACTTTTACATCTAGGAACAATGACAGTTATCCCTCCCGCTCGATAACCTTCTTTTTAACTTTGTTCTGGCAATGCTCTTGGAGCATTCTCAACTTTTTTTTTTTTTTTTTTTTTTTTGTGGTTGTCACGCTACGACACTTATATAACCTACTAATTCAGAAACTGCCTCTTGTATTCATTCCCTAAGCCCAGGCCGTAGCCATCTCGATTTCTTAGAAATAGAAATGAATACTGAGAAGATAATGACAAACTTGAAAGAACATCATCACAAAATAGTTCATTTATTATTTATGGAATCTGTAACAGAGCGGCATACTTTTGACTGTTTTTTTAAATAATATTTATTTATCTAAACAAACAACTGGAAGTATCAGTTGCTCTGAATATTGCGCAAGGGCTGTTGAAAACCCTTGACTACCCCTTCCTACTGGTTACCTTTACAGCTTATTTATATTCGCAGTTAACATTTGTGTCTCGATGTAATTATTCTTTGGAAATACATCTGGTACCATGCCTTGGATGCTTGTTATGGTCCTACTTGGGTTTAGAATTCTTGAAGTGGGAAAATGTTAATGGAAGATGTTCGGTGCATCTAGCAAGAGCCATAGCATTTTTCGCAGAAATAAATAAAATGTACTAAATTAGGGCGACCAGATTCTGACAAGCAAAAATTAGAACACAAATATAATAGTATATGATAATTTACTGTGTATGCAATACGCACATCCTTATTTCATTTATATATGATAGTTTATTGCGTTGGCAAAGCAAGTCTTTATTTCATTTAACGTTAACCTAAGTCAATCATTCATTTTTAGTATTGAAGTAGAGAAAAGTACTAAACAAAAGTATTGAAGGAATTCAACAGAACGCTGAATGCCTTCATCACTGCAGGGGCGGATCCAGGACGGACTTCTGGGGGGGGCGGTGGGTTGTAATACTGCTACTTAGAGCTACTTTTAAGGGAATCAAAAAATAAACTATATATTTTATTTATATATAAAATTAAAAAGTTTCCTCTTCTGGGGGGGCGATCGCCCCGATCGCCCCCCCCTGGATCCGCCCCTGCATCACTGATAAAATAGTTTATTTTTATGAACGTATAGTGATCTTCTTATAGGGCTTAGGATTTTTTTTTTTTCGATTTTCGGAGTGTGGGGTTATTTTAAGGAACGAGGGAAAATTTAGACTGTCAAGAGAGAACTTCTAGAAAGGACATTTCTAGATTTTCTAGGCGCCTTCGCAACACGCAGGACAGCTCTTTCAAAAACAGTACTGTACTGAGAAAATCAGTACGTCTGGTTATCCTATACTAAATTGAATTTAATTTGGTGGTTGAAATTGCAAGAATTCCACATCTAGTTTTGATTCAATTTAAATACTCTGTACAATTTTCTGTTTTTATAGGTGACAAAAAATAATTTAGGGATGAACCATTCGCCCTATCCCTTTCTTGGCTAAGCCTCTCCTGTATGGTGCAAAATAGCAGATCTTTCTCCCTTCGAAGATGACACATGTGAGTTCTTCGCAGCGGAAGTTACGTCAAATGGCTCGAAGGTTGTTCAGTGTTTCCAACCGTAAGTTCATTATCGAGATACACGAGTGTTTCATTTTTATCCACAAACTTACGCAGTTAACACCTTCCAACGAAAAAACAAACCTCGGCGAAGTTAGCAAATACCTCATTTTCCTATTTTCCTAATATACAACGTTTGGGAGGCGAGAGTATTAGTGTAGTCACTAATACTTTCATCTTTGGTGCAAGCGGTCCCGGGTTCGATTTCTGGTGGGGACAATCGGCCGAAAAAATGTAAAAGCTTTTTCAGACCAGCCATCCTGAGTATGCTTTTCCTGGGTTTTTCTCATTCACACTAGGCAAATGCCGGGATGGTAGCTAACATATAGGTCCCAGGCAGCTTCTTTCCTTCCCCAATTCTTTCTTCCTTCTCTTTCCTCGGATGGTGTGATAGCCGAGGGACGCATAACTCATAGTGACGGACTAACATGGTCATAGATGTCGAAAGCCCAGAAATCTAATTCCTAATCAAAGTTTTAAAGTTCTTTCTACCCATCTTCTTCCGAGATTGAGGTAAAAATCCAGAGAACGCTTAGGCTACCTAATCGTAAAAATCGAAATTAGGACCTTGTGATTGATGCGACAACCACATTAACTACTTCCTTACTACTCCGTATTTTAAACGCCATTCCATGTTTGTAAATGGAACACAAAAGCAGACCTACATAGTATTGACCAGTGCCCTCCTATCTCTTTCGTAGTCGGCCACTCCTTCTCAGAGCTAAGAAACTTTAAATTGTAATTGGATGCCACTAATGTGCAGAGCACATGCTATGCAGCCCCCTCACTTTTTACCTTTACGGCCTCGGATGAAATTTCTGACAAGTGAGAATTTCGAGAATTTCCTGGGACTCCTTTCGTAGCGGTTAGTGTCAACGCAAGCAGCATTTACCTTTTGCGATAATCTACATAAGTTATAATTGCTATTTCCATTTTTTTTTCGTTTAAAAGGCGCTGAAAGCGACATTTTTCATTAAAATATGGAACAGAAAATGACAATGAGAATATAATCTTTTAACCAGTGAAATCGCATTTTGTAAATTTTGAATTGTCATTAGCTGGCCACGATCGCAGTTGGATGATGTAATCGGAAGTGCTTCGCTGAAAGCGGTCCGTGGATGATCCGCAGCCGCAGCGCAGCGTGAGGAATACGGACAGTGCTACGTTGTGAAATACAGTGGTTGTACGTTTGCGAAGAGTAATACACACGTGGCATTATGAATATGTTTGTGTAGTGTCTAAATATCTTTAGTAAAAGGTTCTGTTGCTTGTCTCATTTATTGAGACTGTGTTATTAGTTGTCGTTCCGTATGGTTCATCAGTATTAGCACAGCTGTAATAAATAAATTTACCAAATGGTAAGTAAGAATTGCGTACTTGTAGAATAAATTGCTTGTCATAGGATAAATTTGGAAGATTAATTGATATTGAAAGTTACAAATTAAATTTACACTTATCTGAGTTCATTGTATTGTTAATTGTTGGGATCGTAGTATGCACTAGGGGAGAAATTCTGATCGCTCTTTACAAGGTTACCTTCTGCAGTCCAGGTGTGGAGGACGGGAGATAGTAAAAGGAGGAATTTGTTAGTTTTCATACTTGAACACGATTTTGTTATCTTTTTTATGCAATATTATGAAAGTCAAAATAATAAATATTGAGAGAAAATGTAAATAAATATTTAGATATAACAAATTTTTATTGACCTGTTATATACCTGGTCATCTTTTACCTTGAAGTGATGAAAGCCTGATCAGTGTGCGTGATGTCGGTATTTTTTTTTTAACAGAAACTTATGTTAATTGTCACGCTACTTTGTGTGGTAAAAACAACATAGAAAATGGGAATAAGTTTAGGTGAAAGTCAGTTTCCTCATATACAGGAAAAGGCTTAAAAGTGCAAGGTAAATGTGATGCAATGGCAGGTTACTGTTTACGTTACCTGAAGACAGAGCGGAAGAAAGTATGGCCAATATTTGAGGGAGCCCAGCCTTTCTGTTTTGTTGAATCGAAAAGTGTCACAATTTCGCTAATTTCTGTTAATATTAGATTCGGTTAAGAATTTTCAATTAACACACATTCATCTATACATTTGTCCTCCTTCATCTAAACTTACAACGAAAGTATTGTTCATTAGGTAAATCTTAATGTGAAATTATTTTTTTCGAACATCATGTTACATTTTCGTAATATGTCATGTTAGTATTATGTTAATATAGAGTATATTACTCTCAGATGTTACATAAGATGATCATACATCCCGTTCAAGTGACACTTATCTTTGGTGGCCGATAGTTTAGATTTTGCCTCAGTTTTCAGTCGTGACAATGATGTCACCCCCTTTTTTTGTGTGTGTTTCCTATCCTCAGTACAGTATTTTAAAATATTGTTTACATTACATATTTTTGACAGCTGTAGGCTCCTATGTGTAATTTTAATTTATGGTACACTGTAACATTAATAGAACGTTTCGTGTCACGGCATACAGTTCATATGTGAGGCATTTATTCCGAAGTTGGTCGTCCGCCTGGTTTTCGACACAATTTAAGAACAGCTATGAAACTTTAAATTTCACCAAATTTTAGGACCGCTTTAAAATTAAGAGAGTGTAATTTCTCGTCTCTGCGTAAGGATACCAAATAGAGCGTCTCTCTACTCCTACAACCATGTTCAAAATACTAATGTTCGTTACTCACAATCCAATAATGCAGTAACCTTGCGTAAACCAGTTCTTCCGCTTGCCAAATAGTTTAATGTTTATGAACACACTCCGCTCCCCTTACATATTATCAAACACACAAACGAAGAATTCATCCATTTCTTCCTGGTAAATTTTCAAAAATTTGCTAGAAACGGACGACCAACTATGGAACTTAACCATTTGTAAACTTCGAACCTAAGATCTGTTACTTTCGTAACCTTCATTACTAACACTTCTAACTGGAATGAAGGGAGACTTGATCTTTTGCCGATTAGGTGTATTCTACCAGTAGGAGTGAAAGTAAATATATCACCAAAGTGTCCCGGAGGAGAAATATGGTAACCCTAGTGTTAGGTATTACGTGACGCTCAATTAATATTTAGTTCATAAAGCACAAACAGGAACCAATAACAGTCAATGGTAAACTCAGCTCACTGTTCTGGTTTGCTGGTCAGATTACAAGGGATTTCAATACGTGAAATATCACATTTAGCAAATCGTAGTTCCATGACCGGTTTCTAGTGGGAGAGCATTTAAAATTTGGACGCCTTACAATAGAGATGCAAAAAAGCCGGCTTTTTTGAATCGATGGTTTTTTTCACATAAAAAGCCGGCTTTTTTGGAAAAAAAACGAGAATTTGGAAATTTTGGCTTTTTTCAACTTCATGATTTTTCTATCTAAATAGCTTTCTTATAGTATATTCTATAGTTAGATAAAAATTCCATGACCTGAATGTCATATTTCGCTCTGAAATTCACCATCAAGATGGATGGAGCACATGTTTTACAAATTAAAGCTAACATAAAGAATGTAGTATTTGAGGGTAATTTTAGAGGCTATTTAACTTTATTTTAACTTTTGAGTTATCGACATCTTTTTTCTTCTCTAGTTTGTCATCCGTGTTTCATTTCTAAGAGCTTTTAGTACTCTAGCTTCTAGCGCAAAAGTTAAACTTGCCCATTTTTCTATTTATCCGTCAAAGCGTACGTTTTTCAATATATCCGTCAAACCGTACTTCCACATTTCTGTTATACTGTAGCTGTGAAGTGATTTAGCAATAATTTTCCGGACACAACCTTGAATACCAATTTATACAAATAATCAGTAGCGGATTTAGAAAAGTACTTTAGGAGGGTTTTTTCTGATTGTTTCGTTTCCTAAAAAGTCCTAATTTTATTTGGGAAGTGCTTGAAGTTTATGAGTACAGGCATAACTAATATTTCGTTTCGTTTATATGTTTAGCAATAATCTTCCGGATACAACTTTAAAAATCATTTTATACTGAGAATCAGTGGCGGATTTAGAAAAGTATTTTGGGAAGGGTTTCTTACTAATGTTTAGTTTTTTTAAAACATTCGTAATTTTTATTTGACGGGAGCTTAAAGTTTATGAGTAAAGGCATAAATAATAGATATTTCGTTTGTTGCAGACATTCCGTAACTTTGGGGAACGGGCTTCAGTTCGAAAGACCGCCCCCCTAACCTTCGCAAAACCGTCACTGCTGGTAATTAGTAATAATAACGATTTAAAAACAATAAAAAAGGAAGTCGCCCAACTCACAGTACACGCACTATTTCTACATTCACAGATGGAATGAAGAAAAGCTTTGTCAGAATGGTCGAATGCTGGTTGAATCCCGGACTTCCCGATAGAAGCGCAAAAGCTAATCACTCAGTCATGTTTGTTGTGCAGTTGTATTTAGCTTAACTTGAATATATTCCGTAGTCTTTTTTTTTTGGGGGGGGGGGAGTTCCGTAATGATATGTTGAATCCCTCTTGTTAAAAATTCAGAAAACTTGAGGATTGGGTAAACTGTGATGGTGGTTCTATAAAACTTAACTGTAGAATTTCAAGAATATACAGAACCAAAAGCTCTAGATGTGCAGCCTTTAAGTGTATCATATAAATCTAAGTATTTCTCTTATGTTTTATTTTAATTTTTTTTTTTTTCAAAAACAGGGTATGGAATATTTTGAAGTAAAAATACTACATACTATTTTGCTAGTTATTTGTGTATTCTTTAAAAAGAAGTGTTTACTTTTAGGGTTGGATGATTTACACCAACTTTTTTTAAAAAAAAAATAACTGGTTCAAACCACAAAAATAAAAAGAATGAAAAATGCGAATCGTGTGAACTTCATGGTAACGTTTCCAGCTATCAAACCACCTGCAATAGTTTTATTTCCCTTTCACCTTTTAATCAAGGTGTCCCATGTTCAATTCTCGGTCGAACCACAATCCTTTTTTCATGCGTAACCCAAGTAGCGGTTCGGATGTCAGTTTAAGCGAAAGTCTTCTCCTTGATAACCTCGGTATTTCGTAAGGATGTTAAGCCTAAATATACGAAACAAACCAAATTGTATATTTCTACATGCCTAAATGCGTGTTGTTTTATAAAGAAGCCAATATTGCTTAAATATATTGATAGAAATTGGCAAAATTTATCGATTGCCTACGTAGCTTCCAACATTAGCTTCGAGTGGACTTTCAATGATATCTACGTACCGGTACTAAATTTGTAATTTAATACCTCAGTTTTAGCGTACTGATTATGGTACGTTGACCTTTAAATTTTACATGCAAAGCAATAACAGGATTTTCCCGTTATTGTCTTACATTTCAAGTAATGACGGGATTTTCCCAATGGCTAGGGCGGGAGATTCTCAACTTAAGAAATTTACTGACCGCACTTCTTTAAGCTTATGAGAGTTCTTCCGGCATAACCCCGCTGTTGCATAATAACATCAAGGCGAAACAAACTTAGGCTATTTCTGTGAATATGTAATATAAATACATAAAGCAAAAAATCTAAGTCAAAAAAGCCTGGTTTAAACCAAAAAAGCCTGGTTTAAACATCCCCCAAAAAACGGGTTTTTGGCATATTCAAAAACAACCACGGTTCTTGCCAACTCTGCTTACTTTTGTATATAGGAGGTTAAAAAATTCTTATTATATACATTGGTTAATCCTGTGTAATTCATAATGTAAATATGTTGAAGAAAAATTGTTTGAAATATTTTTTCGAAATTCATAGTTTATTTTCGATGTTTTATATTATTATCAGCATCAACCACTAATTAAATGATTTTTTGTGTTATAGAGAAGCGATACAAAGTCTGTTTTATCAATTTAAAGCAGTATTTTGAAAAAAGCCCAAAATTTCCGAAGCAAAAAAGCAAAGCAGAAAAAACCGAGTTTTTTTCCAAAAAAAAGCTGTTTTTTTTCCGAGCCCTTGCATCTCTACCTTACAATGGTTAGGATTCCACGTTAAACTGTAAGTCCATGTCTCATATAGCCTCGATACTGAAAAAAAAGATAAATTTCATTAAATAAATAGACAAAAATAAAGCAGTTTGTCCATGGGTTAAAAGAAATATAAAGCAGTTGAAATGAAGTAAAATATTTTTATATTTACTGATTTTAAATTGTAAAAAAGATATGCGTAGGTATAGCGTTATTATGTAAGTGTGTTGGTCCTGAGGCAGTGTCTGTAGTTGATTCCGGACATTTTGAAACTGTTATCAGTTAGTGGTGATTTTAGTGTTATTGGCAAAAGTAAACTTTGAGCTGAACATTCACAGGAACCGATTCCATCAATCGGAGCAATCGTATTCCAAGTTCGCGCCAGCAATGCGGCTACATAATATAAAATTAATACACTCAGGTACATTGCACTCGGTTACGATTGCCAACCAAATGATCTCCCACACTTACCCAGAATTTAGTCTTCAATTGCTACGAGTAATGGAAACGTCATTGGGAACTGATATCCAAACTGAAACATTATTATCAACAACAGAAGCTAAAACACCGATTCCGTACCTATTACGTACAAATAACAGTGATTTTATTTATCCAATACCATATCCTGTGACAAAATCACTTGTTCTGCTCAAAGTGCACTCTTACCGTGTTATTTTTGGCAAAAGCATTAAGTTAAATAACATATACAAGTCCTAGTAAAGCCGAAGCTCGTAATTTAGTGTCTGTCAGCCAAAGGTAGCAGGATTAATTGTCAAAATCATTTCCAGGAAAATAATCATCTGATTAGGATACCTGGGACACACAAAAGATTAGTTATTATTAAATGTATGTTTGTTACAGGCAAACGTTGATAGGAAAGGGACGTTCAAAGTAGAATATCTGCAGGAGATCGAGCGAGAAGTCCAAGCGCGATGGGAGAAGGAAAAGGCATTCGAGGTGGATGCTCCGAAGGAACCTAAGAAGAGCAATGACGAGAAATTCTTCGTTACTTTTCCTTTCCCTTACATGAATGGAAGGCTTCATCTGGGACATACGTTCTCCCTATCCAAATGTGAGGTAAGATTTTCATTTCTTAAGTGTTTTTACTTTAGCTTATTTGTGTTCGTAAAGAAAAATGAACGTGTACCTTTGTTCATTGTATCTATTTTGTTGTTTCGAGTTGGATTCTATATTAAGCAATCTGACAACTGTAAACAGGTTAAACACATATAAAGTAAGTTGTAAGTTTAGGAGAAATCAGGAGGTTAAGATAGTTATTTTGAAATTGTGAATTGAAATACACTTTTGTCAAAGTAGGTGAATTAGAAGATCTTATATTCAGGGTTTGAAAAAAACCGTTTTTTTTTAAAAGCCCAACCCACCTGGGCCCATGTGGGTTTTTTCGGGTTTAATTGTTTTTTTTTTTTTTTCGAAATATTTCAATGTCTTTGGGGTAAAAGTGTTAAAATGTGATTTATATTTCAAGATTATCATTGTCACAACTTGCAACAATTTTCTATTCACTGCTGTTTTGAAAAAATGGCCGCCATTTTGAAATTTTACGTTAGATCGCCGCCAAAATATATACACCTAGTTTAGAGTGTCTCGTGCTTATATTCTAAAAAAATTCAACTTAAAAGACCGAAAATTGCACTTTGTAGCGTGGATACCCGCTATTTTTTTTAAAGCCATCATTTTGAAATTGTACGCTGGTATGCCGCCAAAATGTATACTGGAAATTTAGTGTGTCTCGTGCTTGTACCCTGGAAATTTAAACTTAAAACATCGAAGGTGGTACCCTATAGTATGTGTGGTACGGGAAGACGAACGAACAAATGTAGATCGAATCATCCCAGAAACCTCAGTGACGTTTGTCAAATATGAACACCAAAAATATTAATTTAACAGCGTAAAATAAATGGTTTTATTTAAAAGACACTTTCGATATTTTGTGCGTTCAATTAGGTGAAATTCCCGAGCATTTGTTGCAAGACGTTTCTTTCCAGAAAATTAATTTAGACAATTAACAAAGATATAATTCATATTTTATATTTTCCAGCGTAAAATAAATAGTTTTATTTGAAGTATTCAGTTCCGATGCTTTGTGCGTTCATTTGCGGGAATTTCCCGAGCATTTCTTTCGCGACATTTTTCCCCCTCGAAAATGCAGCTTGCTTTAGTATACATCGAAACTTCCACTAGTATGGAAGTTTGAATTCAGCACTTGAAATAGTAAGTGTTACGTAGTTTTCGGAACTCTGAGCATTAAGCTTCTTAAATTGGACAAAAATTCTTACGCTATTGTTGGTGTTGATCCTAAAGAATGCTTATTTGAAGAATACCAACAAATAACTGAACTAAACTGTTAATTGTTGGAAAACTAAATTTTACTGAAGAATACTTGTGCTGCCATCAGAGGTAAGAAATAATACTAATAGTTTTACTAATGTACTACATATTTACTGGTAGTACCGGCACATATGGCTTTAAATTCGTCAAACGTAGGGGAGACCGGGGCACATTGTCACAAGGGGCACGTTGTCACAGTAGCAATTCTGAAAAAAGCGAAAACATTAGCGCGCCGGTGCTGCTTTCTTGTTTACTTACTAGATGTCACTACTAACTGTACTCGTTTGTAGATGCGCGGGAACAACCAACGGTGCTGCGTCAGTTGAACTTTGTGTGTTTTCAGTGCCGGAATGCAAATTTTCCGAGTCCTGAAATTGCTGTTTTGTGTGTTCGTGAAAGTGGTAGAAGCAAATATTTTTGTGTGTGTTATGTAGGTTACAAATAGAGCTTCATAGTGTGCTACTGTGAATGCGCCTAATCTTGTCGTTTGGTATAGGTATTTTGTAAAAAGAGTAATGGCGAAGCGTGGGGCAAGTTGTCACAAATAAGACGGGGCATGTTGTCACTGTGACAATGTGCCCCACTCTGTTTCGCAGACAGTGAGAATATACAAAAGAAAGACAGAGGAAAGCACCACCAATGGAAGATCTACTGGTTGCAGCAAGAGCTATGAAAAGAAATAACAACCTCATATCAATACGTAGGCCTAAAGCTGCTAAAGAATTTCATGTCCACTACAGAACATTGGCAAGATTCTGTGCACGTGTTACAGATGGCGAACTACAGTTCGGCCAATGCTCATTTACATTAGGTTTCTCTTCGTAATACTAGGAAGAAATACTAGTATCATACCAAAACAAGCTTTGCACATATAATTTGGACTCACTACAAAAGAGGTTCGCGATTTGGCTTACAACTATGCAAAAGCGCTAGGATTGAAATGGCCATAGTCGTGGAATGAAAAGGCCATTGCTGGCCCTGACTGGTATCCGGTATTTCTGAAAAGACATGGTGATCTTGCTATAAGAACTCCCCAAGAAAATAGTTTTGCACCTATAAACAATGTCAACGACGGTCCAAAGAAGATTACGATTCTTCCTCAGAGGACGACGATACATTGTGTTTAGTTTATGGCGATCCATACAGTACGAGTACATGTAGCGAGAAGTGGATTCAGTGCAGGGAAGCAGAACTTGTTTTACGTGTGTATTAAGTGTGACTCTGACGATGATCTCCAGGTATGGTACTTTGTAGAAGCAAAAGGATAAACATTTTCAAATTAGTTTGCGGTGCGTACTAATAAAACGCAACTAAACTTCGTAATAATATTTCCTCCTCTTCTAGCTATACAGTAGTCCTATCAGAGGAATTCTTTGCAATTCATAAACTACAATCAGAAACAACTTAAATGCAATTGGTTAATTTTGTGTTGGCCTATTGGAGAAGTAGGCTATAATTTGATAATTTTGTTATGACCTTTCAGTTTGTAGTTTTGATTCCTTAGCTATGAGTTAGTTCTGTTTTCATGGCCGTTTTGGTTTTCCTACAAAGCTTGATGTAACAATAAATCTTTTAGGTTGAGAAATTATAAGCTATGGAGCCCAAGGCATATATGACAGTTTTAAGAGTGGTTCAATATTGATTCAACAATCACAAGATTCCCCCCCCCCTTTTTTTTTAACCTATTTAACTAATATAGTTTCCCCTTTCATTTAATTATGTTTTGATTCTCTTTCAGACGCTAAGTATTTAATGCTGGTAACATTTACAGTCTTTTTGCATTAGTAAAAGTTGCATTAATAATATCTACCAATTTCTGGAAAGTGCCACAAGATTAACATGTGACAATTTGCCCCATATATTGTGACAACTTACCCCGCATATGGGGTACATTGTCACAACTGTATTGATCATAAAACATAGTACATAAGTCCAGTTCAGAGCGAGTTACATTGGACAGAGAAATATATGTTATGCACAAGATAATAAAATTATAATTTTCGACCTCAGACGAGCATCACAAGAAAATAAAACGTAAAAATTGTGACAATGTGCCCTGGTGTTCCCTATGAGGGATAACGTCCCTCGGCATAGCCAAGTCGGCGAGCACACTATTTACGGAAAGTATTCTCTAAAATATAAAATTGCATTTTTTCAAATAGGCTATAAGCACAATCAATACATTAATTTGTTATATAATTATCTCAAGCTAAGGTAAGGTTTTTTCATTTATTCAGTGCATTCAGAACTTTATAAAGGTCTTATGTAGAATGTTGTTGTATACCTTTACGTGAAAGCATTTAATTCACCCGAGGAAATTCCAAAATTTGATAATCACTTTGAATGTGATCAACTTAGTTGTAGCAATAATATATTAAAAAAAGCTCAAAAACCTAGGTGGGTTTTTTCAGGTGGGTCCAACCCGAAAAAAACCGGTGGGTTTTTTCGGGCTGGGCCCACTTGGGCAAACCCTGCTTATATTTGTTTAATTTCAAACAATTCTAATTCCTACCCGATATTAGTTATTGCTCCTGAACAAACCGTTAAAATCTCATTTATTCAAAATTGACACTGCGTGAGTCAATACATGCACTAAAGCAGTTGTAGAACTCGATGAAACAGTGTGTGAAAGTTGCCTCCAAAATCGCGGTCGAAACGTTTGAATGTCTGGAATGGTGTCGGAACGTCTTCCTTTCAACGCCATTTCAGTTTCAGAAACTGCCAGAAGTTACATGGAGTAAAAGTTGGAGAATATGGAGAGTGATTGCGCTTCGCGACCCCGTTTTTGGTCAAAAACGCGTACTATTCTGCTCTTGTGCACAAGTCAACTGTCGTGCAACAGAGATCATGAGCCTTGTTACCGATATTCAGGTCGAACTGTACGAATCCTGACCATTATACATTGCAAAACACCCACATAATACTCGGCGTTCACAGTGTGGTCCTCTGGAGAGAATTCCTTGTGGATGATGTCTTTGGAATCGAAAAAAAGACTGAACAAACCTTTGATTCGGCTACTGTCCATGTGCACTTTATTCAGTTTTGAAGACACACCGTGTGCGTGGGTTTTCTCGGGGTTCTCCCGTTTCCTCCCACTTTCTTCATTCCACCATTTCATTCATTACTCATCATCAGCGTCTCCTATAGCCTAACCGGCATAACCATGGGACGTAACTCAAAGATTTCATTTCATTTTCGGTTTTGAAAACCCTTGAACCTTCCATCCAAGCGCTGTGTGTGACGCTTTGAGTGGTTCGTACTGAAAGCATATGTTTCATTACTTGTTACAATGCTTGACATGAGTCCTGGATTCACATCAGCTCTTGTTTCGTGTCTTTGTTGTTGCACTCTGCAATATTTTCGTTCGTCACTAAGTCTGTGTGTGCACAAGTACGCACAGACCTTTCGTTTGTTCAAATTTTCGGTAAGAATAAAATGGACATTTAACTTCGGAAGTCCAGTGAGATCCTTAATGAACTGGACACATGCACAACAATCCTTGCGTAATATTTTCGCAACTGTTTGGACATCTTCGTCAGTTCGTACAGTCACTGCTGGTCCTGATCATAGATCGTCTTCACTACTTACCCGACCATCACGAAGTCTTGTATGTTACTCAAACACATTTTTCCGGCTCAGTGCCTCACTACCGTAAACAGTTTGAATAATTTGAAACGTCCCTGTTGCACTTCTACCCAGTTTGAAACAGGATTTAATATTGGCAAGTTGCCCGTTGTCCCCGTACTGTCAGTTATAAGATTCGTACTTATCAGTCTTCGCTCCTGGTGCTTTGCAACTTTCACAGAAGATAGTTGAAGTGTGTTGCTACGTAGTACATATGCTTTTCCATAGATGACGCAGGTGGTTCCTTGGGGAAAAAAGGTCGCCCGTTCTTACTGAACAGACTGTATATATTAATAATGTCAAATTTTCAATAAAAACTTTCAATGTTTTGAAATTAAGTTTGATGGCCAGGGCTTGAAGTGAACGATGAAGACTCGAGAAAAAAATATAAAGTTGAAATGCTACTAGCACGTTAGTAAGCTTGTACGAGAAAGAAATATAATATAAACACAGAAACAGAAATATGTAATATCTAAGAGTAGTGCCTGTTAGCATTCTGCATATGTTAAAGTAAATAGTAGTTGGCATTATTTAAGAATATACCTCTATGAATAAAAAGTGGAAGTGATCTTTGTGAACGCATCATGGAAAGAAAGCTGGACCGTTTGAAATAAATTTTTGAATACTGTTATTTCCTACCTAGAAATGGATTTTTATGTGTCAGTTTGAGTAATATGTGTCCTAAATGGAGTTTAAAAATTTATGCGTAAAATGGCCTATGTCTAAGGGACGAGGGAGCCAATTCCTATAATATTTTTCTCAATATATAAAATTTCAAAAATACCTTTCAGTTATTTCCCATACACTTATCTTCCCTACGAAGAATGCGCATGTCAGCTAGTGTTTCATTGTGATTGTGTAATCCTTCTCACTTACCTCTTATATATGTTTTATTCTTGTCTGCATTTTTCAATAATATACTGCGAGCAAAGACGAATTGTTAGCAAGATACTTGCATATTACATAAGTCTTGTACAAATTGAGTCTTGTGTATATACAAAATATTTCGCACACAAAATGTATGTACTATATGAAAACGAAATTTAAGACTCGATTATGTTCTTTTTTTAAAATCTTTTTTTCAGTTTGCTGTTCGATACCAAAGATTGAAAGGCAAGAAGTGCCTTTTCCCATTTGGGTTCCATTGCACTGGAATGCCAATCAAGGCATGTGCTGATAAATTAAAACGTGAAATGGAAGAGTTTGGTTTCCCACCGAGATTTCCTGCTACGACAGAAGACTTGTCTCCGACTGAACCTCAAATGGATTCAACGCCCAAGGATAAAAGCAAGAGCAAAAAGGTTAGCTTGTAACTTGTATAGCTGTCTTTTCAGTTTGGGAATTAAGTGTAATGAATATAGACGATATGGAAAGACGGATTTTTTACAGACTAGAGAGTGAGGGAATGGCAGTAAAGGAATATGGTTAGGGAGAGTTAGGAATGCAGGTTGAACCCTAAGAGGGTCACGTTATAGATAAAATTTCATCGATAGGAAAAACATTGAAAGACAAACCTGTTAAGTTTCTGAAAGGAGCAAGTAGTGTGCTTATGAAATGCTGACTGATTTCTGCAGGATAATAGCTATGAAGTGCCAGTTTTTTTCTTTCTTTTGTTCTTATTCCTCAGGTTTCAAACCTATTGATATTGTAGGAAAAGTGTTACGAGACCTCATGATTGGATGTGTTTGATGAGGATTATGTAAGTGAATAGGTCTACTGTTACTGTCCGACGAAAAGTCATTATTAGCAGACGGATTGGTATCTTGTAGCCAGTCGTTATCTGGGATGACCCGTAACATAGGCTAAGCTGCAGTAAAACTTACTTACCTTACCACTTACCACTTGGCGCTACAGCCCTGGGTGGTCTTTGGCCTCTTCCACTATTTGCCTCCACTCTTCCCGATCTCTGCATTTTTCTTTCCATCCTCGAACCTTCAATTTTTCCAAATCACTTTCCACCCCGTCCAGCCATCTGGTTTTTGGCCTTCCTTTTCTTTTGCTGGAGTAGTCTTTCTTTCATGATTTTGTATGGCATCCTGTCGCTGTCCATTCTTATTACATGTCCTAGCCACCTTAGCCGATTCGATTTTATGAACCTGACTATATCCTGATTCTCTATTATGTCGTTGATCTCTTGGTTAGTTCTGATTCGCCAGATTTCTTGTTCTTTAATTGGTCCGTAAATTTGCCTTACTATTCTCCTTTCGAAGGTTCTGAGTTTTTTCTTAATTTCTTTTGACAGTGGCCATGTTTCGGAGCCATATCTTACTACTGGTCTTATTAACGTTTTGTATATTCTCATTTTTGTTCCCCTACTTGTGTTTTTACTTTTTAGTAACTTCATGTTTGCGCAGTATGCTTTGTTGCCTAGTTGTATTCTTACCTTTACTGTATCTTTTATGGAGTTTTTATCTGTGATTGTTAGGCCTAAATATTTAAACTTGTCTACTTTTTCAAATTCTTTACCTTCTATTATGACTGATTTTTGGTTTCTTTCTGTTGCGTACGCTGTTATTACCATGTACTTTGTTTTCTTTATATTAGTTCGTAGTCCTATTTTGTTAACCTCTTTCTCTAGCTGTGTGTATGTTTTCCTCATGTCGCTTTCTGTGCGTGTTACTATGGCTGTATCATCGGCATAGGCGCATATTTGTGTGGTTTTCGTGAATATTGTTCCTCCTTTATATATATGTTGCAGATCGCGGCGTGCAGTGCTATTATGAACAATGTTGTGGATAAGCTGTTTCACTCCTTTATAGTACTTAAATTCTTCACTTAGACTGTCTTCTATTTTTACTTTTGCTGAGGTTTCCTCTAATGTCATGCGTGTGAGTTTTATCAGTTTCCCAGGTATCTTGAATTCCTTCATGGCTTTTATTAGTTGCTTTCTGTTCACGCTGTCAAATGCTTTCTCATAATCTACAAATAGGATATGCAATTTTACTCCGTGTTCATAGTGTTTTTCAATGATCTGCTGCAGCGTGAATAATTGGTCTGTTGTGCTTTTATTAGGTCTAAACCCGCATTGATATTCTCCTAGTATCTTCTTAGTGTGTTTCTTTATTCTTTCATTGATTATCCCTGTCAGAACTTTGTAAGTTGTGTTTAACAACATGATTCCTCTGTAATTGGAGCATTCAGTTTTATCTCCTTTTTTGTGTAATGGTATAATTATTCCTGTTTTCCATTTCTCTGGTATTTTTTCTTCTTCCCATATTTGTTCTATCAGCCTGTGTATTTCTTCTTTCATTCGGGTTCCGGAGTATTTTAGCATTTCCGCTACTATTTCGTCTTCACCTGGTGATCTGTTGTTTCGTAGTTTTTTGATGGCTTTATCCACTTCTTCTTTTGTAGGTTTAGTCTCATTGTCATCACTGTATGTATTATCTGTCTCTTGCTGATTTCCTTCCTCACTGGAGCTGTTCTGTTCATCAATTTCACCATATTGTGTTTGGAAATATTCTACCCATCTCTGTAGTATAGCTGTTCATCTCCTATCAGTTCCCCACTTTTATCCCTGAATCCTATGTTTCTTGGTAAGTAGTCTTTGTTTATTCTCTTTATTGCTGCATAGCACTTTCTTGCTTCATTTTGTGTGCTCAGTGCTTCTATTTCTTGTATTTCAAGTTTCATTTTTTCCCTTTTCTTTGTTCTGCACATTTTATTAGCTTCTTTTCTTAGCTCTCTGTACCTCTCATAGTTGCCTCGTGTTTCCCTCTGTAGCAGTTTTTGTCTTGCTTTATTCTTTCTGTCTATTATATCCTTACATTCTTCGTCGTACCAGTCTCTAGTCCCTTCCTTGTGTTTCTGTCCGATTGTATTATCTGCTGCTTCTTTCAGCACCGACTCTACCCTTTCCCATTTTTCTTCTATTGTTTGTTTCCCAGTTTTGCACTATTTTGTTTATTTCTTTTTCATATGCTTGTATGTTCTCTTTTGTTTCAAATTTATCTACGTTCCACTTTTTTCTTATTTTCTTTTGAGTATTTTGCATCTTGCTTATTTTTTCTTTGAGTTTGACTTTAACTAGAAAGTGATCAGAGTCGCAGTTATATCCTCTGTGTGCTCTTACGTCTGTTATCGATGTTGCATGTCTTTGGTTGGTAATGACGTGATCTATCTGGTTTATAGTATTGTTATCTGGCGATTTCCATGTTCCAAGGTGTATTCTCTTGTGCGGGAAATAGGTGTTTTTTATGGTCATTTTGTTCCGTATCGCAAATTCTTTCAGTAGGTTTCCATTTTGGTTACTTTCATCGTGGAGTGAATATTTTCCAGTAACTTTGTCAACCGTGTCTTTATTTCCTATTTTCGCATTGAGGTCTCCTAGAATTATCACCATGTCGTATTTGGCTATCTTGTCACATGTTCTCTCTAGTAAATCATAAAATTCTTTTTCTTTTTCGCATTTTTCTTCTGTTGGAGCGTGTACTGATATTAAGGTTATATTTCTGAATTTTCCTTTGATCCTTAATGTGCATATGCGTTCATTTACTGGATTGAATTGCAATACGCTTTTTCTTATTTCTTTCCGTATTATGAAGCCTGTACCATATAGGCTAAGCTGCAGTAAAACTGGTAATTTTTAATCGATTGCCGCTGGAAGGTATCTGTTTTTGTTAGATTCTCATGTGACCCAGTAATAACCTTAACATGTTTCATAAAAAATAAGACTGGGTTTTAATTTTTGTCCAGAAGACGCAACCCAGATCGAGCAGATTTAGTTTTATATTTACTTTTCGGGCGAGGTATTATTGGTTTTAATGATTGAGAACAACAAGGAATATTCTATACTAAAAGCATGGTATGTAGTACAGAAGATACTTCTTCCTCTAAATGAGCTTAATGATCTCACATTGTGATGAGTTTGCTGAGAACACTGGAAGAGTATAAATCTCTTTTTGTCTAGGGGCTGCGGTGGCTCAGTAGTAGAGCGTTTACCTCTGGTGCATGGGATCCTTGATTCGATTCCAGCTTGCACCAAGTGAGCTTTGTGGTGGACAGACACCGTGTGAATAGGATTTCGGTGTTCTCCCATTTCCTCCTGCTTTCTTCATTCCATCATTTTATGAATTTCTCATCAGCACAACACAGTCTCCTTTAGCCTACTCGACATAAGCATGGGACGTAAAGCTTAAAAATTTGATTTTCTTTTTGTGCGATCTTTCAGAAGGGTGACTAAGCAAGATCAGATTGTCTTTACAGCAGATTTCCTTGTGGCAATAAAAAAGTACGAAATTATGTAAAATAATAAATATTGGGTTGTCATTCATTCTTGGGAATACCAAAATCGAAGAAGACTTTTCAGTGAGTAAATCACTGCTGGTAGGAAATATACACGAAAAGATATTTAGAGCTCAAAGATTATTCATGATAAGACGGAAATACTAGGGAGCATTGAATATGTGGCGTTGAGAGCTGAAAGATGCCTGGAGACGCTAAAGAGTGTTTGCAATAACAAAAGTTAAACATAAATAAACACTCCGAAAAGTTTGAGAAAAGTTGAGTGCGAACCTATAAGACTTGGAATAACCGAGAATATATCAAAAGGGTAGAAGGATGAAGACGAGCTTTCTATTGATATGTAAGTAAAAGAACCAAGAAGGTAGCTTTCTTGTCTTGAATATCAGGAAAGATAAAGTTAGAAGACATTGAACTACCTAGGTAGTTAGAGGTTTGGGAGTTGTTCACCAATTAGACAGCTACGGAAATTTTGATTCAGTAAAGGAAATCATTGAATTTTATTGTTTGTTGAAATTTATGATGTAGTTCCATTGCTGTCTAGCTTACCTCTACCTAGATTTAATGTTGGGTCCTTGGTCTTGTTGTACTGGGATTTATATGACGCCTTTCTATAGACCAAGATGTGCAAAATGTTTGTGTGGTGATATTCTTGGATTCACTTAAGTGTTTAGATAAGCCTGAGACCGCTTGGTCGTTAGAATCTAATATGCTTCTTGAATCTATACGTGAAGTAAAATTAGAAACGAATTGAAAGCCAGGTGGAAGTGTGTGTTGAGAAGAGAAGCTACGTCACGTGCTTAAGGTCACGAAAAGAAGTGCAGGTCATAAACATCGTGGTGGTAGTTAAAAGTGAGGGGTGTCTGTAGAAAGGAACATCATTACAGTGTCTCCTCATTGTTCAGAAACGTTTATCAGCTAGGTGGAAGGAGCACAGTGGAGTATTCACAGGGTGGGAACAGAAAAACACGTACTTCTTCAAATGTCAGTTCGCTTCTTATTTTGCTCCGAGTTTAATATCAGTGTTTGACTTTTCTTATGAAGGTTTAGTCACAATTACATACCACTTCGTATCAGAGTTAGCTTTATTATTATTAGTTTTTTTATCTACTGGAAGAGATCTGAATAAAGGTGGCCAACACAGGCAATGCGACTAAATTATAAATTAGTGAAGTTCAATATGGAATCCTCCTACAGTAATAACGTGCTTGACAATGCTGAATGAAATTGTCAACGAAATATTGTTTTTAAATATTCTACACATAACTCGAGTAAAACAACGTTTGTGTATCACTTGTTGCACCGATCCTTCGGCCCCTGTACAGATAGATTAAAATCGTATTTAAATGAGAGCGCTAAGGCTAAAATTGCACTTAAGTAAAAGCTGTAAGGTTAAAATCGTACTTAATTGAAAGCTGTAATTGTTCACAATTAACAGTTTTTGAATTTGCCCATCAACCAATGTGGTTACACAAATGCCTATAATGATGCTCAGGTCTAGATTCTTTGCGGCGCTTGCCAAATTTTAAAATAATTGAAACAGTACAGTTCTTTCAGTTGCAATTAAATCGTTACAGTAGTTTTATATCCTCAAAGTGCCTTGCGTTAGCAACATGTATTGATGTCAGGCAGCAAAGCAATAGTGAAAACAATAACTTGTGCTAGCGTGACTTTTTATATATATTAGTATTAGGGTTAACATGACGGGTTGAAACTTTTCCCGTTTATAAATAGAATATAGTGATTAATGAATAGCTTTACTTCACTCTTGAATGGAATTTACTTTTACACAAACACTAACATTGCCACTAATATCTCAAGTAATAATAATGAGAATTAAATGATAATTTAAAAGTATTAGATAATTGTATGCAATTAAATATTTAATAATTAAAAATAAAATTAATTTGTAATTTAAAAAGAAAAGAACATATGTCAAGACAACGCGCAAAGCCGAATCTATATTGTGAACTCCACTGCGCCAATTTACAGTGACGTCTCGGCAACTACAGAAATATACAAGGTGTTTCAAAACAACCGACAACGTTTAAGAGGTGATTCCTGACACCAAGATAAGACAAAAAGTATAGACCAACGTTGGTGCACAAATGCTTCCTTTCGGAGTTATAGGCTGCCGAAAACATGAAAAAATGAACTTTAAAGGTCCATAGCTCGAAAACTATAGGAACTACCGTAATCGGGTCAAGACTTCACGTAGGAATTAATATATGCGCTACCCAAAAATAATGTTTCAGAATCCTAAGGTACTCACGCAACAATCTTTATAGAGTTAGTTTGGCTATGGATATTTAATTTTAAGTACTCCCCAACTACCTCTATAAAAATTGTTGCGGAAGTACCGCAGGATTATGAAACTTGGATATTTGGATAGGGCACATACTAGTTCCTGAATGAAGTCTTGACGCAGCTATGGTAGGTCTCGTAGTTTTGGTGCTATTAACTTCTGAAGTTCATTTTTTCGTGTTCTCGGCAGCTTATAACTCCGAAAGGAAGCATTTGTGCACCAAGGTTGGTCTATACTTTTTGTCTTATCTTGGTATCAGGAATGATCTCCGAAACGTTGACGTGTTGTTTTGAAACACCCTGTATAAGTTGAACTTGCACCTCAACGCTTGCCCCGACTGTTTTTGAGATAGTTACCAGATTTTAAATTTATTAGCAAGAAGTGATGTGGGAAATATTCAGATATGTTTTTCTTTAAAATTATGTGTTATTGCTTCAAAATTTGCTTGTTCTGATGTAGATTGAATGATAAGTTTTTGATCTTAATATATTCCTATTTATAATCTTCACTTGCGTAAATACTAAAGTTGTTAGTTAAAAAGTAGCAAACTCCGGTCTAGAAAGCCAGAAATAACGGTGACGGATTGTTCATACTGGAAGGTCACGACCGACCATAATGCTTCGTGGACTTGTGACATGAAGGAGGAACTTGATACTAATGAATGTTAGTATTATCAATACGAGTTATCTGTTAGTTTAAACATGTGAACTTGCTAAATAATAGTACTTCCGTAGATATTTAAGTGTTATTAGAAATGAATACTAACTGAGATTTGGACTTCTTAAATGTAGTTTTCGATTTACGAAATTCTCATTTGCATTAATACTCTTTTTTTCAGAGTAAAGCATTGGCGAAGACTGGAGGTATGAAGTATCAGTGGCAAATAATGCAGAGTCTGGGACTGAAGGACGAAGATATTCAGAAGTTTGCAGACGCAGCTTATTGGCTGGAATATTTCCCTCCTCTTGCGGTACAGGACTTGAAATGTATAGGTATACATGTAAGTATCGAATGCACTTTCGCATTGTAGTTTGCAGTTAATGTTTAGATTTTTAAAGCTACTTCCGTTACGATGTGTTAATACTTTGGCATAAATTAGAACGAAGTCAGTGGAAATAACTAATAGAAGCACATGAAATGCATAATACTAACTGTGGCTTAAGGAGCATGATATTTCATCGTTATGGGAGTTTAAAAAGCAAATTATTTCAGATTGTGTCCAGCACCTGTAATGCGTAGAACTTTCCTATATAATAATATGGCATATTTGTTTTGAGAGTTATGAAAACTACTGTATTTCGCCCAGATGTTTGTTGTTATTAATGCTTTCACTCTTTCTTATTAGGGTAATATTAGAGCACGCAAATTAATTATAATTTCTTGCCATTTGAAAGCTAAAGAAACTGCTCTGTATTTGGCAACGAAGTAAGGTGTTGTGGAATTAGACAGATAGGTTTTAATTCTCTCAGGAAGGTCAATAGCTTGGGCTTCGTGTTGCCCCGAAAAAAAGATAACAAGAAAGTGTAGTTTGACTGCAGATAAAACTAAAACTTGTTTTACGCTTGTAAAAATTTTCTCTGCAAAGACAGCTATGTGTATATACAGGGGTTAGACAAAAGATTTAAAACGTTCGGAAAAGTATGAAAATCATACCTAGCATGGTGTGGGGCGTCCTTTTGCGTCCCAAACAGCTTGGATCCTACGTGGAATGGACGTATACAGCTCCTGAATCGTGGTGTGTGAAATTTTGTACCATTCCTCCAAAACATGCTCCAGTTCCTTAAGGGATGTTGGAATGTAATGAGACCGAACACACCTTTAACTCAGACCAGAATGGCTCAATGATGTTCAGATCTGGTGATTGTGGGACCCAGGGGAGGTGTGATAGCTTCTGGTCATGCTCCCCAAACCATGATTTCACCGATTTTGCAGCGTGACAGGCCCGAACACTGTGAAAGACGGATCGGAAACTAATGTTGGCAGCCTGTGTTAATCGTAATGTGTTTGGCATGGGCGGCGATTAGGAAGGGGGGGCAAACGGGGCCAGTTGCCCCCGCACTTTTTTTTAAGTAACCAATTAATGTATATAGTTTCATTTGGAAATGTAACGATTTTGTATGTGTTACTGATTAATAGGAAAAAATGCTGCCATATAATATTTGTTGTTGCGTGAATACGTATTGGTTGTCTTCCCGTGGAGTAAAGAAAGCTACAGTAATTGCGTTTTAATCGCCACAGAAAATAACCCCAAAAAGATAACCTATTGGAGCACAATTTCAGCATACTTTCATTTCTTCTTACAAGGGCTCGATATGTTAGTGAGTCGCTTTGAAGCTAATCGAAAGAACATTATGCAAAAAAGTAGGGCCTATTTCACAAGTTATTCTTTAATTGCACAAAAATTGACAGTTCCTAAAATGTCTTTTCTTCTTTCTAAAGTAAGGAATATCGATTAAAAAGAGCGTGATAAGAAACAACTTCTACCTTTCCCATTGTTTTGTAGTGTAATATACGAGTGAAGTGTTGTGTTTAAGGATGTATGAGTGTATATACAATAAAATTTAGTAAATTGAACATAATTCTAGGTTTTAATTTTATTTTGTATAACTGAAGTGTGGATTGTAAGTATTGTTGTGTTTTGATGTGTTGCAAGAAAGTGAAATGGCAACGAACATATTTCAGGAAGTTGCAAAAGCAAATATTTCTTTAAATGTCGTAGCATATGCTTGTAGTATTTACTGTCTTTCATTTTCTAAGAGTAATAACGTACATTTAATAGCATGTGTGGAATTAAATATTAAGTTTTTCATTAATCCTCAGTTTCAATATAACTTTTGCAAAACAAGCATCATTATTCATTACTATGATTAATATTATCCTTTCTATTTATTTGTTTTGCAAATTTATTAAATAACCTGATCACACAATTTTCCAGACAGAATTTTAAGATGTTCATGAGCAAGGAATCAAATCTCTTCTTACACTTTCGTTGTTTAAGAGTACAAAGGGCTAGTATCTACTTGCGTTGTTCTTCTCAATTTACTTAATAAACTATTATATACGATATACGGTATTTTAACTGAAAATATAGTATCCTATTATTATACAACCTTTCGTCAAACAAAATGTTAGAAACAACCAGGAAAACTAACATTTATATACAAATATTCAGATCATGTCTTGCCCCCTCACTTTTAACGTCCAACCGCCGCCACTGGTGTTTGGGAAATTAACTCTTTATTCAAGACTGTAAAGTACTGTACTTCTACTACTCTTATTACTACTACTACTGCTACTGCTATTATTATTATTATTATTATTATTATTATTATTATTATTATTATTATTATTATTATTATTATTATTATTATTATTATTATTATTATTACAACTGCTACGAGCGTCAGAGTTGACATGTCTGGTGGTACATACTTTACAATCTAAGTACAGAGAAAATCGAAGAAATACTAGTTATTATGGCCGGTCTGCGTAGTCTGGCCAGTAGAATGCATTCACATCTGGTGCTAGAGGTCGTCGGATCGATCCCTCCTCGTGTTATGTGAGCTTTGTTGTGGACAAAAATCGTGAGCGTGGGAGTTTTTGGATTAGACCGTTTTCGGCCACTGTCTTCATTCCACCAATTCATCCATCATCATTCATACGTCTTGAGCCGTAATTGCCTAAAGAACATATGAGAAAGTCAAGTCCTTGACCTACTAATTAGAATTTGTTCCGCTACATTAGACCACGGAGGCCGAAACCATGAACTGGCGTGTTCATAAGATTAGCGCAATTTGTAGTAATGTTCAATTAGCACGGCAGATTCCAAATCATATTACATGTTCCTGTATTCTTTATAATTCGATGCTACAATAATAATAATAAAAAACAATGATCAAATAAATCACCCAGACCCCAGGATCGATGAAGTGTTCCTGGAACGGTGCGTAACAAGTAAATAACAGAGCTATATGACGGAATGCGAGGCAGTAAATCAAAACAAAATCTACATATATCATTGTTGATCAAAAAATACCTCAAAAGTCCCCTGAATGAAAAATGTATAGATATTAGCTATCAAAAATGCCTCTTAACATCACATATAATAGAAGGGATAGTTGATGTTAAGAAAATGAAAATATAAGGTTTCCTAAGAAACCAATAGTGCAAAATGAACATCGCTTTACTGTATGTCCTTGTACGCATCGAATAGCACGGAAACAGATTCAACAGTTTCAGGCTTTAGAGCATTTCTCCGTTCCTGAGTACTAAAATCTCTTTCAGTAGACGCACTAGAAGCAGGGATGACGAGATACTGACGCGTTAATTTACACAATTTTGGTAATGTTTGTTCTTGTTGCTTCCACCACTGCAGTATATCTAGTTCTCTTACACATGATGACATGTTGAGGTAGATGTTTACTTCATCATCAAATTCACCAGAGACTGAATGTCTATCTTCCCAATCCATTAGTTTATTCTTCTTGGCGGGTGGTTCCAAGTTATGCCAACTAGCCTAAAGGAGACAATGGTGAGAAATAAATGAAATAGTGGAGTAAATAAAGTGGAAGGAAACAGGAGAACGCCGCGAACCCCCCACACGGTGTTTGTCCACCACAAAGTTCACTTGGCGAGAGCTCGGATCAAACCAGGGACCCCATACACCAGAGGTGAACGCTCAACCGCTGAGCCACCGTTCCAGGAACACCTAATCGACCCTGGCGATTTGGTGATTTATTTGATCATTATATTTTGTTATATTTGTAGCATCATACTATAAACAATACATGAACATGTGACACCATTCGATATTTGCCTTGCTAATTGAACATTACTACAAATTGCACTGATCTTATGAGCACGCCAGTTTATGGTCTTGCCCTCCGTGGTCCAATGGTAGCGTACCAAATTCTACTTACTAGTTCAAGTACTTGACTTTACAAAACGTTCTTTAGGTAACTACGGCTCAGGCTGAATGGATGATGATGGGATGAATTGGTGGAAAGAAAACAGTGGGAGGAAGCGGGACCACCCCAGAAACTCTCATGCACACGATGTTTGTCCACAACAAAGCTCACATAGCATGAGCAGGGATTGATCCGACGACCTCTAGCACCAGATGTGAGTGTTTTTTTCTATTGAGCCACTATTCTCCCTCGTAGATCAAGCATCGGTTCACATTCTACGCAGACCGGCCATAATAACTAGCATTTCTCAATTTTATTCTGTACTTAGAAGGTAAATTCGGTACCATCAGACATGTCAACTCTGACGCGAAGTCGTAGCACTTGTAGTAGTATTAGCAGTGGTCGTAGTAGTAATAGTAGAAGTAGTAATAGTAGTAGTAGAAGTAGTAATAGTAATAGTATTACCAGTACATCACAGTCTTGAATAAAGAGTCAGTTTCCCAAACACATTACGATTAACATAGGCTGACAGTAAGACCGTACAAACACGGCAAAAATAGAGGTAGTGGAGGACATTAAAAAAACAAATAGGCTGACAACATTAGTTTCCGAACCGTCTTTCAGACTATCGGGCCGAGCCGGGCCGGCCCGGCCCGGTTAGGGCCCGGTCCAGTTTGATATTACTTGAAACGGGTCGGGCCGGGCCGGGCACCGGGCCGAATCGGGCGCGCCCGGCCCGTGCAGGGCTCTGTTTCACACCACGACACTCACAGGTGAACTGGTTACTGCTGACGGAAGAGGAAGGTCCACATGACACATTGAAAACAAAAAACGATCGGCAACCGCATCACATGTTGTACAGTGGAGGGCCAAACTTACGTGTCCTGTATGAAGTGTTTTTAAGATTTTTTTTTTGTCTATACCCTGTATATAGGGTTGATACATAAGTTCATGCGGTTATTTTAAATTTTATTCTGCTGTTCTGTTAATACAAATACAACATAGACATGACATTAACATTTTCTATGAGTGCAATAATACATTGCATACGTCATTCACATTAACGCACAGTCAGCCATTGCGTTAATGTGAATATTCATCTCTACTATCTATGACCTGCCAACGTTCAGGTAGCAGTTCAGTGCCTCGCCTGTAGAACTCTTTTGGTTTTGACCGCCAAGTGAACTTTGTGGTGGACAAACACCGTGTGCGTGGGTTTTCTCGGGGTTCTCCCGTTTCCTCCCACTTTATTCATTCCACCATTTCATTCATTACTCACCATCACCGTCTCCTTTAGCCTAACCGGCATAACCGTGGGACGTAAAACTCAAAGATTTTCTTTTGGTTTTGACTGGAAGAAATCTGTTAGTCATTGGTCAAGTGTGTGCTGTTCTTTCAGCAATTGCATCATTCCCGTACACTTCACAAATTATTCTCGCAGCTTCTGCTGCGCTGGATCCCCGGTTAAACTCGAAGAGTAAAATGTGACGGGAATGATCACTTTTCTCAACTTGACATTCCATATTAGTTTGTCTGAAATATATACAATAATACGTTCACAATCAAGGAAACCTGTTTCACAACACACAAACTCCAGACTACGGTAAAACAATGGAATAATGATAATTCACGCCGCATTGTTGCCAACCCAAAATAACCGCACGAACTTAATCGACCCAATATATGTAGTTTGAGACACATTGCAGCCGACGATGTTCAGAAGGCCAAGAAAATCTGCTGGAAATGATACTAATTCTTGTGGTTATGGTATTACAGTTAGTTTCAAGCCGTATACGATGTAATTGAATAAAAAATCAAAGTACAAAATAATGTAGTTCGACTCCAAATTGAGCATAATCTCGTCTCTTTTATTTATTGTCAGATGACAAAAGCTTACTAGCAAACAGATTAAGTATTTACTCTGTTGCGATGCCTGGTGAGCTGTGAAATTGAAGTCTGCTTGGATGTGGGCAACCCATATATCATTTTGCGGATATATATATTTTTATTGATTTCATGCTGTTTGTGATCATTCCAGTTTGCGACTAAATCCATTATCCTTCGTGTACCGAGTAAGTTTTTAGAAGTTGATAAAATTTGTGAATCAAAGGGAAAAATTCTAGTTTACGACGAACGGGTCATAGGTTCTTTTGAGTGTATCTGGAAAGAAGAAATCACTAAACCAGATGGTAGTTTTTTTTTTTTTTTTTTTTTTTTCAAAATATGAATAGCTACAAGGTACATAGGAAAACATGGAAAAACTTCTCTTGGCTCCAAAGGTGACAAAGTTGCTGATTCGTCAAAAATAATGTAGGATTGTTCAGGAATACTATGACTATAGATGTAATATATAATTACTTCTATAAATACATTTTTTTTTGTACAAGTCAAGTGCAAAAAGTTGCCATTACAATTAATTACGTTCCCTTTTTTTTAACTTGTTACTGAAAATACCATATACCTATAATGTACAAAGAATAGAAGAAATGCCCGAATGAGCCAGATTCGAGCCCAGATCTTTGGCTTACCGACCAACACGTTAACCACTACGCTACTTAGTCCGGTCCCTGAACAGATATCTGCATGTTCTTTCACACTTGATATCTTCTTAAACGCCCAAACTGGGCAACGTAGTGGTTAATGCATTAGCACAGTAAAAGCGGAGACCCAAGTTCACATTCTGGTCGTCTTATATTTTTTTACTCTTTGTATGTACTTTAATTCGTCCCTATAGAGGAGTTAGTGTGATATAAAATTGGTTATTTCCTCAGTTTATCAAATATAACTATATACCTATGCCATTATAATTCCATTTTTGATATCAACGAATTGAATCATACTCACATAGTCTTGTCCTTCTCATACCTATCTAGTCCTTGGAACGCCAATAGCGTGTCCAGATGATCTGACACCTAGAAATGTTCTAATATTTATTTTACATGCACATGCTCAAAATTCAGTGTATTCTGCGTTCACTTATTCAGAAGTTGTTTCTCTTTCAGCGATAAGGAACAAAATAAAATGAATTCGTTGTTTTGGAAAGTAAAATATTGATATGTCGCGTCAAGTTTGGCCAGATCGTAGCATTTCGTGTAGTTTTGTAAATTTTAACAAATTTGCAAGCTATCATTTAAGAAATATAAATGTAATATATGTTGATGATTTATATAAACACAGTGTTTTGTATCAGTTGCCAGCTTACACACTCCTTTTTCCTTCTTCGAAGCATCTGCATAGACTAGTATCGTAAAATGGTTTGGGAATTGCGAGAAGATTATTAATATTAATGAAGAAATGACATCAAATGGTTACTCTGTCGCATCGTTATGAAGTAAAGCTTGTTTTTCTTTGTAGGTTGATTGGCGTCGAACCTTCATAACAACGGACGCGAATCCTTTCTACGATTCCTTTATTCGGTGGCAGTTCCTGCGCCTGAGAGAAAGAGATAAAGTAATGTATGGGAAAAGATACACAATTTTCTCACCAAAGGATAACCAGCCATGCATGGATCACGACAGAAGCACAGGGGAAGGTGTTGGTCCGCAAGAGTACACGCTTATCAAAATGAGAGTACTGCAGCCGTACCCAGAGAAGCTTAGGTTTGTATTACATTTATTGATAATCATAACTTTGTTTTCATTGTTCGAGTAATATGCGTATTCCAGCCGATGGGACTGTTAGTGGAAGTTGTAGTGTACTTAGAAAAAGTCGAAAAAGCGTGAAGTTTTTCTAATATAGTAAAAACCGGCTAAGATCGTAGTTACAACGAAAGAATGAGATGAAATCTTTCAGTTTAACATCCCATGATTATACCCTTTAGGCTAAGGGAGACGAATAATTAAAGCAAGTGAATGATGATGAGAGAATTGGTGGAAAGAAGTAGTGGGAGGAAACGGGAATATACGGAGAAAACTCATGGACACGATTGTTCCACTCATGGGAATTCTCCACTACTTGGCCGGGATCGAACCAGGAACTCCACGCACCAGAGGGCAGCGCTCTACCACTGAGCCACCGTGCCCTCCAAGAACGTAGTTAGCTTTTCTGTATACACAAGCTTTAAAGAGCCCTCGCCGCTTGTCTACTGACTAGCGCATATGTCTGAAGTACGTGGTTCCGGGTGGGACATTGCAAGAAATCATTTACTCTTATTAATTATTTATCTTCTTTACCTTAAACGACATATTTAAGTGATTAAAAAAAAATAATTTTTCACGAGCCTCAAAGGTGTATGTGAAAATCTGAAAGGTAGGAGATTGAAGTGAAGAAATAAATTGAATCAGGAGTACCATATGCTCAGGAACCAAGTAACTATGACTGTTATGCAGGTATTCAGTTGGACGTTAATTCTTATGACAAGGGGGCTAGATCGTTCATAGAGGTTCATCCTGTGTTGATCTTGTCTATATTAACCGTAGATTTTTGGACTTGGAGTACTTCAGAAAGGGTTGATATAATGACCCTTTCGTACCGGTCTGTTATAGCAATCAACTTATTAACTGGAGAGAAAGTGACACTTCATTCAAAACTAGTGAATGTGTGAGGATAAAGTAACTTATCATAAGAATTCTTATAATGGGAGGTAGTTGGATAGTGTTCCAACAGTAGTTGGATGAACACAAAATATACAATTGCATATTCCAGGAAATAAACTACAGACATAATTTCATTCTGTGCAGAGAAAGAGAGAGAGAGAGAGAGAGAGAGAAGAAAGTAGGCTAAAAGAGCTTAGAAATTAGAAAAGCTATTGGAGACTAGCCTTTGGCTAGCTGGTGTCTCCGCCTCCAGACCCCCGCATTTGCTCGGCTTATGGCCTCTCGTCTCTTACGCATCAGCCTTTGCATCAATAGAGAATTTCGTGCATTTACTCTTTTAACATTTCATGAATTTGCTCCAGCTGGGGGCTTCGCCCCTAGACCCCCGCGTGTACTCAGCCTACGACCTCGCATCTCGTAAACCCACAATTCTGTCGAATTCCAAGTACCTTTTCCTATTTCAACTGTCTAAAATATAAGATTCTGTATCCCAAGAAACGACCCATTTAAATAACATGGGAATTTCTTCATTATTCCTTTAACCCCTTAAAAACTAAAAATATTCACTTCTGGCAATTTTCCAGTAGATTGGTTCCGAAAAGCTACAATCATGGTAAATTTAATCATTGTACCCCTACAGGAAGTGCCCAATAATGTACCCCTACAGGTTGGCGAACTCGGACCGGCGTTTAAGTATTCGTTTTATCGCGGATACGCTAGGAATCGATAAAATAGTTGTTCACAAAATCATCACCGAGGATCTTGGGATGAGGAAGATTTGCGCCAAGCTCGTCCTGACGAACGAGCGAATGCAGAACCGTGAGGCCGTTTCGAAAGATTTTTTGGAACGCATTCAAGAACACCTCAGTTTTTAGATCATGTAGATAATTGCATCTTCGAGTACGACCCCGAAAGAAAACGGCAGAGCCCCGAATGGCACACTCCGCAGTCGCTTTAAGAGAGAAAAAAGAAAAGTCCAAGTCCAGTAGCGATATCTGTAATTTTGTTTTCAGGATTTATTCTCCTTACTTAAAGTACAGACACTGTAGATGCAGTAAAACCTTGTTTAACTCACAGGAACTAGGAACAAATAACATAATAAATTGAAAGCATAAACAGCTAATGCATTTTGCAGTTGCGATTCACATACACACATTCCGACTCACATTGAGCAAATAAAGATGTATATTTTCTTGAAGTAAATAGTGTAATAATTTTTGATCTACTTATATTTTAAATAGCAAAACGTTAGCATCTTATATAATTTTATAACTGTTTAATTCGGGTAATTTTACAGATCAGCAGATAATATTGCACTTATCGCTTGCTTAATTTTCGTATCAATGTTGCGCGAAGTAGATGATCCGTTAGTGCTTACTTCACAATTAATCTTCAACGTCGTTTTAGTTATACACATTAATTAACATGTTGCGGTATTTCAACAAATTAGTTACGCGAGGATTTTCCTGAAAGTAATTATTACTGTTGTGATGATATCGTAATTTGCTAGATGGTAATTGACGTATTTTCAGTCTAATTGGTAAGGAAAAAATGAAATGAAATCTTTGAGTTTTACGTCCCACGGTTATGCCGGTTAGGCTAAAGGAGACGGTGATGATGATTGATGAATGAAATGGTGGAATGAAGAAAGTGGGGAGGAAACGGGAGAACCCCGAGAAAACCCACGAGCACGGTGTAATTGGTAAGGAGACAAGTGGAACGCTTCCTTCGTTAATTGCATCTTTAAGCTCTCCTGTTCGGTTATAACGTTCATCTTCAGTTCACACTTCGTTATATATATATATATGCCCGAAGTTCGTTTTGATGTACTAAAGAATAACTTAAACGTAAATCACTAATGAACTGTTCAAAATGACATAACACAGAATACAATATATACGAATTTATGTATTTTTTCGAAAATACTTTAACATTTACCTTCGTAATTTTTGCAAAATATCTTCTTTTTAAACGAATATACTCTCATTCACAATGGCTATCTTTTATTATGTTCTAAATTAACTATGTAAAGCATACATATTTATGTCTAGCCCAAACTAAAGAACATAAATAGGTAGATGTGGCCATAAAAGAAAATATCATACACTACGGACCCTTGTCCATAGTAACATGTACATATTATCGGTATACGGTTTCAACCACTTTTTTCTGTCGGTTTATTCACAAGATCAAGTCACTCATAAATGTCGAATCATTCTATTAACACATTTTGCACTTCCGGTGCAAAAAGTTCTAAAATTGAAATAAGACCAATTGATAAACAGGTTGTTTATGTAGAACTTTTCTACTTAAGACACCGATTTATTAATCTTAGTTCAATTTACTTTTATTAAATTAATGTGTCAGACATTTTCGACGTATTTTCTTTTAATACTTTTGTTTTAATACTAGTTCATTTACATATAAGGGCTCAGTTGTTCACATTAAAGTAGGTGTCGCTATATATTGATTATAGCATGTTTATATTTTATGTGCATCAGAGATTTTGGTGTCCCCTCGTTGTACGAGGGTCACTACGAAAGTTTAGAGATATGCATTGTTGTGGCACAGTATTTGAATTCCAACAATTGCGTTCGGTAGTGGTTCTCCGAGCGAAGAAGTGAAGCAAGTTTCAATTCGCCTTGCTTATCGGCGTGGCCGTATCGCCTTCACTTGTTTGTTCATGTAAGCAGTATTCGGCTGTCTAGAATGGAGCTCGAAAGGGGACATTTTCAGGCAATGATCCTTTACGATTTCAGAAGTGGTTTGAACGAGACACAAAGCCTTGACCGTTGGCAGGGGGCATTTAGGGACCTTGCTCCTTCCCGTGCTACAATTTTTCGGTGGTTTGGTGAATTAAGAAGAGGCCGTACATCGCTTAAAGATGAAGAGAGAGCTGGACATCCGGCAACAGCTGTGTCAGATGAAAACATTGCCGCTGTGGAACAAATGATTCGAGAAAATCCTCGAACAACTTTCAAAGACATTGAATCTACAGTGAACATTGGATCACCAGCAGTAACAAAAATTCTTCATGATCATCTTCGGCTCAGGAAGGTTTCATCTCGTTGGGTGCCTCACACTTTGACTGAACAGCAGAAGCGCATGCGTGGAATGGTATGAAGAAATGCTTGCAAGATTTGATGGAGGCAATTGTCGACGCGTCTCTGACATTGTTACTGGTGATGAGACTTGGATCTATCAATTTGACCCTGAAAATAAACGCCAGTCTACAGTTTGGATCTTTCCAGACGAAAATCCACCCACGAAAGTGAAGCGACCGCGAAGTGTGGGGAAGTAGATGGTCGCAACTTTCTTCTCCAAATCTGACCATGTTGCAACTGTTCCACTTGAAGAATAAAGGACTGTTACTGCTCAGTGGTACACCACTATTTGCCTAACAAAAGTGTTCAAGAAGCTTCGGGAACGGCGTCCAAGAACTTGATTGCGTGGTATCCTGCTTTACCATGACAACGCGTCCGCACACACGGCCAACATCAAATTCAGTTTTTAGTATCTACGGAAGTCAAACTTATGACTCATCCGCCGTATAGCCCTGACCTGGCCCCGTGTGATTTTTTTCTGTTCCCCAGGATCAAAGATCGCATGCGTGGGAAGAGATTTTGCAGCATTGAAGAAGCTGTAGTGGCTTACGAGAATGAACTTGAAGAAAAAGACTGGCAACTCTGCTTCCAAAAGTAGTTTTCGAGGATGCAAAAGTGTGTACAGTGTAATGGTGAAGACTTTGAGAAAATGTAAGTGTTAAATTGATTTTAAGTGTGTAAGTTATTTCACATCTCAAAACTTTCGTAGCGACCGTCGTACCTGTGCATGTTACGTGAATTAATGTCTGTGTTTTGCAGGTGTGTGAATGGGAGACCAGTGTATTTAGTAGCAGCCACACTTCGACCTGAAACAATGTATGGCCAAACGAATTGTTGGGTTAGACCTGATATGAAGTACATTGCATTCAACACTTCTTCGGAGGAGATATTTGTCTGCACTCGTCGAGCGGCAAGAAACATGTCTTACCAAGGATTTTCTAAAGTTGAGGGTAAAGTTGATGTGATTCTGGAATTGACTGGTGAGGTAAATTTCTTTTCGAGTTTGGTTTGTCTTTATTATTATTTGTAGGGATACATACAAAAGTTTTCTAAATCTAATGGTCTATTTTGTAAAAGAATTTTATTTAAAAGGAAAAGTATCCTTTAAAAAGTCATGCCTTCTCGTCAGTCAGCATATTTAGGTATCAGGAGATAATACTGTCTGAGTGTTAGTAGATCATGTATTCATGAAACACATTTTTGTATTTTTCTTGAATGACATTAAGTTTACGAGGCATAAGGGAGCACACTTCCTTCAGTAAAATGTGCTTAATATTGGGTCATGCTGCCTTTTGCTTTGAGAATTGCAGAAACTTTCCGGTAGAGACTCACCGTAAATCTGTATGCAGTGTTGCCAATTTTAGGGATAAGACGCTAAATCAGGGGTGTGCAACTTGGGACAGTGGGCGGGCCAATCACAGAGCACTAAATGACGTTGTGGGCCACACTGTAGGTATATGACTTTTACGACAATTCAGTACTATAGTATTAAATGATGGAACATGTTTCATCGTAATTTACATCACAACACAAAACAACTGTTATACTGGTAACCAAAATATTTACTCACTAAAGAGCAGCAGAATAATGTATTTAGAATTTTGTCGGTACATCTAGCAATCCTTATACCGAGGGAAATTTCCCCCAAGTACCTGCGCTTGCCAAGTGCTTGTTTTCAGTTTCACTAGTATGAAGCTGACATTGTGCAGTTTTTCCTCGGTTCTTGAGCAAGTAATTTACAGTGCAGTGACGCATAAGAAAGAAAGGAAAAACAAGCGTAGGAAGATGTAACAGTTTCAGATTTAAAGTAGTGGTCTTAATTTTTTTATCTCTTCATTGCATTTTAACTTGAAAAATGTAGCATGAAAAGCAGTGTACAGCAGGCATGTCGAACTAGCGGCGCTTAACTCATTTTCCTACAACCCTTGGTTCACCCGGAGAAAATAATAAAAAATATGCTTAAAAGATATAAAAGGAAAACATAATTATTACAGATTTGAAGATCAGGTAAAAATCATTCGAAATCTCCACACACACACTTCCCAACATGAGCTAAGTACAAAACAATTTTAAGAGAGTCTTGTTATGTACAAAACGTTTGCCGAGATGATGATACTTGCCTGCACGGTTTCTAGAAACCCCAAATTTGCAACGTGCCATTTCCATGTTCGTAGTACATGTGAGTAAACAACTTTCCTCACTTACGGAAAGGTACAAGTTTCGTGTGAGATTTCGGTTAATACATTCATCTACTCCCTGTTCTGAGAATCGCTAGTGCGAGCACTTCGCCTTCACATATCCGAATGCTGGTTGCAGGAAGAACATACCAGGTGTAGGGTAAGAAATAATAGGCGTAATAATAATAATAATAGGCATCCCATTTATTCCTTCTATTTTTTTAAGGGACTGTAATATTAGGTTAGATTTTATGTAATTTTTTTTTACTTTTTAAGTACATCAAGATTTTTTCTATCTGCATTATCATACATTGATAATTATAGTTGGTACTGTGTCAGCGTTGAACTTACAGTACTAAGTCCTGTGGTTTAACAACATAGTCTTCTAATATTTATAGCTTGCATGAATTAAAGCGTAATCACTTTTCATATTCGTAATTATTTAAAATTTCGGTATTTGAATTTGTTTCCTCAACTGAATTTTTTATGTTCTTTAAAAGGATTTGTTGGGCATTCCACTGAAGGCTCCGCTCACTTTCAATGAAGTGATCTATACACTGCCTATGCTAACTATCAAAGAAGACAAAGGAACAGGGGTTGTTACAAGTGTACCTTCTGATTCTCCAGATGATTTTGCAGCTTTGCGAGACCTGCAGAAGAAGCAGGCGTTACGGGAGAAATACGGAATCAAAGATGAAATGGTGTTACCCTTCGAACCGGTAAGTGGTTTTTCATTCTGCATAACAAATGTTATTATATAATTTGTTATTATTTATATTTGTGATTATCATATATCGTCCATATTAAAAATCTTTTCTATGTATTGATTGAAATTCGTGGTGGACGACGACCTCCTCCTCCTCCTCCTACTACTACTACTACAACTACTACTACAACAACAACAACAACAACAACAACAACTACTACTACTACTACTACTACAACAACAACAACAACAACAACAACAACAACAACAACAACAACAACAACAACAACAACAACAACAACAACAACAACAACAACAACAACAACAACAACAACAACAACAACTACTACTACTACTACTACTACTACTACTACTACTACTACTACTACTACTACTACTACTACTACTACTACTACTACTACTACTACTACTACTACTACTACTACTACTACTACTACTACTACTACTACTACTACTACTACTACTACTACTACTACTACTACTACTACTACTACTACTACTTCTTCTTCTTCTTTTCTTCTTCTTTCACTCCCTGTTTTCGCCCCGGGCCTTTTCCTGATTCCTCTTCGTATTTTCCAACAACAATAGGAGAGAGGAAAATATAGTTCGAGTTCGAGATTTCAACGGATTTACATGTTTCGTCGTCCCTATAAATTTAATTTAGTACATAAATTTAGTTTTTGATATAAATGTAGTTTCATTGAAAGTAAACGCTCATCCTCCGTTTGTTCTCCTAGGGAATCCATTCCGGCAGAGCTCTGTCTGTCGTCAACTTATAGTAGTACAGATTATTAATACAAAATTTTAAGGTTTTACGCGTAATAATTTCGAAAATCTATTGAAGAGTAAGGCAGTGGATTTATTGTTTCAGTAATACTTAATTGTTTTCCAGATCCCAATCATCGATATTCCTGAACTTGGTACCTTAAGTGCTATGACTGCGTGTGAGCAGCTGAAAATCCAAAGTCAAAACGACAGAGAGAAACTGCACGAGGCCCATGAGTTGGTATACTTAAAAGGATTCTATGATGGGGTGAGTATTTGAGTACATCAGATGAAATATTGCTATAAATTTCCATTACAGGTTTGATAGGTGCTTAGAGTACATACCAGAGTACACAGTATGTTTACCGTAGACGCATCCAGCTACGTTCTTCTTTTTACGTTAATGAACATACTGTTAGCAATTTTTTTTTTCCATATTTGATGCAATGCAGGGTGTCAACTGATACTGGAAATACTTAAAATACTGGAATTTAATTTTGATACTGGAGATACTGAAAATATACTGGAATTTTGATCCACATACTGGAAAAATTATGAAAGGTACAAATATTATCATTCTTTATAATAATCTATGGGGGCTGCGGTGGCTCAGTGGTAGAGCGTTCTCCGCTGGTGCTTGGGGTTCCGTGTTCGATACCAGCCCCCGCCAAGTGAACTTTGTGGTGGTCAAATACCGTGTGCGTAGGTTTTCTCTGGGTTCTCCCGTTTCCTCCCACTTTCTTCATTCCACCATTTTCACTCATTACTCATCATCACCTTCTCCTTTAGCCTAACTGGCATAACCGTGGGACGTAAAACTCACAGGGTGTCTAGCAGTCGGGAAAATCGGGAAAGTCGGGAATTTGTCTTAAATTTAAAATTGGTCGGGAATTCGGGGATTTTTCTGGAATTTGCGAAAAAAAAAGTCGGGAAAAATGGAATTAAATTCCACATGTTGGAAATGATGCTGACGCTTGTCGGAGCGACTCCGATAAACCTCGCGTTCCTAAATGCATCTTTTTTTTTTTTTTTTTTTTTTTTTTTTTTTTTTTTTTTTTTTTTTTTTTTTTAGTGTTCCTAAATACATCGCGATCCATCTCAACCGTTTTTCTATTTTCTACGTAGAAGCGGTTACGTGGTACGCGTTGCATCTCGTACACCGTGGATTTTCTGCGATTTATGTGAGGCGCGCGGTTTGTCTCCTGCTATGGTGCTGGGGGAAGAAGAGTGGTGAGTGAGTGTTTGACAACATTGTTTGCTGACAGCAGAAAAGTTTTTGCGTTTCAAGAATAACGGGTGGTTAATTGGGCGTTGCATCGTACTATGCGTATATAATATTTAGTATAAATTAAATGTTGGATCGTTTTCCACGTAAGTTTACCTGGGCAATGATTTTTTAAATAATTCAACACTTTAAAGGCTAGTTGTTTTAGTGTCACGGCAAACCACATGCCATTTCTTACTTTGCAATGAATTACAGGCATATCAATTTTGAGTATTCAACATTCCTGCCGTCATAATTAAGTTTATTTTACCAACTATTACAACAACAACAACAACAATAATAACAAAGACCTAAGCAAAGTTTTCCTAAGCTAAAGACAGTAATATGTTTGAAATGTTCTGCTCAAAATAAATGTTTACTTTATTGTGTACCTCATTTTTTAAAATTTAAAAACAAGTTATTAGAATGTAGTAACTTGAACTAATACACAAAGTTGGGCAAGATTTTACTTTGTGCAGAACAGTAAGTGTAACGTTAAGAATTCTAGTATATTTTAAACCTGACTTAATTAACTTTAAATAATCTAACGTAGGCCAACCACGTGGAAATTTGGACAAAAAAAAAAAAAAAAAAAAAAAAAAAGAAGCAAGATTTGGTTGAAACAGTTTGAAGTAAGTTTAATTTACGTTAGGTTAGGTTAGGTTAGGTTAGCGTTTATTTACGTAATCGTCGATTAGGCCACGAACTAGCTCAGCACCGAACATACTCGTGTAGTCTTGCCATGATTTATCATGATTTGCCAAAGAGCTCAAATGGATGTAAGTGTACGATTCTGGGACGATAACACGAACAGAGTCAGAACACGGTATTTGAATTCTGTTTTTATGAATCATAGTACAGCTACAGACCTACTACAAGGTTTGCAGAATGTATTGCAATCGCTTGATCCATTTAAGCTTTTGCAAGTTTCAATGGATGGGCCAAATGTAAATTGGGCGCTTTTACGGCTAATGAAAGAGGAACGTTGTGCCTTCCCTTGGTACAGACGCTCCACAGCTCCTTGAACTTGGCTCGTGTGGTCTTCACGTTGTTCACGGTGGTTTTAAGACTGGCATACAAAAAACTGGATGGGATTTGATTTCTGTTCTTAGAACCTTGTATAACTTGTAGGAAATGGTACCAGCAAGGCGTGCCCAGCATTCTGAAATAACAAGTTCGTCATTGTTTTCACTTCCATTTTGCCATATTCGTTGGGTAGGAAATGCGAAGGTAGCCAAGCGAAGCCAAGAAATATTACCGCATGTGAGATAGTATGATGAAACGGTTAAGGGAACAGACAAAGAACCCAATTGTAAGTTTCAGAATAGTAGCTAGATATTTGAACAAGTTGCCCTATGCAAAATTAGCATTTTTTTCAATCTCTTGCTGAGGACTGTGAGCCTTTCCTGACTGAATATCAGTCAGACACTCCTATGACTCCATTTTTGCATGGTAACCTTACTCAGTTATTGAAAGTATTGATGTCTCGCTTCGTTAAAAAAGAAATAATGGACAGGAAGAGTATCAATGCTATTGATGTTATGGAGAAGAGTGAAAACTTACATATTAATTTAATTCGTATCAAGGAAATTGACCTTGGGTATGCAACTAGGTCAGCACTGAGGAGATGTACAGAAGTTAGTGAAAAGAAAATGTTGTGTTTCCGAAAGCAGGTACGTGAATGTTATCAACATTTAGTGTCCAAGCTGCAGGAGAGGTACCCGCTAAAATATTCCCTTACAAAAGCGCTGACGTTTCTTAATCCCTTAACCGTTGGTCATTCACAGGAAGAAACTGTTAAACAAATGAGAGCAACGTTCGAAATTTTAGTGCAGAGTAATATTGTCTCAGCGTCTGATGCAGAAAAGGCAGACAGAGAATACAATGCTCTAGTAGATCAGACACATATGCGGGAGAAAATGGAGTCGTACAAAAGAAATAAACACAGACTTGATGACTTCTGGATGAGTGTGTTACCACCAAATGATGTATATCTGTGCAAAATAGTAAAGATATCCCTAATTCTTTCCCACGGTAATGCAGCATTAGAAAGGGGTTTTTCGGTAAACAGGGAAGTAGTACTTGAAAATTTGTCAGAGGATTCTTTAGTGGCGTAGCGTGTAGTGTATGATGCTGTCAATAAGGCTGGTGGCATACAAGCCCTTCCTATCCCAAAGCAGATGATTCTATCAATGAGAAACCCATACGCGAGATTCAAGGAAGGCGAAGAACACCGCAGAAAAGTGATGTCAGAAAAAGATCGCAGGGCCGCTGAAAAAAGAAGAGTAGAACAGAGACGAAAGGAACTTGAAGCAAAGAAACAGAAAATCGTAAATCGGTTGTCAGAACAGGTTGCTACCATAGAGGAGGAGATCAAAAAATTGCATGATTAGATTGTTTCATTGCATATATGAAGGGGACATTCTATGATCAGGTAAGAACTTGTACACTTTTTCATTACATTCAACCTTTCCTAATTTTACGAAAACATTTTTTTTAGAATGAGTCGGGAAAAATTTGGAAATGGTCGGGAAAAGTCTGGAAAATGTCGGGAAATTGCTGAGAGAAATTTGCTAGACACCATGAACTCAGAGATTCTTTATAATCTACCCTGGATTTTTGAACTCCAAAAGTCCAGGGTAATAACAATCTTGCATTATAATTAGAATAGAATAATACACAATTATTTATATAAGTTTTAATATAAGTTATTAGTACATTTGAGGCGCCTAGTATCAAAAGCCGCTTTTTTTTTTTTTTTTATTTTTTTTTTTTTTTTTAAATACTGAAATTGAGTTATATATCGCTTGTTACGTTTCATCTAAAGGAATTCCATGGAAACAGTATTTTGTTTAAAAGCTTAATATTTCATACTAAAAATCTAATTCAAATATGGGACTTTGTACGCGGGTATATAGAGCAGTGCTGTCCAAATGGCGGCTCGCCAAACCATTTACTGCGGCCCACAGAGCTCTCGCGAATTACGATTGTTATTACTGATACTTTCATATATTCATTCTTTTAATGTTTCCACTCTTCTTTCGAAATAAGGCATTCATTTAGCGCTTCTGTACAACAGAAAGACGTGGGCATCCATTGCAACATGTTTCTCTTACTTTTGTGAGTTTGGTCGAAAAACAATGTCAATGTTTGGTAGCATTTGTTTCTGTGAAAGTGCATTTTCCAGCATCAAGATTGTGAAGAATCGCTTCAGAAGCTGCCTTGTAGATTATTCTTCTCTACATCTCCGACTCGCAACAACAGGAATGGATGTAGATATCCCAGTCCTTGTTAACGCTGCGAGTCACCCTCATTTGTCACACTGAATAGATAGGCCTATGTAATATTTCAAATACATTTTTATTCTTTTCTTTTGTAGTATAATAATAATAATAATAATAATAATAATAATAATAATAATAATAATAATAATAATAATAATAATAATAATATTAATAATAATAATGTCATTATTATTATTATTATTATTATTATTATTATTATTATTATTATTATTATTATTATTATTATTATTATTATTATTATTATTATTATTATTATTATCTGCGGCCCTCTACCTTACTAGTAAAGGCGGTGATGGCCCTCAGGCTCACTACAATTGGACACCACTGATATAGAGCTTCACTGCACGTTTTCCGAGATTACTAGAAACTAAGGGAAATGGATGTCGCGGATTTTGATACTAGGCGCCTCATTTGAATAATACAAATAATGCTCTTGGCTCGCTGTATCAGGCCTCCGAGCAGGGTGTCTACGGGCCATGAAAGTCATGAATTGAGATTGTCGGTCAAAGGCAAGTAGTGAAATTGAGCTTCAGATAATGGAAAAAGTGATTTTATAGAACAATACTTATGTAATACAGTACAAGTACTGAAATAATAAATTGTGATTTTTCTTAATGATCCGGCGTTAAGAGGTGACGCCAACCCTGTTAGGGTTGCAGATAGTCACTAAGTTCCCCCTTTCTACTAATACTGTTCTCAGTTTCAGCTTTTTTCCTTTTTTCTTTTTTCAATACCTCACGTAGAATAACAATGAAAGCATTATATTATATAGACCAAGAGGGTGATAACTCACCCCCCCCCCCTCCCAGGGAATTTTGCTACTATATTAGAAATGTTCCTTAGGGTCCTTAGAATTAAAAAATAATTGTTGGTCAACATATAAGTGCAACACCTGGGTCCTGGGGCCCTTAACCCTTTAGCACCTGTGTATATTTACAGGCATCGATGTGATATCTTTAAATGCCCGTAGATCAGACCGTTAGTGCAACACTGGAACAAGTTATACCTCGATCGATTTGTAAGACTGTAGGCTTTCAGTTTACGTTATGAACGGGATTTTTAATTGAGGGATATTTAAGAAAATTTTCCCTAAAAACGTACCTTCTCGCGATTCTTTTAGTTATTATGTGGCAACACTGCAAACTACGTAAATAATAAAATATATTTGTGTCCCATTTCATTTTCCACTTACACTGAAAATTTCATCTTGATCCAACAAATAGCAGCAAAGGAATTTAGATAGATTTTCATGAAAGTACAAGTATGACTTTGTGTCAATGTACAGTTATTACGTGGCAACACTGCAAGCTTCGTGAATAATAAAATGTATTTATATGTACTATTCTATTTTCAACTTAAACTGAAACTTACGTCTTGATCCATCAAATAGCAGCAGAGGAAATATGTATTTTATAGTCTTCACAATTTTTTCATAATAATTGATTTTCATCGAAGTATGAATAGGACTTTTTGTCAATGTTCCGTTTTATTTTTCTATAGAAAACAAGTGATACAAATTATTTTAGTTGATTTTCTTATTCGTTATATTATGACAGATTCCCCGTACCGAGAAATCCCCCAGGAAGGTTTTATGGTTTGTTCGTCCATGGTATAATATAAATAATTTAAAAGCAATAATTTACTATTGTGCGGTTACATTATGTTCCTTTGAAAATACTTGTTGTTCTGCTATTCTACAATGAATACATTTCCAAACATGTCTGCTGATATGTGAAGTTTTCTTATTACATGTGCACACAGATAATCGCAGTTAATATAGTATGTAATATGTACTTTTTAATTGTCGTAATATTAAAGAATTTGTTATATTCTTTGTGTTCTTGTCTGTCTGTAAGTTGATAATAGTAGCATATTCGCCCTGAAATTCACTTGTTCTCAGTTATCCTGGAAAAGAATGACAAACAAAAACAAGCCATTCAGATAGACGACAATTGCAACAAGAAAAAGGATTACTGTTGTGAAAAATCGAAAATTCTGTGTAATACATTACGCATTAAACGAAACTGAAACGACGACAAATTTCATTTAAAAAAAATAAAAAACCACACTTCCATAAGAACTTTCAGGGCAAAGTACTGCGGCAAGAAACTGACACTGCAAAACTGCAGCGCTTAACATTAAATTGCATCCGAATTCCTACAGAATACGACACAAACAAATACGGTCTATCCCTGGGACTACCAAAGTTTCATAACATTACCACGATTGCTTAGTCAGTCTGCTGAATCATGTGTGGCGAAAAATTGTACACTTTTAGTGGATAATTCACCATATTTGGAGCGTACTGTTATACGGCAGTATGTAGCAGACATCCTGTTTAACGAGGAGCAGTACATATTTGGCCAGAAATAGAGCTAAAATTGGGATCACGAAAAAAGGGAAAGGGTGTTTTATGGGAAACTCTAGTGACATGTGTCACTAGAATAGCTGAACGTATCATTAAAGGAACACCTATTCGATAGGAAGACGAATCGTTACTGTTACAGATTCAAGAAGTGGATTTCATAGCAACCGAAATGAGGTACCACAACTTGTACCATATCATCTAGCTGAAATTGTTCATGGAAGAAACATACCTAAAGATAGATTATTATGAAAATTGTGAAGACTATAAAATACATATCTCCTCTGCTGCTATTTGATGGATCAAGACGAAATTTTCAGTTTAGGTTGAACATAAAACAGAACACCTAAATACATTTTATTATTCACCTAGTTAGCAATATTGCCACGTAATAACTAAAAGAATCGCGAGAAGGGACTTTTTTAGGGAAATTTTCTTAAATATCCCTCAATTATTTTTCCTTTGTACGTAGAAATGTCTCGTTCGTTACGTAAACTGAAAGTCTACCACTCTTCCAAATCGATCGAGGTATAACTTGTTCCAGTGTTGCACTAACGGTCTGATCTACGGTCATTTAAAGATATCCCATCGATGCCTATAAATATACACGGGTGCTAAAGGGATAAGAGATCTAGGGCCCAGGTGTTGCACTTATATGTTGACCAATAACTATTTTTTGATTCTAAGGACCCTAAGAAACATTTCTAATATAGTGGCAAAAGTTCCCCGGGGGGGGGGGGATCACCCTCTTGGCCCTTGGTCTATGCAATGCTTCAAGTACAGTATACAGGCTGCAAACTAGTCAGTAAAGTCAGTGAAAATATGCCCAATGATGGAAACTGAGGGCCAGTTTTAATGCTTGGTATGGGTGTGACACATTGCTTATGTAAAGATTTCAGTGCTTTCATGAGTACCTACATATACCTAATCATTTGTATTTCAAAGAAATCAAGGCTAGCTAAATTTATTAAAAATAAAATATTGACTTGATGGTAAACTAATTACAAACCTGAAATCATCAAAGAGTATGATTATTCCTAAAAAACTTTAAAAAAAAATCATTGTATTAGACACTGGAATTTTTCTGTTAGTTATACTGAATATACTGGAAATATACTGGAATTTTGAAATTGAAATTCAGTAAACACCCTGCAAAGTACTCAAAACTAGTTAACAAAAGTCTTTAGTGTAATGTTACAGATATTTTTAACTCAATGACAATATTTCAGTAGTACACTGATTTATTTAGGTAATAAAATTGTGCATCAACATTAAGACAATTCCAAAATCGTTTAGAATTTGATAGAACTCTGAACAAGTTTATAATCCCCTGCAAAAATGAAGCACAGAATCATTAGATACATGAGAACTAAAGTAGATACAGGGTTCAGATTTCGTAGTTCAATTGGCGACCAAGTTCTTAAGGTCTGTTTTATTGTTGTAGGTAATGATTGTTGGTGAGCACAAAGGAAAGAAAGTGCAAGAAGTGAAGAAGTTGTTGCAGAAGCAGTTAATTGATAAGAACGAAGCAGTATTATATATGGAACCAGAAAAACAAATCATATCAAGGTTGGTACATTGAAATAAACTTCATTCTTTAGTTTCTAAAGGATGTTTTGTTCAGTTTCGTTTTCACTTTTTTCTTTTTCTTTTTTTCTTTCTTTCTTTCTTTTTTTTTTTTAAATGAACATTTCAAGTAGAACTTGAAAACAAATAGGTTTCCAGTACGTTGAGTATTCCCGATTTCTTCAATGTTGTGAAAATATAATGCTTAGCTCTGGAATAATTTATTCATATAATTATCAGGGATAACCAATAAACATAGTATTGTGTGAAACAATGCGAAAAGAAGTCTTTTTGCTTTTTAGTTTGAATTTTGTTTCGAAAGGAATCGATACATTATCGAATGTTCCATCTTCGTATTGTATTACTGAAATCTGGTTATTAGATTAAGGCGTTTGAACTAATATTTTTGATTTTGAACGAGATCCGTCGTTTACTTTTCAGATCAGGGGATGAATGTGTTGTAGCCTTATGTAATCAGTGGTACCTGAATTACGGGGAAGAAAAGTGGAAGGCCTTAGCTGAAAAATGTCTGAATAATATGAATACTTATCATGATGAAGTGAGGAAAAATTTTATTGCCACATTGAACTGGTTACATGAATATGCTTGTTCGCGGACCTATGGATTAGGTAAGTTCCCTGCAAGTCTAGCTTTATATACATATATCGGGTGTTCTAAAAATGGCGCTCATGGACCACAGAACACTATTCTACAGGCCAAAATAAAACGAAAATGCTATATGATGGTATGCCCTCCGGGGCCTTCCTCAGCCGCTATGGGGAATCAAAATTTCACAATGTGACAACGTCGCAGATTAACTTGGAGCCACTAGCATTATTCTATGAATCCATCAAGCAGTTACACCGATTGTTACACTAATAGATGGTGCTAGTGTCAATCAATATCGACTTTAGCTGCCATCTGGAAAGAATCGATATAACTATTTGATAGATTGGTAGATCTAATATATGGTTCTTTATTTGTGACATTGCCACATAGTGTCATTCGTGTCGCCAGACGAGGACTCGGAAGGTAAACAAATATACTGTTCTACTTTATTTTGACTTGTAGAATAATGCTCTGTGGTGTGTGCACAGGGAAATCTGGATGCTAAATTGGCGGTGATATCTCTCTCTCTCTCTCTCTCACACTCTCTCTCACTCTCACTATTGGAGAGTTCCTTCAATCAATTGAACTTTCAGCTATAGGGCCAGCTTTTTGTTTTGTACTTCCTAAATTCAAGTATCTACTGTGTTGGATTGCTTCTTCAAATTTCCAGTAAGTAGCTGGTCTGTACTGATTCAGAGAATAGAGCTCGAAAACAGAGAAATGGTGTCACTGGTATTTCAGTTGATTGGAGCAACTACTAAGCAGGAAATCATGGTTCTAAGTCCCACCAGTTTAGAGTCCAGATTTTCTTATTTCATCGTTGATAGAGGTGTAATTTCGCCATTTCTGTCAGCTTGCGTTGATACTCTTTTAATACTTCCCATTCTGAAGCCTTAGTATTCGGACCCAAGAGGAACAGGAATGGGGAATGGCGGAAACTTCATAACGAGGAACTACATAATTTAGACCATTTACCAAACATTGTTATGGTCATGAAATCTAGGAGGCTCAGTTGGGCAAGTCATGTAGCCAGAATAAAAGAAAGTAGGAAGACTTTGAAATATTTAACTGGAAATTCAATTGGAAAATGGCCGTTACGAAGACTAGGCGCTAATGGGAGGGCAGTATTAAGATGGATCTCGCAGAAATAGGAATACAAAGAAACTGGAACCAGTTCGCTAAGGATAGAATCGATGGAGAGGTTTTGTGAACATGGCATTGAACGTCCGGATTTCATAGGCCATACAGTTAGTTTTATCTTTAGTATTGTGACTTGGTAATTTTGTCAGTGGAATTTCCTTTTATTTTATTACGACTCTTATCACTGCTATCAGTTTACTAAAAGTAACTTGTCTTTGTAGTGTTGTTTCCATCGTCGTTCTCTAATTATAGTTTTATTTTACCACTATAATTTAAGTAAAACTTAAATTATATGAAATGCGACAAAAACTATCACACTTAAGGAGTGTTCTAATATCTAATTCGTACGTACAGTTATGGTAAAGAAAGACAAATGGAGAGTGTCAGAAATATTCGATGCCTATATATAATAGAGTGGACCGTAAATCAATTGAAGAAAATGAATTATTTATCAACTGTGAAATTACAACAATTTGTATCATAACATTAAGTTAGGTTCGAAAGTTTGATTACCTAAATCAAGTGCCCAAAGTGTTCTCCATTTTCAATACACAAATCATATCTTTTAAGCACAGAAGAACATATTACATCACTAATGTTGTTTGATAGTAATTTATTAAATTCAGAAGAATATGCTCTTTCAAATGCACTAGATCCGGTTTTATTTTGATTTATTTATTTATTTTTCAGAAAAAAAAAGTCATTATTCTCAGACAGAAAAGTCTATTAGGCTGAGATCCATTGAACGCAGTAGCCATTTAGTGGTACATCGTCTGCCAATCAACTCATTAAAAGTGTCATTTAAAGGATCTCTCACAACGTATTAATTGTAAACTTATTTAATTATAAATGGAACAAGGTTTAAATTCTTTGTAAAATCACTTGTCAATTGAGAACTGAATAACTGTTAGTGTCAAGGAATTTATGGTCCATGCTGTATAGAATGAGTTAGTGGTATCATGGTAAGGACTCTATTTAATAGCCCAAAATCCATTATTTCAGGTACAAAACTACCATGGGACGAAACATGGTTAATTGAATCTCTATCTGATTCATCCATGTACATGGCATATTATACGGTTGCCCATTTTCTCCAAGGAGGCACTTTCAATGGGAGAGGTCCAAATGCAGCCGGAATCAAGTAAGTGCTTCTAATTATATTAAAAGTATCAGCGTAGTAGATATATAGGAGCTTTTTTCTTCCTTGATAGACTTACATATTAGATATCTTTTACTTTACTCAGGTATATTAATAATACAAATATAGTGTTGCATTTAAAAATAAACAACAGAATTAATTAGTATGAAAAAAAATTTAAAATGGGTAATAACAATCGTGACTGGACTAAATGGGCTATGGCGAGTAAAAAAAAAAAAAAAAAAAAATAGTAGGGGGAAAACGAAGAAAATAATAGATTAAAGTTTAAATATTAGTCACTTATTTTCTGGTGAACTTACTTTCAATCGTCGATTGTGTAGTCTGAAAGATCTACGGAAATATAATCAGTAATTCACATGGTTTGAATTGTGAAGTATCTTAGCTACTTAATACAGCAATGTAATTAATCAGAACTTTCAGAACTTTATTCGCCAGGAGTTCAGCTTCTAGATATTTGTGCGTAACTACTTCATTTAAAGTAGTAGTACGATTTATTATTTGTAATCACTATAAACCATGTACTGCTCTACCTTTCAGGTAGTTGCACAGATGTTTTAATAATTAAGTTTTTCAATTATTTCTCTATTTTATAAGTTTAAAGTTATTTTCAAGATGCAACCGTATTATAAATCTGTACTTAAAAATTCTAAAAGCTCATTTCAGTTTACCATTTCATCTCCTAAATTAACACTTCTTTGAAGCATCATTGAAAAAAAAAGGTACAATATATGAATAAATTTTCAATTGTTGGAGAATTTATCTGTGTTTAAAAAGAATATATAAATGAGACGCTGAAGAAGATCATAGGTCAGTTTTTCAACTAAATAATTTAAGGTAATCTTCCTGTTGTGTATTTAAAATATTGATAAAGATGGTAAATACAGGAAACATGACGGAAGAGTAATAAGCTACGCTTCGGGGATTTGCTTCCCCGTTTCTTGTTATAATCCTCCGATGTTCAAAATAATGTAGACAGTTGGGATTTAACTAAATTTTAGTAAACTTCTTTACTGATAAATGTAGAGTGGATATTTCATAAGTCAATACAGGAGTGATCGACATTACCAGTTTTTAAAATTCAACTAAAGCATATATTTACGCAGTCACGTTAAATGCTTACACAGTCCTCAATCTTCAGAAATAGTGCTGAACTGTACCGTGAAGTGATAATATGTTAAATTGCATCTAGAATACAATAATATATTAATGTAATGGTAGGCAATTGCGTCCGGTGTTTGACGCATGTATAAATGTTTCTGTAAGGTATACGAGTAATTATAATATGTATACGTGAAAAGAGGCTCATTAATACTATTACTATTGAAGTGAGATGTTGCAGATGTAAGAATATGAACACGGATACTTGCTTTTATAGAGGACTAACAAATAAAACACTATTATTATTCGAACAACATAATTCATGTTACTAAAGAACTGGTCGCTTCTACTAGTAACATATAGAATGGCATATATATATATATCCATCTCTACTACTACTAATAATAATAACACTACTACTATCACTACTATTACTACTACTAATTACGATAGCAATACTAATACTATCCATAAATTGCAGACGAAGAATATAGGATCTATTGCATGTATTGACCTTGTGTTTCTGACCTTGTTCATGTATTCAGCTTGATATTAACAATATATCTAATTCTTTGTGACTTTGCCTTGAAACCTGTGATTATTTCTTACTTGTAGTCGTAGTATGTGTGTTTATCTGCATGCTGTTTTGTACGGTGTAAGTTACGTTTTGGTTTTTAATTTTTACCAAACGTTGTTAGAAAGTAGTACCATGATCTGCACTACATTCCATCAAAGAATTTGGAATCGGATAACCATAATTTTCCCCAGAAGAGGGTGGCGACTAAATACTGGGCTAAGTCTAGTTCTTCGTGGGATATCTCATGCTATGCTATGAGGAACTGAATTTATGGAAATAAAAAAAATCAAGTTGCGCATAAAATGATTTGTATCTACCTTTCCGACGACGTGAAGTCCCGTATTTCGTGAAAGTGGGATAGAGGAAGCTGCAGATCCCCTGTCTTATTTTGCGCGATTTGCTGTGGACGACGCGAAGAAAAGAGGGGCAGGACAACCAGATGTTATAGATACTACTAGATACTAGTACCAGATCCAACTAGAAACTAAGGTAAGTGTTCGGTGACATTCAAAATTGAAATTGTCATGAATAGTGCTCAAATAATCTATAAACGTACCTGGTCGTTAATTTCGGGTCATTTTAGTGTTCAAAAATTAACTTTTTCGAATATGCCATCGATGTTAAAGATAGTTAATTTCCGTTATTACATCTAAATATTTTCTACGGTTTGGAAAGGTCGGAGGGAGAAGTTTTTTCTTTGCAGCAGCGCTGATCTCTGAGATGGAAGTTCAATTCTAGCCTTGTGCGTGTATGAAAACACGCACTATGAATTGTTCGAATTCTTCAGTATAAAATTGATTCTCCCATACATATCCTATTTTCCTTATCCTATAGAAATTTTTCGTGAGATGTAAATTTAATTTCATTAATTTTCTGTCTATCTGCGAAACTTACAAAAGTCCTAATTGGGTAAATTATTGTTCCACTGGACGAGTTTCCGTGATATTTAAATATGTGAATCGTTTATTGTTACTTTAGAATGTAATTTTTCTCTTCCTACTTTTAGACCTGAACAAATGACTCCAGAGGTATGGGATTATATATTCTTCAGAAATGCTAAGTTTCCCAAGACAGATATACCAAAAAGCACACTCGACAGAATGAAAGCAGAGTTCGATTATTGGTATCCGTTGGATCTTCGGACATCGGGGAAGGACTTGATACAGAATCATTTGACGTTCTTTATTTATAATCATTGTGCAATTTGGCCTGATGATGAGTCCAGATGGCCTTTGGCGATTAGAGCGAATGGACATCTGCTCTTAAATTCAGCAAAGGTATTTTCTTTTTAATTGAATTGTTAAAATACTAGAATAAGTTAAAGGTATGTAATTTTGTTTGAACAAATATTTTTAGAATGAAGTAGTTGGAGTAATTCTAAGAATATGTAAAAAATGAGAAGTTGTGACCAAATTCAAAGATTTTATTTACAACATTCTTTTTTTGCTACAGAATAAACATTTGTATAACTACTTTGTAGTAACACACATTACAAACTGCTGTACAGTATTATTATTGCGTGTTAAACCAGAATATACAGCTTAATTTTAAATGTAGTAATGGTTGATCATTAACATTAGTCGTGGGACATTCTTCACATCTTTGCATTCTCTAAACAAACTTTGAGAACAACGTTAATATGGAGAAGTTTGCATTTTCGTCTTCAATTTACAATAGATGATTTTTCTACACTTAATTATTACGCTACTATTGACGTATATAGTTAACAGGTTAGATAATGCAAATAATATTTAGTTATGACGACGAATGAATATCACTAGATTTACAAACTTCCGTTGTTGACTTCAAAACGGAGCCTTTTCTTTTTTCAACCAATACTTACGGGTTTTAGAATCCATTCTTTTGTTCTACGGAAAGCTATTTAAAATAAACTACAATGTGTCTTCAGAAGTTCTTGTCAGGGGGACACGGTTTCTCAGTGGTAGAGCGCTTACCTCTGGTGCGTGGAGTTTCTGGTTCGATCTCCGGCCAAGTAAGTTTGTGATGGACAACATCGTGTCCGTGCGTTTTCTCGGGGTACTCCCGTTTCCTCCCACTTTGTCATTCCACCTATTCTTCCATAATCATTCACTTGCTTTAATCATCCTCTCCCTTAGCCTAAAGAGCATAATTACGGGATGTTAAACTGAAATTTTTCATTTCATTTTCATTTTCAAAAGTTCTTGTTCCTCAGAATTGATTGTCTTTAATGAAAAAACCTATTAGTCTGTGAGTGACGTAAATATGAAAATCTCAACTGGGTGAAGATATTAAGATATTCTCAATCCTTATTATAAACACAAGACGCGTTAGTCTGTCAGTTAAGCTAATTCCCACTAGTTCACAGGCAGACCAATAGTTGTCACTAGCTGCACTGCCTCCCACCTGACTCCGCAATATGTCGATAGCGTGCAGGCAATTTCCAGACGATCCGAAGGCTCGTTGGGGAGGGGGGGGGGAGAACAACTAGTAATACGAGAGCTGTTCAGAAAGTAAGAAACGTTTTGAAATAAAAAAAGAGTAACAGAATGAACAAACCAAATTGTATTATATACATTTGAAAGATGCACTCTTGAGTTATATTTTGTACATAATCGACATGCGAATTAAGGCACTTATCATACCGTGGCAAAAGTTTTTCAATACCATCGCGGTAGAAATCTGTCGCCTGCGATTTCAACCACTGACTTACACCGGTGTGCAGTTCGGCGTCAGTATCAAAGCGTTATGGCGAGTCATGTCTTCATCGCTGGGAAGAGGTGGTAGTCGCTTGGCGTCAAATCCAGGCTGTATGGTGGGTGATCGAACACTTCCCATCCAAGAGTTCTCGGGTGCGCTTGCTCGTGTGTGGACGTGTGTGCGTTGTCGTGAAAAAAACACCTTCGCGCTAAGTTTTCGCTGGCGCTTGTTTTGAATCACGCTCTGTGACTTTCTGTGTTTCACAGTACCTCTGCCAACAAATCCTAATCATAGAACGTACCTCACAAGAGGCTGGATTTTCTATTGCAGCACACATTTTAACGTCACAGAAAGCACAACAAGAGCATCACAATTTTCACGCTACCGCAGTTGGATGCGTACTGAGTGTGGCAACGTTCCGACACCAAGAAGGCGACTCTAGATCCAACCATTGCCGTGATAGGCCAAAACGTCTGGTACTTTCTGGGCAGTCCTCGTGTTACGTTTAAATCACAAACAACTGAGTTTCGTTTCAAAGCGTGGAACTATGGTAGATTTCCAAACTATCCAATTCAATGCTCAAACTTGAAGTAATACATCTATAATTTCTGGTTGCAATATAGTAGTAAGGTCAAAGAGAACCTATTTTCGGACGCTAATTTATATCAAACCGCTCTCGAGTTTTCGTTCTATCTATATTAATAATGAAACTGGAACTGGTGATCGATGTCTTACCATTTGCAATAGAGGAATAAAACAAAGAGGTGAAATCTGTTCTTGCGGTACTGAATCTATCAAAACTATTTGTCGCTATGCATCTCTATTATGCGGTCAGTGTTGAAACCGGAAATCGTAGAAATCTACCATTTCCGGTTTATACAGATAGACAAAAGTCAAGAGGAAACTCATTTTTGGGACGTTGAATCTGTCAGGAACCTACTTTTCAATGTCTCTTACCTCTTTTGCTCTGTGGAAGTAAGTACTCATCATCGTCATCATCATCATCATTATTATTATTACATTATTTCACTTCAGTACATACGCTGATTTAATACATAAGTTTGCGGCAGGTTAGGAGACTTTAGAGTGTAAGTCTGTTTTTGAAAAAAATCTATCTAGCATGGCGTTGACGTTACGAAACGGATAAAGTTCATTTCAACATGATTGGGTTTCCAGTCTAAAATTAATTCATATATTTGCAATAATAATAATAAAAATAATAAGTTGTATTAAATATAAAGAGGAAAAGGAACTCCCAAGTAAGTTCTTTTCTTATCAGTGGTATTAATAAGAAGCAAATGGTAAAATGTAAGGACTCGAAAGTTTACTTTTTTTTTTTTTTTTTTTATTTCAGGGTGTTCTGGTTTGTTGATCTGATTGTGTATTTCGGCATTATTACAGCTAACAGATTTTGTTAGATTATTGCTTTGATTATTGCACTCAGTTGCAGATATATGGACTGACAAACACAAAAATTTCTAAACATGAACCGCTACATGTAACGAACAGAAAGATATCGAAAACTAAATTAATTTGTATGACATTAATTCTTCAAATTGGAAATAACTACCATGCTTCAGATAGATAACAGGCGCATCACTTCTGAGCTTCCTCAAGAACAACGTAGAGTTTTCAGAATCTTTGATTATTTGAATTAGAAAAGTGACTATCAATTTAGACTCGTTCAGTTTCAAATATTCGGACTTAATCCGTGAAAACAAATTATTTTCCAAATAGTTGTACTAGTGTTCAGGCATAATATACCTTGCTTTGGTTATTTTAGCGTTAATTAGAAGTAATTTGATTTTATACTTAAATTTGCGATTAATTTATATTTTTATCTTTTTAGATGTCAAAATCAGAGGGGAATTTTCTCACTTTGAGTGAGGCTGTGCAGAAATTCAGTGCAGATGGAATGCGCTTGTGTCTGGCAGACTCAGGGGATTCAGTGGAAGACGCAAACTTTGTAGAAAGCATGGCAGACGCTGGTAGGTATTTATGTAGTTACTTCCCATAAAGAAAGCGTTTCCACTTTCTCAGTTTATAATCTATGGGAAAGAAATATATTTGTTACTTTTCTTTGCTCCCTAATAGAGACACGGTGACTCATTGGTAGAGCGCTCACCTCTGGAGCGAGGAGACGTTGGTTTTTCCCAGGATATATGAATTTGTGAAGAACTACATCGTGCCTTTGAGCTTTCTGGACATTCTTCCATTCCATCCCACGCTTTCATTCCACCAATTCTTTCATAACTATTCACTTTCATTAATTATCCCCTTTTAATGTGAAAGATATAACAATTGGACATAAAACTTCAAATTTGATTTCATATGATTAGGAACGTGAAGAAAATCCAATCAGTGATGAAATAAAAAGGTCTATTATTTGTGGTATTACATAAAATAATTATTTATGACTGACCAAATGAGCTAGCTACTTGTTTGTAACAGTAAACCATTATTGTTCTCGAAATATGGAAAAGAATTGGTGGGAAATAGCGAAAAGTATAGCAGGCTAAAAATTATAGCATTCCGTGTAGCTTGCTTGTATTTTTGTTGCATGTGCTTAGTGTAGTATAGAGCAGGTTTTACATGCAATATTCCCGTAGTTGTATTCCGATAAATAAATAAATAAAAGAAAAACCGATAAAAATAATAATAAAGGGTAGTTCATAACTGACGTTAAGGTTTCAATAATTAATATATTTCTTGTTTTGAAAGATTGATTTTTTTTTTATTGTTACTGCTTACAACATATGAAAATATGCGTACATTATGTTTTAAAGATAACCTTTGGGAAGTGTCGGCTATTTGTAGCTTTGTCTCGAAGTGCTCTATCTAGGGCATTTTCCATTATTCGTTAAAATTTCGGATCCATTGGATTTATCTTCTGCCGTAGTTAAATCTGGCAAGCGTGGTGACCAAATGGGTGAATCATCAACTTACTTTTTCGCCAAAACTTTCCCTGAAAAAGACGAAAGTGCCATAGTTCGTCGAGCGATATGAGTTGCGGTTCCATCTTGTTGGAATCACATACCTAGATTATTATTCTCTTCTTGTCCTAAGAAACTTGGTTCATTGGTCGGTATTAATCATATCTCCTCGCTTTCAAAGAAGTAGCCTTTTGTGAAGTAACGCCTCACCATATTGTACACTTAATGGGACGCATTTGGCATTCAAGAATGACTTTTGGATTGTTCGAACACTGATCCTGCAGTTTTATCTATGCATATGGCTAGATAGATGAATGTGAGCCTCATCGATCTTTGAGATTGCGAATAAAATAGTTTTGCATTGCTGCAAACTCTTGACAACGACGACCATATTCCAGTCGATTTTGTGGATCCTATGATTTTACTTCGTGTACCACGAGTTGCATTACAGAGTCAAAGATGCTACTCGTAAAAATTCTTTATAGAGACCACCTGCTCTGGACATAAGTAATGCTGTGCTGCGTTCAGACTGAATAACTTCTTCGGGAACGTGGAAGATCTAGGACACTTCCCATTTGCTAAAAATGTTCCACCAATTGATGTATTGTTAGTGCACTGGGCGTATTTCGGACATGGAAAGAATTACGATATGCCTGCTGTGATAAATCAATCGAATGTTATCTTTCAGAGGAAAGTTGAACAGCATTACTTCTCTGTTCGATGGTGAGGCTTTCCATGATGAATTCCTCAAGTTTTTTTTTTTTTTGCCTTAACCCTGAAAACAAAAGGAAAATAATATGAACAATTAAAATTTTATTTAACATCCAAACCATAACGTAAATTATGCACCATGCTTTGTTAAGGTGGTTTGTTATAGACGTACTATGTTATTGAATGGTCTTTTTACTTCATTTGCAGGCATTTTACGTTTGTATACATTCATCGAGTGGGTGAAGGAAATAATGTCATCGCAGGATAAACTTCGAACGGGTCCAGCAGAGACTTTTAATGACAAAGTTTTTGTGAGGTATGTGTATAAATAACTATATTCCATCAATATTTGACGTATATATATATATTAAAAAAAAAAAAAAAAAAAAAAAACCTTTTCGTACAGACATACTTTAAGTGTGTTAACCACTTCAAATCCGATTTTGTTCTAGTCGTTAAGAATATTACTACATTCGAGGTAGTTAAAAAGGGTGTAAGTAACGCAAGTCGAGTTACAATATTGATAGCACCATCTGATGTCCATCTAGGGTACCAGGTGTTCTCTACTGAAATATTTCGTTATAAAAATGAAAACAGTTACATGACAATTGAAATGAATGTAGAGTGAAAGGGTTAAATTGTTTATCTTCTTGTCAATAAATCAGGGAAACCCACATAACTTCTTTTTTCACTTGTCATTTTGCTTGCTTCTATGCGTCCAATTGAAAAATGGTTGAGTTTTTATGTACTCGAACAACTCTCTCTTGATCACTCAAAGAGTTGTTTGTATGCAAGAAATTTACAATAACTTTTTTTTTTTTTTTTTTTTTTTTTTTTTTTTTTTTTTTTTTTTAAGTAAGGGCGTTCAGAACGAGAATAATACTTAAAAATCTGTATAAAATTTTAATTCGTGGGGCGAAGATTAAATGCAATCCTACAGTGTTTAGGATGAATCAATGGATTTAACTATGTACTGTGGAGCATAAATGAATAGAGTAATAATAATAATAATTTTCATTGTAGTGAAATTAATCTGAAAATTAACGAGACTGACGAAAACTACAATCGAATGTTGTTCAAGGAAGCTCTAAGGACAGGATTTTTCGAGCTACAGGCTGTCAGAGATAAATATCGTGAATTGAGTTTGGAAGGAATGCATAAGGATTTGATACTGTATTTCATCGAAGTGCAGGCTCTTTTGATGTCCCCTCTGTGTCCTCATGTTGCAGAATATGTATGGCAGCTACTTGGAAAGGTAAGAAGAAATTTTTAACTATTTCTTTAACAGGCATTCTTAACTAATATTCTTTAACAGGCATAAAGTAGTTATCAGAAAACGAAATCAACTTATCTGAAAATTATTATACGAGGAAGAGTCAATAAATAAACCCTCAACAATTTATGTAGAGGTAAGTATAATAGGTAACATATCAAGAATATAAAGAACGTAAAGGCTCATATTGAAACTCTTTATCAACATAACTACCAAATCTCTCAACGCACAAGGTGTGATTAAAAAGTACGGTGAATATAGTTGTACAGTGCCATCTATCGATGATGTATCTATTTCAACTACTAAACCCGGTAGCCTAAACCTTTGGTACAGTCAGTGTCGAGTTTGAACGAGTTGTGACATGTTAGTTGGCTTTCAGAGTCAGAAGAGTAAGGACGTGTTAAGAGTGTCTTTCGCACGCCAATATTAAGTTTTGTTCGAAGCTGGAAAAAAGTGCCAAAGAAGCTCACAAAATGTCAAAATTAGTGTATGGTGATGAAGCTGTGGCATTGAAGACTGTTTACAAATGGTATGAGCGATTCAAAAGCGGCAAGGAGTCAGTCGAAAACGACCAACGATCGAGACATCCTTAGACGTCAAAAACAGATGAAAATGTGCAGAAAGTGGCACAAAGGATTTGTTCAAACAGACGAATGACTATTCGAGAGCTTTCCGATGAACTAAACATCTCGTATGGGTCCGTGAAAAGCATTTTAACCGCTGACTAATTGGGTAAATTGCTTTCTTGTTCACCACGAAAACTCTCACACTTTGCTTTTGATCCGCGAGTTTTTGGCCGGAAAATATTCCTGTCTGTCCAGATTCAGTGTGCTCTCCAGATATAGCATCATACAACTTCTGGCTCTTCCCAAAAATTAAAACTGTGCTTAAAGGAAAACGTTTTGACACCATTCCTGACATTGAGATGACCACGACAGCATCTAATCGTCCTTCCGAAAGAAGCCTTCCAGAAATGCTTCCAGTCATTGATTCAACGTCGGGATGACAGCATCTAATCGTCCTTCCGAAAGAAGCCTTCCAGAAATGCTTCCAGTCATTAATTCAACGTCGGGATAAGTGCATTACTAGCCAAGGACAGTACTTTGAAGGAGGTTAAATCAAATTCCATGTAAGCTTTTTACTTTGTTTTTAATAAAATTATTCACCGTATTTTTTGATTATACTTCGTGTATGTACAGGGTGGCCCAAAAGTAGGTATACACCCATGCATTGAACAAGTATAACATTATAGTTTATGGGTTTATTTGCTTCGCTTGTTCCGAGCTTAAGCTATAAGTAAAAACACATTAAGAACAAATAATAAAGAAACTAAGTGTACGTGATGGATAATAATAAGAAATAATATAAAATGCAATGAGCTGATCAGTATGGTACTGTATACCTACTTTTGGGCGGCCACTCTGTATATATATATATATATATATATATATATATATATATATATATATATATATATATATATATAATATGTGTGTGTGTGTGTATGTATACGTATATGTATGTATGTAAAATGAGTAAAGATGTTTTAAAATAAAGCACTTTATTTTCTTATATAAGAACCTAATTGAATCCAAGGTAGTAAATTTCTAGACGATAATGTGACCTAACCATCTTGTTTTACCTTAAAAATTACGGCATTTTGTTAGGTTTGCAAACATGTGTTTGCCTTATAAAAATATTTATTTTTATTTCTTACCTATGGACCACGTGGTATACTTCTGTGCACATAGTAGCAATGGGAAACCAATGATACCTGTTTCTTCTGGACCTATAGGTAATCCATTGGCATTATCAGCTTTCTGTTCCAGACATATCAGTTGCTAAATCTCTTTATAAGACCACATACATTAACATTATAAACGGAACGTAAAAATCGGTCACAATTTGTTTTGTGATACTCAGTGTTGTGTATTAGAAAACAGATAAGTTTACTTTGTACTCCATTTTTTTTTCTTTTTCCAAACTTCTGCGTACTCCGGTTTAATTGGATTACTGGAGTTTGTACTTGGATCTAGTACAACAGGTACACGAGCACTCAAATATCAAGGACAGTTAAAGAACCTAGACATGAAGCTAGCTCCTCACACCACTCGATTACACCAAATCGGTTCTTAATGGGCGGTAAACTACGTATACAATATGTCGAACATGTTGTATATAATAATATAATGTTGGACATATTAGAAAAATTTACTTTCTAGAGCAAGATATGGCATTAGTTCAATCTAGAAAATGACTGTACCTGCGTAATGTCTCTTGTGTTTCCTTTGAAATTTCCAAATCTATGTTGAATACTCATGAAGCAGGTGACAGTTAATTTTGAATATTTATACTCTCTATTATTATGTTAAGTGCATCCTTTGTTAATTTACGTGACTGCGCACTAGGAACTATGTTACTTTGTCCCCGCCTGTTTTATTTTCTGGTGCACTAAAGACATTGTAAATAATACTGATCACCAGTAAACAATCTTCCAAGCTAAATATCGCTTAAAGGAGGGTTGAGGGCGGCTGCTGATTAAACGGGGGTGACTCACAGTTGTGCCAGACAAAGGTTATTTCTTCTAAACGGACAAACTGACGTTCACAAATAAAGTTATCAAAATAAGCAAAATTTTGGATATAATGTGTCGTATGTCAATCGCATTGCGAAGGAAGTAGAAGAACAAAAGGGCACCTAAACCCTGCGAAAGAAAATGTGGCCGAAAGAGCTACAACACAGATTCCTGATCCAATATTGTAGCGGAAAATACTTTAGAACAGATAATTAATCTCAACACAACAAAATGCGTCGTGGATAAGCATGATGTAAAAATTGCATCAAGAAATGTGCTTGGAGGGTATTTGGAACTAGCTAGAAGGCATGGCAGCACCATAGCAGACAAAAGCTTATCCCAGCTTTGATCAAGAAACGGCCCCATTGGTAAGTTATACCTGTAGACTAGACTATTCAGCAGTGGAGAAAGGTAAACAAAAAGTAACAGTACGTTAATTTTAAAATTAATATGCAAAGAAAAAATATTTAAGAAACAATTAATTGGAAATATGTATTTTAGATATGCTTTGTTCTTGCTTTATTTTCCAAATACATTAAACAAAAGTAGTGTTCAGTAATATTTATGGAGAGGAAAGATGATCAGAATATCTAAGAAAAATTCAGCAATAACTTTGAAAAAAATAAAAGGCCATTATCCAGGACGTAAAATATCCTACTAAAATGAAAGTCTGAAGTAGTAACAAAAGTTATAATTGTTCAAATTTGGTCAGTGCTGTTGGCGGTAAAATCCATTTTGTAGAAAGAAATATGAACAAAGGAGAAGGTGTAGTGCCAACAATGAAAAAGTTGTTTCCATCTAGTAATGAAATATTTATGTAAAAGCGGCACATCGATCAAAATCCTTGTCATCGATGAAAATCTGAGTGAGGAATTTGTTTCCAGAGACATTTCTGTGTTAAGGAACAAGGAAATATCCCCCATGAACAATAACGAGCGTGCAGTAGTCCTGTCGAGTCGTTGGGCACGTAGTGACGTCAAAATGAAAGATAAATGGCCTACGATATAAACATGATAGATCACATTCTTATCATTTAGGAGGACGTTGAATTTTCAAATTTATTCAAAACATTGATTGCAAGTATGCCAAAAAGATTTGAAACTTGAATTATATAGACAAGGAATTGGTTATATCAAGTACAGATGTATATTATCACTATAGTATTAGTTCTATATATACACAATTCGATTTAAAGAAATAAAGGTTTATTTTTAAAAAGATATTTGAATTTTCATTCTGCTTATAATTTGTCCACGACTGTATGTATGAACATAGTGGAGAGCACGATTTCACTTTTTTTTTTTTTTTTTTTTTTTTAACCGACACAAATGAACAACATACGGAAAAGGATGCAAATTTTGACAAGTGTCCTAGGAAGTTCGCTCCTAATTTACTAATGTGCTTTGAACTTAGAATATAGTATGTGTTCAATATTATGGAGTAATAATTTTTTGCAGGAAAGTTACATCAATGTGATACGTAGAATTTTGTGTTCAGCATTTTCCTCAAATTACAGTAATAACTACATGAGATACATGAAATTCATGATATTAGTACTGTAGGTTCAAATTTTTTATTGAGGGTAGGGAATAGGTTCCAACCAAACTCTTAACAGTATATAACACGATTTATCCTTTTCACCTTCACATAACGCTCAAGGAATGGACGTAATTCAGCCGTCAAAGATGTTCGATAATATGGACACTTATTTATTTTAAAACGCGAATCGACAGCACGGATCACACATGCTATACAGTCCATGTCTGAATGTCTGAGCTCTGACTTAAAGAGTGATAGAATTTATGACTTGTTTAGAATTTATGACTACTATGCGGTCTGGGTAGCGTAGTGGTTAACTCATTGATGCGGCAAGCCGGAGACTCAGCTTCGCTTCTCGGTCCAATCGTACATTTTTTCATTATTTTTATTTTATCAACGATAATTGATGTGATATGAAATCTGTTCTATTCTTCACCTAACTATATTATTTTGTCATTACAGAAAGAGAGTATCCTTCATGCTAAGTGGCCGTTGTCAGGAAGTGTGGACAAAGTTCTTGTGAAGTCTTCATCATACCTGATGGATGCTGCCCACGGATTTAGAATTCAACTGAAAAACTACATGCAGCAGGGCAAAGCTCGGAAGGGAGCTCCAGTACCTCCTGTAGAAAAGCCAACACATGGTACGATATGGATAGCCAAAACATTCCCACCGTGGCAATCAACTGTGTTGACCACTCTCAAACAACTGAAAAATGTAAGTACATAGAACTAATTTTCTGTAATAAGTCATCGTACGCATTTATAGCATGCTGTTAAATTAAGAAATAGGATAACCCCGCTGGTCTGGCTAGCGTGTGTCTTTGGTGTATGTGGTTCCGGGTTCGATACTCTGTGGGAGGAAACAAAAATATAATTTCACAATCGTTCACTTCCATTAATTATCCGTCTCCTTTATCCTAAAGGCATAATTCGAGGACGTTAAACTAAAAAAAGTTTCAAATATAACTTGCTGTAAGTGTGAAAAACTTGTTCGCGTATTTCAAATGAGTATGTTGTTCTCTTCGTTCTAAAACACCATTGTAAATATGGTGTTTGAGGTAAGAAGAATTTATATAAGCTCTATGGAAAGTCCTATTTATGTGTCGATAATTTCGGTATCATCAATTCTTGATGCCGTCTTGTGTATACTTTAATGTAAAAGTTGACAAAGTTGTTGTTGCGTTGAATTATATTTCCTGTTTCTTCTTTCTTCCATTAACTTTATTCATAACTCCTGGTCGTATAACTAAATTATTTTTTAAGATATACGAAAATGAACAATGTTTATTGTGCAAAATTTTAATTAGGGGCTGACTGTTACTAATCTTTAATTCCACGCGCCATTATGATTGTGTTTGCAATCACTATATCTACCTAGTTTATGTATTGTGTGAAAAATTGTACAATAAATATGAATAATAATTTAGTAATTAATCCTTTTATACATGTGCTTGCTGTAATCTTACTTGTCAAGTGTACCACCATCCTGGTTTACTTCTAGTTCCATAGTACTTATGAAGAATGATTTGTAGTTAGATCTGCCAATTTCCGATGTATTCTTACGAAACATTTATACCTTACTAGTAATCGGCACCCGTCTTTCCCGAGTATCAGCTAAGAAGCTGAAAAAAAAAGTAAGGATCTGTCGTTGCCTGGTCTTAATTCAGAATTGGGATTTTAAAAAAAAAGGTGAATGTTTTTATTCTATTTCCCGAGTATTTATTCTCCGCTATTATGTAAGCCTGCAGAGCAAAAATTAATGTAGGCTGCATATATATATAATGAAAGTGGCTATGTTTGTGACTTCATAACCCTTGAACCACTGGACCGATCTTGATCAAATTTTCGACATAGCTGACATTCGAGCCTGGAATTGTTTTCATCACTTCACTTTGATAGTGCAACTTAGGAAAAAAGGAGAAATACCTAAAAACAATCGAAAATGACCGATATTAGTGTCGAACTCATAGTTTTCGGGGCCGCTAAGATGAACAGTAATACTTCCGATGCCGTTTAAATACAAATTCAGCCCCGCAACTTGGGGAAGGGGGAAGATAAATGAAAGAGTTGTGCATTTGAAGTTTTTATTTCAATCCAGCGAAGCGGGTAATCAACGCTAGTAACAGATATAGAGATACCTAACTTTGACCTACCCGAGTCGAAAATCGGAAAAATTGCTTCGTACATGATTAGATCTTGTAGAGCGCTAGGTGACCCATTTCTATATGGAATTCTTTTATAAATATATGTATATATTTATGATGTACTTTATTATAGATAAATAATTACCGCAAGATTACTTTTTTTTTGACATTGCGGTATTAGTTTGTAGGCATTGGCACATTATATGGTAAATTCTTGCAAATGTATGATTGTACATATAATAATTATTATTGATCAGCCGATTAAAATTTTTCACAGTAAACATGGTAAATATTTGTATATTACTATATTATTTTGTATACATTACTAAGTAAGTACGTATAAGCAATTATGACAAACTTAATAATGTATGAGAAGTAATTTAAAATGTCGTATTTCGACATATAGAAAAAACAACCCGTCATGTGTGTGATTTCAGCAATATTGATCATTATGATAATACAGTATATATCAATTTGTTTTTGCGTGATATAAATGTACATCGATAAATGATTAGGACAGAATGTGATCTTGTTTTAAACTGTGTGTTGTTGCAGTGAAAATTTAATAAACGTAATAAACGTGTAAACTAGATAGTGGATATTGTAGGATAGTACTTCTTTTCTGTGTATGTAATATATTTATTGATTCCCGTGGTACTTACAGAAAGATGACGTTTTGCCGGATAACAAAGTTATCGCGACTGAATTAGGCAAGAAACCAGAGCTAAAGAAGTACATGAAACGAGTAATGCCTTTCGTTCAGGCAACGAGGGAGAAGATCGATCAAATTGGATTGGATGCCTTAAATTTGACTCTGGATTTCAGTGAGAAAGAAGTACTGGAGAAAAATCTGGTGTATTTGACCAATACTCTCGACGTAAGTATAATGTGTCTGATTCAGCATGAAAATTATGCATGAAGGATTTTGATTGTAATATTTTAATTCTTTCTTTATATTTTCCAAGTAACATTTTAGTGCATTTATTTTTGCTAATGCAATGCAAACGTTTTCCTGTGTTAGTACGTGTGTTTTGGGCCTTCATACTCTGACCTATATTCGATGAGTGCTGTTAATGAGAAACACCATGTGCTTACGTGCATAGAGGCCCCCCTTCTCGAAGGCGATTGTGGACCGTTTGAGTGGATATTATGGATCGCGTTGCTGTTTGGAAGACTCGCTGCAGCAGAGTTGCATTCTGCTGCCGATTCCACCGGGCTGTTAACAAGAGATAACGATCATCTCTGGCAGTAGTTGCTCGTGGACGGTCCTGTTCTTGTCTTGTTTGAACATTTCCAATCGTTTGAAATCGAGTCCACAATCGGCAAATCACACTTTGTGCTTCTCCAATGGCATTTGACACCTCCCGCTGTAACTGACCAGCTTTCAACCTTCGACAGCTCGCCATGGCAAATCACGCTGTTAAATCATTTCACTACGTAAACTTGACCCGCACTGAACACAAATAGATGAATCCTGGAACTTGAAAGTGTTGGCAGCGCCACACTACAAAACGTGCTCTGGCAGAACTACGTCATCGGTCACATGCATAGGTGTGGTGATGAGTCCTTTTCCATGTTCTGCGTTCGTGCTACTCGATTGTATTCCGAACTGGACCAGATACGAGTGTTGTTGCACTCTTTCGTAGGACATTTTACGTGATTTGTCATCTGATTCCCTTATTGTTTTGAGCAGTGTATGCGCTGCGTACGTACGCTCTTACTCTTTTTCGAATTTATTAAATAATCATCAGTAGTAAAATTGTTTCTTGCTTACCATTACTTCGTGTCTCATGTATTGTGAATGTTTAAATGGAAATAATGGAGCATTCATTACTGCAATAGCATCGTTTTGCTCATAATAATAATAATAATAATGCATTAATTTTCTTCTTTGTAGTTGGAAGGAATCACTTTGAAGTATACAGATGAAGCGCCAGAAAAGATAAAGGAAGAATGCTGTCCAGGGGATCCTTTCATAGTGTTCTACGTGGAATCCGGAATTTCAGTGACTGTGATCAATCCACAGCCATGCAGTGGACATTTTAGATACAGTGTACCAATATTGAATGGCGACAGTATTAATAAGCTTGCACTGCGTCTATCTCGAATGGATCGTCAAATTAAAGGTAATTAAAATTATTAAAGTTAATATATTTGTAAAATATAAGTTTGTTCAAGCAAACTGAAAGTGCCTCACAATTTTCATGAGTGTTTATATGTACATTTTAAATGTTAGATTATCGTACTTAAGTATAATACTTGACAAACTTATTTGGAATAATTACAATAACTAAAGTAGTAATAACAGAATATTTTGAAACTATTTTTGTAAAAGAAAATACAGTTGAAAGCTGACTGTAAATATCATTCCCTTTGACTTTCGAAGTAGACCAGATTTATACGCATAAACTCCAACATTTCTCTACTTTAACTTTAGTGTACAGTGTAATCAAGGAAGCAGTTTAGATCCTTCCTTATTTTCTGTTTAGCTAAAACTACGAAGATACCAAATGGTATATTTCTACAATGTGAATAAGTACCTCTGCGCAGAGGCTTTATTACACTGGAATCTCTTTCGATATAACATCTCCTTCTGTTACATGAATGTCTCATTTCAGGGACATATATGTAATTGAAGCAGATGTAAGGTAGCGTGTGGAAGAACTTACAACTTATCAGGATTGATAAAGATAATACAGGATCGATATCATTACCCGCACACAGGTTTAACCTTGTATCTGTTGCTAGAAGTGACATAATAATAATAATAATAATAATAATAATAATAATAATAATAATAATAATAATAATAATAATAAAAAATGTTTTACACTGGTGTTTATACAGTGTGCTATATGAAACAACAAATATTATTCAATATGATCTTCTTTGGCTCTAATAATCTCTCTTCCATCGTAAACCGCAATTTTTTTTGGTGTTTTTTCTCCAAACTTGCTCGAGACATTTCTTCATTGCCTTGAAATTGGTGGTGCTGCAGCACATGTATGTCTTCATTGGCCTATACTGAGCAATCAGTAATACAGATCAAAGGCGTTTGCAGACCATTCGTTGTGTGGATATGAAGTGAAGGAGGTGAATTTCGGACCACTTCTGAACTTCCGTTGCCCACTGTACTAGTGTTTCATCTTGCTACAGTGTCCAAGATAGTACATTCTTCGTCAGGATTTTCTTCAGGTATGGGTCGGTATTGATTTTCACCACTTTTTTCCGCGAAAGGTGTGTGACCATTGTCAGATACTCTAGCCTGAACCTTCAGAGAGGGTGGGTATGCTTTACAAGAAATGGTCCTGTCACGCTCGTTAGTTTCCTTGGACCTTGTTATTTCAGTGATTGAAACTGTTCAACAGTAAACAATTTCTCATCCGTAAACATCTTGTAGTGGTCATCATTCGCAGTCCAAGTCAATAGTTTCAACACATTTTTGCCTTCTTTTTTTTCTGTTCGTAAGTTGATATCGTCACTGGAGCTTGTAGAGATGTATCGTGACCTGTCCTGATCACCCGTTTCATCGTTCTGTCGGACATGTAGAATTCTGGTGTCAGTGATCGTATGCTTCTTGATGTATTGCGTGTGGTCCGTTGCCTTTCGATTTTCCGGAACCTGGAGTAGCTAAGCTGACAGGACGGCTGAACTTAAGTCAGTCCCGAAGAGTTACATTTGATTGTTTTACGATGCACTTTAAGTATTGGAGCGATCTCTGACGGAGCACTCCCACCCTGCTGAAAGACAGGATTGCAGCGCTGCGTGAATTTGGGCATGGTACTCTTTAGAAGACACACGAGAAAACAGCATTGGAACCAAGTAGGAAGAGAATAACACGTAATAGACAAACAACTAATCAAAAGGTGAAACCTGTGCAGAAATACGGCTTGGCTGCCGGATTTTTCTTCTTCCTTAGAATACAAATCATTTATATGCAGATGTCTTTTTATCATTTACTTCTTAACATATATATTAAACAGATAAACGCCAAACAGTGACAGATCTTTTGAAAACCTTAGTATAATGTGGGAGGGTAGCAGAAGAATTTTGAAATCTATGTTCCCATCTCCTGAGACTGAACTCCTTTCGGGTTGTAACGAAGAGAGACTTGAAATGGGAAACTCCTGTTAATCTATATATATAAAAAAGAACGCACAAATCCTTTGTTCCCTCATCACGCTAATACGGCTGAACCAATTTCTTTTATTTTTGGGGGGTTATTAGGATTTGGACCCTAGATGGTTTTTATCATATCACTTTAATTTTTAATTACCAGTGTCTTGAGATAATTGACCATTCAAGTGTCCATAACGTACAAATCCTTTGTTAGTTCATCATAGGTAAAAATAAACGTATTTATATGCAACCCGCATGACCGTGTCACTCGGCGGGTTAACATAAATGACAGGCGATATAATGTTAACATTTACTGCAATCTACTATGGTTTTTATCATATCACTTGAAAGCGAAAACTTCCGGGATGACCGCAGCGAAGCGGGGCGGGTTAACATAAATGACAGGCGATATAATGTTAAGATTTACTGCAATCTTCTATGGTTTTTATCATATCACTTGAAAGCGAAAAAGTAAAAATTATCTAAGTAACAAAGTTTATTGCGTTCCGGGGTGACCGCAGCGAAGCGGGGTGAACGCTGCTAGTATTGTATATATAAGAAAATGTTCCAATCTTTTTGTTCTTGCATTTTTTTTTCATATAGAAAAGTCTTAATCTAATACAACTAAATTATTGTATTTAGTTGTATGTACCAATAGTTTCCGACATTATACTGGGTTTGCAAAAATACGTGCCACTGTTTGGTATTTATCCCCCTTTTTACAGAGAAACATGCATTCCTTAGGACTTTTGGCCAGACGTCATTTGCTTAGGTTTACGCTTTCAATAATTCGTTTTAATAACTTCTAACGTCCTAAGAAGCTTAGTCACTAATTTTCCTTGTGACCTGAAGTTAGGGCTGTTCCGATAATCGATTAATCGATAACAATTCGATAAAATTTCAAAACCGTTCCATCGATAAAGAATTTTAATTTTATCGAATTATCGAACTTTCGAGACTCCCGAAATATTCGATACTCTCGAAATGTTCGGGACTCTCGAAATGATCGAGACTCTCGAAATGATCGAGACTCTCGAAATGATCGAGACTCTCGAAATGTTCGAGACTCCCGAAATGTTCGGGATTCTCGAAGTGTTGGAGGCACTCGAAATGTAACAAACATTAGACAACTTCGAGACACTCGAACTGTTCGAGAGTCTCGAATTGTTTGAAAGCAGCAAATACAGAAATATATCAATATGATCGCATTAGTCGAGTCGCTTGAATATTTTGAAAAGTTCGGGATTATCGGAGTGTTTGGAAGAAACAATGTATTCGAAGTTATAATATGTATTACAGTATTTGTATTGTCAGTATTTGTATATAATATGTATTACATATATGCAGAGAGTTCATTTTAAAACTTCTCTCCTTAGCAATGAAGTGAAGGAAAAGTTTTTCCCCCACAGATCTGTACAAGGTTTAAGCAGTCTGTCAGAAGAGAGAAAAAGGAAAAAAAAACATGCATCACCTAAATGGAATTGGAATCCAAGATACCATTAGTCTACTAATAGTCACTTTGCCGATTGCGCCAATAACGAAACAGGCAAAAAAATAATTTTACATATGATTTCGAGGGTTTAATTTAAAGTTCTGTATAGTGACAGCTACTGATATAGGTAAAGGTAAGGAAATTCGATAAGGCTGAAGACTTATCAAACTCCCGTTTCGAAAATTTACTATCCGGCGCTCGGATGCCTCCGAGTATTTGAGATTCTCGTGAAACAAAGCTTGAGAATTTTGGGTACAAAGCTTCCTATTACAGGCCGTCCTGTCTGTCTGTTTGTATGTGGCATCCGACGATAACTTTGGGTTGCCATATTTTGAAATTAGAAAAGCGGGGGATTCTAAACCGTAAGTACTGATGTGAACTTGTGTATTACAAATACTGACGATCCTTCTGACATTTTTTTAGTGATCCCTGTGTTAAGTGACACTTCCAATGTACTTTTCTAACAAAACTAAAGTAAAGCAAATTTAGTTTTTGCCTTTAATGTTTTTTTAAGTTCAACAAATGTAAGTCTCGAATTGTAAAGTAAGTATTACAGTAAGATATCTCTAATAAGGATATCTTTTAAGACAAGTTGTTAAAAAAAAAAAAGCGATATATGGCAGATGCTCATACGGTTTTCTCTCTAAGAAATAGAAAGTAATTTCTAAACTTTTATCGTAAGAAAGCTAAAACATATTTAGGAGTCTTGGTCCATCTCTTATAAAATTTCTAATCATTTTCAAAGATTTGTACTTGAAATCATACTAACATACGAAATTACCACAGTTTCACAATATGAAATACAGTATAAACATTTTAAAAGAAAAAATACTAATAATGAATCTAATCTAAACAAAATGCTAAGGATACCGTAGTTTAATTTGCAATCATTTCTGAATATACAAAGACTAGTTGAACATATAGATTACGTAACAACATAGACTTGTTCAGTTGAACTGGACAGAATGTTATCAAAGAAATACGCACCCATGAGATCATATATTAGTATTCACGAGTTGCACCAAAATGTGTATGATTATGCCAAATGTTTTTACATTTTTCATTCCCTTTAACTTTTTAAAAAAAAATCTCGATTGCATAAAATCTTATCATAAAATTCTACGCATGATACGTCTTTCATATTGTACAAAACCAGTAGTAACAATTTGGCAGTTGCTACGTTCATCTTGTTTCTGTCAACTGTCCATTCGCGATTGAGATTGACAAAGAAATGTAGCGGTTTACGTTGAATATAACAACGCTTTATCAACAAAGTCGTCTTAGATTTTTCTCCAATCCAAAAAAGCGGGTGGTTTACGTGATTAAGAGATGATTAAGGGGGAGAAGAATATAAGACCTGAAAATTTGGTGGTATCCGCTAAAATCAGGTAATATGGCAACCCTATGTCAGGAATCGCCTCCCAAACGTTGGCGGTGTTGTTTTGAAACACTCTGTATAAAATAATGCACCACGTTATTCTGAATTGATGCAAAACTCTTACGTTTTTAAAACCTACATTATTCGTCCAGGAAGCAATCTGCCTCCACCAAACGACGCTTCTGGATCCGTTAATGTGTGGATTCATCATAATGTATATACAAACCGACTGTATAGAACATATGCTACACTGTATATTCACTGTCGATGAAATAGATTTATTTCCGTTTTTCATCTTCATTAAACTTAGTAATGATTTCAAGGTTTCCCCCGGTAGGTTTACCATACGTCCTACATTCAAGCCTGTGTCCGGAAAATTGTCTGAGATTAACTAATGCCCGAAATTTTAGGGAAAAACGGAAGACTGGGAAATTTCGCTATGTTTGGTCAAGTGCTTGGCTTGTATTTCAGTCTTGTGCTGATATTTATAAAAATAAAATAAAATAAAATAGCGATAAGGTATTCTTCGCAAGAATACTTTACTCAGGAAAATAATTAAGACAATAATATAAAAATATATTTTAAGTATAGAAAATGAGCATAAGCATTTTTGGAACTTAAGATTAGACTTTTCTTAACTTCTCAATAAACACACACCATTCTTAAAAATATCCAGAAATTATCATAATCCTGCCCTGGGGGATTTTGAATACACGGAGGGTGAAAGTAGCAAAAATACTGGTAAGCCACGGTGAACATGATCAGAGATATGTTTGTGGGGGAATATTCCTCCTGAACAACCCCCTGAAATCACCACTGATTTGACTAACATTTATTTCACTGAAAGGCTAAAGGGGGAGTTTGAGCCCAGAGCATCAACATATCTGCGGCAATGTGTGAACTAGTGGCCATTAACAGAAAGCAAACACGACAGAAGATAACACATTTGGCTTAAAAATAAAATTTTGCCACAACATTTTAGCAACACCGTACGCGATTAATATGGTTGAGGTGGTGGCTGTATACTATATTGTATAAAAAGCAAATTACCCTATTTGTACGTTTAAGACCGTGTGTCTGACAACACTGATACAATATCTGTCAGCAAACAACGAACAAGAGATAAAATTCAGGAAGAAATTGAACTACCTATGTGTGTGTGTGTGTGTGTGTGTGTCGGACGAAAAAGCAATTCCTCTCTGTACGCTTTCCTTTCTCCTCACAAATACAACTTTGCAATAACTTATCAGATGAAAAAAAAAAAAAAAAAAAAAAGCTGTTTGACTAGTTTGGCTGCAAGAAGGAATCATTGGAGAGGTGAAGAAAACGAACTGCCCATCACTACTTTTGATAATACCCGAAACTTCGATAATACTCAAAATTTCGATACTACCCGAAACTTCGATAGTACTTGAACTTTTGATACTACCCGAAACTTCGATAATACTCGAAATGTCGATACTACCCGAAACTTCGATAATACTTGAAATGTCGATAATACCCGAACTTTCGATAATACCCGAAACTTCGATAATACTCGAAATTTCGATAATACCCGAAATTTCGATAATTTCAAATACTCGAACGGTTTCGAGTAACAGGTGACAATTCGATAAATTTTCACTCTCGAAGTTCGATAGGTCCTCAGCCTTATCGAACACCCCTACCTGAAGTTCCTTTCGTAGATTTAAATGCACCACGGTGTTTCATGGTCCACAGCACTTACGTAGGTTTAAATCCATCACTCACTCATGACTCTCAGTACCTACTTAGATTTAAATGCATCACTACTGTATTTCTGATGACTCATTGCACCTACGTAGATTTAAATGCACTACTCTCTCATGATTTACATACCTACATAATTTAGATGCATCACTTTCTTTCATGAACTGTTACATGTATAGATTCAAATACACCAGTGTCTCTTATAACCTATACATTAGTTACGTAAATTTAGTCCTCTCCGCGGGTCCCGGTCGGAAAGCACAAAAAAAAAAAAATGAATTTCACTGTCATTCACTTCTGTAAATCATCCGTCTCCTTTAGCTTTAAAGGGCATAAGCATGGGACGTTAAACTAAGTTCCATTTCATTCATTCACATAAATTTAAACGCTACGGTCTCTCATGACTTACATTACCTACGTAGTTTTAAATCCACCATTGTCTTTCATGAGCCAAATTACTTACATAAATCTAAATGTTCCACTGTCTAGTCATGACCTACAATACTTAACGTAGATATCAATGCACTGCTGTCTCTTATGACCCACATTACTTATACAAATGAGCCATTATCTCACCTGCATGTGTGTACACTATACAGGTATGCGCTATAGCACACCAATATCACACATGCATAACATGAGACAGTGTATCATTTAAATCTATCTAGGTAACGTGGATCATGAGAGACAGTGGTGCATTGAAATCTATGTGGGTGCAAGTGACCATGAGAAATTCGCAACAAAGAGAAAGTAACAATAAACTATATATATGAAAAAAAAGATAAGCATTCAGAGCAAGAACATTAAATATGGAACCCAGTGGCTCAGTGCTAGAGCACTCACCTCTGATGCGTGGGGTCCCTGGTTCGATCTCAGCCCGTGCCAAGTGACTTCGTGGTTGACAAACACCGTATGCGTGTGTTTTCTCGGAGTTCTCCCGTTTCCTTCAACTTTCTTCATTCCTTATTATCATCCATCTTATCACTATCTTCCTTAGCTTCGGAGAGTTATGGGGGGACGTTAAACGTGAAAAAAATAAAATACAAAGATATTTTATGTATTTTGTATTTCTTTTTCTTTCTTTCCGTCAATAATGTACAAATAAAATTTAAAATATTCCTTTGCAGATACTTCTTCGGTGTCGTTCTGGCGGTATGAAGATCCTGAATTGGGGCCACGGAAGATGCCCGTATTTGGTGATCCATTTGTCGGCAAGAAGAAAATAGAAGAAAATGCTATATTTGAGATAGATGTGAAGAACAATAGTGTTTATGTTGTTTCTAATGGAATGAGGCATAGCGTAGGATTACAATTAGTTTATGTTGTAGAAGAAAACAAAACATAGGGCTTAAATTTACTTTTAGTTGTGGAAAAAGAGAGTTTAATTCCAAGATCCCATGTTTATCATGTATGATATTGTTATTCTATAACTGAGTGGTTTTTACTCTAAACTGTATGTTAAATCAGATTCTTTCTTACCCATATTAGAACCTTTTTTTCCCCTCGAAGTGTTCTTGCCCGTCCAAAAGTTAAAGCGCTCTTTAATTTCTTTTTAGTTGTCATTAGACAATTCGCATTGCAGTTGTAACTATTTTAAATTATGCAATTTGTATAAATATGTTATTTATTATAGATAAGTGAATTTGTTTCTTCCTTTCTTTTCTTCTGTGAATAATTATGCTGGTTGTAGTTTCTTGTAATGCATTAAAACAAGGCTCCTGAAACAGTTGATTGTTACCAGTGACTGGTTGATTGTTGCAACGAGTGACTCTATTTGGTGTGTTTTTGTGGACATTGAGTGGGGAATTTATACGTTCTGAGCGCAATTATAGCAGATGATACTGTGGAGAAAAGTGAATTTTTTAAAAAAATATTTATAAACCTTTCTCAGAAAATAGAGATGCTGCTGTTTTCTCTAATGACTGACGTAGATGATCATTAGAATTGTAATATCAGTATTCATTTGCTAATTTATTAATTAAAAAAATAATACATAAAAGATTAGTTCCTTAGTTTACATATTGTAGTTTCATTTATTTGATAGGTAAGAATTGCGCACCTTAGTTTTATGTTAGAACTGAAAAACTATTAACCCTTCATAGTAGTTTCATGTTTCCCGAGTTTGTTTGAATTGGTTTGAATTAATCTGTCAAATTACAAAGTTTGTTATACAGGGTGTTTCAAGAAGAAGTACCTGATTTTAAAAGTCCGTATGTACTGATAAAAAACGTACTACAAAAATGGGATAAGCTGCAAAATACTCACAAAATATTCAAGTTTTAGCTATGCTATTACAAATGCTGTATGGGTCCACCACCAGCAGCACGAACATCATCTATAGAGCGTCCCACTCTTAGATTGCAGTACAGAGTAAATGGAGCGCGCTGTTGCCATATTTCTTCCGCCGTATGTTTTCTTTCGAAGAAAGAACAAGAAAGACAGAAAGAGTGATGAGTCTGTAAATAAATCCTTCTTAAATTCATATATTTTCAACTCTTTTGTCATTCCAATCGCGCAAATTCATTTAGAACAGCGAATTGGAGGGTACGAAATAACAGTCTAACAATTGTGTGTTAGAAGTTTTTTTTTTTTTTTTTTTTTTTTTTTAATGATGGTTTATAAATCGTTGCAATAAAATTTTGATGGAAGCAATACGAAATCGAGAGAACATATGAAACGAATAGAAAACATATGATTAAAATAAATGGCAGGCTAAACAATTCCACACACAAATTTCCTGTACCGATTGTGCGGCAAACTAAGGAATAGCAATGGGTAAGATACTGCTACTGAATTTGGATAAGAGTGAAAAGTGGAGTAGGGTGATAATGATATAAGTGACGAGAAAATGTGACGTACGAGAACGCTCATTCGTCTGTGTAAGCAAAATATCCGCTAATCCAATTCCGTTTGTCAAACAAGTTACATCATAAAGTATATTGTGAAGGCGGCTTCTCCCCACTTCCGATGTTTTAAGACTGTATCATGAAGGACGTGCTAGAGGATATGGTGGCAGGAAGAAGAGGGAGGGGACGAAAAGAGACTACAATTACTGGACGATATCAAAATAGAAAAATCATACGTGAAGATGAAGAGGTTAACCGAACACCGAGGATCGTGGAAGCTTCTGAGATGCAGCAAGTGGCCTGCCAATAAAATATGATGATGATGATTATGACAAATGCAATGGTGAATAGGAACTGAACTAGGGATGGCCAGACGGATCCGGATCTCGGATATCCGGATCCTATAAGATCCGGATCTCGGATCCGGATCCGAAATTTCGGATCTTGGATCCGGATCCGAAGTTTCGGATCTTGGATCCGGAATTTCGGATCTTGGATCCGGAATTTCGAAGTTCAGATTCGGACTCCTGTTTTGAATATTTTAGGCCTTAGATTGAGACCCAGAACTAAAATATCCATATGTATAAAATTTACTAGGTGAATTTTATCTAACTCAGTGGGAAGACAATTCAATTCAAATGACAAAAGATTACATCAAAATCTCATTTTCACATTTTTCGGGGTTAGACCACTGTTGCGTACACCTCATCCATCATTTAGTCTTTAGTATATCTTTAAACGTACTACAAGTATGCCACTTTCATCTCAAGTCAGTAGTTGTATAGATCTGCCTTTTGTTATACTATATTAATCAAGTTAGGATTAAAATTCGATTGTTTGTGAGACCTATGATAATATTTTCAGAATGAGTTAAAACGTTGAAAAACTGCATAGTAATGCTGCATATTTTCTTTGTGCCACATTGGAAATTAATGTAGTCTATCTGGTACAGTCGGCTTTTATGATTAATCCAATGATCTGAACTCCTGCAGTATTACGCTAAAATCATGGATGTCTTTGAATTTTCATCATTTCTATTTTTTTTTTATTACGAGCAAAATAAATATCATAAGCGGTATTTTACATAATACATATAGACGCAGATCAGTCAGTTGATTGCTTAATGTTTATAGCAAAGCTATTACATTTCTAAGACACTGGCGGCCTTAGAACAAAATCCATGGCTTTCCTATAAAATCTTAAATCTCTCTATATAAAAAGGGCAAAGTCCTGAGTGAGTGAGTGACAGATCATCCAAATCGTTTAAGCTACAAATTTGAAATTTGGACAGTTTATAGGCTTTGTGACGTAGGATACCACTAAGGAAGGACTTTGGGAAATTCGACGAGGAAGGGGGAAAATGGGGTGGAAAATATTGATGATTCTTGACGTTAGATACTTCAAATTTGGTATTTGGGTTTCTCATCGAAAATAATTTGATACTTGTTTAAGTGTTTTTTGATATTTAAATTAGAAGGGACAGAGAAGATGTAGAAAGTAAAAGAAGGGGCAGAGAAGATGTAGAAAGTAAAAGAAGGGGTGGTAATTGCAATTATTGCAATTAGTATAATAATATGCCTATATCTCGGAAACTTAAAGGGTTAGAAACATGGAATTTGATATTTGGACTTTTCACTTAAAATAAATAGATACGTATTTCAACGTTATATATATATATATATATATATATATATATATATATATATATGTGTGTGTGTGTGCTCCAGAAGGGAAGAAAGGACGATAAGAAAATTAAGTGGGGATTACAATTATTTTATTAATATGTTCAATCCTTTGAGGTTAGAGACTAGAAATTTGGTATTTATATTTGGTCTAGGAATTAATTCGTGCGGTTGGTACGCACACATTGAAGCTGTAGTACAAACACAAAATACATAAATACCTTAAGAAAAATATTGTCCATCGCTAGCCACCACTTTCGCCCATCTGTCAGGCAATGTACGGATTCCGTGGCGAAAGAAGTCCTCATCCTTGGAGGCGATCCAGTCAGAGACCCATGTTTCGATATCTTCTGAAGAAGTAAACCGCTGTCCAATCAAATCGTTGTTCATGCAATCGAACAAGTAGTAGTCCGAAGGAGCAACGTCTGGTGAATACGGCGGGTGGGGTAAAACTTCCCATCCGACATTTTCTAAATAGGTTTTGACCGGTTTTGCGACATGTGGGCGAGCGTTATCATGTTGAACAATAAGTTTATCATGTCTGTTCTCCCATTCTGGTCGTGTTCTGGCCAGAGCTTGCTTCAAACGCATTAATTGTCGTCGATAACGTTCTCCATTCATAGTTTCACCCGGTTGCAGCAGCTCATAGTACACCACACCTTTCATATCCCACCATATGCACAGCATAACATTTGCACAGTGAATATCTCGTTTTGGTTGTGATGGACCTGGTTCACCTGGTTTCACCCAGGCCTTTTTTCGTTTAGGGTTCTCGTAATGGATCCACTTCTCATCACCCGTAATAATTCGATGCAGAAACCCCTTTCTGCTCTGTCGTTGAAGCAGCAATTCGCAAATGGTTTTTCGTCTTTCAACGTCTCTGTCTTTCAATTCATGTGGAACCCAATGTGACATCTTTTGAATCATTCCCATGGCTTTCAAGCGTTTGGAGACTGTTGTTTGATCAACGCCTAATGCTGCTGCAAGTTGTTCCTGCGTTTGACACGAATCCTGCTCGAGCAATGCTGTCAATTCTTCGTCTTGAAATTTTTTTGGCTGTCCAGCTCGCTCTTGGTCTGCCAAGCCGAAATCACCACTTCTAAACCGTGCAAACCACTTCTGACACGTTCGGTCACCATACACTTTCACCAAAATACGATGACTTTCAGTCGCACTTTTCTGCATGTTAAAGTAATGCAGCAGGACACCCCGCAAAAACACTTTATCAGGCACAAATTGCGCCATGTTCACTTAACTACAAACTGGTGTTGTTGACGCTTTAGTCCACTGCCCTATACTACGAACGATACGCGATGACAGGGGTTTGCAACACACGTGTGGATACACGGAACCGTGGGACGCTCCGTTCGTTGCGCCATCACTTGTCCACCCGCACGAATTAATTCCTAGACCAAATATTTCTCATTGAAAATAATTTGACATGTGTTTCAGTGTTTTTTGACGTTATAGTAAAAAGGAAAAGAAAAGAGATGGAAAAGAAAGAGGGTGGGGATTGTAATTATTATAATAACATGTCAATATCTGGGAACCTCTGAAGGTTAGGAGCATAGAATTTGGTGTTTGGGCTTTTCATTTGAAATAATTAGGTATGTACTTCAGCGTTTTTTTATGTATGTCTTAGAACGGAAGAAAATTGGCGGGGAGAAAAGACTTTTATATCTCGGAATCCTGGAATGTTAGAGAAATGAAACTTGTTATTTGAACAAAAATTCGTTATGAAATGAAATCCTTGAGTTTTAAGTCCCACGCTTATCCCGGTTAGGCTAAAGGAGACGGTGATTATAAGAAATAAATGAAATGGTGGAATGAAGAAAGTGGGAGGAAACGGGAAAACCCGAGAAAACCCACGAGCACGGTGTTTGTCCAAACCAAAGTCCACACGGCGCGAGCTGGGATCGAACCAGGGACCCCAAGCACCGGAGGTGAACGCTCTACCACTGAGCCACCACGCCCCCTTAAAAATTCGTTATGTTTGCATGCATATGATGTGCGAGGCCGTAGACCGAGCAAATGTGTGGGCTGGGGGAAAAGCCCCCATGTACTCGCACTGAAATTCGGTATATCTCGGGATACCGGATATTACATACAACTTGATATTTGAACTGAGATTCGGTATGGTTGTAGGTTTACGAGATACGAGGTCATAGGCCGATCAAATGAGATATCAGAGGGTCTAAGGGCAAATCCCCAGACATTTCTTTTTAAATTGATTATGATTAGAGGCTTTTGTGGTGCGAGGCCCTAGTAACGGGGGTCTAGTGGCGAAGCCCCCAACTGGCCGAGGTCTATTAAGTATATAAATGTATTTGCGTAATGACTGGAAATTGCATGTATGCCTGTGGACAAAATTGCATAAGTAGCCACGAGAAATGACAATCCTTTAAAATGAAAATTTTAAAAAAGCCACCAAAATGTACTCTTGAATGAGTTGTATATTATGTTTACGCAGGGGCGAATCCAGAACGGACTCTTGGAGGGGCCGGATGGATTCTTAGGGGGCGGTTGGGGATACTAGTAGTGAAAAATTACTTAGATGATCTGAAATTGCCACAAATTACTACTAAAGTACACTGTTAATGATGGCGCTGGGTAGGGGTGAACGACTTTTCGCCCTCCCCCTGGATCCGCCTATGTGTTTACATGAATGATATAGCTCCTTATACAACTTATGCAGAGTTAATAGTAGTGAATTACTAATTACAAAGATACGTGTTACTGCTCGAGGCTCCATATGGTATTTTGTATACATCAATACATTGATTTTGATACCTTAATTGCCATTTAGAACTTTATTTCTACTATAATTCTTAATTCTATCTGGAGTGGTACGGTCACAGAGAAACGTATTTTTAAAGAAAGAAAAAAAGTTTATCAAGAGCAAGAAAAAGAAGTTGCTGCTTAATTTGATTTGATCTATATTTTATGGGCTGTTCTATTAGCAATGGCCTAGCCCATCACGACTAGGAAATGGCCTCATTCAGTGACCACAATAACTCAGAAAGAATTAGGAAACTAAGCAGCCTGAGCCTAATGAAGAAGCTTGTGCTTGAGACTGTTTCATCCCAGCATTTGACTAGTGTTACAGAAAACAAAGGACAAATTTTTCCACTAGAATCGAATCTGACAATAAAATTGCTCTCACCAAAGTCGACAGTTTTACTCAATCAAATTTGGAGTAATTGTGACATATTAAGGCACGAAAACCAAATATCAACAGAATGAAGAGAACTCAAGGCTGTCACACGATAACATACCAAAAGTGTCTTAAAATCTTATTTTAAGCATAGGAATGAAAATCACTTTGTCAATAATTTCGAAAATTTTGCTTATTCGGAACACCCTAATTTTCTGACACAGAGTTTCGGATCCGGATCCAAGATTCGGTTTTTCGGGTCCGGATCCAAGATCCGAAATTTAAGATCCGGATCCAAGATCCGAAATTTGGGATCCAGATCCAAGATTTGTTTTTTTCGGATCCGGATCCAAGATCCGAAATTTCGGATCCGGATCTAAGATCCGGATTTTCGGATCCGGATCCAAGATCCGAAATCTCGGATCCAGATCCAGTGTCCGGATATCCGGATACCGGATATTCTGACCCAAATGGATCCGGATATCCGGATCCAAAAATAGCCGGATCTGGCCACCCCTAAACTGAACCTCCCTAGTTTCTATACCCACTTCTGACACCTCTATCAGTCTGGAAACAGAAGAAGAATGAAAAGAAACCCCATTATATCCGTTATAAACAAACGCGCAAGGTGTGACTTTAAATCACGTATAGTGACAGCCAACAAGATACAGATCGTTGGGCGAAGAAACAAAACCAAACACAATTATCAAACCCTGCTTCCTAAACAAGCATGGGAGGGGGGGGGGGGAATAAAGAGGCCTTTCATTCTGCTTTGTGAGCTCATAAAGTTATTTGTTATGAACGCTTTTGTCATTTTCATATCTGTATTCAAAGTAAATAAGAGAAGTGGAATTGCAAACGAAACCAACTTTTATTGTCAAAATTGTAAGCATCTGAAACAGCATTAAGGACTACTATAAATAATCAAAACTAATAACTTTTTATCACCAGGAATGAGGAGACTTATTATTAATGGATATTGGTCATATTATATATATATATATATATATATATATATATATATATATATAAAATATATGTGTGTGTGTGTTAGGGTGACCAACCGTCCCGTAAAAACGGGATTGTCCCGTTTTTTCACTATCATTCCCGGTGTCCCGAAAAATTCTTCCGGGACGCCAAAATGTCCCGTATTTACTTACATTGGGTACAAAAAACCTTTCGAATCGCTAACATTTCCTAATTTATATGATTATTTTCTAAGCTATGTGATTATATTGGAATGTGTCTAATTACTGAGCAACGTTATTACGACGTTTGCGATATTAGATGTGGTAGCTGCACTGTTTTCCCTCCTAGGCCTCCCCACTTCGCAGACGACAGTGCAGGGGGCTGAAAGTCTTATGAAGAACAAATGTAAGCTGTTTTTACTCTCTGTTTTGGGCGGTGGAAGATTGAGGCGCTGTCATCAGTACAGTACAGTGTTTCCGTGATTTTGACTAAGATGTAACACACTACGAAAGGGGAACAAAGCTACAGAACTATAAAAGTGAAAGTAAAAAGAAAACTAGTTGTAAGTGAAATAATGTTTAAAAGTAACAAAATGCAAATAAAAGGAGTTGGAATCCGATGCTGAGAGTAATTATAAATCCTGTCGGTGACAGATTTGAGCGTTCATATATTTTTAGTAATGTTTTCAAATATTTCATTTTTTGTTAGCTGCTGATAGTTAGTTGTTATCTAATTAATTCCACAACTTTTTCAATAGGTTTTAAAACGAAAAAGTGTAAATTTGCCCTTTTTTGTGAGAAATAATAAAAAAAAAAAAAAAAAAAAAATGAGAGAGAGAAAGAGAGAGAGAACGGAGAGGCTAAAAACTATATTTAGGGGAGCAACCTATCCAGAAGTAAAAGGTGTCTGTTTTTTATAGTTGACGATTTGGTCACCCTAGTGTGTGTACAATTCAAGGAAAACGAGCGAAGTAAGTAGTGGAACGTAAGATTGAGTGGAGTTGAGGCAATGTTTATCGTAGGTGAGGTCCAGGATTCGAATATGGTTCCGTTAAGCAGTAGATTCGTGTTCGCATACCGTCAACAGTAAACACTCATCGTTATAGCACAATACTCTACATCAGTAACTTTAAAACAAACATTATAAGGAAAATATCATCGGCTAGATTTATCACTGCTTTTCTTCTGGTCAGATGCGCGCGCTTTGGAAAGTTGATGCTTAACACTAAAAGTCATAAAACCTAAATAAAGCAAGATATTGACCTGCGAATTGTTTTAAAAATAATTTCAATCTTTTCTCAATATTTTTCTCGCTTTGCACCTCCATCTAACCTGAAAAATAAAAACGTTTCTCACTAGTCAACTTTTTAGATATTGCATTGGAATAGTATATGCACTTTCTCTTACATTTTATTTTTTATTTTAAAATTCAAAAAGTTTTTTTGAATGCAAACTTTTCCAACATTGGCACCAAATATGGTATTAATAGCTGTATAAGTTTCATCGTTGTATCTCTTAGAGTTCCGAACTTATGACGTGATATATTTAACGCGACGTTAGAATTTGCCATTAGCAAGATTTCACTCTTTCAATTTATTTCAATACTTGAAAATTCTTCTTGATGTGAGAAAAACAGATTATTTGATAGAGAATACAATGTTCTACAATAATTTATCCATACCTAGTAAAAGAAACTATTTCTAAAATTCAGGCTAAGTTTGGCAACAATGGGCATAAGGAAAAGCATTGCCATTTACTCCTGTACTGCAATCTAAGGGTGGGACGCTCTATAGACGATAGCTAAATTCGTCATAAACTTTACACAATGTATTTGCGTTTACAGCAGTTATTGCGGCACAAGCATCCTGTCTCTTCAAATTGGCGATACCAACGACGAATGTTTTTGGGTGCAGGAGAATCAATGCCAAAACGCCGACGAAAAGCACGCTACACTGAAATCACTGACTGTTTTCGCAAACTGCAGGACACAGCAACTGCAACTGCCTTCTGTTGAGCGGACGCCATCTTACTTCTGACTGACTGCAAACTGGGAATTCGCATCTAATGGCGATTTTCTGAAACTAGGCCACGCCCATTCAAACAACACTCATTTCCTTGCCGGCATGCCCCATGTTTCGTAATTTTTACCGCCCAAAAACAGGTCATTCTTTTTGAAACACTGTGTATATCGGCATGTTTTTAAAGTTAAAACTACTACATTAACGCCATCTATTAAAACAGGTTGAAAATCATGGTTTAAAGATTTCCCACTAGATGTAGAAACAAAAAATAGAACGTGATTTGACATCGGACTAGTATAGACAAAGTAATGTCGAGTCTCAATCCACAAAGAACTGCATAAGGTTGAAATTCTAAGAAACAATAATGCTTTATTTATCGTTTGAGAGTTATACAGACTCTTACGCTGTACACCTTGTACAGCGCTTATACTGACTTTAAAAATTCAGAGTTTAAATGTGCTCAGTTTTAGGTACACGCTGCCGTTCAACGAGTGCTTTTTGCAATCCATGCTCAACATTTGGCTACGTTGTCTCTTGGACATGCTACTTCAGCCTTCAACTGAATTCACAATCACAGCATATTTTTAGAGTGTAGGTTCTATAAATCAAACATTTTTCTTCAGAAAACCACCACTTCACCCTAAAAGTTAAAAACGGATGCATTCAACACTGGTGGAAGTAAAGAGATTCACTCTGGTATCATAAAGGTAAATCTACTTGGTACCAGTTTTGGGTTCATACATTCTTAGTGTTTGGGGGTGTGCGAACTTTCTGAAGAAAAATAATGTTTGATTTATAGAACGTACTAGTGTCTTCATGAGTCCTCTATCCTGATAAACGAAATCAAATTTCGAGTGAAGTTGTCTCAAAAAGGTGTTTTGTTGTAAATACAGGGGTATCTCATAAATTTTGCAATATTGCTGTAAGTACATGATCGAAGCAGTTAAGCTGTAGTTGCTAGCTAGCACGGGTACAATGATAGTTTGTATCTTGGAAGGATGTCTATTGCTGTTTCTTCTCTGTAAACTGACACACGTCAAGACGTTGTAACAAAGTCTAATTTGGAAAATTTTCCTTTTCAAGTTTATAACGACTCACCAAGGGTAGTCGTCAACCTGGTTCGATCGATGATATCCAGAACTTGAGTGGTAGCAATTATTTTCATGTAGAAATATCTTTAATAATTATATATAATATTATTCTCACCTTTTCTATCAGAATTATAAAGTTGATGAACGGTTTTAAATGGTTTATTCGTTGATACACTTTTAATGTACTTTTCCTTTACACTGTCGTGCACACATACATGACGATTAGGTATTTATAAACAATTACATAGCAACGAACTATATAATAATCTCTATATTTTACAGATATTAAAAACCTTCTTCTTTTGTTATTATTAAATTGACATTCTATAAGGTATAGTGCTTATGTATGAGCACTTTCTACCCAAGGTACAGGTAATTATTAACCTATCCAATATTTCGTTATATAAAATGTCGCCCGACGATGGGACTGAATATAAAAGTCATAAACGAGCTTGGCTTTTATCTTCAAGAATCACTGGTCCGTTTACAATAGTGATCTTACATTATATATGTCCTTTACATTTTGATCGCCCCTCGTATATCTTCATTACATTTCATATATATATATATATATATATATATATATATATATATATATATATATATATATATATATATATATATACATATATATATATATATATATATATATATATATATATATATATATATATATATATATATATATATATATATATTTATAACAAAACTTTCATTTCATTAATACTTATTTTTAACAATAAAGTTTCAACACAAGATTAATATAATGTTAACAATTTTTGTGTTTAATCAATTATGAATTAAATTATAATCCTTCACCTTAATAAGAAAGAATTAAAATCATTAGAAACTTATCGTTGGTTAATGAAAATCAAAGAAAATGAAATTGAATAAAAATCAAAATTTAAACATAACCTATATTTGAATGATCAAAAGGAAGAAAATAAATCTATTTTTACACAAACAGAAGACACTCTTTTGTTATATATATTTATTTATTTAATATTTTTTTTTTTAGTCTTCTTCATTCCTATTTATTTGAGCAAGAATGTCAGGCGCAACTAATTCTTTCACTAGATGCATCCATTTTTCTTTTGTATACTGAGTAGGTTTCCAAACCTTTAACTCATCTATATTACGAAGTCCAATTGACATACCCGTTTTAGCGTTCAACAATTCAAAAACTTTAGGATTTATTTCCTTAAAACATAAATAAGGACCTGAGAAAATGTCACAAAATTTATAAATCTTCTTTAACAACATATTACTTTGTGGATGTTGTTTAATAAAAACTAAGTCATTGACCTTGATCCGATATTTTCCTTCTTGCAAAGACTCTACTTGAGAATTACGTTTCAAAAATTTGTCATGTCTTCGGATTTTTACCATATTCACTAAGTTGCAAGAATCAATGATTGTTGAATCTTCTAACTTGACATCAAAATGTTGTTCCACAGGGAAAATTAAATCAGAACCATTATGTACATTCGCAGGAGACACGCCTAACGTATCTGATATAGAATGATTCAAAAGGTACGTGATTTGATTGACATGCTTGATCCATTCGGCATGTTTATCTTTACAAAAGTGTCGAAACAACATACCAAAATTGCAATGTACATTTTCTACCACAGAGCTACTAGGATGGTACGGAGTTACAAAATGAATTTTAATATTAGCCTTGTTCATAGCTTTGAGGAACACATCACTTTTGAACTGCGAACCATTATCACATAATATGTGTTCGATAGGGCCACAATGTGGAATATATACATTCAAGATTTTATTTATGATAGCAGCGGAAGTGGCTCTACGCAGAGGATAAGCTACTACATAACGTGAGAAGATATCCATGGTTGTTAGTAAATAAATTTCTCCAGTAGCTGCTCTTGGTAAAGGTCCATATAGATCGATTGACAGAAATGAATGTGGTCTCTCAGGCGTTATTGAGAGCATTGGTTTTTGTACAGCCTGGTAATTATGTTTAATTCGCATGCACTCAATACAGTCCTTGATATAATTTTTTATTTGAGCTCTCATTCCCTTCCAATAAAAGGATTTATTAATCAAGGCACATACCTTTACATAACCAAAATGACCGAAATCGTCATGATAGGCCTTTAATATGCGTGTTGTTAGCGTTGGTGGAATGCAAATTTTATTTCTAGATTTGAATTTAAAATCTTTAATAAGTAGAATTCCGTTAGATAATTTAAATTTGGAATTCCAATGCCTGGGACAATTACATCCCTCGCCGCACGAAGACAAATGTTCCATGATTTGTTTATATTCATGATACTTCATTTGATGTTCTCGTAGATCTTCTATTGAAATGGTAGCTATTTCATCCTGTAAGATCTTAAATTCGTTGATGGACAAGATATGTTGTTCTTCTCCGGGAAACAGACGTGATAAGGTATCTACGGGTCCATTATCTACCCCTTTAATGTGTCGTACTTCGAAATCATAAGCTTGAAGATCTAACGACCAGCGAAGTAGTCTGTTATTATATCCCTGTACGCTGTTAAGGTATCGCAACGAATTATGATCGGTAAGTACTATAAAATGACATCCGCTTAGGTATGGAGCAAATTTTTGTATCGCAAAACGTACAGCCAAAAGTTCGATTTCTGTCGTGGTGTATCCTTTTTCAGCTTTCTTTAAAGTACGGCTAGCGCAATGAATAACAGCCGGTTCCTGAATAGTTGGATTAGGTTGCCAGAGTACTGCAGAGATTCCAAGTTGAGAACCGTCACACTGTACATAAAAAGGAACGTCATATCGGGGGTGATTCAAATGGATGTTTCGTTTTACGCACTCCTTCAACTTATTAAAACTGTGTTCTTGAATTGGACCCCATTGCCATGGTACTCCTTTCTTTATAATCATAAATAAAGGTTGGGCTATCTCAGCAAATCGTGGGATGGCTTTGCGAAACCAATTGAAAAGTCCTAATATTTGTCGTGTCTGTTTCACATTTAACGGGGCAGGCAGATCTTCTATGGCTTGTACTTTAGATTGACTGAATTGTAAACCAGAGGCATCAATTTGGTATCCAAGAAATTCTATGGAATTCTGCAGAAATTTTGATTTCTGTAGGTTGATAGTAAGGCCTGAACTTTCCAATCTGTCTAAAACTATATCTAAGTACTTCAAATATTCATGTGGATTTTTCCCCATGATTAAGATGTCATCGGCGTAGGTTATCACGTTGCTACGTAAGTCTTGACCCAAGACTTTGTTCAAGCAGGATGCTAACGCCGCACTACCATTAATAAGCCCAAAAACTACACGGTTGTATTCGTATAAGTGACCTTCAAAACTAAATGCTGTGTACGGTTTTGAATCTTCATGCAATTCGACCTGATTGTATGCCATTACTAGATCTAAATTTCCGAAGACTGCATTCCCTTGTAAAGAGGCTAGTATTTCTTCCACTGGGGGATACCTCACTTGTTCCAGATCAATGTGACAATTCGTGCGTCTCAAATCTAAAACCACACGTAGAGAACCATTTTTCTTTGGAACAACATGTAATGGATTAAGGTGAATGCTTCGTGAAGGCCTAATGATCCCATCTCTTAACATATCCGTAATTTGCTGGCGTACATTTTCCCTGTATCTATATGGAATTATATAAGGCTTGGTCACTATGGGTTTGTCTGTTTTAACTTTAAAAGAGTAAATAAAATCTTTACAAAGCCCAGGACGTTCTGAAAAGACATTTCTATGTTTGTATAGGATATCCTTAAAGTCAGCTTTTACTGTATTATCTGTAAAATCAAGATTGCTTTCGAGTGATTTAACACGTTCAGAAAACAATACATCGTCATTTAAATCCACAAAATTTTGTGTGTCTTCCATGCGTTGATCATTTAATTTACCACTTTCTGAACAAACAGAAACATTATTCACTACATGAGAAATATTATTATATTGACAAGCAATATTATCTAATTTTGGAAGCAATTTCTGAACGATTTCCTGAGGTAAACCAGGTATAGTCAACGTTTGGTTTTTAAAATCAAGCATGACATGTAATTGAGATAATAAATCTAAACCCATAATTAATTTCTCGTTAAGTTCCTTTATTACCAGAATAGGGATTGATATTTCAAAATCTTGAATAGTTATTGTCACACGAGTAATTCCAGCTACTCTCTTTTTATGTTTACCGGTAAAATCAACTATAATAAGGTTCTCAGCCTTTTGTAGCTTAGGATTCGAATAATTACTAGTAATTGCTTTCCACAATGAATACGATAATAGAGAGGCATTTGCTCCTGTATCAAGTAAAGCTTCAGTACTTAACCCATTGACTTTAATAGGTATTTTAGCTGTACTATATGATTTTAAAAATACAAAATTTTCTTCAATATTAAAACCATCATTGACAGTATCATCTTCGAACCAACAACGATTTACAACAGGTATAAATTGGTACTGGCATCTATTAACTGCTATTTCCGAATAATTATTTACAGAGACGTCACGTGAAAAGTTATTTTCATCATTAACATGAACATGTAAATTGGAAGATAAATGTTCATAAAAATCAGTATCTGAAGTGCATTTGACATTATCACTTAACTTTGTAGCTAAATGTTCATGAGAATCTACAGCTGATATGGGTTTAACCCCTACCACATCAGCCGCAATTAGTTTAAATTCATACTCGTGTATGGCTCCAATAAAGTACATTGTACAGCACAATCATGATTATGCCCCGTATTACTGTTCTGTACAGTACTTACTTCAATACCTGGATCTTGATGCGAAGTGTCATCTCTTGAACAACGATTATGTCTATACATAGGATTTACTGCATTCCTGGAATTTCGCCATGTATTTCGTCGATTTTTAAATTTATTTTGACTATATGATCTAACATAAGGATTGCCACGATTAATTAGGTTAGGCGTATTCCCTACACAGCTTTGCCTATTTTGCTCGTTTGGATTACTAGAATTTACTCGGCTTCGGTTGTATTCCGTATCGTTCATACTACGGATATCTAGATTCCTAACAGGTACAAAATGATCTGAATTATTCTTATTTTTACTCACACCTGCTTGTTGATTCAAAGCATGGTATTGAGTTTCATAACATTGAACGAGCATTAACAAATGATTGAAACTCATACATTGTGTAGAAAACAAGATCTGTTGTAACTTAAATGGGAGCAAATTTCGAATGGATGCTATTATTCTAGATTCTGACTGCAATGGATTAACAACTTTTAATTCGTTGTAGGTATTTACAACAAACTCGACAACAGATTTGTGTAAACGAGGATTGAAATGTTGATTTCTAATCGTGGCATCTCTATTTGCAAGCAAAAAATCATTTTCATAATTCGCGATCAGTGCTGCCTTGAATTCCTCATATGTATTGATGTGATCACGTATTGCCTTAAACCATAAGGAACATGGTGGGAGTAATAAATGAGGGATTAGCTTCATATATTGTGATCTATCTATACACATTATATTGCATTCGTCTTGAAATTTTTCCAGGAAAGAAGTAGCATTCTCATTACATTTACCACTGAATTTACTCATGGCCCGTATTTCACTCATCTTAACGCTTAACTTTACCTTCCTTTTATCATTCCGTGTACTTATTGGGTGACAATTCCTATCCTTGACGTGATGTGTTGTTGCACCGTCTCTTATCCGCCCATCAATACTCTTCGGATGAATTTCTTCCAAAATAATGTCTTCATCAGATGTGGGTGGAGGCGAGGTCATCTCTTGTGAATGGGAAAACTCTAAATGATCACTAATCGTATTATTGTGGTGTGCGTTGTCCTTGACCTGTAGCTTTCTCATTTCCTCCTGTAGAGTAGCTATCAGCAGTGTTGGGTAAGTTACTTGTAAAAATGTAACGCGTTACGAGTTACTTTACTTTCTCTTAAAATGTAACGCGTTAGTAACGCGTTACTTGCCCCAAAAAAGTAACTGTTACTTTACTTCGAAAGTAACGCGTTACTAACGCGTTACTTTTAGGTCCGAAACTTTAAAAATGTGAAAAAAATTATGACTTCAATTTTTCGTACTACTATTACTACCGCTATTATTATTATTATTATTATTATTATTATTATTATTATTATTATTATTATTATTATTATTATTTATTATAATAACACTGTATATAAAAAGCAAGGTAGGCGGTTTGTAATTGAATACTAAAAAGATACTTGATTGCCAACCTCGGTAGTCGTGAAGTCTAGGAGTCAAGGACATTGTTCACGAGATTCTAAATTTGGGTTCAGCGTCTAGGCTGAGTATTCGGGCTAGAAGCGAACACTGTTAAAAGTTATAGGGCACTGGCCAAATATCTTCAAAACTGCTCGGCCCGGGTTTAGAATTGTCAACGACTCGAGCAGCTCGGCTCACAGCTCTTTCACTATCAACCAGAACCGAGAAGTGAGCCGAGCCAACAGCTAACTCAACCGACTCGGATAGAGCCCTCGGCTCATTGAGCCGAACCGAGCAAATGGCTTATCCCTACCAAGCCGAGCCAGCTCGAGCCATCTTCTCAGTTGAGCTGAGTCGAGCTGAGCTTGTTATAAAAAAAATCTCTTTGGTCTCGTTATCGAGACGAGACGAGATGCAAGTAGTGTCTCATCTCGTGAGCAACACTAAAAGTATTCCATATTACTGTTTAGCTTACATTTTTCATGGCTTTCGTTTTCCAGTGCAATCAGGCCAGGATTTCAAGTCGACTTAAAACGAACGAGCCATTTATCAAACTCGACTGGACTCGAAACTCGACGCAAAAAACTGAATCGGCTCGGAATGCGACTCGAGGATATTACCCTTGACTTGACTCGAAACTCGACTTGAAATTAAATCTTTGAGTTTTACGTTCCACGTTTATGCCGATTAGGCTAAAGGAGACGGTGATAATGAGAGATGAGTGAAATGATGGAATGAAGAAAGTGGGATTAAACGGGAGAACCCCGAGAAAACCCACGAGCACGGTGTTTGTCCACCACAAAGTTCACTTGGCGGGGGCTGGGATCGAACCCGGGACCCCAAGCACCAGAGGTGAACGCTCTACCACTGAGCCACCGCGCCCCCCACGAAAAACTCGACTTGAATTCGAGTCGAGTCGAATTTTAGCTTGACTTGTGGTCATCCCTATGCGTTAGAAAAATGGTTGCTTATAATTATTCTGTTAAACTAATTATATAATAATAACAATGTGTTATGTAAAATTAAAAATAAAGAATACAGAGAAACATTACACTATAATCAACGGGACTCTAGGATAAGCAAACTGATCTGAAAGAACTCCAATATTACATATCATCAGCAAACTATTGTCTAGTAATAAAGTAGGTCTGCTCATCAAAACAGTTTATTCATATTAACCCTTTACTGTAAATCGTTAATTATGGCACTCTAGTTGTTGATAAATATTTTCCGCCGGGGCACTTCAGACACTTTACTTTTAAATTCTGTCCACCATCATTCTCAGCTCTTAAGAAAAAAGTATTCTTTCAAATGTTCGAACAGTAAAATATTTTCGTTCTCCATCTTTATAAAAACAACACCAATTAAAGTAAAATAGACTACCGGCATCATTGCACTCCTAGTTCACTCACTGAATGCATTGATTTGGAGCTGTCAAAATCTACGACAAAATCTTCCAGGTGCTTGCAATCAGTACACGTGGTTTCCCAAAGGCTGTCCTCATCTTCAAAACACAGCAAGTGGCACTACAAATTTATTTGTTTCTCTGTGTGTCTGTGACTGTCGGTCACTGACATACGTAGTTCATGCTCGATTGTTACATTCTGAGAAATTCACTTACAGGAAAGAAACATTTGTTTTCCCCCAAAAAATATACATATATTGTAGTTACTCATCCGAAATGTAACGCGAAAAAAGTAACGCAAACTAGGTACGTTACTTAAAAATTTGTAACGCGTTACCGTTACAGTTACTTTGGAAAAATGTAACGCGTTACTAGGAAACGTTACTTAAAAAGTAACGCGTTGCAAGTAACGCGTTACTTGCGTTACGTTACTTCCCAACACTGGCTATCAGTTGCGTATTTGCACGTATGTTGTTAGAATTATTGTTGACCTGAACCTTTTGCTGACGAACAGAAGATTCCATTACTTCTAAATCCCTTTTTACACCACTGATTTCTTGGATAATGTGGTCGTGATTATCCTGACAATCCTCAGATATTCTTTTTAACTTTTCCTCGAACTGCGAGGTGATGTCGTCCATCGCCTGGATAATTGATTGTTTCGTTTCATCTGACTTCTGTTCCATTCGTTTACTTAATTCCTCATATCGCTTGTTGGATTCTTCGGACTTCTGTTCTATCGTCTGTTTCAATTCTTCGTATTGCTTGTTGGACTCTTCGGACTTCTGTTCTATCTTCTGTTTCAATTCTTCGTATTGCTTGTTGGACTCTTCGGACTTCTGTTCTATCGTCTGCTTCAGTTCGTTGGACAAATGAACCAAATTTTGTTCCAATCGCTTCATGGCTTCCGAATCGTCTTTACGACATTGTTCTTGCCGCTGTAAGGCTAACAAGATTCGGTCCTCCAGTGTCATTCCTGGTGCTACACTATGTTCACCTTTGTCACTATCATTGGGTTCATTCTCCATAGCGTTACCGTTCATTTTTCTTATTATTTTTCTACCACTTCTCAGTCTTGGGAAATTTGTATTCATTAACTTTATTACAAAAGTAAATTCACCCTTACTTTGCTTCGGGATATGAATTTACAGCAAGTTCCCGGGTGAGGTAAACCAAAATTTTTATAACGACTCACCAAGGGTAGTCGTCAACCTGGTTCGATCGATGATATCCAGAACTTGAGTGGTAGTAATTATTTTCATGTAGAAATATCTTTAATAATTATATATAATATTATTCTCACCTTTTCTATCAGAATTATAAAGTTGATGAACGGTTTTAAATGGTTTATTCGTTGATACACTTTTAATGTACTTTTCCTTTACACTGTCGTGCACACATACATGACGATTAGGTATTTATAAACAATTACATAGCAACGAACTATATAATAATCTCTATATTTTACAGATATTAAAAACCTTCTTCTTTTGTTATTATTAAATTGACATTCTATAAGGTATAGTGCTTATGTATGAGCACTTTCTACCCAAGGTACAGGTAATTATTAACCTATCCAATATTTCGTTATAAGTTCTGAACGATATCGCCGCGGAAGCAAACTGAAACCTGTGTTGTGCGAAAGATAAAGTGACAGTAAATTACACCCTGAAATCAGATAGTTCAAGAAATGTCACTTGACTCTCGCCGATCAGCCAATATCAGGTAGATCGAAATTCGTGCATTTCAAGGTCGTGCGCCAGAAAAGGCAAATCCATCGACTAGTACGGAAAATACCAGGCGAGATTGGTAGCTCACACTCCAGCGTAGGTCATAATCATGACCTCGACCAAAGCTTCCAGAGCTGTCGAACTATGCATCATGAACTGACCCTAGCTCAAGCAGAGAGGCGAGTGGATTTTAGAAGAAACTTCAAGGAAATCCTCGTGAAATGCTTTTCCTGAAGAGAGTAAGAATTCGCAACGAAAGTAGATTTTTTTCCCCGAAGACTAATATGCATAAGTAGTGGTTAAACAAGTGATATCTGTCGCCAACAGTAACATTTGGAACACAAAGTGATGATCTACGTTTGATAAAATTACGAGAGGATAATCCACTACATGTTCGTTCCGAGCAGTTGATCCTCAATGCCAACCCTTACTTCAAATAGTGGAACGGATTTATGCCATTGTGTGCAAGAAATACTGTGCATCATTATTTTTAAATTATAGCTTTTTTGAGGTATTTTGTAGACTTTCACTCATTCATCTATTGCGTCAAGACTATTTCTCGTAGGATCATGGTTCATACCCCGTTTTGTTTCTAGTAAAGCAGTGTTCCCAACTGCGTCCGTAAAATTTCCCTAAAGTGTACCAAAAGCGGAAAATTTCCGCTCAAAGTGGGGAAAAAGGGATTTTCTTTTTTAAAAATCCTTTTTTTTTTATCGCGAATAGCACCCCTTTTGTATAGGATACGATCATGCGAATGCTACTAAAAAAAACTTTGCTTTATGGTGAAGAGAATGAGATACAAAGAGTGGCCTAGGGATGAATAGTTTTGATGCTACAGCTGATTTACATATTTTCCTTTGATAATACCTTTTTAGTGAATTTCTGTACTATCATCAAGACTTCATTGTGAGAACATGAATTGTACCTCGTTTTCTTTGCCATGAACCAGTCTTTCAAACGGTACAACTCGCATGTCTCGAGCATGTACCATAGTGGAGAAAATTCGCGAAAAAGGAAAAATTTTGTCAAAAAATCCCTTTTCCCCCGATTTTGGGCCCCTCTGGCCGGCCCCTGTGCCAACCCACAGAGACCCAAAAAATCTCAAACATAGAGATGCAAGGGCTCGGAAAAAAAAACGGCTTTTTTGAAAAAAAAACTCGGTTTTTTCTGCTTTGCTTTTTTGCTTCGGAAATTTTGGGCTTTTTTCAAAATACTGCTTTAAATTGATAAAACAGACTTTGTATCGCTTCTCTATAACACAAAAAATCATTTAATTAGTGGTTGATGCTGATAATAATATAAAACATCGAAAATAAACTATGAATTTCGAAAAAATATTTCAAACAATTTTTCTTCAACATGTTTACATTATGAATTCCACAGGATTAACCAATTTATATAATAAGAATTTTTTAACCTCCTATATACAAAAGTAAGCAGAGTTGGCAAGAACCGTGGTTGTTGTTGAAAATGCCAAAAATCCGTTTTTTGGGGGATGTTTAAACCAGGCTTTTTTGGTTTAAACCAGGCTTTTTTGACTTAGATTTTTTGCTTTATGTATTTATATTACATATTCACAGAAATAGCCTAAGTTTGTTTCGCCTTGATGTTATTATGCAACAGCGGGGTTATGCCGGAAGAACTCCCATAAGCTTAAAGAAGTGCGGTCAGTAAATTTCTTAAGTTGAGAATCTCCCGCCCTAGCCATTGGGAAAATCCCGTCATTACTTGAAATGTAAGACAATAACGGGAAAATCCTGTTATTGCTTTGCATGTAAAATTTAAAGGTCAACGTACCATAATCAGTACGCTAAAACTGAGGTATTAAATTACAAATTTAGTACCGGTACGTAGATATCATTGAAAGTCCAATCCAAGCTAATGTTGGAAGCTACGTAGGCAATCGATAAATTTTGCCAATTTCTATCAATATATTTAAGCAATATTGGCTTCTTTATAAAACAACACGCATTTAGGCATGTAGAAATATACAATTTGGTTTGTTTCATATATTTAGGCTTACCGAGGTTATCAAGGAGAAGACTTTCGCTTAAACTGACATCCGAACCGCTACTTGGGCTACGCATGAAAGAAGGATTTTGGTTCGACCGAGAATTGAACATGGGACACCTTGATTAAAAGGTGAAAGGGAAATAAAACTATTGCAGGTAGTTTGATATCTGGAAACGTTACCATGAAGTTCACACGATTCGCATTTTTCATTCTTTTTATTTTTGTGGTTTAAACCAGTTATTAAAAAAAAAGTTGGTGTAAATCAGCCAACCCTAAAAGTAAACACTTCTTTTTAAAGAATACACAAATAACTAGCAAAATAGTATGTAGTATTTTTACTTCAAAATATTCCATACCCTCTTTTTGAAACAAAATAAAATTAAAATAAAACATAAGAGAAATACTTAGATTTATATGATACACTTAAAGGATGCACATCTAGAGCTTTTGGTTCTGTATATTCTTGAAATTCTACAGTTAAGTTTTATAGAACCATCATCACAGTTTACCCAATCCTCAAGTTTTCTGAATTTTTAAGAAGAGGGATTCAACATATCATTACGGAACTCCCCCCCTCCCCCCGCAAAAAAGGACTACGGAATATATTTAAGTTAAGCTAAATACAACTGCACAACAAACATGACTGAGTGATTAGCTTTTGCGCTTCTATCGGGAAGTCCGGGATTCAACCAGCATTCGACCATTCTGACAAAGCTTTTCTTCATTCCATCTGGAATGTAGAAATAGTGCGTGTACTGTGAGTTGGGCGACTTCCTTTTTTATTGTTTTTAAATCGTTATTATTACTAATTACCAGCAGTGACGGTTTTGCGAAGGTGAGGGGGGCGGTCTTTCGGACTGAAGCCCGTTCCCCAAAGTTACGGAATGTCTGCAACAAACGAAATATCTATTATTTATGCCTTTACTCATAAACTTTAAGCTCCCGTCAAATAAAAATTACGAATGTTTAAAAAAACTAAACATTAGTAAGAAACCCTTCCCAAAATACTTTTCTAAATCCGCCACTGATTCTCAGTATAAAATGATTTTTAAAGTTGTATCCGGAAGATTATTGCTAAACATATAAACGAAACGAAGTATTAGTTATGCCTGTACTCATAAACTTCAAGCACTTCCCAAATAAAATTAGGACTTTTTAGGAAACGAAACAATCAGAAAAAACCCTCCTAAAGTACTTTTCTAAATCCGCTACTGATTATTTGTATAAATTGGTATTCAAGGTTGTGTCCGGAAAATTATTGCTAAATCACTTCACAGCTACAGTATAACAGAAATGTGGAAGTACGGTTTGACGGATATATTGAAAAACGTACGCTTTGACGGATAAATAGAAAAACGGGCAAGTTTAACTTTTGCGCTAGAAGCTAGAGTACTAAAAGCACTTAGAAATGAAACACGGATGACAAACTAGAGAAGAAAAAAGATGTCGATAACTCAAAAGTTAAAATAAAGTTAAATAGCCTCTAAAATTACCCTCAAATACTACATTCTTCATGTTAGCTTTAATTCGTAAAACATGTGCTCCATCCATCTTGATGGTGAATTTCAGAGCGAAATATCACATTCAGGTCATGGAATTTTTATCTAACTATAGAATATACTATAAGAAAGCTATTTAGATAGAAAAATCATGAAGTTGAAAAAAGCCAAAATTTCCAAAATTCTCGTTTTTTTCCCAAAAAAGCCTTCTTTTTATGTGAAAAAAAACATCGATTCAAAAAAGCCGGCTTTTTTGCATCTCTACTCAAACATACTACATACTATGTGTAATAACTGTACGAAGTTTCAATGTTATATCTTGAAAAATAAGAGAGGAAAAAACATTGCCCCATGTGCAAACAGTATCAGCTTTCCCCTATGTGAGCAATAAATAACCCATTTTTATATAAAAATTTCCTGACTCATCCCTAATTATCGTAGAGACATGATTGATACACAGTTTTGTTTAACCAAAACCAGTCTTTCAAACGGTACCACTTGCATGTCTCTAGCATGTACACTCCGCATAAAAAAAACGACAGCTAACGCCGTGCAGTTAGGGCACCCAATATACACCTTCTTATCCCATAATCGTGTCAGGTAAAGAGACCCTCTCTCTCTCCTCCTTTCTTCTCCCCCATACTAAAATTAGCTAACAACATGAGCGCAATTCTAATTTCAACCTACACATGTATAAGCTTCGATAAAATGAAATAAAACGGAGACGAAACAAGACTCATAAGTTGATGTAGGGAGAAACTGAAACACACACTATGAAAAGTTGAAACCAATGGATGACTATTACACAGAGATTCAAAAATGAAGCAGAGAGAGAAAGAAGAAGAAAAAGAAAAGGGAGAACAGATAAAACTGTGGAATTCAAACGTAGTAAGGCAAGAACCTAACATTATAAATTCCGTTTCAAGAAATCCAACAGTAATATAGAAATAACATTTGTTTTCACATATTTTTTCAGAACTATTCGAATATATAGAGGATGATTTAAACATTCATTATGTCACTTTCATAATGGATAGCATACTCAATTTCCAATAGAACTGTATAACTCCGAGACACATCTAGGATAATGTCAAAAGTTTCACACACATGCTTTGTTTCCGCGTGGTTCGATTGCAAATTCGGTAGTGTTCATTGGACGTACTGATCCAAAAACACATTTTAATATACCCAGTAGATAGCGTTGGTCATTTCCTCCATTTCAGACTACTAATGCAAACTGAAAAGAAAAACGAAACGAAAAGAGAAAGAAAGAAAGAAAGAAGGAAAGAGAAAATTGAAGATGCTATTTTACTGCTAAATTTCTATCAGAAGTACCCTATGTTAAAAGTCCCAACTGTATCGTAAATAAACATTGAATTATAGGATAGAAACAAATTTTGTGTCGAACTAGTATAAATAAAATTCTGTTTTCAAATAACCAAAGAGCTTACCATTTTCTAGTCTTTTCCGAAGATTTATCTGTTCCGAACATCGAGCATTGATTTCATATCTTCCAGATGTAACGTAATTTGCACAGATAGAATGAACACGTTAAGAGTTCAAACGGATCATCGTGTCAGTCGGATGATGTAGACCACCACTGGGTCGATTATTCAAATCCGTAGTGACCCGGTAATTCGACTGAGACTCAGTAACCTAGAGGATAAAAAAGAGATTTTACTTTTTCCCTTGCGTTTAAACATTATTTCTGTCAGAGGTGACCAGAACTGGAGATGTTATCCCCAGAGCCCGAAAAACACAACGCCGAAGTTCCCAGTTAGATTCTCCAGACCAGGTATATCGCGTTCTTGCTCCGTTTTAACTTTGGGACATGACGTATGTGTGTGCGTGAGAGGGGGGGAGAAGTGAAAGATGCAAAACAGGATATGGAGACGTCAAGAGAGAGAGAGGGGGGGATATAAATATGAAACATACTTATCATTGCAGTGTATGATGTAGAACGCACACACTGTTTACTCAAATTATCACCAGTGATGCTTTGTAAATTCTTCACCAGAAGATAAATCTGTTTGCAGCCATTATTTTATGCGAAGAAATCATACTATCTGATGGGGAATCGAACAAAGGTCTTCCTTCGGGAAGTCTAGTACGCTACCGCTACGCCACCGATTGCTTTAGCCAAACTTTGTTTAACAAATGGTGTAGTGTTTCTTTCTGAGAACGATGACACGAAAAGTGTGTACTGCAGATCAATGATGTCTTTGGAATGTCCTGGTAATTTGCCCTTTCCCAACCAACATTCGTAAATCGTTTCAATCATGATACAGGTGTTTGCTTCCACATTCTTACGTATTGTTTGTCCAGTATGATAAGTCGATTCTTCACAATCACTTTGTAAAAAAATTAAGTTTTAGGTGAACAGGATTTGAACCTATGTTAGATAGCTGTATTGTTCATAAGGACATTACGTTACCCCTACATTATCGGGCAACCTGAAATTACAAGCCAAATATTACTTACTTTAGCCCTGATCTTTGGAACGAACCAAAGTGCACAACGAAATTCATTTATTCAACAGCGTAGAGAGAAATTAATGCCCACTAATAAAGGAAAAACATACAATCCATGAAATAATAGAGAAATAAATAAATCATATTTTGCAGTAATTTCACCGTGCAAGTTCAAAAGTACATGAATAATAATAATAACGTTCACATTCAGAGTAGTTATATCTCATTATTATTATTATTATCAATTAGCCGTTTCGTTGGGTTAAATTGATAGAAAATAATATGATGTTCCGTTATTCAGTCACCGTTTAGCATAACTAAAGCGCTCTTTGATATCGGTCATTTTCGATGAGTTTTACATGTTCCTTTCCCATCCTATGTTGTTGGGCACGGCATCTGCAGTGTCATTGTTCATCTCAGCGAGTCGGAAAACTATGAATTCGACACTGATATTGGTTATTTCGATCATTTTTATATGTCGTCCCTCCTCCACGTTGCGGGGCTGAATTTGGATTTAAACAGCATCAGATGTGTCACTGTTAATGTCAGCGACTCCAAAAATTGTAGTTTCTCCACTAATACAGGTAATTTTTCGTTCTTTTTCGTTCAATTCCCCTCCCCATCTCTTAAGTTACACTATCAAAGTGATATGACAGAAACCCTCTCAGGTTCGAACTTCATCTGGGTTGAAAATTTGATCGAAATTTGTTTGGTGGTTCAAAAGTCATTAAGTTTTATTTATTTTTATGTCTCCCTCTCCCATTTTCCTCCCCAAGTTCTCCCGTGAAAGTGAAATGATAAAAATCATCTCAGTTCCGAACCTCGCCTATGTTAAAAATTTGATCGAGATTGATCCTTTGTTTCACGAGATATCAAGTTTTATTATTCTTTTAACTCCTCCCTCTCCCCAACCCTAAGTTATATCGTCAAAGTAAAAAGATAAATACCACCTCAGGCCCGAACTTTATCTATGTTGAAAATTTAATCGAGATCGGTCGGGTGGTTCAAGAGATTAGGACGAACAACCATAGTTACTTTCAATTTTATAATATAGGTTATTATTATTATTATTATTATTATTATTATTTGCGTACTTTTGAACTTGCACGGTGAAATTACTGCAAAATATGCTTTATTTCTCTATTGTCTCCTGTATTGTATGTTTTCCCTTTATTAGTGAGCATTAATTTCTGTCTAGGCTTTCGAATAAATACATTTCGTTGTGCACTTTGGTGCAAATAACGTTACAGGAAGAAGCCGTTTCGTTCCAAAGATCAGGACTAAATTAAGTAATATTTGGCTTGTAATTTCAGGTGGCACGATAGTGTAGAGGTAACGTAATTGACTTATGAATAATACTGCTATCTAACATAGGTTCAGATCCTGTTCACGACAAAGCTAATTTTTTACAAAGTGGTTGTGAAGAATCGACTTCTTATATTGGACAAACAATACATAAGAATGTGGAAGCAAACACCTGTATCATGATTGAAACGATTGACACATCGTAAGCATGTTGACATTTGTCCACTAGATACATCTTGATATCAACACACACATTGGCCACATTCCAATATCGATTATGCTATCCCACTAGTGATATTCATTTAGTTTACCCAGTTTCTTTGTGAGTCCCCTTGCACAATTTCAACTTGGACTCGGTTGTTGCACCCTTATTGGTATGCAACAGTGCTCATCATATTGCATCGGATTGATGGAATGTTATTGGTGAATCGGCAATGGCTTTCATGTTCTTGATGCTATTTCTTACATTTCCGACGCTTTGAGCTCACGTTTACTTAGTAATAGTGCATTTCTGGGCATTTTTCGTTACGTGTTTCCACGCATGTGAGTCACCCTGCTTTATCTGTTGTTGTCTATCGACACTCCAGATGTCTTTCTAGAGCATTTGAGAACAAATTCTCTACACTTAATACTCAGAACGTGACTGTTGGCCAGCATCCGTACCTGGCGATTATGCAACCACACACAACGGGCACGAAGGTGTCCGCCATTCTGTATTTGTTCCAGATATCGACTTAATACAAACGAATTATTGTTACCTGGTAGAAATCTTATCAATTCATATCCATTTAGACCAATTTTCATTTGGCAGATTATCCGGGACTCCCTACGTTCCTTTGGGGAATCCCTTGCGCGTGCATGGTAGGATTGTGAAACATGCAAAATTCAATAAACCAGGTATGACTTCTTCAGTGAATTTTTTACCCGCCCATTTTACGTTGGATAGTTTTCGAACTATTGGCGTCCGAAAATCATTTTCCCACGCTTTCGGCACCTTGTAGATCCGAAACTATGTCCGATAACCGAAAGTTCAAGAGAACTTTTTTTTTTCTTGTCTCAGTGGCAGGAGTTACCTTTCAAGAGTTGTAACACTTATTTTGCAACACCCGATATATATTTGTAGTACATTTCATAGGAAATTAATTATAAATACGAAAATTAGAATGAGTAAAACAAAATGTTGCTAAGTGGACAAGAAAGTTTTATTTTCGTTCTATTGTTCGTATTTACTGCTGTTTTGACATGAAATTTGCCACATACATATCTTTGCCGATTGTATACATACTAACATTGTAAGAAATACTGGGCAAATTCGTTGTCAAATAATATTCCTACAACAACATATTTATAGATATGCGACAGTAATTTTGGACATGAGTGTACATCAGATGAATTTTTAAAGAGACGGAGTAAAAAACTTGTGAGCGAGCGTGAGAGTGTAGATCGCGTCGAAACCATTCAAGTTAAACATTCTATTATGGAAGCAGCCGACAGAAGAAATGACGACTAGGGCAAAGAAGTTAGTATTAGGATTGGCAATGTTCATGATTTAGTTGTTGCTGAAGCCAGATACCATTCTTCACGCATGAAAAAGTTCTACAAGATTTCTTCTGGAATGAAACATGGTCGTCCAAAAGATAATGTTGTTTCAGATGCCATGGCTTTTGCTTTCAACTACCTTCAAGCTAACAAGGAAGAGTGCCAATTTTCATTCAGTGAAATTTTTCAAGATTATAATGGTACACTGCCAACTGAAAAAGCAATAAGATCTGAAGTGAAAGAAAATTACTCAGAAAATATTATTATATAAACAGACAAAGAATGCAGGGTGCGGAAGAACCGAAACATAAGAAAACTGCCTCATAATATGGTGCACACAGTCCTAACGAAGAGTGAACATTAAGGAGATGCTTACAACCATACTTTTGGTTACGATGTCCGCAAGTCAACTTGCAATGAGGATGAAAGATATGTTGGTGTAGCTGCTGCAATTATGACGTGGGAAATTGTTTTACTTTTTCTTTCCCATTTTATGCGATTCCCTACCTTGTTTTTCAAAATAGTAGTATCGAGAAGGCATTTTAAGGTCCCATGAGTGAATAAATTAACGTAATTCAAAGATTATCTGCTGATGACTATTAATCAGTTTCGTAACCTGGGATCCGATATCTTCAGCAATTATTTGTCCTTCTGTCATTATGATTCTCAACTTCTCTTCGTTTATATGCTTACGCTTTTGACGATCATACCATGCATCCGTGAGAATTTTATGCCCTGTATTACGGAACCAAGCTATGTTCTTTATGTTTTTGTTCGTTTGTTTGTATAATAGTATCTTCTGAGTAATTTTCTTTCAGTTTAGTTCTTTTTTTTTTTTTCAGTTGGCAGTGCATCCTTATAATTTTGAAAACTTTCACTGAATGAAAATTGGCACTATTCCTTGTTAGCTTCCATAATAGAATCTTTAACTTGAATTGTTTCTATGCGATGTACACTCTCACACTCACTCACAAGTTTCTTTCTTTCTTTTTCTTTTTTTTTTTATCCTGTCTCTCTAAAAATTCATCTGATGTACATTGTCTACAAAACAGGCAGGCTTCTTGAAAATTAAATCTTAGTACTTCTGACCTAAGGGTTATCGGCGTAGGTGATGAAGTACGTTGTGATAGCAATGCTTTGCTACTTTTTGCTTTTGTGTTAACTTTTCTACTCTTTTCATGAAGTGTAACACTTCTCAGTTTCTTTTTCTTTTTTTTTTTTTTACTATACATGTAACACTATCACCGAAAAGTTTCTCACAGATAAAACATTTTTCAGCTGACATCTTGAACATAGATGATCTAGTAGATCTGATTAGTTATCCTTAGTCACACCTGCAATGAATGAAAAATACATTAATTTATATTTTATATAAGAAAAATAACTAAAACAAAATAGTATCAGAAAATTTTCGTTAAGGTTCTACTACAAAGCGATGCTGAAAGAAAAATGCGTAATTTGCCACGCTTATAATATCTAAACGGTGCATCCTAGAGAAAAAATGAAGAGAATATTTCTTGTAGAGAATTTAATGTAGATTATTTTTTGTAATAACATGTTTTGTTCTAAAATGCTTTCCATGGGAGATATTTACAAAAAAACTCATTTTTGGCGCCATTTTTCCAAGATGGCGGCCAAAACCGGGGTGGTAGAGTGGTGCAAAATTAGTGTGTTGTTACGGACACATAAAGAAAATAAAATTTGTTCCAGGTTTCCACCATTTTTTTCCTTATTCGGCCCTAAATCATCCCTTATTGACTGGCCTATATGCAATGTATTGAATGTGCCAAGCAAGAATTTTTGAGTAAGAGATTCCCTTCACTTTTTATCCTTTTTGTGTGTGTTTGTATGTTAAGCTAACCATGGTGGCTCAATGGTAGAGTGCTTACCTCTTGTAAGAGGAGGGTTGTGATAGGCAACACCGTGTTTGTGAGTTTTCTCGGAATTCTCGTAGTTTCTCATATCCAATATTAGCGTTATTTTGTGATCGAATTCTGCCTGTTTCTACTTCTTACTGTGAAAACTTCCATTAGCTTAAAAACACTGTAAATTTTATAGAAATGCTAGTACTTTTTCATTGCGACTTATTGAAAGTTCTGCTATTTACCAATTACATTTCTTTTTTTTATCTTCTTTAAACTATACAGTAAACTCAGTTGAGTTATACTGGAATATCTTTCACATTGTGAATTTGAAACAGAAAATAAGGATATGAACAAGTAACGATATAGACAATACTAGAGATATTCAACTTGAGTGGAAGACTGAATTTGATACTCAGAGATTTCCATTTATTTCAAGATTTCCATTTTGCTCAATGAGTGTGAACGTGAAGCATACGAAATGTAGCTATAATATTCTACTCACTATAGTGACGCACTTCTTGAGGCACTTCAGGCGGCCTTCCTTGTCACACTTGACTTGGTCGTGGTCCACTGGAGCATTGAAGTATGACACACTGAGAAAAAAATGTAGGTAGCATACTTAAAAAGGTAGGTTACATGCTTACTTCCTGTAGTTTTTGGACTTAACGTACAGCAGACGTATAACTGAAAACGCATGTTTTATACTTTCCGTATAAGTGTTCCATCTGTACGTACTTTCCGTATGAAACAATATAGACCGTCAGAATCTCACATACAAATGGACCTATATAACATATAGCTGAGGAATGTAACATAAGTATATGCATGTGACATACGGAAAAATGTTAGATGTCAGACATCTTGCAACGGCATGATGTAACATCTAAGGACAGTGCATATGTAGCATATGGATAACGTATGCTCCATACTGATTTCTGTAGTAAGCAAGAGGATTCTGTATATTTGTACAATATCCTGCTGTCCGGAGCACAATTTTTTTTTCAGCGCACTTGGTTACTTTCCCCATTGTCAATGGCACTAGCATCAAAGACACCACATTCGCAATTTTCTCCATTAATACTGAAAAAGGAAATAATAATAATAAAAAATACCATAACTTTCCAAAACGTTTGATGTACTATTTCGTAATAGGAAAGGAAAAAAACAAAGTTTGGCAAAGGAAGAAAATTTCCGTACATGCTCCTGGAATAAATAGTAATTGATGAAATTATTATTTCATTCAATATGGCTTGGAAACTAACAGCTTATTTGCTGCATACCCTTACAGTGAAAAATTTAAGCAGGGCATTAGGTGTGAAGAAATATATAAGATGGTAAATCACTGGAAATTCGTGGGAAACAAGAAGGCACAGTTATGACAATAGAAATTAAAAACTCACAAGTGGAATGAAGTTTTAGGAAGTTGAATAGAATGTGTGAAAGTAGAAATCATTAGCGTAGTCTAGATGCTGAAGAAGAAGACAAAGTAACCAATATTGAAGAAGATTTTTACGATAAACTGGGACAAGTTTGAGAAAGCGATAGAATCAAGATCAAGCTGAAATACACACGTAACAGTCCAATAGAATTTATTAAAAGTCTAGGGCCAGGAAAAAAGGGGGAAAAATGAAATTAAATTTTTGAGTTTTACGTCCCACGTTTATGCCGGTTAGGCTAAAGGAGACGGTGATGATGAATAATGAATGAAATGGTGGAATGAAGAAAGTGGGAGGAAACGGGAGAACCCCGTTTGTTTGTTCACCACAAAGTTCACTTGGCGGGAAAAAAGGGAAAGAAAGGGGTTCACGCTCTGTAATGAAGTCTGTGAGATGGAAGACTCATCAAGAGATGTCTTAGAGATAACAATTATACCATAAGAAAGAAGTTGAGTTGAGTTGATTTCGAGTTTAACGTCCCGTTCAGCAGCGAGGCTATATGAGACGTGGACCTACTGATTAACGTGGAATCCGAACCACATGAGCTCCCGCCGGGAATCGAACCCGGGTCTCCCACGCCAAAGCATAAGAAAGAAGTCAAGCGTAGGTCAACAACGATTTGAAGACTACAAAGCAGGGACGTACACAACAATTTATTTCGAGAGATGTACAAAGGTTTTCGGAGAAGGGTTTAAATTCAATACGAAGATACATTACATTAAATTTTGTAAAACTGCCCCTAAAATTAGACTAAACTAACAGAAAAGTCGGTCCGGATTCCTAGGACTCGCCGTCTGCGTACGCCCCTGTTATAGAGGCATCAGTTTCATACATATGCAGGAAAACCTTATACCTAACACGAGGTGGTATGGAAGAACAAATGAGAAAGTTGAAAAAGAGCGATTTCAAATTAGAAGACTTAAAGAAATTAGTGGAAGAGGCCATACATTTCCGACTGAAGATAAGAGTCATGTGATCTCAGTACGGTAAGGATTAAAGTGATTCTTTTAGGGCAAATGGTACTGACTTCATCATTTTAAGTTTTTCTGCTAATTTGTGCATTTCTGCATCATGATGCGTATAACACGAAGGTAGCATATTTGGTGTTGGCTTGGAAAAAACATATACAGGATGATACATATTTACTTTTGTGGAAACCAAATTATCATTTGGATTTCAGGAAAATGAAAAAATTGCAGCAAGTAACGTAAGCTCTGATTGTATTTCTGAAAACTACATATATTTATTCCTCGGGGGTCATTTGTAAGCCATATAGTGGTGTGTCAAAGTCAGGGATCATGGAATCGAATCTGTTATGTTTTGTAAAAGGAGTGCATTAATACTAAATATAAGTTACTTTGCGTCAACGATAGATGACGGTTTCTGGGACCGGAAAACAAATGCACTTCTCTTCAATTTGAGACTTATTTCGTTAAAATACAGGGTGAGTCAAAAGTCCTTGGACACCTGCATAAGTTTGAAAATCGACGGGAAAAGTAAAAAGTGATGATGGGAACAGAGGTTTGATGAGGGGCCGCAACTTTTGGAGTGTATGTCATTCATGGCTGCCATCTTGAAATACGCCATTTTGGATTCAAGTCATTTTTTTAAATGGGAAGGAGTGTATGAAACATCAAATAACACTAGCTTGAGCTCAGGAATTTAGTGGTGTAATTTGTTTTTTTCTATCTTGTACAGTTTAGAAGTTATTAATGTTCAAAGGTGGGAAATTACCTTGATACTGACCCAGTTCTCTCTTTGTTCCAGGTGATCTAAAATGGGTCTGACACGTGAACAGAAGATCGAAATCATCCTTATATCAGGGGAACGCTGCTACCTAACAATAGCAGCTGACTACAACAGACGGCACCCAAACAGAGAACCGGTATCGCACAGCACGGTGGCTCACGTGATCACTAAATTCCGGGGACGGGCTCTGTTCAAGATAGGTCACGTAGTGGACGACCAAAGACTGCCACCAATGAGGAAACTGCAACGGGGGTTGTTGCGTCGTTTGTGAAAAGTCCTAAACAAAGTACTCGTCGTGTGTCCCTAGCATGTGCTATAAGTCAATCCTCCGTTGTCCGGATATTGCACGCCAATCATTGGCATCCTTACAAGCTGCACATGCAACATAAACTGAACGAGGATGACCCTGATCGCCGGTTGGAGTTCTGCATGTGGTCTACTGAACAACACGAACTGGATCCTGCGTTTGCCAAGGGCATACTGTTCAGCGACGAGGCGTATTTCATTTTGAACGTGGAGGTTAATCGACATAATTGTCGATACTGGTGTGACGCAAATCCGAACTGGGTTGACCCGAGTCGAGAACATAGTCCAGCGAAGGTGATGGTGTAGTGTGGCATATGGGACACCCGCATCATTGGGCCATTTTTCATTTACAACACCTTAACTGCACCACAGTATCTGATGATGCTGCAGGACCTTGTGTTCCCTGCCACACTGAACGCTGATGGCATTTTCCCATCTTACTTTTAGCACGATGGAGCCCCTCCACACTATGGACTTGATGTGCACAAACAGCATTTTAATTTCGATTATTTTAATATCAGTAATTGAACAAGTTGAATTTGTTAATAATAGACTTTCTTTTATTACTCTTAAAGGTCGGTGGCAGAGCCGGTTCTGGACATTTCTTAAGTGTAAGCAAAATTAAGTAAAACAAAATTTCGGCGCCCCCGCCTATATGATAATAAACAGGTACAAAGTTATAATGGATAAAATTTCATCAAATAATTTTTACGATTGCAAATTTCTTGAACATCTCTAGTCTTCCTATGAATATTGTAAAACTTTGTCCCATACAGGTATAGGTAGAGCGTTAATAAGAAGAGTGTCCGGAATCGGCTCCCACTACCGGCTTTTATTATAAAAGTTTCACTATAAAAGTATTTTTACAAAATACTGTACAAATAATCTCTCTAGTATACAAGGTTACATATAGGTAGTCTTTGACCGTAATGTCGCAGACAGGATCTCTACAGAGTCCCGTAGCAGGCTAAGCAAAGGGGAGATAGGGATCCAATGCTCCGTAGCAAGAAGAGGAGGGTTAAGTTGTCAACAGGACCCCGTAGCAGGCTAAGCGGCTGTGGTTAGGATTCCCAGACAGAGCCCTGTAGCAGACTAAGCCAGGAGATAGGATAGGCGTAGTCCCATAGCAGACTAGAGACCTGGGGTTAGTAGGTTACTCCTAATGTTCCGTGGCAAGCAGTAGGAGGGTGACCAGAAAACTGGTACAGAATTGCCGTCGTCCAGCTAGTTTATACGGTTCCTTGATTGGCGGTGGCGCTGCTGCTTCGTGGGAGAGGCCAGAAGCCCGTCGCCTACAGGTGATTGTAGATCCATCTGGTGTGGAATCCTCTTGCCATACCACGTGGTGGTGTTTGTAAACACTGGCGTGTAGAATTATTTATTCACTACATCACGTGAGACATTACAATATTAACAGAAAATAGCGAAATTATAATTAATTGACTATGGATGAATACTGAATTAAGTTCCAATTTTAATAATTAATAGCATTTTTGTTTATTAAACAAGCACAAGAGAGAACTAAGATATATATACCTAACAAGGTACATTTGCGAAGTGTCCCCTCAGTATTCGTCTAAAATTTATTGAAATGTAAAGTTCTCCGCAGTTTAATGTGCATTGTACTAATTTTAGCGGCCCATACGGGTCATTTGCACATTTATGGATCTTCATATATCCGGAATTGTATATATGTGCAGGGCCCCGTGTGTATATGTAATCTTTAAAGCGATTTATCGTTGACGAAATATTCGCTGAACGTAATACATATATATACACACAGACGTAAATACGTAAAAGGAAGTCTTCACCCAAATCTGGTCGTATCTGGATTTACATTAGGCATTTTGACCGTAATAGAATATTTCCTTGTTATAGTATAACATGAAAGTAAGAACAATCACTCACAGAAATGTAATAATTATAACACCATTGTTGTAAAAAGATTGTTTATACCTACAGTTAGTGGCATATCTGCGATTTTGTATCGGGGGCTTTGCTAACTTTATTTCTAGAAATGTGAAAATTCTGCAAGATATTTCATTTAATTAAGATAGTAAATAAAATTTTTGGGGGATGACTTAAGCCCGGAAGGCCCCTCTTAAATACGCCACTGCCTACAGTATTTTTCCAGTTAGAAATTGTTTTGATTTGTGAACATCGTAATGGGGCGTTTACACTTGGTCGATTTAGTCGCACGGCTAAATCGACTCGTTGCATTTGCGACTAAATCGAAGCAACTAGGCCGAATCAGATCGATGGATGTATTCAATTGTTTCAACCGAAATTGAATGCTGCTTGTCGACTCGCTCTCCTCTGGTCGATTCGAAATCGACTGGCAATTTTAAAGATGTCCAAGCAAAAAGTAATTGGTACAATTTACGGTGTTATAGCAGAAGAAAATAGAATCAACCACAGAAAATAGAACGTCTTTCAATTCAGTTGCTAGTCGATTAGTCGCTTTCGATCAAGAAGCGATTAAGTTGAAGTCCTGTTTACACGGTCGATTAAGTTGAAAGTGACGTCAATTCAACTAAAAATCGAACGCAAATCGACTAAGTGTAAACGCCCCATAACTGTAACTGATATTACTCTGCAATGTCTATTCGCAAAGTGCCTGGAGGGATTTAATATGCAATATCTTCCAAACGGTACATGCTACGGTAAAATTAACAACACCAGTGGATTTCCGAGAAAATTTTACATTAATTTGATATAACACTTGTACCTATTTCCATTTGAAAAACCGAAAGTTGAATCCAATATGGCGGATCCAAGGTGGACGCCGGGGTGAGTAACATATGTCAGAGAAGCCGTGCTTGGTCCAATTTGTTTTTCATACGCCCACATTTATGTCCATTTACATCTAAGGAAACTAAAAGCAATTTTTGTCCGAGCATTAAGCCCTGTATTCACTTGGTCGACTTGGTCGCACGGCTAAATCGACTCTCTGCATTTGCGACTAAATCGAAGCGACTAGGCCGAATCTGATCGGTGGATGTGTTCAATTATTTCAACCGAAATTAAATACTGCTTGTCGACTCGCTCTCCTCTGGTCATCCGAAATCGACTGGCAATTCTAAAGATGTCCAAGCAAAAAGTAATTGGTACAATTTGCGGTGTTATAGCAGAAGAATTAAGGGACGAAATTTAAATTGCAGTGACAAGAGAAAAGAAAAGAAAATGGTGTTGGATAAGGGAATTTATATTAAGAAAACAGTATTTAGAAGCATAGTATACGTGTACTTTGATGAAAGAATTTTCAGTAGAGAATCTTTGTGTAGGTTTAAGCACTTGTCATGGTTCCACAGTATTAACTCTAAACTTGGTAAAAGATGTGAAAATAACAAACTAACCTAACTTTACCTTACCCACAGTCAGTGTACACATAACCTACTGATATGCTCAAAGTAAAATCTTGGCGAAGTGAGTGTTGCATTTTGTCGTGTTCATATAATAAATTGTATAAAAAATATAACCTAATGCGTAGGTTAGGTTTCAAACAGATAAATTTTTGTGAATATTACTCAAAGATTAAATTTTTAATATTATCAAGCAATATAATGTCTACTTCGTTAAGCTTCTCGCCGAGTTTTTAGAAAGAAAAAGGAACAGTGAACAACCAAAAGAATTAGCATAAATTTGCATACGTGTAGAAACAATACTTTTGATCTGCGCCGCAGGCCATTCACAGGTATTTTACTTCAGGACTACATGGCCACATAAACTCCTTTAGCAAAGCCAAGACTAAAGCCCACGCATGGGAATCACGGTTTGAGAAAGAAGAAATGTGAAGCCCGCATGTGGGTTTCATGGTCCCTGTTAAGAACTATGTGAAATCCATATGCAGACTTTACGGCAGTCAACGTGTTAAAGTTAGTCACTTAAACTTTATTCCTATCATCAAATGAAATCAAGTCCAGATGTTACATGCTTGGAAATCTGAAAATATGCTCGGACCAGGGCGACAGTATTGGCAAATCATGTCTCTCTCTCAACCCAAACCAGGGCTTACTCTACATAATTGGTCTCGATACAGAGTAATTCTATTATACTGCCCTCTCTTTATCACCGCCTTAACGCCTTATAAATTATATCAAATACATAAATCGACTACACCTTTATGTTGGTGTCAGCGTGATATTGGATCTTTAAATAATTTAATTTTTGTTTGCGAACAATTTACTAAAGGTAGATCTTATGTGATCAATAAACTCCACAGAGCACTTGGTTATGGACCTTTTTCTGTCGCACAAATTTTAGCTACGACCTCTTGGATTCTCATTCAATTATTGATTGAATTTTTACAGATAAACGATATCCCTCTCTAAATCTACCAAACCCGATGCACATATACTCTTCACTTCTATGTAGATGCCATAAAAAAAAAAAAAAAAAAAAAAAAAAAGACAAGAATAACTTCAAGGCATTTGATGATGTATCCAGCAAAAGTGCTTCTGGATATTGACAGATCGACTTCACCTGTGATCTTTTTCTTCTCAATTTGACTTCTTAAGCTTATCAAAATACAAAAGGCAAGACCACCAATGAATAATAATAATAATAATAATAATAATAATAATAATAATAATAATAATAATAATAATAATAATAATAATAATAAAAACTGATTCAGTACTTAGTGAAAACATTCATGATATTGCCCAACAATCTTTATGATCTCTATATGTCCTGTTATGCATCACTATAATCACCAGAGAACTGTCTGAAATCCATTTGACATTTTCCATCTCCCCACCAGGATAATTTTCAAGATCATTACTAACATAGTTATCTAAGTTCAACTATTCTCTCGAGGACTCGTCTTCAGCGTACGCAACATCTGTCTTCTTCAAGGAATTTTACTGGACGCAACGAGTTGCAAATGTTCATTAAGCAATGAATTTAGTAGAGATTTATCATATATATATATATATATATATATATATATATATATATATATATATATATTACCAATTCCAGGGCAATAGCAGACTTAGCTACTACGGCGCCGCATCTCCTCCTATGTATATACAACCTCTCTGTGAGGTTACAAGAACAAGAACTAGATATATGTATGTTGCGTTTAGGTACAGAGAAATGTCGATTCTGTAGAGGATGATTCAGGGGTGTAGCCAGCAGGTTTTGGTAGGATGGACCCGTCGTTTTTGAAGAGGGGCCAGGTCAATGTACAAAATTTTAAAAAAAAAAGTGTTGCTGCTAGTGTTTCTGAGGCCTGGAAAAACCGGAAAATTTTGGTTTCCTTCCGGAAAAGTAAAAACATGTTTTTTTTTTAGCTTCTTCTTCTTCTTCTTCTTCTTGTTTTTGTTCTTGTTCTTCTTCTTATTATTATTATTAATAATTTTGTTTATTTATTTATTGTTTTTCTCCATAAATTATATTCCTGGTATTTTTTATTATATTTAACTAAGAACTACTGCCCCGGAGCAAATATTAAACCTTTGTGCATAACTATTTCAATTTAAGCCCTTGTATACAGAACCTATTTATAAAGGTAACTAAGAAAGTTCTATCGCTTTCTCACCCACCACCTTCGAACATCCATATGTCACCTAAGATGTACCTGGAAGATCAAAACTAGTCCCCATCACCATCGACGATCTTCTGCCAACGTTCTGCGAGACCATGGATTCCATCGCGGTAGAACTTGGTGGGCCGTGAAGCGAAGAAGGTATCAAGTGCATTTTAAACCTCTACTAGGAATTTTAACTGGCGTCTTCTAAGGTGATTGTCCAAGGCATGGAACAGGTGATAATCGGAAGGTGCAATATCCAGGGAGTATGGCAGTTGCAAGTGTTTCCCATCCAAGGCGAAGAATGGTGTCCCGGGTCATCCTAGCCACGTGGGGCTTAGCGTTGTTCTGTAACAGATGGATCCCTTTGGGACTCAGAAGTGCTGGCGCCAGAGTTTTGAGTTTTTCTTGAACGCGGCTCAACTGCGGACAGTACATAGCTGCATTGATGCTCTGACCAGCTAGTAGCAGTTCCCGATGCACGATGCCGCGAGCAGTCCACCAAACACACAGGAGGACCTTCTTCTGGTTGAGTGCTGGTTTCGGCTGTTTTGGAACCGGTCCATGGGATTCTGACCAATGATGACGGCGCTGTGGACCCACTTCTCACCACATGTCTACACCCTGTCCAGAAATGACTCCTTTTTCAGACGAGACAGCAAAGAAACACAGGTGTCTGCTCGCGTTGCTTTCTGACCCGGATGCAAATCATGTAGGACTCATCGACCCAATTTGTAGCGTTTTCCCAGTTGATGGAGGTTCTGCCGAATGGTTTCTCCACTCACACTGAATTGTAGTCCTAATTCCTGACATGTCTGGCCACTGTTCGCCTCAATTGCTGTCTGAAGATCTTCATTTTGTACATGGGTTGGTCTTCCGACACGTGGTGCGTCTTCGAGCGTTTTGTCGCCGTCCTTAAACTTCTTAAACCACCATTGCACTATCCACGTAGTCACGACACCCTTACCAAAGGCCTGGAATATCTTCCGCCACGCTGCAACGGCGTTTGACCCCAGGTTGAACTCGTACAGCAATCACGAGTTATGACTCTCTGTGGAGGTTTCATGTTTATTCTGTCCTTAAGCAAGTTTTCGGTGTAAGTTAACTACCACAACCAGGTAGTATGTTGGATATACCCACACCAACAACTGACCTTCGCCTTATCTCCATTCGCATTTAACTCACGGTGTGAGTGCCAATTGAACACAGACCTCCGCAGAAAGCGAAAGAACTTTCTTGGTTACCTTTATACATAAGACTGATTTTCTTAGATATTGCATTTAATTTCTTTAAGATTTCCTGACAAAAATATTTATGTATTATTCGTGACTTAAAAAATATAGTTATTGTATTAACAGCTGTATCTCACTTTCTGTTTTACACCAAGTAGCATTTAAAGAAAGCGAATGAAATTCAAACTGAAACTAAATATAAACGTTGTTTTTCATCAAATTTTCCATGTGATAAAAAAGTATTTTTTTAAAACACTAGTTACAGAATATAAAAAATATAATGTAGACAAAGGACGTGGATGGATAAGTAAAGTGAAATGGCCCCAGTAGAATCTAGGAACGACAAGTGGGTGATATGTAGGTACCCTCAAGATACATTAATCCCTCACGTTTCAAACTTCAACTCTAATTGGTTCATGAGAAATGGCGCAAAATCGGAAAAGTGCAATTAATTTATATCTCAAGAATGGCTCGATCGATTTTGTTAAAACTTGGATGCATGTATAGGTGTAATCCGATTACATATTATGAGTCCCTTTTGACCTGTGATGATCTGCGAGCACAATTATGAAAAAATAATTTTTAGATGTGGCTTTAACCCTACAATCATATATTTTTTCCAAAATTGTATCACGGGTACGCCATGGTCAAAATTAGCCAAAACCAACCATACCACCTATAAGGGAAAAAATGCAAAAAGAGCAGCTTTTGATGTAGCTTTAGCATATTTGTTAAGTGAATGAATGAGAAATCACACCTGAATAGTGCCAATTTACTGAGGCCCCATTTGATGGCCTGTGGCGCCCCCATACCTAGTTTGGGATATAGTTGATATTGGTGTTTATTATATATGAATCAGTCAGCCTGAACATGAATGTGAGCTAGAAACAAAATTTGAAGACGAAACTCCTTTTGCTATGAAAACAAGGGGTGGGGGCACTTACGCTCAATGGTAGAGCGCTTACCTCTGGTGTGTGGGGCTCTGGTTCGATTCCTGGCCAAGTGGTCGAGAATATTGTGTCCGTGAGTTTTCTTGGCGTACTTCCATTTCCTACCACATTATCATTCCACCCATTATTTCAGCATCATTCACTTACCTTCATTATCCGTCTCCCTTAGACTACATTGTATTAACGTTGGACGTTAAACAAATATTTCATTTCACGAAAACAAGAGGTAAGAAGTTTTTTTTTTTGTATAAAATACGTATCTTAAGGGAAATTAAAGGAAAGTTCAAATATTTTTTCCAAGAACTTTCAGATTGTTTTTTATGAAAATTTCGGTTTTCAATGGAGAAGGAGGAAATTTTATCATAGAAATTTCGACCTTTTATTGCTGAACTGCGAAATGTGAGGATTCACTCATTCTAGAAATGTGAAAATCGGTACTTTAATTCTTAATTAAAAGTAGGATAATACATGTTTTTTTCAAGTCAGCTTCTAATGGAGAAAGAAAATAATTTCTATTAATATTCAAACTTCCGATTCTTTAGGAAAAAAAAAAAAAACTTAACATCAGTACTCGATTAGGTTGGAGCTAAGAAGTCTGATACATAAACTCCTAATTGAAATCAATTGAAAACTAGTTTCAGCCTTTTCAAAAATTCAACCAGTAAAGGGAACAATTTCTATTATTAAAATTTTCGATTCTATGTTCAAAAAGTGCTTAACTAGAGGTAAAGTTCGATGTATAAACTAATAATCAAAAGTGAGTGAACATATGATGTAGCGTTTTCGGAAATTCTGGTTCTAAAAGGGAATAGGGGAGCAATTTTTACATTTAAATTTTCAGTTTTATTTTTATTAAAAGTTATTCTTTTCGTGAGAAGAATGGGCACTTCTATTTGTTCTATTATTAGGATTCTTCATTTCCTGTAGTTAAGTTGTTTAAACAAATGCCTATGCCTTACAGTCGAACTTCATTTGGGGATTAGGCTCCAACTTGCTCCTTCGTGATTACATCCCTCCAATTAATCAATACTTACTGAAGAGAATAAAGAACTAGAAGGGATTTAGGTGAAAGGAATTAAGTCATCTCCATAGAAACTAAATTTAATCCTTAGATGACGAAGAAAAAGAAGAAACACTGTATGAGAGGCTGTCCAATCCATTTTTAATAACTAGACATGAAGACAGACTCTCTCCTGTTGAGAGGAGTCCAGGTATCCAGTCAAAATTCATAAAGTCACACCATACTAAAGCTATTTATAACAAAATGCTCCGGAAGAAAACAGGTTGTTTAATATTTCAGTTTTAAGTTGTTCTGAATTCTAGTATTTATTTACTTTGCACATACATATTAATCAAAGATGTAACATATGATATTAGTCTACATTTCAGAGTACAAAATTCAATAACTTTAGGTTAAGAGGATAAGTAGTACTGTAAAATTTGCAGGTAACCATTATTTAACTTTGTAAAAGCAATTGGTTGGAAGACTTTTCTGTGAGCAATTTAATCGTAAGCCAACTCGAAGTATTGAAAATAATCAAATGTAACTCAAGATTGCCATATAATGATAATTGCGATTCGGGTTCACACGCTAACTATAACACGATAAAATTATCCATTATTAGTTTATTTATTTAGTTTTGTAATCGCGTTTACACATGCGAAACAGTATACATATTCTAATGAAATTAAGAGAACGTGGTCCAAGTTAAGTTTATAACCATGCGGTTTTGGGCAATACAAATCTATACTTTGATAATAACTTAAAGACGTAAGGTTTATTATACAGGGCGCCAGAAATAGGCCTAGATAGTACAAGCGAAGGAGAAATGGGATTGGAAACAACAGTAATATATAGCTAAGACTAACTAACCTAATCCAACTTTTTACGCGCGCGTACTCACAACCGTGAACGTATCAACTCCTATGGACGCATTCGGAGTGAAGTTCGTTCATGCCTTTCAAGTTTATCTATATCTGTTCGCTTCCCAAAACTACGCATCCAATAAAATTAACCCAGATTCATTGAATGTAATGTTATTGTAGCAACTGAAAAAGCCTACGAACGAAAAGTATTAATTTTCTTGCCTGAAGACGAAGAAAGCCATCTAGCATTGCTGCTACTTTTTCCATAATAACGGAAAACAATATGATGAATTAGGTCCAGGCCCGTGCTGGGATACTAACGAGGGCGGTGGACAAGTCTACCAAAAAGGCGCCGATAGAAACGTATACTACACCCAGATTGGTGTAACATAATTAATGTAGTACACGTCGGGAGGTGATTCCTGTTTCCGAGATAAAACGAAAAGTATTGTCCGTTCACTGTAGCTTGGCGCTGTGTTTTGACACAAAACCTGGCCAGCGAATCTTAGTAGTCCTTCCCCTACTTGCCCCTTATAGCAGTTGTAACAGTGGAACTAACTCATCAATTTTAGCACTAGTAGGGTTTGGTATTTGCAAGTTGCGTAAATTTCGAAAGAGTTTACTTCTTCTCTAATCAGGACCGTAACTTGTGTGGGACAGGGCAGGGGCAACTTCCCCCCAGGGAGGTTCCCCGCCGTTCGAAGGGGCCCATTTGGAGACGAAATTTTCTTAATCCATATACAATACGAACATGAAATTATAAATGAAGCATTAAACAGTTTCACTACATTACATAAAGCAGCGCACAAAAGGTAAATAAAACAAATGTGAGCCTTGTGCCCACTTCAGTAAGAAACGTCTATTATTAGGGGCCCTAGAAATAACATTTATTCGTATGGCTTTGAGATTTGTCAATGTTGTCCCCTTAATTAATTTGTCATGTATGGAATGGGAACAAGGGCGTAAGTAACGGCCCCGCAGACCTTGCCGTGAGGGAGGGCCAACAGGCTCCGGGGGGCATAAATAGTAAGAAAAACTTAGAAAGAGGGGGGGGGCAAGAATGAGAAAAACAACTTTTTCTAGGAGGCCCAAATACACATATTAATGCTTGCCCCCCCAGAAAAAAATATAAGTTACGGAGCTGTCTCTAATGTGAATTTATTGGTACACTTCTGCTAATAGTTAACTATATCAGGTTGGTCTCTTTAAACCTTGGGCCGTGGAGAGAAACAATATTACAGGAGGAAGAAGGTGGGGAAAGGAGAGCAAGGATGAGAAAGATCAGAAGAAAGAAAGAAAGAGAATGAAACACTTCTACATTTACTTCATAATGAATTTAAACACACATAAACGAAAAAGGGATGTCGGAACCCACCACAATAATATTTGTGGAAGTGTTGACAACATAATATTCTGAAGGAATATATTTCCCGCCAATTCTGGGGCCTCGGTGTTTGGCCCAATTCTGGCCTTGCAGCAGTGGCGGATCCAGGGGGGCGATCATGGCGATTGCCCCCAGGAAAGGAACCTTTCTCATTTTATATATTTAAATAAAACCCAATCCCAGAGTTTGGAGCTCTTAAAAATAGCTCTAAGTAGCAGTATTAAAACCCACCGCCCTCAAGAAGTCTGTCCTGGATCCGCCCCTGCCTTACAGAAGCTACTATCTAGTCATTCACCTCGTGGGACTGAGGAAAACCTTAATAAGAAATACCGGCCAGAGCCGCGTTCATGCCCACGCTCGATCTACCTATTTTAATGCCTTTTTTCGTGTTGCACAGTGTCTGGTAAGGGTACCCAAACAGGGCAAATGTGTACAGCTTTAAAATGTTTAAATGTTAAAATTCGCTTTATATTGTACTTTGAACACTGAATTCAATGTGTATTATATTCTTCTTACAGCAGTATGGTTTATTTCCTAATACTTTAAGTCTATGGTTGTTAGTATTTATAATTATTGCATCATACTAATCCTTCTCAAAGCTCGTTCAATTAGTATGGAATTCTACACTTAGCAGTTTGCAACATTGCAAACATTCACCAACAGGCAATAAGTTGCGAGAATATTTCCAACTATACTCGCATCGAAATTCCCAGCCTTTGTTTACAATCAGTACAATATGTTTCTGTCGCCTTATCATGAAAACAACGTTGTCCAGCGAACCTAACGGTCTTCGCACCCTCTGTTTATTGTTTACAACACAAACTGCCATCTTCCAATATTGCCAGGCGTACAAGGTTTTCGCACACTTTCGAACAAGAACACTTGTACAAAATTGAGTGTGCATTATATGTAAGATTGTATTACATAATACTAACTCAATTTTTCATAACGTTAATATCTCAGTCATCTCAAAAGCAGCAATTTATGTAGTAATAGCACTTGGTCGATGACTGTGCAGAAGTAGGTACATTCGGTTCGGAGATTCATGTGCCTGGCAACCATGAATTAACCATGTAGGGGTGAGAAGCAAGGTTTTGACGCTCGCACTACAATTGTTGTTTGTAAACAATCTTCCATCCTAGAGTGAACAGACAATATACACCAACCTGGGTGTAGAAATGCCTCGGAGCTATGACCATCTGAAAATATTCGGAAAAATGCAAACACATCCATACTCGAGAACAAGATGTCAGATCGAAATCGGGCAAAATGAAGTGTCCATTGCTTTTAGTCGTAGATTCCATTAGTGCACAATCGGATGTAGTGCAGTGGCGGTGCAAGGGTAACTCCCAAAGAAACTGGAGTATTCCTTCGAGTATTTTATCGAACGTTGAGTGAGGGAAATGAACAACAATCGAGTTTAAGATTTCAACAATCAAAGGTAATAGTACATCGTTCAAATTAGACCGCTTAGAATTCGAAAGTAAAAGAGAGATACACGTGTGATTGATCTATTTTGTCTCAGCACAGAATAAATGCTCGGAAGAGGAATTAAAATGAAACGAAGTCTTAACGTATCACAGTTATATCTTCAAGGGTAATGGTAACGAATCATAAATGAACGGCTTCCTGTCCAAGTTAAGAGTGTGTGAAAATGAAAAAAGGCTTTGATCCAGATTACGTTTATAACGAAAGTTCATAAGACAGTCAGGCGGCAAACACCATGTATGATGAACGAGAGAACAAGGGATTCTTCCATGACAACAGTGATTCCCAAAAATTACGTGAATGGAATTTGGGCCAAAGTAAGTTACATTAAAAGATTTCCTCTCGTAAGACGTAATTCCATGGAAGATAATAATTCCGAGCACAGAAGGAATGAAACTCGACGAAACATAATCTATTGCGCATGTTGCACAATGATACAAAGAAATACAATGCCACACTACTGATTTATTCTGTTTCGTACAAAGTAGGCTAACTGTGAAATGCTCAGAGGTACCTTATACAGTATTTGTGCAATGCAGTATGTGTACATGAGGCAGCTGTGAAGTATAACAGTTCATAGTCTGATATTGTCAACCGTTGACCGCATTGCAAAGATGACGTCGGCGGTCGGCAAAGCAAATTTTTCCGCGTGCGGTCAAATACACGTGAATTCGGAGATAACTGTCGGAGCTATATTAACTCGAGCAACAAGTTCTTCGACTGTCGTGCCTGGTGTTGTATACAAAAGGCGTTTCAGAACCCGCAAAAAAGAAATCGAGGGGTGTGAGATAGGGTGAACGAGGTGGTCATAACACAGGTCCTTCTTTCTCAATACAACGATCTGGGAATGTTTCATTTAAGTAGGTCTGCATATTATTGTCAAAATATTCAGGTGCACTTCATGTTGGGATTACATCTGCTGCATTATGTTCAAGGGCACACATTCTAACAATTTTGGGAGAAAATTACGTAAAAATATAAGATACGTACTCCTACACAGGCGAGCCGGAGATAAATAAGGTCCTATCTCAAAATTATCCACTACATCGCACCACTCGCTTACACTCGATCTCTGTTGTTGACCGTTCACTAGAGTTGCATGTGGATTCTTACGTTCTACACATGGCTATTGCTAGTTTCAGGACGGTCTCTGATCATTTCCAGTACGCTGTCTTCAAATTCAACTGTCCACATGGTGCGATTCCCTCCGATTTCACGTTGGGGAAATTGAGGAGACCCTGGCGAATATGGAGGCGTGGAAAAAAAAAATACAAGGAATGTTACTCTCCTTTGAGGGCGACGGTCACGATATAAAAGCCTCGCCTCTAGGTTATTTCCCCTTGTCTCACCTTAAATGAGGTGCATATCTGCCAGCTCGTGCACAGGGTAATCTGCCACTGCGCAGACACATACAAATTAACACAATCAATTTAATTAAACACTAACGTCTACACTTTTACACGACCGTGAATACCCGGACACAACCCTTTATCGTTGAACGCAACAACTTCTATCCTGTTATACAGCAATTACACACGTAATATCAGATCGTCGGACTATTTATATAACTCACAACTTGGAGTAGATGCCTGCTACAACACAGCCACGCCAATTCACGCAAATCCACAACAAAACAGACATCCAATCCGCCACTCCATAGCCTTCTGCGAGTCACTTGCAATTGGCACACAAGGGACGATAGTTCCGTAGTGTGCGACCAAAGCTTCGTGCTATTAGTGAAAGTACTATCAGCTACGTACGTGCTGCTACGTGTACACAAACGTCACACGTTCTCTTCCCTCCGTGTAGATATTCCATCCAGCTCCAAGATACTAGAACGTCGAAAAAAGATTTTCCGCCAATTTTAAATGGAATTCCAATGAGATTTCTTCTACTGTTTACCCTCGGACATTAGATCCCTTGACACTTCTGCGCATGACAGAAGTAGAAGAGTTCATTACAAAAAAAAAAAAAAAAAAAAAAAAAAAATGGGTACATGTATGTACGGACAACAAGTGTTTGTTTTCTCGTCTGGGAGCGAGAGAAACCAGGTTGGAAGTTTAAACATAGTTGCCAGGTCAGCAGTACATTCTGGTCAGGCGATGTCACGCAGTGAACAGAGCGCGCGCACTTTAAATGCAGCCTAGCATTGTGTTTTAGGGGTTTCGATATTCGGTTGATTGCGCCAACAATTCGCGGGAGGACTTAAGTTATTGTCTTTCTCTACAGTAGACATACGTTTGTGCTTGGGCAGTTTACTGTATTTTTCTAGTTCTTTTTCTTACCTGTTTCGTGTTTATGCTTGCGTGAGCGCGCGCGTGTATGTATGTGTACGTGCGTCGTTTTATGTATATTTTCTTATGCTTGACCCAATACCGTCAACCAGTGATAGTAAAATTTTATAAAATCTTATCAGGTATAGATTTACTGTGCCGGGTTGGTAACAATGTTTTCACCGCGGACGCGAATAACCAACACCTTCCTTCCTCTTCTTTCTTTTTACACTTCTTTCCTTTCATTAAGATAGACTCTCCTTGAAACACTGCCAACCAGAGGTCTCAGCCGAATGGCAAACACTAGAAAGTTTCTCCAACAATGACAAGTTTCTCTAAAATCAGAATGTAAGTGGGCTACACTAGAACGCTATTTTGATATATTGACAACAGCAATGTAGTTTTTCGTAGTTCAGGGGTAAGGAGCGGTTTGCCAACTCCATGAGATGAAAAGAGCCCCTCGAAGGTATCACTGTAAGAATATTCATATAATGGATAAATCAAATATACTGTCCCAGCGCATTTCTTTGTATCGTTGTGCAACGTGTACAACATCTCGTGTTTCGTCCATTTTTGTTGCTTCTGTGCACAAAAGTATCATATTCCATGGAATTACTATTACATATTACGAGGAGAAAACCTTAGTGCAACTTACTTTTGCCCAATATGTATTAACGCAATATTTGGGAATCTCTGTGTCATGGGAAAAATCTCTTGTACACTCGTTCATCACATATGATTTTTGCATTTTTGGATATTACATGTTACGTTGTTTTTTTTTTTTTTGTTACATGCCGCCTATGCACAGACATTTTAAACCTAATGTTGATAAAATTATTTTTTCCATTTTCACACTTGTAATTTGGACAGGAATCCGTTCCTTTTTATCCGTCACCATTAGCCTAGAAGATATATTGATGCGTTAAAGACTTCGTTTCATTTAAATTCTGCTTCCATGAGTTTATTCTGTACCGAGACAAAACAGATCAATCGCACATGTGTATATCTCTCTCTCTCTAAGTGCTCCTCTAACTTGAATAATGTACTATTATTTTTGATTGTTGAAATCTTGTACTTGATTGTTGTTCATTTCCCTCATTCAACGTTCGATATAATATCCAAAGGAATATTCCAGTTTCATTGGGAGTTACCCTTGCACCGCCAGCGCACTACATCCAATTGTACACTAATGGAATCTACATCTGAAGATAATGGATATTCTCTTTTCGCTGACCTCGATCCGACATTCTGTTCTGGAGTTATAGTTGTCTCTCAATTTTCCGACAAATTTTCGGGTGATCAAGGTGCCGAAAGGAGGCATTTTTACACAAAGATTGGTGTGTACTTTTCGTTTTATCTCGGTGTCAGGATTCACCTCCAGACTTCGTTATATTAATTCAGTTACACTCTGTATATATACGGGCGCCATTTCATGTACTAAACCACCAAATTTGTTTAGTGACGTAAATGGTTAAACTGTGAAAGCGTCTTCACTAGAGAAACACATTTTGGTACTTGTAAAAAATTTTTTGTCAAACAAAATAAAGCTAAATATATACCAATAAATCAATATATTTTAAAAATAGGCACTGATTTTCAAATACTGCTCTAAAACTCACGTGATCAATCAAATTTTTAAATAAAGATCTTTAAAAACGTGAATTGTTTAAATTACGCTACATAGATTGCGCTTAGCTTCTGAGTTTTTTGGGGGCAATAAATGAGTAGCAGTACGAAAAATTCCTATATTATCTTACCAAGTAGACCTACATGTTAATTGTTCTACTGACTTTATATATTCTTTGAAAAGTGATTGTACTCTTTACCTGTTCTCTGCCAATGGGAACAGCATGAATGTATAAGAAAACTGGTATACAGAAGAGTTTAAAAAATATTTATAATGTGATATTTTGAAGGCCGCCTTTTATAAGGGCGCACTGTACCCTTCATAGGTTCTTTATTAACAGCCACTATATGAATTCACTATACAAAACTGGTATAGGACAACTAAAACCACTAATCTATAATGTGATTAATGTGAAGTTTCGTAGAGTGCACTGTACTCTTCACGAATTCTCTATCAACGGTAACAGTATGTTTGCATTTATTATACAGAACTGTGTTATAGAGAAGAATAAAAACCATTTATCTTTGATGTGATTTCGCAAGGGCTACTTACGTTATTTTTTACCAACAGTAACAGTATGTATTCATTGTACTTAGCTGTGACATACAGAAGAATAAATAAAACAGTTTATCTTTGATGTGGTTTCGCAAGGGCGCCTTATATAATGAGCCCACTGTACTTATCATGGGTTCTTTACCAATAACCAACAATATTTATTATATACAAAAACTTGTACCTTTGTTTATTATGTGATGTTTCGGAGGGCGCACCGGGATATGTCCCGGTGGGCCAGCACGGGCCTGATTAGGTCCCATGAAGTCAGAACAAGGCGAGGCATCGAGTCGTTTTCTATTTGTTGATTAAGATGTTCTGTAGTGAATGGAGGCTTCAAGGCGAAATCCAGGCCGCTGATTTGTTTCTGTCGAAAAGGTAATGAATGTCATCCTGTTCTGGGGAGCCCGCCACTCATCCGTAGGGAATCAATCCAGATTACAAATTTGAAAATTAAATGAAAAACTGAGGGAGATGTTGCAACTTATTGCAACTTGAATTAGGAGATTAAGGTGGGTTTCCCACCAAACGTCCAAGCGGATATTTCGTTCACAATAACATAATTGCAAATGGGACAGTCAAATTTAAATTTATATTTATAGCTTTTAGTACTAAATTTTCTAGCACTAATAATTCTTGTTGGCTTAAGGAGCAATTCAGCAATTCTTATAGGAGTAAGCTTGCTATTTCTTTTCCTAGAAACTACAATAGTACGATCTTCCGCACGTGACGTATAATACAAAGCCTTTCAGTTCAATTTTGTCCACATTCCTTGATATTCACTGAAAACGTTCGGGATCACTAACACTAAGATCTGCCTCAGATCTTACCTTTGTCCACTATTTCTAACGATTACAGCAACAAACACTCAGAGCAGGGGCGTCATTTAAGGGCAGGAGTGGGCAATTGCCCCCCCCAAGAGTTTGAGGAATACATATTTAATTTAGTCGCTTGTCTACTAATATGCTAGTACAAAACGTGGAAGTTTTATGTCGGTGGTGCTCTTGCCCCCCCTCAAGCGAAGTCTGAAATGACGCCCCTGACTCAGGAAAGGTAAAAAAAAAAAAATCACACAAAACCGTTCAAGACGTAACCGTAGTGCAACTTTTTGTTCACTAATAATGTAAATTCCTGATAATAATTTTATCCAATAAGGCATGTGTACCACAATTATATTTCAGAGATTACTATAAAAAGAAATTAATTGCTAACATTTAACCTACTTCAGACATCAGACAAAGTTATTTCATTATCTTGATCACGTTAGTTTTTTTAAAAGTAATCGGCGACTTTACAATAATTCAATAATCTTCCTTTTCTGCTAGATGTAAATATGTTACAAAAGGGAGAGAGTCTATTGTTCTCCTGAGACATTATAGAGGCGTATACCAACATAATATTTCGAATTCGCTTTCCCTATCGAAAATATATTGACTAGTTCATTGAAATGTAAGTTTAAGCACCTGTCAGGAAACTTTTGACCGGTAGTATATATATATATATATATCAGTAGCGTAGCGTAGTATTCCGAAATGGGGATGCCAAAGTTAGTCACTTGTCTGATATAATACAATACAATGCAATGCATGTTCAATGTGTATTTTCCTTAACAAGTGAAAAGATTCACTATGCAGCAAATGTTGTTTCGAATACTCATGTTTTAGAGCTTTCTTCATGAAATTACCCAACTCACAAATACCGTTTGACACCACTCCGACTCCTTTGCCCCAAACATAATGCAGACGAAACACAACATTTTATTCCCTACAGAACACCCAGAAAGCCAAGAAAACCTATCATCATACCACGAAGAATGAAATATTTGCGACTGATTGCTAGTTGTCGTTTTTATGGAAAGCTTTGGGGTAGGTCGTATCCCTTTCAGAGAGCAGCGCTGCTCGTGTCAACCGAGATATGGTAGTTGTTAACAAAAAAAAAAAAAAAAAAAAAAAAAAAAAAAATTGTGTCTGGTACTGTTATCGTAGTAATCATTTGCTAAAAGTTAGTAAGGTACTATACCTTGTAGCAGCCGAACACTTTCCACAGCTTTGTCTCTTAGTTATAAATGTAATTTTCTTCATACTACAGTAGAAAAATAAAACATATATTCATTTCAAATCAGAACGCATATATATATATATATATATATATATATATATATATATATATATACCGCTAGTTTTTCTTGACCACCAACGATCAATGCTGCTAATCAAAAGCATAAATCTAGTACAGAACGCAAGGGCATAGCCAGGGAGAGGTGAGCCAATAATTTATCACAAGAAAGGAGTGTAAAGCCATGTTCATTAAACAACTTGCAGAAGCTTTATATTTAGCACGGCATAATTTGCAACCATCCCATACGATTACATAACACAAATAAAAGATTAATAGACTGAGTTTGCTCATTAAAACCCGCAACCAGCCATTAAAGTTTAGGAGAGAGACACAAATATGCTAGGGGGTCCAATCGTCACAATTCTGGATCTCTTTTATCAATAACTATTCTTAATAATATAGGAGGACAAAACATTTAGGGGCGCAGGCTCCCCTAATTGCAAGCCTGGTGGGGCATACAGTAGCAAATGCGTAGATTACGTTAGACGCCAATAAGTAATTGTCTCAGCTCCTTTTCTGCCACTAGCATTGTGACGAGAAAACCCGGCTCCACTTTTATATAAATATTGTTTTCAGTATAATTCCCTTTATTTCTTTCTCGTGGGCAGCTTCTTTCTCCTCATACCATACTTCAATCTCGTTTTATTTTTAAATGTCACCCCTAGAAATTTGTCATCTTGGGTCCGGACCTCAGGTGCCCGTTCGTGAATATGGGCCTGAGTGTTTATATCATTTGAAGATACAAATAGAAAGCACTTAAAGCAACTCTGGGGCCTATTTCTGTGTATCTACTTCATTGTCAGATATCCAGATACGGAAGAGCACAAGTAAACTTTGTGAAGGGCAGAGGGTGGCCTACCGGATCGGTGACCGTGATTCTACAGAATGCATTATAGTTATGCTTGTGTATGTGAGTCCACTCAAAGAATATCTGGCTACATTCTGGGACATGATATGTATTTATGATGTAGATTATTAGTTTGTCTTTAATTACTATTACAATTACGATGCATTTAATTACGATTAAAGCATAACTATTTTTATACTATTACTTACATAAGCGACATGCTTCATAATGGAGTTGAACTATCTATTTATGTTTTATTTTATTTCCTTGGCAACGGTAGTACGTTCTATACAGAAACCATAGCTTAGTTCAAAATATATAGAGTTGGCAGTACTTGAGCATACGCCAGCTTATATCTAAAGCAAATGATGGGCTGCAAAGGGATGGCGGGGAGTAGTTGGGCATGCGCATTCGACAGAAAGCAGACGAAAACCCCGATGCTTGCAGTAGGCCTGGATGCCCGAGGAACATAGCATACAACAAGAGGAAAGACAGAAAATGTGCATCTGAGTGATGCGCATGCGTAGGTTCCGCTTGTCAAAGTAAAGCGAGAGAGCGCATCCACAAGATTGCAGTGGAAATAATCGTGATAATTATAAGCAAACAAATTATAAATATAATGAAATACGTACTTTTTCTTATTAACAGGGAATGCCGGGCATATAGGCGTTCCCTTACGCTACACCGCTGATATATATGTAAAAATAAGAAATTACAGTATAAATAAAAATGAAGAAGGGCCACAAAGTTGTCATTACAAATACAACTTTTTTCCATATTTTTCTTTGCCTAGTTTTCTAAAGGTTCTTTTTAGCTGTGCTAACTTCATGATACCATACCTTTACTTGCAGATTTTGGAATGCTCTCGTAACTAGTTCCTTCCTCTTTCTACTTCTCATCTTATTTAATATTTTCTTTGGAAATTTCAACTGAATTTGTCCCTACTTCCATGTGTAAAACATGTCTCCTACTTTCTTTTCTTACTATATTTAAAAGTAGGATTTACTTTAGTCAGCACAGAATTAAGATACGACAACTTTGCCTTTTTTTTTTTTTTTTACAAAATTCTTATCAGTTCTTGCTTGTGGGCAATCTGGTACAAAGGGTCTTTCCTAGTAAGATAGTGAAATCGGCCCTTGATCCAAATTGGGTCGTTATTGATCCTCAAGGTTACCCTTGACCTAAAACTACCTAAAAAAATTTTGATTCCCCCCCTTACCGAATTATCGTATCATACATGCTCAAAATTGAATATTAAAAAAAAATGGTGCGAGTGGTCGATGAAAGTTTCACAGATTGTAGATACTACCTAGGTGTAAATGTGCAATTTTTTCAAAACAATTGATTTGGATTTTTCTTTATTTTTTTGAGTGTTGAAAATTTCAAAAAAGTGTAGAAAAAATTTGGGGGGAACATGTCGCTGATTTTTCAGTTAAAAAATTTGTTATACTCTTAGGTACAACATATACTTTTTTCGGGGCCAGAAAGAGATGACAAGATTGTCAAAAAGAAATAAAACTGAAAACAAACGTATTTTTCGCACAGTTTTTTCATCATTTTAAGACCCTCAAGGTGAGGGCCCCTTGAAACAATCCTTTCCCAGAGTTAACAATTTTCCTTTCTCTTACTTCCCTTCTCCTTCTGTCGTTTTTCGGCTGCTTCGATTGTGTTCATTTCGGAACAGAAATACCAAATGTATATCCGTAACAGTGCTTCCACTTCAATCGACTCTTGCACAACAAAGTTATACACACCTCACGTCGCCTAATCGTATCTTCTACCAGTGTTTGCTTTACTGACCGTACACAATGGCGCTCTCTGTTACCTGCATCGGGAAACGGCGACCCGCTACCGATGAAAAATGCTTTTCCACTTGACTTTTCGAATACGCACTAGAGGCAGCGGAAAAACAAGTACGCCTTCTATTTCTTCTATGTTTTACCTGGAATCGAAGTAACTCCACATACCTTTTCATTGTAGAGGGACCATCAGTTATTTGGATAATTATCGGATAACAAAAGACGTTTTTGTTTTGTTTCAGTTATTCTGTGCACCATATTTATCAATTTACTCTCTTTGTTTTGATTTTTCTTTGGTGATGTAAGCTTTGTTTAGTTGCTGTTTCCTTTCTTCATTTACGAGTATGTACACGTTATTCCAGAAAGGTTAAGTGCATTAATTATGGCTGTTTTGAGGCAAAACTTTCCTTTTCATTTGAAATTTTTCCGTTGACTCTTGCTTTCCGGGATCACTCACTTATCACGAGTAACTCAAACAGTGAGCCTCCCTGGCACACGCACTTAGAGACCTGCACGGGCTGGGCCTGGGTGGGCCGACACTGTTATTTCTTTGGGCCGGGCCGGGCTTGGGCTGGCCGACACTGATTTCTCTTCAGGTCGGGCCGGGCTGGGGCCGATCAATTGCAATTCTTTAATAATTATTGACATTCGTTAAACGATAATTGGAATAAAGCCAAACGCTGAAGAAGTGTGTCCGTGAAAAAAGTTACAAAGAATGCAATAGCTATTTACAGTTTGTGTTGCTTAGCGGATCCACTTTCACTATAGAGGATTACAGGCATTATGCGGTAAATTGAGCTCTGACCTTGGCCTTCACTGAACTCAAAATATAAAAAGAAGGCGTGGGAATGTTTTGCCTGTCGCTAAACAATATTGCCATCTTCACTTTATGTTAAAAATCAATTAAGTTAGATTTTTGTTACAGGGAATGGAGTTTTTGTTCTCTCGATGACAGGCAAAGTTCTAGGAGGCAATGGTACCATTCGGGAGGCAAGCGTCATTTTGTGAACCAGAATTTAGAAAATGTTTCTGCGGGTTAGGTCAAATTTAGTACTAAATTTTGAGAAAGATTCGGGCTCGAGCTAATTTTTTTAAAAAATTATCGGGCCGGGGTCGGACCAAAAATTTTAAAATTTATCGTGCCCGGGCCGGTCTTGGGCCAAGAATTTTGAAAAACGTATCGGGCTGGGCCGGGCCGAAAATCTCCAAAATTTTTCGGGCCCGGGCTGGGCCGGGCCTAGGTACGTTCGTGCTGGATTGGGCTCGGGCCGAAAAATTCGGCTCGTGCAGGTCTTTACACGCTCTACGTGATAGAAATCTTCAGCTCCGAGCTCTTTCTAAAAAAAAAAAAAAAAAAAAAAAGAACTAGAGTTTGACTTTACTTCGTCGTTACGAAAAAAATTGAACTTGTAGTTTGACGTGTTATCATTCGTAACCTCTCTGGTGTATCACTATGGGAAAACGTTACCATTCGTTATTTCTTAGAAAATTTTGAATGCTACCAAATTTGATGCCTCTTACTTGAAAGTTTTCGCTGTCTTTTCTTTTATTGGAAATGTTCTTTAACGTATGGGATCATAAATGACTATGCCAGCATATGTTTACACGCGTACATAGTTTCGAAATATTGTATCGTTAAGTTTTTCAATCAATTTTACTTCTTTTCTACACTTAATAACATTTCAATATGTCTTATATTTATTATACTTAAAAGAAAAATATATCTGCAAAATTTCTGCGGATTGCAAAAGTTGACTTAGGGACTCTTAACTTGCCACCGTTTCCGAAGATAACCGAACTTGAACTTAGAAAAACAGCAATAATTAATGCTCTCAAACTTTTTGGAATAAGGTGCAGATACCTGTAAATGAAGAAACAAAACAGCAACGAAATACAGCTTACATCACTACAGAAAAATTAAAACAAAGAAAGTAAATTGGCAAATAAGGTACACAGAATCTGAAACAAAACGTGCCTTATCCGATAGTTATCCAAATAATTGCTGGTCCCTGTACAGTGACAAGGAATGTGGAGTTACTGCGATTCCAGGTAGAACATAGATGTGGAAAAACATTATTCATCAGTAGCGGGTCGCCGTTTCCCGATGCAGGTAACAGAGAGCGCCATTGTGTACGGCCAGTAAAGCAAACACTGGTAGATACGATTAGGCGACGTGAGGTGTGCAAGAGTCGGTTGAAGTGGAAGCACTGTTACAGAGATACATTTGGTGTTTCTGTTCCGAAATGAACACAATCGAAGCAGCCGAAAAACGACAGAAGAGAAAGGGACGTAAGAGGAAGGAAAATTGTTAACTCTAGGAAAGGATTGCTTCAAGGAACCCTCACTTTGAGGGCCTTAAAATGATGAAAAAACTGTGTGAAAAACACGTTTGTTTTCAGTTTTATTTCTTTTTGACAATGTTGTAATCACTTTCAGGACCCGAAAAAATTATGTTGTACTTAAGAGTATAACAATGTTTTTAACGAAACAAATTTTTTTCTACAATTTTTGAAATTTTCAACACGCAAAAAACAAAGAAAATGGGCATCAATGGTTTAAAAAAATGCACATTTACACCTAGGTAGTATCTACAATCTGTGAAACTTTCAAAATATTTCGACCACCCGCACCATTTTTTTAAAAAAAATATTCAATTTTGAACATGTATGATACGATAATTCGGTAAAGGGAGGGGATCAAAATTTTTTTTAGGTAATTTTGGGTCAAGGAAACCTTTTGTGTTAATAATGACCGAATTTGCATCAAGGGCTGATTTCACTATCTTACTTGGAAAGATTCTTTAGAAGTTTCGTTACACGATGATAGTAAGGTAATCTCTTTGTTTTTGTATAGCAATTACATGCTTTAATATTACCTATTTAATTGTAGTCTTTCTCTATCTGCCTAGTTTTACTTTTCGTTATACCGTGACACTCATTTTTTTTCCTACAAGAATATCCTCAAATCTTTTAAATTATTTCCAATTGAATTCTTTTTTTCTCTTTTGTGTTCAATACACTTTATTGGTTTATTGTTCCACATAAGTTCTTAAATTCTTTCAGGATGCAAATTGCTTGAACTTTTTTCTTTCGTTTTGAAACCGATCCTGTCGTACGTAATCTATTTGGTATCGTTCCATCGAATGGAGATGTCCAGGTCTATCCTCTTGTATTGATAAAATCTTTGTTCCATATCATTAGTAAGTTCTGTCCAAATAAGTAGACCAATTCATTCCTCTCAAATCCATATTTACATATTATATTACTTCCTTTCGATTCCCCAGAAAAGCATTCATATAGTCCATTAAAACTACAAATGCGACTTTTGTCGTGTATTATTAATTCTATTTTCTCGGAAAGTTTTTTTTTTTTTTTACGTAAAGTAAATTATTAGTTATAAAATATGCAAGATACAAGAGATGAAGACAGTGATTACATAAAATATTTAAGTAGACAGGAAGAAATTAATGTTCCGTTGGTCTTAAGTAGTAGTGCATATTTGACATACTACATTAAAAATTGTAATTTCTCTATTTAAGAAATAACATAAAATCGGTTTTACACATTTGTGAGATGACGTAGTTTGTTTCCTAATTATTACTTTTAAAATACGTGGGACGTCCAATAAGCCATCTACATAGGAAGGAATGAAGATAGACTGACCTGGTTCTTCACTGTTTCTCGATGTAATCCCTAGTCTCCATGGAGGTCTATGCACCGTCGCTACTTTGTAGACAGCGAAGAAATCTCAGAGAGAGAAAAAAAATAGTCTTTGCCATGGCTTGCAAACCACTGGGAAACAGCTTATTGCACCTCATTGTCCGACATAAAACGTTATCTCCGCAGCTGTTCCTTCAGGTCTCGGAAGAGGAAATAGTCACTAGTGAGAAACTTTTAACTGAGAGGTGCTCCAACTTCTGCAAAACCACTGCAACCCCCTCCCTTCCTGTCTAGGTAGATAATTTATTGGACGCTCTTCGTATATTAAGTTTAATAGAAGTACCTACATATTGTAATACTAGTACTTAATAACAGATACAATATTCGTGAACAAATATATATATATGTGGAATAATAAAATTTTCATTTATTACTCGTCTTTCTTTACTTCTTTCATACAAGAACTTTCAGTATCAATCCATTATCTTCTTTTATACAAAATACTTGGGGAAGGGGGACTATACCAGTGTTTCCTGCCTGAAACTCCTCTGTTGTGTTTCACGCATCGATACTATATAATTCTCTCCATCTGGTGTATTTGTATGCATTCATATTTGTGCTAGTGTTTTGTTAAATAAGGTAAAAATTGTATTAGTATAGAACGTAATAACTGATCAAACATTTGCAGCTGCCGATCCAGGATCTCCAAGTTCTCGCCCGACGGTGACACTGCAAGAAGCCCCAAGCGCTTCAACTAATATAATGAGTTTCAGACAGTCAATGATACTGGCCACATTTCTTCCAGATGAAGTTCTTAAGTACATCCACGCAACTAGAAAAGATACCAGGCACTTCGAAGGAGCTTTAGTATTTTCTGACATATCTGGTAAGTAGAAATTACAGTTATCTCATTCTCCTTTCGTTCAGTGGTCAAAGTAAGACGATATACCAAGCAGCTTCTGGATTTGTAAAGGCAAAAGTAAAGTAGCTGTGGGAAAACTAGTCCTCACTCATAAATATTCATGAGGGGCGATATTCTTGGTATTGTAAGAGTTCTTAATGATATGTTGTAGTTATATACACCGCCGGTTGACAGTTTGAATAATTGATACACCTTCCTCCACATATTAATGATCTTGTAAATGACACGTCGCGTATCATAAATGATTTCCGTTCTTAGAATGGTTAAGAAATGTTAATTTGACAAGCAGAATATAAAAAGACCCTTAGAATTCAAATATACAGATCACACACGTATAACAAGATAATATATTGTTTGATTCATTTATATGCATTACATTTAACACGGCAGCGGATGTTAGTCGTTGGAGAATATTCAGGAATTTTGGTCATTGGAATGGATGAAAGAATAGTCTGGAAGTTTCTGGTTTGTTCTCAAGGTTATTAGACTTATATAAATACTGATTCATTTACATGATTCGTATAACGTAAAGAGATAAGAAGAGTGTTGAAAGAAGAAAATTGACACGTAGAATTGACTGCAAGAGAAAATTATTGGTAGGTACTAACTTTGTAGTATTCTTGTTTTATACTTGTTTATTTTTATATGGGAACTGACATTGGGAATGAAATACATGTAAAACATATTGTAATTGTCGGGAGTATAAGGGAAAAAAAGTTTTGTTTTAATCGGAAATTGACTGCAGATTTTTCGGCATTGAATACCATATTACTCGGTGACTTTTATGGAATTATAACTTGATTAAGATATAGTATAATGTAATATGTAGGGTAGAGGGAATCTAGATTATTCATTACACCGGAAATCGAACTAGGATTCTCCCACGTGGAGAACCGTACGCTAAATTTTATGCTTGCAGTGCGAATTTGTTACTTATATATAGCTATGAATTGTGTAAGACAGAACAGGTATATATAAATTATATTGAACAGAAGTCAGCAGAATCCGTGCCGGGAATCGAACCAGGGCTCTCTCACGTGGAAAATCGTATGATAAACCTTTTGCTTAGCCGATGTTGTTACTTATATGTAGCTATGAATTGTGTAAGACGTATAACCGGTATTTATAAATTATATGTTAAGAAGGAAGTTATGTTGGATAGAGCTATGACATTGCCGGGACTCGAACCAAAATTTTCCTACGTGGAAAACCGTATGCTAATCCTTTTCATGCTTGCACTGTGGACTTTTCACTTATAAATGTTAAAAATTTTACTGAGTGAGAACAAACTTATATTGAACAGGAAGACAGTAGAATTCGCACCGGGAATCGAACCAGGGCTCCTCCATGTGGAAAACCGTACGATAAACCTTTTGCTTAACAGGTTTTGTTACTTATATGTAGCTATGAATTGTATAAGACGTATAACTGGTATTTATAAATTATATGTTAAGAAGGAAGTTATATTGGATAGAGCCATGACATTGCCGGGACTCGAACCAAGATTTTCCTACGTGGAAAACCGTATGCTAATCCTTTTCATGCTTGCACTGTGGACTTTTCACTTATAAATGTTTTAAATTGTACTGTGTGAGAACAAACTTATATTGGATAGGTAGTTAGCAGAATTCGCACCGGGAATCGAACTATGGCTCTCCTACGTGGAAAATCGTATGATAAACCTTTTGCTTAGCAGGTGTTACTTATATGTAGCTATGAATTGTGTAAGACGTATAACTGGTATTTATAAAGTATATTTTAAGAAGGAAGTTATATTGGATAGAGCCATGACATTGCCGGGACTCGAACCAAGATTTTCCTACGTGGAAAACCGTATGCTAATCCTTTTCATGCTTGCACTGTGGACTTTTCACTTATAAATGTTTTAAATTGTACTGTGTGAGAACAAACTTATATTGGATAGGTAGTTAGCAGAATTCGCACCGGGAATCGAACTATGTCTCTCCTACGTGGAAAACTACGATAAACATTTTGCTTAGCAGGTGTTACTTATATGTAGCTATGAATTGTGTAAGACGTATAACTGGTATTTATAAATTATATGTTAAGAAGGAAGTTATATTGGATAGAGCCATGACATTGCCGGGACTCGAACCAAGATTTTCCTACGTGGAAAACCGTATGCTAATCCTTTTCATGCTTGCACTGTGGACTTTTCACTTATAAATGTTTTAAATTGTACTGTGTGAGAACAAACTTATATTGGATAGGTAGTTAGCAGAATTCGCACCGGGAATCGAACTATGGCTCTCCTACGTGGAAAACTACGATAAACATTTTGCTTAGCAGGTGTTACTTATATGTAGCTATGAATTGTGTAAGACGTATAACTGGTATTTATAAAGTATATTTTAAGAAGGAAGTTATATTGGATAGGGAAGAATGACACTGCCGGGAATTGAAGCAGGGTTGTTTTACATGGGTAACCATATGCTAAACCTTTTGCTTGCACTGTGGACTTTTCAGTTGTAAATGGTATAAATTTTATTGTGTATGAACAAACTTACATTGAATAGGTAGTTAGCAGAATCCGCACTGGGAATCGAACCATGGTTCTCTCACATGCAAAGCCAATATGGTTAGGAACGTTAGTGCTACGTTGAATATCATATTTTTGTATTTTTGTAAAGTCGTAATACGGCAACTAATTGCAGTTTTGTTTACTGTTTTAGATGGCGAAGCAAATAGAAAATGTTATAATCAATAAAAGCACTGGAAAATAAAGCTTATTTTTTGAATTCTTTGCTGTTGAAATATAGCGGTGTTTCTTAGGGTAAAGGATACTGGATCTTTCCGTGCCTGCCCTAGTCGCGGGTTTACTACCCCTCCCCGATGGGGGAATTTTTTTTAACACAATAGAAAATAATAATGAAAAACATATTTTATGCACACCTTTATTTCGTTTTAGTATAAATTTTAATGAATTTTTATTTTACATATGTTGTGAAGAAAGACTTTAATTACTATAAATTCACGATCTTTTCTTGTTGTTTGAAATAGTTACAGAGAATGATGAGTTTTACCAGTGATGCCCACCCCGTTATGTCCATAACTCACCCTCCCGCAATTGTCTATCCATAGGTGTTCTTCCATGAAAAAAAAATCTTTTCGATTAATTTTTACACCCCCTCAAACATATTTATATAGATTTTTAACCCCCCCCAAATATTTCAATGACACAGTTTGCGTCATAGCCCCCCGTTGTGGGCACTCCTGACTTTACAATATGCGTTGGCGCAGTAATGAAATAAGTTCGTTTTGAATTTTCGCCCGTAATAGTTTGAATATTCCAACAGTAAGAATTTCATTAAAGGGAATAAAATAATCGGATTGTTGAACTTTATGTAGATTTATATTGTGACAAGGTGTTGAAGAGCACATGCACAGAGGGTTGCGAGGGAAGTGCAGTACATCATAATTACCCGCCTCTTCGATACTGTCTACTGCAAGTAGAACGTTAAAATTCTATTTAGCTTCGACGACCAATGATTAACGCCAATAGACTTGCTAAATCAATTATTATTTGGAGACTGTTTGACTTCTGTTATTATTATTATTATTATTATTATTATTATTATTATTATTATTATTATTATTATTATTATTATTATTATTATTATTATTATTATTATTAATATAATACTTTTGCACTTTTTTCGTCTTGCTAATTAAATTTTCAATGTGCTCCCCTGAAAACGTTGCGCCCCTAGACTCGGGCCTAGTGGTAAATCCAACTCTGCCTAGTCGTCTATTATGTTTTGTTCTTTGGGTATTAGTCATTTCAGATTAGCAACCACCCCTTATGCCAAATGAATCATTTCCGGATACGTTTATAACTATTATTATTATCACGTAACGGGACTTATAATATTGTATTCTTAGTCCGTCCGTCCGTTACTTCTACGATAACTCTTGGACAAATGCCAAATTGTTATATTCTGTTTTTGCAATAGATATGTGGAGCGATTATGGTATCTCGTCCGAGTTCGTTTATGGAGACGATTAATCAACCGGACGTGGTAAAAATCAACCATTTCCGGTTTTAACGTTGCCATTACAGAGCGAAAGCCATAATAGATAGCGAGAAGGGGTTTTCTCAAATCGATTAAGTGTTCAAAGAATATCTTCCACATCCATCCTTAATACTGTATTAAAACCGGCAGTGGTAGAAATCCAGTACGACTTCCGGTTTCAATATTAATCTATATAAAGAAAACCGATATAGGAGCAAGTTCGATTTCCTTGGAATCGACTTAGCGTTCTAAGAATAGTTCGCATTTTCTCTTTTAACACTTTATTCAAATCGGAAGTGGCAGAAATCAACCATTTCCGCTTTCAGTGTTGATCGTCATAGAATAAAAACGATAATAGATAGCGAAAAGTGTTTTTGTAATCAATTTAGCATTTCAAATATAGGTACTATCTCCCCTCTTAACCCTCTATTTAAACCAGAAATGGCATAAATCAACAACTTTTGGCTTAAACGTTGATTACTATAAGGTAAAAACTCTAATAGATAGGGAGAAGCGGCTTTCTGTAATGAATTGTGTCCCAAGAATAATATTTCAGATAATCTAGACTCTAATCTGTTTACTAAAACGAAACCAGGTACACATGTACCATTTTTGGTTTCGAGACCAATTTGAAAAAAATATTGGCGCGCTCCTCTTTATTGTCTTTACAGAATTATGTATTATTATTATTATTATTATTATTATTATTATTATTATTATTATTAAATCATTAAGGAAAGAAGTAAAGGACGGAAATATGTTGTTGACAAAACCAAATATATATTGATGGGATTCTTTGTGGCTAAATGCTTAGAACTTTGCTCCCTTGCAAAAGTCGGGTTCGATTTCCGGTGGCAGGTACTGTGGTTTGTAGATCTACGTCCCATGTAGCCTAGTAGCGTAGGTGTTGAAATGAAGTTGAATTCTAACTAATAAAAATGAAATGAAATCTTTAAGTTTTACGTCACACCCTTATGCCGGTTAGGCTAAAGGAGACGGCGATGATGAGAAATGAATGAAATGGTGGACTGAAGAAAGTGGGAGGAAACGGGAAAACCCCGAAAAAACCCACGAGCACGGTGTTTGTCCACCACAAAGTCCACACTGCGCGAGCTGGATCTAATATCATTATTCTTACCTTAAAGTTACAGCTAGCTTCTCTTCTGGTGTAATACTTGTTCTCATCACTGTGTCAATCCCTGTAATATCTGTCCCTATTAACTCCAGGAGTTCATCAAATGAAGGTTTCGACATACGGAAGTAGTTAAAGAACTTCATTTTGTCTGCACGGAGATCACGATACAAAGTATGATACAGGCCAATTTGTAATCTCGTTGATAGCATAGGATGCACGGACATTCGTGTTTCCCTCTACGTTTCTTCTTTTTGAGCAGCAAAATAAGAAGAAGTGCTTGCTTACTATTAACAGCCATTTCTCAAATTGGAATAACTTGAGACGGTGGAAATGCTTCTACGAACTATATGAACCGGATAGTCGCCGGATGGACACTGAAATCTCGAACCATGAACGGCTGTATGTGTGTTTCTTCGTGTTCCATGTATTTCTGTGTGTCCTGGCAACACCACTCCTAACTTGGGCAATAAAAGGGGAGCCAAAGAGAAAATAACAAGAAGCCTTGGTGCCTGCTGTCGGTTGCTTGTTTTTCACAAGCAGTGACGCAACTCATTGTTTCCACTCAGTGGCAGCGAACGAAAGGGACCTAATGGGACCTAATGGTAATTGAATTAGCGACAGACAAATTTGTTGTGAGTCATCAGTCTTTTCAGAGAAAAAATCTGGTTGATTCAGTGCCTTTATGGTTTATATTACTGTGCGAAAAAGGAATGAACAAAGGGAAACACGAGGGAAAGATCCCTGAATATTATTAACTGGCTTCAAGAAGGAACAAAGATTCGCAGCTCTTTCTCCTGAAAGAAATGAGGAAAACGAAAACAAACAACCAACAACAACAAAAACTGATTTTCAATAAACCTATAATTTACTATTTTAGAGGTCTGCGCGGATGCGGATATCCTCATCGAAATGGGTATTTGCGGATATATGTCTCTTTTCTGTGCGGATAGCGGATAAAGTTGCGGATAATGTTTCCTACATTTTTTCTACCTAGAAAAATGCTGTGAATTTTCTGATAATGGTGGAAAGCACTAGAAACGTTCGTTTCGAATTAAAAGTTTTAAAACCAGTTGAAAAATACTAAAATCAAAATACAAGTGTGTTTGAAGCTTGTGACTCAGTGACAGCAAAAGGACAAAAAATGACACGAGAGAGTTGTCATGAGGTGAATGACATGTAGGTGAGTGTAGGTGAATGACATCTCTGACCTAAACAGAAAGAAACGTCAAGCCCCATCGCTACTCCTCAAGTACCACTGTTTGCTGTAAAAAAGAAAAATAATTGCCGCCAAAGCCCCTTTGATAAAGCTGAAAATTTTTAGACCATTCGCCTTGAAGATTAAGAAATGTCTTCAAATAAAGTTTTTCTGGTCTGAGAGGTCAGGAACCAAAACCCTAATTTAAAACACTCATCCCCTTCCATAAACTGAAAACTGGTCAGAAGAATTATCTTTGCCTTTTGTGACAAACTGGAGAAGAGCGTAGCGGGACCGCGGTGGCTCAGTGGTAGAGCGTTCACCTCTGGTGCTTGGGGTCCCGGGTTCGATCCCAGCCCCCGCCAAGTGAACTTTGTGGTTTACAAACACCGTGTGCGTGGGTTTTCTTGGGGTTCTCCCGTTTCCTCCCACTTCCTTCATTCCACCATTTCATTCATTACTCATCACCGTCCCCTTTAGCCTAACCGGCATAACCGTGGGACGTAAAACTCAAAGATTTCATTTCATTTCATTGGAGAAGCGCGTAGGTCACCGAAATAGTAAACAAATCACATCATACGCTCATCTTTCTCTCTCCCTCTCTCTTAAAAAAATCTTCTTTGAAGTACAGCAGATACTGAATGCACATTTGCGATCCCACAGATTTCTCTCTTCGGAGAGGTGCCATGGACCTCAATGAACATTCCGAGGGATTGAAGTTTTATAACAGCAATTGTTTCTCTCTCTTTCTTTCTTCTTGTGTGTATGTGTACATGTATGTTCTGGGCCTCTGGTAAAGAAAGAAAGACCAACCAATGCGTTGTTTCTCCTACCCTAAATGTGTCCAACAATAAGTGGGGGCTGCAAAGAAAAGCAGTAAATTCTAAACTTCCTAAATTGCCTCTTCCCGAAATTAACGGTACAGACTTCCTATTTGTATTCGAAGCTATTTTCACTTCTAGTGTCAGTAAAAGCGTGGCCGTGAAAGCTTGAGTTGATTTTGAGTTTATCGTCGCGTTCAGCAGCGAGGCTATATGAGACGTGGACCTACTGATTAACGTGGAATCCGAACGACATGAACTCCCGCCGGGAATTGAACCCGGGTCTCCCACGCGAAAGGCGCGTACGCTAACCGCTTAGCCACGAAGGAGCTTGGTCGTGAAAGCATGCATTGTACTGCGTTGTTAGTTTCTTCACTTATTTTTTAAATTCAGTGCAATTATTGGTGCTAGTGTCGTGAATGTGTTTGCGGTCCTGTGATTAATTTTACTTCTTAATAACGATTATTTCTATTTCGCCTTTGTGTTTAGAACAAATGCCCCTTTTTTATGAGTGATGATGAAGTTTAAAAACTTAGTGACGTGCTCTAAAATTAGTCGATTGGGGGATATTACCTACGTGGCATTATTTTGGTCCGATACCTGCATTTGAAGATCTTGGGTAAGTACATATATCGTTCATTAATTTCTAATTTGTATCTGCAAGGTTTATATTGCATTTTATTTATCGTAGTTGGTATTTGATTACGAGGAAACTGATATAATATATTGTTTCTTTTGATTCAGAAAACTACGTGTATTATAGAATATGTAAGTTGTATATATTTGGTACTTCATTATCTGCGGATGCGGATAGAGATGTTGCGGATGCGGATAGAGGTGCTGCGGATGCGGTACGGATGCGGATGCGATATTTTGTATCCGCGCAGACCTCTAACTATTTGGTATTTCTTAAAAACTTTCTTGTCAACCCATTTTTAAAACAGAAAAGGAAATATTCCGCTACCATTAAAAGTTGCAAGAAAAATCGACATATATATATATATATATATATATATATATTCTCCCTTCCGCCATGTTGCGGAGCTGACTTTTGATCTAAATGGCATCGGAAGTGTGATTGTTCATTTCAGCGACCCCGAAAATTGTGGATTTGACACTAATATGTCATTTTCCCCTCTCTCCTTCCCTCAAGTTGCACCTTCAAAGTAAAATGTTAAAAACCATCCCGAACCTCATCTATGTTGAAAATTTTATCGCGATCGGTCTGATGATTCAAGAGTTATTAAGTTAGAAACATAAGCACTTTCATTTTGATTGTAATAGATAATCTGTCGCACTAGAAAACATGTATTTGTTTACATACAGGATTTTGTACATAAAGTTTATATAAGTGTGTATATTATAATATTAAATAATAGTAATTGTATGTTTTAGTGCATGAGTATTAGTGAAATTTGCCAATTGCTCTTTCTCTTAAGAAATAATTTGGTTAAAATTAACAAAACTTCACCAGATCAAAGAGCACATTGAGAACTCAGTTTTATTCAAGAGACCTATTTTTTGCAACAGAACACTTCATGTTGGTAGGCTTGTATGTAACTGTAATTAATGCATATAACTGTATGTAACTGTAACTGTAACTCCTGTAATTAATGAACATCCACGAATAAAGGACATAACAGAAATGAGAGCAGACTATTAATTTTCAACTAGCTGAACCTGCGCTCTCTACACAGCGCATCATTCACATATGAGCATGAATCTCCTTGTCATTCCTTATATCTGTACGTGTCCCTTTACAGATACAAGTGAAGGACGCCTTCATAAAAATCGGCAAGGAGTATCATAAAGGGGAAATTTTTTCGACTATTTTTTTTTCAATATCTCGCATCGTTTGCAAGATTTGAGCCGACTTGTGATTGGAATTTCTAATTCATATATTACCAGTATTTTCTTTCTTTCTGCATGCATTATGTAATAAGTAAATAAATTACACACACAATTAATTATGTCAGTTATATACGGAGTTCATTAAAAAAAATCTCCAAACAATGAAGATTCATCTTAGACTGGAGAAATGGTTATCCTTCGTTTTCTTATCATTTGGCCATTATCATGAAACAAACACGTGAGAGATATACAACCCCTATATACAATTATGTGATGTTGGATATATAACTCGTAGGGCATAAAGCTTTACTTTTAAACGTTTTCAGTACTTCCAGTGTACCCCTAAAAATTTAATAAAGAACTGATGGCCAAGTTTTCTTAAATATTCATTAGAACTGGACAATTTACACAAAATTTGGAATCAACCAATGAAAACGGCACGTTTCTAGGAGTTGTGGGTTCACTATCTCATTGTCGAAAGGACTGGAGACAAACATATAAACTTTTCTGTGGGGACAAACATATACACGTAAATCTAGTATTTTAATACAATAATAATTGGAATAGTTTTATTTTCGAGTACTATATTTTAATATTCGCAATACTGAAATTTTTGAACTTAAATTTTTCACGCGTTTGAAAGAAAAAGATATCATTACTAGTAAAATTAACCAAATACAAAGATATTTAATTTTTTTCAATGTTTTCAATTTCTCCGGAAAGAAATCGAAAAAAAACTTTTTTACCAACAGGTTCAAAATTTCCGGAAATTTAAAACACTAATTCAGACACACTTGTACTTGGCCCAGCATTAAACTATGATGTTAGTTCCGACGCAGTTCGCTGCCTGTCCTGTTTTACCAGTCTGCTCAGCCTACAACATCCGACATTGAGTAATGAGGTGGGGTGGGGGCTCCCAACACCCCGTCGTTTCCCCTTGGTTTCACCACTTGTTGAAGACACTCACCACAGCACTCCTCGAACACCTGACAAGTCCTGCAGTTTCCTAAATTCTCGTGCCGAGTGTTTCTGAATGAGTACTTTCTTCAAAATAATATTAAAAATTATAGAAAGATTTTCGAGACATTCGAGTCGAGTCGAGATTTTTACGAGCTGTCTCGCCTCGAAAATTCGAGTCGAGAAATACGTTTGTCTCGACTAGCCTCGAATTTTACAAAGTGTGCCTCGACTCGAATTCGAGTCGAGTCGACTCGAGATTCGAGACATATCGACTCGTGCGCATCCCTACCTTGTACTCTGTTTTTTTATATAAAAAGAAGTTAGTGTAGTGACAATATTGTAAAATTACGTATCATTTTATTGAAAGTAGAATAATGCTACTTTAATAATGCTTCAACACAGTGACTGTTAGTGCTGGATCCATCCTTCAAAAAATTTCAGGGTGTGCAGACCCTTACTTGGTATATGCTTTTAATAGGAATAGTTCTTAGAGCTCAATACTTTGAGGTAAAAGGATAAAATGTCTATGAAATGCATAGGAAGTAGTAGAAAATGGACCGATCTGTCTCATATTAGAACATACTAGAACAACTCAGGAGCCCCTGGGAAATCGAGCACCTTGAACCGTTCACCCACGGTCTTTTACGATCTCCATTTTAGGGGTGTATTTGTTCCTTTTATGAGCACTTTTTAGGGGGTGTACTCGTTCTCTTTTATGAGTACATTTTAAGGGGTGGACTCGTTCCCTTTTATGATCACTTTTTCAACCACTATTTTACCATGGCAGACTACGAACACATAGCAGAGCAGATTATACATAAGACTATGTAACATAGCAGGGATGTATTCATTTCCTTTTATGAGGGGTGTATTCGTTCTCTTATGATCACTTTTCCACCCCTTATTTTACCATAGCAGAGAATACATAAAACTACGTAACACAGCAGGGATGTATTCGTTTCCTTTTATGAGCATTTTTAGGGTTGTATTCGTTCTCTTTTATGATCACTTTTTCACCCCTTATTTGAACATAGCAAATAATACATAACACTACGTAAATAGCAGGTGTGTATTCATTCCCTTTTATCAGCATTTTTTTCAACCCCTATTTTAACTATAAACATAACAGACAATGAATACCTATGTAACATAGCAAAGGGGGTGTACATAAGACTACGAACACACAATTATTTAACATAGTAGGGCTGTATTCGTTCAACCCCTTATTTTAACATAGCAAAAATTTATGAACACATTTTCCACCCCTATTTTAACGTAGCACAGATTTCGTCCCAACCCCTAATTTAACATAGCAGAAATGACACAAGCATGTCCCCAAACTACTGACCATCGTGAACGAAGGTCAAACTCGTAAACGAAGCAACATATCGAGGTGCTGTTTCCACATTTAGTAATTGATCATCAAAGAGAACATGTCCCAAAAGTGTTGACCATCGAGCTCAAAGGTCAAAATACTTAAAACCTAATAATTCGAAAACGGAGCCACATATTGAGTTGGTGTTTCCACATTTAGCAATTGGTGTTCAACTACTACAAGTTCCAAAAATAATGACCATCGAGGTCAAAGGTCAAAATACTTAAAACCTAATAACTCGGAAACGGAGCCACATATTGAGGTGGTGTTTCCACATTTACTAATTGGTCGTCAACTACTACAAGTTCCAAAAATAATGACCATCGAGGTCAAAGGTCAAACTCGTAAACGAAGCCATATATTGAGATGACGTTTCCTCATTTAGTAACAGATCATCAACTGCATGTACGAAAATATTGACTATTGAGGCCAAGAGGTCAAATAACTCGTAACAGAGCAACGGATAAATTTGTGTGGTCTATTCAATTTTGTAACCAAGCAGAAAAAAAGTGAAGAAGGAATAAATTTGAGTGGCTTATTTACTTTTGTATTAATGATAAAGAAATCAAAGAAACACAATTTTAATTAGCGCAGAATTCCTTTACCTTTTTGGGCTATTCAAATAAACGCAAAACTTAATTTGTATTGAGTATTTATTTTTCTACTAACAAGAAAGAAAGCAAAGATATGCCATATTAACTAGCTGAGAATTTTATATGATCTTGTACTATTTAAACAAAGGAAGGGATAAAATTAAGTGATCTTGTTAAAATGAACCTTCTTTGTTTATTAAAAAATTCAAAATGGTATAAAATGCTGAGTTAGTTAAACTGGCACTTTTCGTTTTTATAAAAGTAAGACACAAATTTATTCGTTCGTTTATTTGAGCAGTACAAAGGTTATACATAAATTCTGAGTCCGTTTTCGCCTTTTCTGGTTAGTACAAATTTATCCCTTCGTTTGTTTAAATAATACAACATGCACTAGAAATTCTGAGCTAGATAAAAATGGCATTTCTCATTGGTATAAAATTAAATAGACCACTCAAATATATCCCTTCGTTTATTTAAGTAGTACAAGATATAAAATTTTCAATTAGTTAAAATGGACCTTCGCTTTTTTTAGGTTAGCACATAAAGGTACAAAAATTCTGAGCTAGTTAAAAGGGCATTTCTCCTTTGTGCAAAATGGAATAGATCACTTAAATTTATCCCTTCGTTTGTTTAAATAGTACAAGATGATATAAAATTCTCAGCTAGTTAATATGACATATCTTTGCTTTCTTTCTTCTTAGTAGAAAAATAAATACTCAATACAAATTAAGTTTTGCGTTTATTTGAATAGCCCAAAAAGGTAAAGGAATTCTGCGCTAATTAAAATTGTGTTTCTTTGATTTCTTTATCATTAATACAAAAGTAAATAAGCCACTCAAATTTATTCCTTCTTCACTTTTTTTCTGCTTGGTTACAAAATTGAATAGACCACACAAATTTATCCGTTGCTCTGTTACGAGTTATTTGACCTCTTGACCTCAATAGTCAATATTTTCGTACATGCAGTTGATGATCTGTAACTAAATGAGGAAACGTCATCTCGATATATGGCTTCTTTTACGAGTTTGACCTTTGATCTCGATGTTCATTATTTTTGGAACTTGTAGTAGTTGATGACCAAATACTAAATGTGGAAACACCACCTCAATATGTGGCTCCGTTTCCGAGTTATTAGGTTTTAAGTATTTTGACCTTTGACCTCGATGGTCATTATTTTGGAACTTGTAGTAGTTGATGACCAATTAGTAAATGTGGAAACACCACCTCAATATGTGGCTCCGTTTCCGAGTTATTAGGTCTTAAGTATTTTGACCTTTGACCTCGATGGTCATTATTTTTGGAACTTGTAGTAGTTGATCACCAATTGCTAAATGTGGAAACACCAACTCAATATGTGGCTCCGTTCTCGAGTTATTAGGTTTTAAGTATTTTGACCTTTGAAAAAAATGAAATGAAATCTTTGAGCTTTACGTTCCACGGTTATGCCGGTTAGACTAAAGGAGACGGTGATAATGAGAGATGAGTGAAATGGTGGAATGAGGAAAGTGGGAGGAAACGGGAGAACCCCGGGAAAACCCACGAGCACGGTGTTTGTCCACCACAAAGTTCACTTGGCCCGGGACCCCAAGCACCAGAGGTGAACGCTGTACCCCTGAGCCACCGCGCCCCCTATTTTGACCTTTGAGCTCGATGGTCAACACTTTTGGGACATGTTCTCTTTGATGATCAATTACTAAATGTGGAAACAGCACCTCGATATGTTGCTTCGTTTACGAGTTTGACCTTCGTTCACGATGGTCAGTAGTTTGGGGACATGCTTGTGTCATTTCTGCTATGTTAAATTAGGGGTTGGGACGAAATCTGTGCTACGTTAAAATAGGGGTGGAAAATGTGTTCATAAATTTTTGCTATGTTAAAATAAGGGGTTGAACGAATACAGCCCTACTATGTTAAATAATTGTGTGTTCGTAGTCTTATGTACAACCCCTTTGCTATGTTACATAGGTATTCATTGTCTGTTATGTTTATAGTTAAAATAGGGGTTGAAAAAATGCTGATAAAAGGGAATGAATACACACCTGCTATGTTACATATTCTTATGTATTATCTGCTATGTTCAAATAGGGGTTGAAAAAGTGATCATAAAAGAGAACGAATACAACCCTAAAAATGCTCATAAAAGGAAAGGAATGCATCCCTGCTATGTTACGTAGTCTTATGTATTCTCTGCTATGGTAAAATAAGGGGTGGAAAATTTGATCATAAAAGAGAACGAATACACCCCTAAAAATGCTCATAAAAGGAAATGAATACATCCCTGCTAAGTTACGTAGTCTTATGTATTATCTGCTATGTTCAAATAGGGGTTGAAAAAGTGATCATAAAAGAGAACGAATACAACCCTAAAAATGCTCATAAAAGGAAATGAATACATCCCTGCTATGTTACGTAGTCTTATGTAATCTCTGCTATGGTAAAATAAGGGGTGGAAAAGTGATCATAAAAGAGAACGAATACACCCCTCATAAAAGGAAATGAATACATCCCTGCTATGTTACATAGTCTTATGTATAATCTGCTCTGCTATGTGTTCGTAGTCTGCCATGGTAAAATAGTGGTTGAAAAAGTGATCATAAAAGGGAACGAGTCCACCCCTTAAAATGTACTCATAAAAGAGAACGAGTACACCCCCTAAAAAGTGCTCATAAAAGGAACAAATATACCCCTAAAATGGAGATCGTAAAAGACCGTGGGTGAACGGTTCAAGGTGCTCGATTTCCCAGGGGCTCCTGAGTTGTTCTAGTATGTTCTAATATGAGCCAGATTGATCCATTTTCTATTACTATAGGAGTATACAGTGAAACACTTCTTATTAAGATGATAACGTGAAATGCTTATTCCATTTTATATAGTAAAAGGACAAGATTGTACTGTTGTGAATAATTACCTTGGACTTGAAAATCAAACACAACTCATTTGTTAGGCAACCAGTAGAAAATCTACGTATAACGAATTGACACACACTGCAGACACTTTACTTTTTTGATCCTGACAATAACCATTGTATGGTAACCTCTTGAAAACTTGTATAGTCACCGACTGCGAGGTATAGTCGGATATGGGAAAAAATATTTATGCTTATAACAGAATGATGTAGAATGTGGGAAAGCAGGAGAGCACTGTGACTTAGTGGTAGAACGACAATATTTGATGTTCGTGATTCAAAACCGACCAAGTGAACTTTGTGGTGGACAACATTTTTTTCTCCTGGTACTTCCACTTCCTACATCATTCATTCATTGGCTTAATTAGCCTTTCCCTTAACCCAAAGGACTTCCTTCAGAGTAAGGAAGCTACCATGTTTCATAATATACAGCATAACAGGCACGATTATCGTTGTATATATTAAAACCTCAACTTTCTCGATAGAATTTTACAACGAGAAAAGATTTTGTATTGAATAATAATAGAATTTCCATACTTTTAGTTAACATTTAACTTCTTCCTAAATATGGTTTCGGTAGATTTTATCGAAAGTATTATGTAATATTAAAAGTATTCACTTTATCGAAAGTATTATTTGATATTTTAAAGCATTTTATAATTGTAGCATTACGATTTGACGAACTCTCATGTACTTATTTCATGTCCCTGCGAGCGTTTTAATAAGATGTGACTGTCGAAATAAAATTCTATCTTTGAAACAGGTATAGTTATTTTTTAAAAAGATTGAATTAGTTTTAGTTGCATATAAAGCATTTTAATTTGATCTTTCTTTCTCTCTTGCAATAGAATCATTACGAGGCTATAATCATACCTTATTATTAAGTAATGTTTATTGAGGGTTTAATTTACTTCGAGATTTCTTTGGAAACAATAAAAATCTTACTTGAGATGGATTGATTTCTCTGGGAGGAAATGTGAGAATCCTGAAAAACTCGCTCACATGCTGTGTGCCAACCATAATAACTGCTTGGCAGGCTAAGATCGAACCATGAACCCATCACGCGCCAGAGGTGAACGATTTTGAATGCAATGAAGAATATTTTATAATCCCACAGTAGTATCAATAACTGTTTGAGATTCTTAGCATACTATGTGATACACAGGTTACATGACTTTTCTTTTGTTCTTTTCGAACTAATGTTTAAGAGGACCAGAAGCATAGATTTCAAGAACTACCTATGGTCCACGAACCACACTTTTAACATTACAGCTTTATACACTTGCATTCAAAATTATAGGACCATTAGATGGGTGTACAAGACTCTTGTTGGAATAAATATTTTCGCCGTCTTCCACTGTGGAACCTTTTTTTAAAATTTAATGTAAAACTTTAAACATAATGAAGAAAATAAGAACATGCTGAGGTGAAATAAACTTGAAAACTCCCACCGTGCAAAAGAATTAAGGGAAGCAACCTTTGTTTTCAAGCTGAGACTATCAGTGGTTGAGATTGACCACCAAATATAACAATTATTTTCTCAGATGATGAGTTCTTATGCTTATGCCAGTAGTTAACACTGGAAAAGTGAACCAGGTAGTGTTTGTATAATGGTATTACATGGTTCAATCTCAGAACATGTGCAATTGTGAACAATTCCATGGGGGGGTGGACAACACCACTTTCACGAAACATGAGATCACATAACTAACTTTGCTGCCTAGAACTATTTGTTGATATCAAAATTAGCGATATATGAACTTTCAAAAGATGAAAAGTTTCTTTATCTCGATTCATAATACGTATTTGAAATTTCATCGGAATAAGCATTCAACTTAAACTATAATAAACGAACGAACTATCTAGTTGCATTATAGGAGAGTGATACAGGTGTGGAAGAAAAGTTTATGTATTGATTCTTTGAACACAATTTGTGTGCGAGTAATTCAATTTTATTTAACTTTTAATATTAGAGATTATCCTATACGATCATTCAATGTTTATTATTTCTTATACATAATAACTTTTATCATTTGACGATTGTAATGTTAGTAGAAAAAATGCTTTATTTAACAATATGAGCACGAAACCTATGAGAAATATATTTGACAACATTCTTACTTATCAGTGTACGGAATACTTCTTTGAACGGAAACAGCTTGGTCCATTGGTAGACTGCATCCATCTGGCACGAGGATCCCTTAGTTCAATCCCAGACCATGACAATTTGTGATAGACACCCTGTGGATTTTCTCGGGGTTCTTCATTTCCTTCCACTTTCTTTATTTTCAACATTTTACAATCATTCACCTTTCAACGTTACCTACTCGTAAAATGTCTCGAGTAGATGAGTATATAAGATTCATGCTAGAATAATTCGCTTTGCCCTCAAGCCAGAAAAAACAGAAACTCGGAGCCACGAAACTCGTGAAATTTGGCGAGTACCGACTCGAGAAATTTCACTTCGTTAGCACTAACGTTCCCAACCATATTGGCTTTGCATGTGAGAGAGCCATGGTTCGATTCCCGGTGCGGATTCTGCTAACTACCCGTTCAATATAAGTTCGTTCATATACAATAAAATTTATACCATTTACAACTGAAAAGTCCACAGTGCAAGCAAAAGGTTATCGTACGGTTTTCCACGTGGAAGAGCCCTGGTTCGATTCCCGACGCGAATTCTGCTGACTTCCTGTTCAATATAAGTTTGTTCTCACACAGTAAAATTTTTAACAATTATAAGTGAAAAGTCCACAGTGCAAGCATGAAAAGGATTAGCATACTGTTTTCTACGTAGGAAAATCTTGGTTCGAGTCCCGGCAATGTCATGGCTCCCTATCAAATATAATTTCCTTTTTAATATATAATTTATAAATACCAGTTATACGTCTTACACAATTCACAGCTACATATAAATAACAACATCTGCTAAGCAAAAGTTTATCGTACGGTTTTCCACGTGGGAGACTCCTGGTTCGATTCCCGGTGCGGATTCTGCTGACTTCCTGTTCAATATAATTTATATATACCTGTTATGTCTTACACAATTCATAGCTATATATAAGTAACAAGTTCGCACTGCAAGCAAAAAATTTAGCGTACGGTTCTCCACGTGGGAGAATCCTAGCTCGATTCCCGGTGTAATGAATAATCTAGATTTCCTCTACCCTACATATTACATTATACTATACCTTAGTCAAGTTATAATTCCATAAAAGTACACCGAGTAATATGGTATTCAATGTCGAAAAATCTGCAATCAATTTCTGATTAAAACAAAACTTCTTTTCCCTTATACTCCCGACAATTACAATATGTTTTACATGTATTTCACTCCCAATGTCAGTTCCCATATAAAAATAAACAAGTATAAAACAAGAATACTACAGAGTTAGTACCTGCCAATAATTTTCTCTTGCAGTGAATTCTACGTGTCAATTTTCTTCTTCCAACACTCTTCTTATCTCTTTACGTTGTACGAATCATGTAAATGAATCGGTATTTATATAAGTCTAATAACCTTGAGAACAAACCAGAAACTTCCAGACTATTCTTTCACCCATTCCAACGACCAAAATTCCTGAATATTCTCCAACGACTAACATCCGCTGCCGTGTTAAATGTCATGCATATAAATGAATCAAACAATATATTACCTTGTTATACGTGTGTGATCTGTATATTTCAATTCTAAAGGTCTTTTTATATTCTGCTTGTCAAATTAACATTTCTCAACCATTCTAAGAACGGAAATCATTTATGATACGCGACGTGTCATTTACAAGATCATTAATATGCGGAGGAAGGTGTATCAATTATTCAAACTGTCAACCGCCGGATCAAGAATATCGCCCCTCTGAATATTTATGAGTGAGGACTAGTTTTTCCACTTCCACTAAGTATAACATCATTATCAAATGACATATCAGCACTGATGGTATCGTGTTAGTGTGCCTAGTGCAGGCATATTACACTAGTATTTTAAATGGGCCAAATAGTCGTCAATGTGTAGCTTCAGCTTTCCAATGTTTGCAGACATATTGTTCGTACTAGATGTTTTTCGAACAGAGGCCTGGTGAATATTTTTTAATCTGGATTTCGAATAGTGAGAGACGTTGCTCACATTAATACGTACTACCAAACATTGAAATCACACATTGACAATGTAAATTTGGGTATTTCTTGCAACCGCACAAGCAAATATTTTTATAATTGGGGAATATCTACTTCAGTGAATTTCGAATTTTAACTCTTCAAATGCTGAAGCTTCTTGGCGTATGTTTGGTGTAAAACAGACTCCCTTGAACCACTTTTTTGTACTCATCACAAGTTGGAAGCTGTATCAAATTTTCGTTTTTTAAACTGTTTGTCCCAGGCAGTAATTTGCGTTTGGATGTTTTTATCTGATCATTTATATTATTAAGAAGGATATTATTTCCTTGCACTTTCTAATTCAAATTTGACAACGTAATCACAAAGAGTCCAACAGCAAACCGGTGTTTTGTTCTTTGATTTTCAAGAGGTAGTGAATTTCATTTCTCAAATTCATAGAATCTTTTGAGAACTATGGAGCAGAATAGCCAGAAGAGATAGCAAAGCCAAGAATATAGTTTCTAAATCTTTCAAGAAGCAGAAAATTGTCATGATAACCATGAAACCTGATCCATTTGATTTTTTTACCAGTTTCATATTTTTCATGTCAACCACTTTTGTACATAACACCTATTGATATACACCTATGTAGTGGGCTGTGAAGCCATTATTTTTTCCACTCAAGGGACCCCGTCCGTTGCTACACAGGACAGCCTGAACAGAGGCAAGTAATAGTTTTCCAGAAGTTTGCAAAAAGTCCTGAATATATCCTCTCCACTCACAGTGTCATGGAACGGTACAATGTGTAGTAGTTCCTCAAAAACAGGGAATTCAGCACATCACAAGCACAAAGAAATACGGCTAATTGAGTTATGCCACCGATATCAGTATTCTCATTACATACAGTGTAATATGCAATTAAGCGTGACGCTTTTAATTAATAACTCAAGTCGGACGACCATTCAGTTACACTTTCAGTGACCTATTGCGGGACAGTGATACGCTTTAAAATGTCTTTACACATCTAGAACTAACTACATATTCCAGCGGCTTTGACCAAACAGCCTTCACTATCCGTGAAAGATTTTGAGTCTTTCGCTATCATTTAAGACAATACATGATATTATGCTTTGCCCTCTTCGTCTAATTTAGTACACATACTCTGTTGGTGCTTTAGTTCTGCTTTCAATTCCTTGAACTCGTCTTACCTCATTAATTCTTCATCGTGATCGTATTTACCTTTAAGTTGCTGACAGCGACGGTTTACGCTGTATGGCTTAGGTACAGTGATGGTGGATTTCCACCCTAAACATACAATTTTACCTTTCACCTCAACACAAAAATACTGCGATTTCCATTCTTCTTGGAATTTGTGATGTCCATCAACGACTTTTCGTCCCCTGGTCAAGAAGGCCCTAACTTAACTGCTTGATCAAACTGTGAAGGTGCTGCGAAAGTAAAATTTTTAATCTAAAACTTTTGATTAATTTAGAGGTGGTGCATTATATCAATGTGACTGACTAAACAATATATATTGAAGTTTTGAATAGCATTCGTAAAACATCAAATTAACAACCAATCTTCACTATGGATAAAATTCAAGATGGTTTGCAAAACAAAATGAGCTCTCTAATTGAATATTTACATATTGAAATCTTCGAGTACCAAGTAGTCAGAAGGTTCCATACAAAACTGCGAATTTGGAGTAATTAGAAATCAAGAAATAGTTATCTGCTGCAAAGCACTTACTTGAACTTGCTGCGACTGGTTAATTTCTGCAGAATAATGTCGTTGGTGTATCCTGTGTTAATTTCCAGCACCATGAAATAAGCACACTGACATAAATTGTCATTCTTGGTGAGATTTTCCTTAGCATTTTCTCTGTTGACTTGGAAATGGATATTCTTTCTAACTTCTTTCCTTTTCTGGACAACAAGTGTGTTGTGTCCCACAATTTGGCAAAAACATGCATTCTGCAGTGATTGTCTTATTTGTGCGACACTGGTAGTTTCAGTAAAGGGTCCAATCCTTGTTGGCGTAACGCTGAGTTTGGGGAGATTATGTTGTCCTACTAGGGAACTTCGGAATGAACATAATAACTATATCACTAATGTAATATAATAGAAACTTGTCTCAGCTTAAAGATTACCCTCAGGAAATAAGGTACCACTATTGGCTGGTCATCTGCCGTAACTGGAAAGCTTCCATATTCCGCGGTCTTCAGCTAACCTCTTCATCTTCACATGCAATTCTTCTGTTTTGATACCATCCATCAACAGTAGCCTCCTTCGCCCCCCTCACTCTACGTCCCTCACTATACAGTTAGTTCTCAGCTAACATTCCAACCAGTTTCTCTTTCTCTTTTGAATTATATATAAAATTGTGCTTTTCTCTCCCTATCATTTCTAGTACCCTCTCATTCGTTTTTCGCTTGACCCAGCTAAGTTTCAACATTCTTCTCCATACCCACATTTCGAAAGCTTCCAGTCCTTCTTTATCGCTCTTGTATAATATCCATATTTTTGTCCCACACAATACATACTTCACATTATTTTATGGGTCTTTGTTTAATCTTTGTTCAAAGACTTACAAAACATATTTTTCTTTGTAAATGCTCCTTTCGCCAAAACTATACTTGCTTTTATTTCACTTCACATTTCATATTATTACTAATAATACTACCCAGGTATCAAGAACTAGTCAACTGTTATATTTTCTTTCCTCCTACTCATACACATTTTTGACATTGACTTTTCATTCCAATCAACATGACTTTTGTCCTTCTAACATTTATTTTCATCCAATATTCTTCAGTTCTTCCTCAAGTTTTATAATATTTTATTGATTTTATTTTCGGGTTCCGCAACAGGCAGCAAATCGTATACATCTAATCATTCTACCGAAATAAATCTTCATTACGTTGAATTCTTTACTATTTCTTCTAGATCAGGGATGTACGCAAGGGGTGGGTCCTGGGGGTCCGGACCCCCCGAAATTTCTACTTTTACGTAAATTTAGCCTAATTTTAGGGGTAATTTTAGGAATTTTAATAGAAAATACCCTCATATTGAGTTTGGAACACTCCCGAAATAAATTTCTGCGTACGCTACTGTTCTAGATAGATATTAAATAACGTTGGCAAGAGAAAACATCCTTGTCGAAATGTCCTTCCAATTGCACGCTCATTTTTTTTCAAGGTAAGGGATTAGGTTTGGGAAATTTCTTTAATCATCTATTTTGTTTATTTCATCATATTTGGTTTCATATTAAAACAAACTAACGCCAGCCATTAGAGGGTTAAGCCCTCTCGTTGGCAAAAGTTTCAATATATGTTAATGGTGCGAATACATATACAATAGATGGTCTAAGTGCAGTGCAAAAGCAACAAGAAATTGAGAAAAAACACTTAAAATTAGTCTGGAGAAATGAACAATATATAATACAGTGCAAGGTATCAAAGTAATGGTGCAAATGTACAAATATATATAATTAAAGAATAAACGTAATTGGGTATATCATATATAAACAGGTATGATAATGATAAGATGTGCATTGAGGTCACAATCACATTAGGGAAATTAGTTGAGACACATGAGGGTTAGATCGTCTGTCTCGGGGCGACTCGGGACTGATGTAAGACGTAATGATAGCCCATAGTAATGAGTGAAGAACATGTGCTAAAATGGAAAAATATGAGGTAGATGATCTCTGACGATGTAAATGTCAAATATTGCTCTCTCTCTGCGGCGTCCAAATTTATTGTTTGAACATAGAGTGTGGTGAGGATATTGAGCGGTGAGTGCTGATATCGAGATGGAGCATCTGTAAGGGCATCAACTCTTAACGTATCAAGATAGAGCGGATGAGCATTTGTAACGCGGGATTGAATGTATCTTGTCCGGAGTGTAGCAAGATGCTCGAAAATGGTTGGAAAGTCTATGTGTTCGTAAGTCATGTAATTTGAATATGGTAGTCGAATCCGATATGCCAGGCGAATAACATGGCGTTCCACAATTGCTAACTTCTCGTAGAGCTTAGGTGAAGCATGACACCAGGCAATGACCAAATGTGAGAAGAGGTCGAAGAAAAACTTTATATGCCTTTTGTAAGACATCCACACTTAGTCCCTAGGTTGCACGCTCATTTGTCACTTCTTTCCCTATTCTAATAATTACTTGTTGGTTCATATACAAGTTTCTTATGAGTTTTTCCATTGCAATCAAATCTTCTTTTGAACTCCCTACAACAATTCCCAATTCACTTGTTGAAAAATATTTTCTAATTAATAAATACAATATACACCTCTTACCCTGTTTCTATAAACTTTTCATCGATTACCCTTAATAAGGCAATTGCATCTCTTGTGCCCTCACTTCTAATTCCATACTGTTTCTCCTTAACTTCTTGATTTGTTCGTCCATAGATCCTCCTGTTTAGTGTTCGAAGCATAATTTTTGCTGAATGAGGTTTGAGACTAATAGTTCTTTGATCCTCACATCTCCGGGCTTGATTTCTTAGCCAGCGGTATCATGATCGTCTTCAGCAAATCTTTTGGGCACTGTACTGTTTCATATATATCATTACAGAGTCGGAATAATTCTTTCTTGCCCATTCACCACATTCTTAATGAATTTGATTGGCATATTATCTATCCCGGTAGCCTTTCCACTTCTATCGGATATGGTATTTTCAAGCTCCTCTCGAGGAGTTGGACCCTTTATCATCCTCATGTACTTAATCTTCTACTTCAACATTTAGTTCACGTGGTCAATATCTACTTTCATATCAAGTTCTCCTCATATTCTTTCTCATTATTATTTTCTACTGTCATCGTAATACCTCTTGTTTTCCCTGAAGTTCCACAGGTTTCACCTCTTTGTACTTTTCCTTATATTTCCCAACTCTTTGTAGTTCTTCTATGTCCTCATATTTTCAGCTTCAATACTCTTTCATTACTCTATCTGTTTTAATTCGTAACACGTTGCTTAACTTTCTGTATTTCCTTCTGCCCTCTTCTGTATTAGCCTGTTTCTTGCCCTCCTTTCTCTCATTTTTTGTAACTTACTTTTTATCAACTGTTTTGTGTTCGTGTATTCTATTTCGATACCTATCATGATGTATTCAACCGTCTATTGAGGATTTCCATGTATATCTTCTCGTTTTCTGCTGATTTAACCAAGTGTTCCCAATTACCAGTGAATTCCGTCAAAATAAATTGACAGTTCCTCTTCTTTTTCATTTCTTTCGCCTAAACCATATTTGCTACGTCAGTACCTTTCTTTCCTTCTTCCATAACTATATTGAAATCTCTAATTACAGTTACACATGCAATCTTCTTCCTGTCTGTTTCTTCTATTTTCTTATAATTTTCCTCTACATCTACAGTTGTGTGCCAAGTGGTCGGTGTGTATTTCTGTATCGACACTAGATCCTTTTATGCTGTAAGTCTTAAAATCATTACTCTGCATAAAGAAATTATTCTATTTTCACTACGTTCTCTTTTAAGCGCTTACCGATAATTATTTCCACACCATTTTGATCGCTCTTCTTATTACCTGAGTAAAACATTCTAAATAGATCATTTGCTTCTCAATTCCCCATTACCGTATCATCTAACTTCACAGGTTCCTAAACTTTTGACCTGCAATGTTTTGTTTCTGAAATAAAGATAAGTTCAATTGATTGTGTACGATGACAGAAGACACAGACTACTTTTTACTTTATTTGTTCTTATAATATTCAACCTGCAAATCAGTTGGGACGTCATACATATTTCGTCGTAATGGTTAATTATTTGAAACTTAGAAACAAACTAGCTATTTAATATTGTGTACTGTATGTGCTACAATGTTTGTTCGGAAATTCTATTATCATTTTTTTTAGTATGTTAATTTTCTATAAAATTCAACGAGCACACTTTTAAGTAGAAAGAATACATTATTGTAAATTAACCCTTCTTTTCTTTGTAGGATTTACAGCTATGACAGAAAAGTACAGCAGTGCAGGGAAAGGAGGTACGTACAGACTATCTGTAGCATTAAATGCATATATTGGAGCCCTTGTCGAAGAAGTTTTAAACAATGGTGGTGATATAATGAATTTCTCTGGTAAGTTGTGTTGAATTGATACTGTTAATTTGCCACCACATATTACAAATTCGTAACTCGCCTCATGTATCACATCAACAAAATTTAATGAAACTACAGATTAGTGCATTGTTAGTGCACGCAACACAACATTAGAGGTCTAGTAGTGTAAGAGTTATTAGCGATTATTAAAGAGGAGATCAACTTGAGATCTACCAACTTTTACACTAATTGTCTCACAAACATGAGACAAGTGGCATTCGTCGGTGCACATTGTTCTAACACTAACATTAATGTTACCATAGTATCAAAGTAATAAGTGATTGTTAATGGGGCCCGGCAGATTTATTAACTTCTACACTAATTATTCTACAGACATGGGGTAAGTTTTATTCGTCCGTGCATGTTACTGCTTTAATACTTATGTTAGTACTACCATAATATAAAAATTATTAGCAATTATTAAGGGGCCAATTTTAGATTTACCAACCTTTATATTAGGTCTTGATTGTCCCACAAACATGGAACAAGTTTCATTTGTTCGTGCGTCGTTAGTGCACATTAGTGCTTTAATGGTAGCGTAAATTCTGTCATAGTATCAAAGTTAATAGTGATTATAATTATTAGTAGGTGCCAAGTTCAAAATTACCAACTGTTACACTAATTGTCCCACAAACATGGGACAATTGTCATTCATGAGTGCACATTAATGCCTTAACACTAGCGTTAGTATTGTAATAGTATCAAAGTTATTAGCGATTATTAGTGGGGTGGCCAATTGAGACTTACCAACTTTTACACTAATTGCCCCACATAGTACAAGCACTATTTCTGAGTACATTGTTAGTCCACATTAGGGCTATTACACTAACCTTAGTGTTATCATAGTATATAAGTTGTTAGTGATTATTAATTTGGGAACAACTTTTATACTAATTGCCCCTCAAATATGACAGAGTGCTACACTATTCGTTTGTACACATTAGTGTTTTAACGCTAATGTTAGTGCTATTGCAGTTTAAAGTTATTAGATATTGTTCACAGGGCAGCTGTCTTAAAATAAATCAACTTTTCTAGTAATATTACTTTTAGTAAGTTTAATATTACTTTTAGTTTTAATACTGATTTCCACAAAATAGAAACAGTAAGGGATATTGAGATGCGGTTTTCTGCAATTAATTAATTGTTCTAAGAATAATTTCCATCATCTTTATTAACCCTCAATTCAAACCGAAAGTGTTAACCATTTCCGGTTTCAACACTTGTCGCCATAGAGCAAAAATGTAAATATATATCGACAAGCTATTTTCTCCACTCTATTCAGGGTGTCAAGGAAACGTATCATCATAACCAGCAACACCCTACTAAAACCAGATCACTAAAGAAAGGCAAAGCATGAGTTTTTTTAAATATGAAAATCAAAAGTCCATAATATGAAAAACATGAAATTTTAATAATATAATTTCTAAATTTTATCTTATTATACATGTATATTAGGGTGATTCAAACCCCCCACTGTTCACAAAGTGACTTGTCCCTGGGCTAGAAATATTCCATTTGAGGTATAACACAGGCCAGAATTTTTTAAATAAAAATCAAAGCATATTTAGGGGGCCATTAGTGGCATAAACTTATATGAAACAGGATGTTATCTGGAACGTTGCTCAACAAATGGCGCCACGTAGCTTGTATCGTGAATTTTGAATAAAAACAACATAAAAGTAAGATATTTTTCTCTTAGTATTTGCACTATTAAGATTTTAAACTTAAGACGAGGAACCAACCAAGAGTGAGTCAGACTATGCTGTAGTATCTACAAATCCTTGTGTCACCAATTCAGTAGCACGCTCCAATAATCAGCGTTCAGTGCGTATTGGAACAAGTGTTTTTGTCCCACATGATCTCTTTCCCACTGACTGGAAGGTTTCGAAAACACTCATGTTTCTCAAACCTAAAAAAACACCATCCAATGTTTCATCCTATAGGCCAATACAACTCACTTCCACTTTCAGTAAAATTTTCGAACGGATCCTATTTAAAAGATTACACCCATACTTATACTTTCATCATATCATTCCAACACATCAAGCTGGCTTTCGGCCCTCATATTCAATTAACGACCAACTCCTTCGTCTTACGTCAGTTGTCACCAATCATTATAACTCTATTCAGCCATCTTGTCTTGTTCTCTTCGACCTCGAAAAGGCGTTTGATAAAGTTTGGCACCTAGGAGTCATCTACAAACTTATCAAATTACGACTTCCTGTTGCATATCTCCGGCTTATCTTTCATTTCCTTACCTTCCGTCTTGCTTATGTTGCCATCAACGATCAGCTGTCACACCCGATCTTCTTGTTATCAGGCGTTCCACAGGGTTCGGCATTATCACCACTCCTCTATCTACTTTTTGTCGCCGACTTTCCTGAACTACCTCCGAACGTCTCTTTATTCCAATACGCCGATGATACAGCATTTCTTGCCCTCTGTCGCACAATAGCACAAATCAATCTTACTCTTCAGGAAGCAATTAATCGTTTCACGCACTGGTGCCACACTTGGCAACTGACCATCAATTCCGCCAAGACACAAGCCATCGTTTTCATTCCACCACGAAAACGTACGAAGGTCCATCGGAATCCTTCCAAGCTATCCTTACAAGTCAATGACGTACCGTTACATCCTACCAAAACAGTTACCTATCTATGCATCACATTTGACCACCACTTCACCTGGACACCACATCTCAATTCAGTCAAGGCAAAAGCATATAACAGACTTAATCTTCTGAAACGTTTAACAGGTACCACATGGGATCTCTCTTCGAATCTTGTTCTTAACACTTACAAAGTCTTTCTTAGACCAATACTGACATATGGTTTTCCCGCCTGGATCTCTGCACCAACCTCATATTACGACAAACTTGCCATTCTCGAACGTCATGCATTTAGAAGTGCCTTTCGCATCTCATTGCCTAGTCCTACACAAGACCTCTATTCTCGTATTTCTTTTCCTATTCTCAAGTATCACCTAGAAGCCTTACGCTGCAAGTTCATTACCGACCGCTTCACTCATCACCAGCCACTTCTTTTTGACACCATTCATTATATTACACTCCACCCGTACCGAGCACGCTATACCTATACACCTCTACATTTACTCTTCACGCTATATTATTACACATTACCTCCTAATCATCCAGCTCATGCGCTCATAGAGGACTTTTGCATTCATGCTCATCTACCTCATATCTTTCCATCTTATATCGCACAGTGATTTCCTCTGTTACTAACAGGGCTTCCCCATTTCTTCATCAGCCTAGAGTCGCCCATAGGCAGAAGTTAACTGCATTCGTTTACTTAACATCTTCCTAGTGTTGTGACGTGTCTGCACCTCATGCCATCTATCATGCTCATAACATATTTTCCTTGCCGAATAAATAGAATCTTACCGCCTTTTTTCTCTTCACTTTGCTTCATTCATTGTTTTGTCCTTTCCATCACCATGTATCTTTTCAAATTTGCCCGTAAATGTCTTTTTATACCCTACTTACCTTATGTGTTATAATCTTTGTACCGTACTATAATATTTCTGTTGTATTTGTAATATGACTATGTTCCCAATTCCTTCCACTACCGATGTCATAATGATTATGATCGCAAAGATCTTAAATAAATAAATAAATAAATGTATATAATGAAAACTATGACCCAGTACTCTAGCCTCCCTTAGACCATCCACAAATAGTCCATGCAACAAAATTTTCCTGTAACTTCCCATCCCTAAAAGAGGGCGTACCCCTCTTAAAGGTAGCTAGCTTTCAAGCTAGCATTAAAAAAAATCCCACATGATATTATCCAGCGACCAAACATAGTAGCTTTAGCAACTCGCTTGTAAATGACGCTTGCTCAACAGGCTATTTATACCAAAGCGTTGATAAAGAAAGCAGGTGGAGATACATCAAAATTCACTACGTAGTACTCTAGTTCAGATAGGACTCGATGCATGCGCGCGACTACGTGAGTACACCCACAAGATTTTTAATTTGGAGCCGGGTTTGAATCCGTTTCTCTTGAGTTTGTCAGCCGCATTAGCGACTGAGCTAGGGCACTCCTAACTTATCCTTATAGTACCGGTATATTTTACTTTATCACAGCACAGCTCTTTATGATAGTGTTCATATAAGATTTTAACTAAAAATAAATCAATCCAACATTGAGACTTCCTTGAAAACATATAGGCTAACACGATCCGTCATTGATATGCATCCACATAAATTTTGGAGAGTCGGCGCCGTTGACCCGACAAAAGGTCATCAACAGATATCAGTATCTTTAATGGAAAACTGAACTCCTCCAGAGCTTGCCGCCGTACACTGGGATTCGAAATTAATGTCCTCTTTGCCCAATAAGTACGTGAAAGAAGAACGTCTTACAGTCGTCGTGGGGAACAAGAATGAACTAAAGCTACTACTGGGCACACCTATTTACAAACCTGTGGTTGGTATGAATACTGGGGTCATTATTGCCGAACTTACAGTGGATCTGTTGAAGTCATGGCACTGTGAAGACAACATAGTAAACATGACATTTTACACTACAGCATCAAACACCGGCCATGTTACTACTGCTTGCGTGATGTTACAGGAATAGCTGAATCGAGCTCTTCTTTGGTCACCTTGTCGCCATCATATAGGTGAAATTATGGTAAGAGAAGTGTTTAAAGACTTGAATATTGAATCACTAAGTCACCTGATATTTCCCTTTTCACAAAATTTCGTGAGCTCTATGACGAATTACCTCATATCAGTGAACACCCTCTCTCACGATTTGATCCAACTCCATTTAACAAAAGTGAACAAAATGTACTTAAAAATTTACTAAATGATTTTTTGAAAGTTTCCCGCTATAATTTGAAACAAAATGAAAATAGTTCAGTGCAAGACACAGTTCTGAGAAATGACTACCTCGATTTCATTGACCTTTGTACCTCATTCCTCGACGGAGAAACATCTGGGGCTCCAGTTAAATTCAAATGATCGGGTGCTGTTCACAGAGCGAGATGGATGGCTAAATTGGTCTATGCCATTAAAATGTGTTTATTGGAGAAACATATTCAGACATTACCTCACGATGCCATCATTTCTCAGACAGTTTACAAAACTTAGAGACTTCGTCATATTTCTTACCGACGAGTACACTGTGTGGTGGATGTCATGCAACTTTGCAAATTGATGCTCTATGGAACAATTTCAAGCTCTATCAAAATCTACTGCTGTATAAGAACATAAATCCATTAATTTCTAAGAGTGCGATACTTGCATTTCAACTTCACTTATGGTATTTAACATCAGAGATGGTTCCTGTGAGTCTTTTCAGCAGCGCAGTGCCCCTCGAACAGAAATGTTCTTTTGCCAGTAGACTCTTAGCTGTGAAACCTGCTACTCCTCTACCAAATCCAAATGAATGTTATGGAACAGGATTTGGAAAACCTCGGTTTCCAGAACAATTACCAATACTACGTCTCTAACCGATTTGGCTGGTTTACATTTAACACCCTGAAACTCGAAGATGACTTCCTCGGTGACGAAGTTACAGGCCGGCCAGAAAATCCTTTATTCCAAAACTCACTTCTGAATATCAATGCCGTGAATGTTATCAACGACTGCAGCACATGGAATCAAGCTGAGTGCGGATTTCCTTCCTTCAGCAAAACAAGAGGAACATTTCCAAAACATTCTGCAAGTGGTTGAACAGAATAGGAAAGACAGTCCAAGTTTGCGCAAACGACCACGAAAAAACTAGATGTCACGTGTTAGTTGTGAAATATCTTTGTGAGACAGTTTAGATTACGTTACGGTAAAAGAGATATATATTTTTAAATATATTGTTGAAGTGAGAAAATTTGTGTAATACTTTCAATAAATGCTTTTACTTATCAAATTTGCATTTTGATTTTTTAACACACTTTGAGTCTGACACTTGTAATATATATTATACTTTAACTACTTTATTTTAATATCTTCTTAGAATGAGAGAATTTGTGTAATCCTTGCAAAAAAAAAGTTTTGATTTACCAAACTCACGTTTCAATTATTTCAATACTTTTTGACACTTCTATTATATGTTTCAGCTGCTGGTGGACCCCCTAAACATTCAAAAATTTTGCTAAAATTTTGCATGAAGTATTAACTCACGAAATGGAACAAAACTGACCTAGGGACAATAATCCCAGGTTAATTTTTCAAAATTGTGGGGGTTTGATGCACCCTAATGTATATATCACTTCGTATTTATGTCATGTATTTATTAACTAGTTTACGTCATGCCAGGAGCCAGTTTACACATTTCAATAATAAGAGCTTACTATTAATAACTGGCCCATGTTAATATATACTATGCTTTAAAACAGTGATACGAAATGGCAGCGTGCAAATAATAATGATAATGACAATAATAATAATAATAATAATAATAATAATAATAATAATAATAATAATAATAATAATAAGGATACGATTTATTCTTTTTCGTGGCCAAATGACAGCTTGCTAATAAATGCATAAAATCTGATTTGTTCCTTTTACTTAACTCTAAGCCTAATAGAGAGCCGCGGTGGCTCAGTGGTAGAGCTCACTTCTGCAGCATGGGGTCCTTGGTTCGATCTCAGCTAGCGCCAAGTGAGCTTTATGGTGGACAAACACCGTGTGCGTGGGTTTTCTCGGAGTTCTCCCGTTTGTTCTCACTTTCTTCTTTCCATCATTTAATTCATTTTTCATCATTACCGTCCTGTAGCGTCGGAAGTATTTTTCACCTGGAGGGGTCTTGAAAATAGACACAGGAGTGTAACATAGGTAAGATAATACGAATATATGTTTGTAATGTAACAATTGATTTGATTTGATTTGATTGGTAATTAATAATAATGATAATATAATGAAGCTGTAAACAGTTTCGTGAGAGTAAAATTTTCATCTATTAGAGGCATCTTAGTTTACATCTTTAGATTAATTAATTACGTGTCAGTTCTGTGCTGAATTTTGGTCTGGCGCAGAAATTTTCTACCACTGAAATCAGAATTAAAAACATAAAATTGTAAAATTTGTACTGCTCACAATGACTATTTTTACAATTTTTACCATTTTATATACTGGTACATATTTTTAACTGTATTGGATGTGGTCACACGGACCCCATTAAAGAATCTTAAAAGTACTTAAATCACTTGGAAACGAGGAAATTAAAATTATATTTTTAAAAGTCCAGTTCTAGTGTTGCAGTACACTGTAATATTAGAAATTGTTATTTATAAGTACAAACTTTGTAGTACTTTGTAGTAGAAAGTAACTTGAACATTATAAAACAGGCTACGTAATTAAGTAAAAAATAAGAAAATATATTTTTTCTACCTACTTGACTTCGTGCCAGAAATGGAAAAATGGAACTTTCACTAAAGACTTCATAAAATTTATATAGAAAATTCAATTACACTAATTATCCAGAGTTATTTGTATTTTATTTACTACACTTACTTCAGTATATCCAGTTTGTTATTACATTCACCTCACTTCCTAACCTCATTATGTTTACTTCACTTCACACTAATAAAGTACGACATAATTAATAAGGATTAATTCAAGTTTATATTGAATTTTAAGTGCTATTTTGCAATTTAAATAATTGGTTATATAACGCATAACATTTTGCTTACGTAATTCTACATTTATTTCTTTTCAAAATTGACAAAAAGTATCCTTTCTTTCGCTTGTCTTTGATATGAATTCTCTTGCAATGGTGTTTAAATCTAGGTCTGGTCGCTACACATATGCAACATCAGCAGTTGAGCCAATCTTTTCTGTGTCATGGACGTCCTCAAATATGTCTTTAGATGACGCAAATAGCTGAATGATATTTCGCAAATGCTCAAGAAGCTGGCATAGTGAGAACGAAAGTCCCTAAACGAACAACTTGGTCGAGAAGGCTGCGAACAGTTGGGGTTTCAGCACTAATAGTTGTAGTGCCCTTAGTAATTGTGTTATTTTATAATGGTAATATTTTTAAGTAGTATTGTTAACTCTCTTTTGTAAGATCTGGCAACATTGATACTTCCGCTTCTGTGGAGGGAAGACGAGCGGGTGACTTCCGCGGTACTAGGGAGAAAGAGATTGTGTACCGCATGGCTTCTCGATATCTGTAAAAATGAAGCCTAAAATTATAGTTAATCTAGGCCTCTCGTAGCCATCCTCCTTTTATTGGTAATCAACAGTTTTGACAGAGCAACATTGAGAGTAAGTGAAGTTTTACGGTTACTTTTTCATCATAATTTTGGTGTACAATTTCCAAGAGGAGTTTATAGAGAAGAGCAGGTGGTCTCCCACGTGTTTTGTTACAGCTACAAGTTTTTGTCTGTCAGTGTGTGCCTCTCCATTAATTATATTTTAAGTTTCTGTGTTCGTCCTAGTGACATTCTCCATTTAATACGATAATGGCAATTTTCGTGAAGTTTTTCTTAGTTGTGATAATGTATGAAATCATAATGAAGCACTAAAAACTTCTGTGGGAACCCGCCACATGCACGCTCTGTCCGGTATCATATCAGTGAAGGAAGCAATGTATTCAACCTCTAGCACAGAATCATCAAGAGTCCAGATCTTTACAAGGATTGTAATGAACCAGCAATGTACCTTCCCAGGAAGTAGCTTGGTTTTCACGTACAAACGACTTAAATGCTGATTCCCATTCATATATTTGTTACAACACTACTTCCTTGAACTTAAACATGTACCTCAACAAAATATGGCTTCTTTACATTCTAGTGTACTTGTTACAGTACCAAGTACTGGATTCTATAGCTACTCATGGTATTTTAGTAGCAAGCAGCATGTTTATTCCAAACCAATATCCTTTCATATGTGCTGTTGTGAACCAGTGCAGTCTCTTAAGTGAGCAGTGTTAGTCTATTAACAAGCAGCTTGTAGAGTGGTGCAGGATTTATGCCAAACGCATATTCAGTTGGAATAATTTAGAGGCATTTTAGTGGCCCATAGCCCAGGTGAATGAGCAGCATGAAGAATCTACCTGTTATTTTCGCCGCCGCTCGCTCAGTGTTTAGTCGAGCGACAATGCAGTTCTGGGACATGTTATTTTACACCACAATACATTTCTCTGGAGTTTTTCTTACTTTTTTTCATTATTAAGGAGTTACCTTGGAGCCCCCTTTGGTTTAGCTCAGCCCAGCCTTGGCTCAGGATCAACTGGTAGTGAGATGAGTTGCTGTTGTGTTAGTGTTTCGTATATGAAGATGGGCAGTTTAAAGGTGTTTTCCTGATAAAGGTTGCCTTCGTAGCAACCACATTCGTCATTTTTGATGAGTATGTTGTTTTTAGTTATGTTCAATTATGTTTGAGCATGTTTGTGCGTATTAAAGCTCATCTTTGATATAGCCTGTTAATTTATCAGGCCCAGTTAAGCTCTTCGAAAGCTTACTTTTTCTAAGCCCTCTTTAGTGTTTATAATGTTCAGTGCTCTCTGAGTTGAGTGAAAGTGGCATATTAGCCAGTGCTTTCTCATAATAATAGTGAATCCTCCAGCTATCTCTCCAAGCTCATTTCAATGGTGTTCTTTGAAGAACTGTGTTTACAAGTGTGGTGCACTACTTAATTAATAGCTGTTTTGTGTTCTCGCCGGAGCTAGGTGTCCCTTATAATCTCCATATAATGTTGGCCACTCGCATTTTAGTGCAGTTGTGTTGTTCACACAAAAGTGTTTTTATCTTATCTTATCTTATTGAGCATCAATCCTGAATACTTGCATCATTCATTAGTGAGTATGCTTTGTGCATATTCTCAGGTAAGAATCACAATGTTGAATAAACAAGCTTAACGCTATATGTGTTCATGGCAGCTTCACTCTCACCGGGGTGGAGCATAATGTTGCCAGTTCAATCAAGAAAAGGGCACAGAATGCCCATATGTGGAATGTAAATCTCATAGTAACAGGTAATCAGTCTCAATGGGTTATTAGATGAATGTGTATAATTTTATTGCATACCTTTTCTTAGTGGTAACAATTTTAATATTGAGTTTTGCACTTATGTTTGGATAGTGCACATGTAGGCGCGCACCCGATGATGGGTATACGCTGACTAGTATCTTATAGCTATATTATTATCCTTGAAGTCTAGTTGCAGTGTACAACAATTAACAATTATGATACGATATTATCTTTTGCATAATAAATTTAAACTATTTCTTTCATCATCTTCAGAAGTGATAATTCTTCTGGAATTTGGTAAGAATCTAACTTGCATATTAGTATGAAGTGTGTTAATGTTTCAATCATCATACAAGGGAGGTGAAGATGGTTGTCCCTCCTCAATTGTTTATAGCTGCAAGAATTTTGATGTAATCATGCATCAGTAACTGAATATTCTCACGCATGACTTTTTTTTATTGTTTTATACGAATATATGTTCTCGTGCATGATAGTACATGTACCTGTTATGAAGTACCTGTTTTATATCAAGCTTCCATGGCCCTAATACCAACTTTTGATCAAATAATAAATAATCTTTTCCATTTTAAGTGTTGTTGTTCAAGTGCAAGTCCCTATGGCTAGATAAGTTTAATTTAAGGTTAGCTATTTCTAAATTATGGTATATGCAGGAGCGAGAAGAGGAAGGGGGGTTTGTTCATGCCTTCTCGTAGAGCTGGTGTGGGCAAACCTCGTGTTGTCGGACGTTGTCTGTGCGCCCTATTCTTCATTGCCATATCATTTTTCACAGACTGGCGACCCCTTGATACTCAGTTTTCTGGATTTTCTTTAGTCTGCGTTCTAAGTACGTTAGACGCCTTCCTCTCTGTAGCACTCAGAAGTTCCGGGCCATCCTCTGGGGCGCTACAGGGTGTGTAAGTTTTTGGCGACCTTCACCCAGGATTTCAGCTGGAATCTTCTGATCCCTTTCTCATACCATTGCTCTGGATCCCCTTAGCTAGGTTCTTTGCTGGATCGTTCTTTTTCATTGGTATTGACTATTTCGGTTCCTGTTAGTCATAACTTGCGTTAAGGTGCCTGGAAGTCTTGATTCTTTTCTTGTGTTTATGAGTCAATTATCACGTGTTATTAGTTGGTTTATTTAGTTGTGTTGGCCATGGAAAGCAGGTAAACATTCTCTACGTCAGCGCGTCATACTTTATAGTTAAATATTCTTTGAGATTCTTTTGAATATCATTTCTGGTTTGATGTAGTAATGTGGTTCCTAAAAAAAAAAGCAAGGCTGCTAAATCGCTGTTGAGACGGAACAGGAGTGCAAGGGTTACGGGTTCCCCATCTTCATGAATTGGTGTTTATATATATATATATATATATATATATATATATATATATATATATATATAAAACAGTATTGTGTAGCGCTAATATAGTGAACTTTATTTCTTTTTTTGATTGTGTTGAACTATTAGTGTCACAATGAACAAGAATAAAAAGAAAACGCAACAATGTGGCCATGCCGGCACATTGTTAGAGTGTACCTCTTGTAACACTTGGTACTGTAGACATTGCACCGAGTTAACAGAAGAGGAATTTAGTGAGAGAAGTAAACCTGAAGTCCTCTGGGATTGTAATAAATGTGTAGCACAACCCAGTAGGTTAATAAATGATTCCACTGAGAATGGAGATTCAAATGTTATAGTCGTAGTTACTAGGAATCAGGATGATACCATTAGTGAAAAAGGTAGTGATACCTCCAACTTCGTTGAATTGATGTCTCAGCTTTCTAGTCAAATAGACTCAATAAAGGTGGCCGTAACTGAAGAAGTCTCAGTGATGAAAGCCACCGTAACTGAAGAAGTCTCAGTGATGAAAGCCACCGTGACTGAAGAAGTCTCGCAGGTAAAAACAGTGGTCATTAGTGAAATGTCTGAGGTAGTAAATAAAGAGGTTTCCCAAGTAAAGGTAGCTATAAATAAAGAAGTGTCTAGTTTAAAAGAAACTGTTGATCGTCATCTCAAGGAACAGGATGACAGAATTACTTCTCTAAGTAATCGTTTGGAGAATAATACTGTAGAACTTACTCATCAAATTGAAATTGTTAATGAAAATCTAGCCTCTTAAGAAGAAGCATTACTAAATGTCTTGAAGGACAACAGTGTTGGTAAGCGTCAATTAGATAGTTTGGCTAATCAGATGCAGGAAATTCAGCGTAATACTAATTCATGTCTTAATATGAGGGAAGACCTTGAGGTGTTGAAACAGAAATTGGATAGTTTATTTGAACAAGGTGAAGATGAAGAAGAAGAAAGTGGTGAACAAACTGTTTCAGTTATAAATATGGAACCTAGGCATTTTGAAGATGTGGACCGTTTTTTGGGAATTTCGCATACTAGAAGTAACTCCTATGACACCATTCCGAAGGTCCCGGTGGTTGTTTCCACTCCATTAATGGGAACCACTTCATTTGTTACTACATCTTGTTTTCCATCCTCTCGTTTAGATGTTGTTACTGATACGTACAGAATTAATGGTGGTAATAATATTCACACTTCATTCTCTCATGCTCCAAGCCACGCTTGTTGTACTCATTCATGCTTTTCGCAGAATAGAGGTCAGTTAGACAGTGGGGATAGGAACTTCTCTGGAGTTAGCAGTCGCATTTCTATAAATCCTGTAGTTTCCTCGTGCACAGTAGGTGTGAATAAGGTTCCTGGTGTGTCACTTGTTAATGCGAATAATGTTAATCCTGGTTGTTGTGGAATGTTGAAAGAGAACATGCCCAGTTCCTCTCTAGGGGCTGATAATTGTCCCATACCGGCTGTTTCCGATTCGTCCAATAAATGTCAAAAGTCATTAAAATTATCCGATCTTAGTCACTTTCCCGAATTTACAGGAAATGTGTTAGAAATTTCGCCTTTAGATTTCCTTCAGCAATTAGAGCAAAACTTTAAGTTAGCCAATTTGTCCCCTGAGTACCAGATTTTGGTTGCAGTTAGGTCTATGAAAGAGTCAGCTGCTTGCTGGATTTCTCAGGTTAAAGATCAAATCTCTTCATACGATGATTTCAAACGTTTGTTTCTTGCACAGTACCTTAATCCTAAGGTGTGTAGGGCCCAGTTGCGATATCTATTGTCTACAAAGTACAATCCTAATGTTCACGGTAAGGCTTCAGAGTTCGTGTGGAAGCTGTCCAAAGGTATTAGAATGCTTAAAGGGAATATTCCTCAAGAAGAGTTGGTAGACTACCTTATTGATACCTTACCTCAGGAATATCAGTTTACTCTGAGTCAAGTGGATATTTCCTCTGTGTCAGAACTAGCTGCACGGTTAATGAGACTTGAAATTCCTGACAAGTCCAAGTTATTGAATTGTCCATTGGTTTCACTAGAATCTGTAGGTACCAAGCGTAAGGTTGGATTAGACTCAGATAATCATTTTAGGAAAAATAAGAAACGTAATGTTCATTTTGACGTAAACTTGGCTACAGTTGTAGACAAGGAACCGGTTGATGATCAGGCTAGTTCAGTTCAAGTTAATGATAAGCAAGGCAAGGCGCAAACCAAGGACAAATGGGTTCAAACTAGTTACCCTAGTGTTAAAGAATATATTGATAATAAGCAACCTAATGCCAATTACAATAGTAATAAGAAAAAGTTTTGGTTTAACAAACGAGGCAATAATAGTAATTTTAGTCCAAATACCAATAATCTTGCTAATAATAATAACAATCGCCCTAGGGGTAGGCCAAATAATGGTAATGTAAGACGAGCAAATGTAAGAAATCAGAATCAGAACAATGTTCATTCTGACCATACTGATAGCTCTGTGGCTCAATGTTTAGTTAATTCATGTGATCAATTTGAACCCAGAGTAGCACCTTGTGCTTGCGCTCATTGTCCTAACCTTAGAAGCAGCTATACTGAGGTTGGTGCAACCACTTCCACCTCTTCCGAGCCTTATGCTCAATGCAGCACTGCGTTAAACCAGTGAGGCAGGCTCCCGAATAGTCGCCTGGAGTCCGCCAAACTGAAACTCAGCGGCCAGAAGGTAATTTTTCCAATAGATGTAATGGCACTTGGTATACCCAAAAGCCCATGAATGTGTTTTTCATTTTGAAAGAGAGTGAATCTTTGGATAATGATGATGTTGGTTCTTTTATCAAATCCCCATTCTTATCAGGTAAAATAGCCGGTATCTTTCTTTCATGTATAATAGATAGTGGTTGTGAAGCTAATTTATTAAACTTTGGTGTTTGGAAAAGAATTGTAGAAACGTTGCCTAATGCTAAGTTATCTCCGGCTAGAAATGTAACATTGCAATCTTTTGTAGGTGATGAAAAGTATAATGTCAAAGGACAGAAAATGCTGTATTTAGAATTTTCAGATCATGTTTTAGAAATTCCTTTCTTTATTGTAGAAGGAATGAAGTCGGACGTCTTGTTAGGTACTCCTTTCCTAACCAAATATAATTGTGTAGTTGATTTTTCAAAGCAAATCTTAACGTTGGATGATTTGGATGGTAAAACTGTTAAATTAAATTTAAATTCTCTCTGGGTTAGTTCGGTAGAATCTGAACCTCTGATACAGGAAGTTAGTAAAGAGGAAGACTACTTAGTATCTGAAAGTGAAATTCGAAATACAATTTTCCAAAGAACAGATTTAACATCTGAAGTTAAGAGTAAATTAGTGGAACTACTTCTTCGCTATAGATCATTGTTTTCTGAACGCCCTAGGCCTGCTAAGGTTAAGCCTTTAAAGATAGAATTAACAGACAACGAACCTGTTGTATGTAAACCGTACCCCATACCATATGCTATGCGGGAACCTTTCAGAAAGCTCATTCAAAAATGGCTCGAGTGGGGAGTGATCGAAGAAAGGTTATCTCCTTATCTCAATCCAATTCATTGTGTTTATAAAGCTGACAAACAATCAGTAAGACCCACCTTAGATTTAAGACATCTAAATACTAAAGTGGTATCTTTTAATGTTAAGGTAGAGCCAATTCAAGACATATTAGCACGTCTCAAAGGTTCAGTAGTTTTCTCTTCTTTTGATTGCCGAGACGGTTATTACTGTTTGCCTTTAGAGGAAGATTCATATGAAAAAACAGCATTTTTATTCGAAGGTAGGCAATATTGTTTCAAATATTTAGTCATGGGACTTAAATCTGCCACTAGTCTATTTCAATTTGTAATGAATAGCATTTTCGATTTAAGCACTAAGCATTTTGTTTCTTGTTATCTAGATGACTTACTTTGTTTTTCCGATTCTATCAGTAAGCATTTTGAGCATTTGGAATTCGTGTTGTATACCTTGAATAACTTAAACTTTTCCTTAAATTTTCAGAAATGTAAGTTCATGTTTTCCGAATTGTTGTTCTTAGGTCACATTATATCAGGTAAAGAAGTTAAAGTTAATCCTAAACTTAATGAAACCATACAGAGATTTCCAATTCCCAAGAATCGTAAGCAATTGAGACAATTTTTAGGTCTAGCGAATTGGAGAAGGAAATTTATTCACAATTACGCAGACCTCACCGAAAGTTTAGTAACTTTATTGCGTAAGGGCGTAAAGTTTCACTTTGGTCCTGAACAGATGCATTCATTTGAACTGTTAAAGAAAGCGTTGGTTTCTCCGCCAGCTTTAGTGCTCCCCGATATGAATAAGGCATTTCATTTGTTCTCAGATTCCTCCATAATTGCCATTGGAGGCTATATAGGGCAGTATGAAGGAGATGATTTTCAGGTTATCTCATATGCCAGTAGGCGCATTAAACCTACGGAAAGATCTCTGTCCATCTTTCAAACTGAACTATTAGCAGTAGTGTTTTTATGGGAGCGTTTTGCTGATTACATTCTAGGAAAAGAGGTAATTGTTCACACAGATAACAAAGCTATTACTCATCTGAAAACTATTAGAAATTTGGATGTTAGAACAACCAGACTATTATTAAAGTTGCAAGATTTTAACCTTAAGTTTGAACATCTCTCCTCAGCAGAGAACCGTATTGCAGACATTATTTCACGCAATCCTCCTGACGAGGAGAATACGATTAATTCTACTTTCATGGTAAACGCTGTGTTTCGAAATTTAAGTCAATCTTCTTTTGTTAAGCTGTTATTGGAAGAACAAACCTCTGATGAGTTTGTAGCTAGATGTTCTGCTAAACTGGAAAAGGGTAATCCTAACTTTTGTAAGCATTTAGATTTAGTGTATATTAAGCAAGATGATACTTGGAAATTAATAATTCCTAAGAGTCTAGTAAACATTGTTATAGATGAAATTTACAAGGAAGCTCATTTCGGCTCACGCAAATGCTATCTACATTGTAAAAAGTTATTTCACTGGCCGAACATGAAACGAGATATAGCTAGGTTCATTAATGATTGTGAAACTTGTGCTAGAACTAAAAGTAAATCTCAAATCTTTGTACATCAAATTTGCCATGTGGATGCTGACATCCCACATGCCAAGCTGAGTGTGGACCTCGTTGGCAGGTTACCAAAAAGTAATGGTTATTATTATATATTATCTATCTTAGATGTTTACAGTAAATTTCTTGTATTATACCCCGTTAGGAATGCTAGCACCAAGGAAATCACTTCAATAAACTCTAGGAGATACTTTTATCATTTTCCAATCCCTCAGGAAATCATAACTGACAGAGGCGCCCAGTTCCTCTCGTCCCTCTGGCGACGTTTTTGTCGCAGGAATGGTATACATCATTTACTTTTGAGTCCGTACAACCCCAAAGCTAATCCGGTGGAACGTTATCATTCAGAGATATCTAGGTTACTAAGGGTATTTATAAGTCATGATCACACTCAATGGAGTCAACACTTATCTGAGGTGCAAACGCTGTTGAACAACTCGGTGTCCCTTACCACAGGGTACGCACCTTCAGAACTTTTTCTAAATCATTCAGCTTTGGAAAATTTTAAAAAGGAGCTAAATTGGCCTCCTGAATTTGGTAATGTAGACCATGCCTTTCGGCATCAACATGTGTTATTGAATACTAAGAAAAGTCATAAGAAGAATGAAACCAAGGTAAAACAGGCACTGAGATTAAAATCGGTGACCTCGTATTTGTTAAAAATCGTAAACATAGCTCATTGTTAGATAAAACTATCAGTAAGTTTTTTGTTAAATATCTTGCACCTTTTTTGGTAATTGGCGTGGAAAGCAATACCGTAGATTTAGTAAATTTAAATAATGAATGGGTTGGTACTCAAAACTTAGATAATGTAAAATTATTTAACTGTTCTTTACATAAAAGACAGGAATTGCTGGTAAACACTTACCTGTAAAAAAAACAAACTTTGACAGCAAAGTTTCTTTTTTTTATTCAACTAGGGCGAGGATGTAGTGCCCTTAGTAATTGTGTTATTTTATAATGGTAATATTTTTAAGTAGTATTGTTAACTCTCTTTTGTAAGATCTGGCAACATTGATACTTCCGCTTCTGTGGAGGGAAGACGAGCGGGTGACTTCCGCGGTACTAGGGAGAAAGAGATTGTGTACCGCATGGCTTCTCGATATCTGTAAAAATGAAGCCTAAAATTATAGTTAATCTAGGCCTCTCGTAGCCATCCTCCTTTTATTGGTAATCAACAGTTTTGACAGAGCAACATTGAGTAAGTGAAGTTTTACGGTTACTTTTTCATCATAATTTTGGTGTACAATTTCCAAGAGGAGTTTATAGAGAAGAGCAGGTGGTCTCCCACGTGTTTTGTTACAGCTACAAGTTTTTGTCTGTCAGTGTGTGCCTCTCCATTAATTATATTTTAAGTTTCTGTGTTCGTCCTAGTGACATTCTCCATTTAATACGATAATGGCAATTTTCGTGAAGTTTTTCTTAGTTGTGATAATGTATGAAATCATAATGAAGCACTAAAAACTTCTGTGGGAACCCGCCACATGCACGCTCTGTCCGGTATCATATCAGTGAAGGAAGCAATGTATTCAACCTCTAGCACAGAATCATCAAGAGTCCAGATCTTTACAAGGATTGTAATGAACCAGCAATGTACCTTCCCAGGAAGTAGCTTGGTTTTCACGTACAAACGACTTAAATGCTGATTCCCATTCATATATTTGTTACAACACTACTTCCTTGAACTTAAACATGTACCTCAACAAAATATGGCTTCTTTACATTCTAGTGTACTTGTTACAGTACCAAGTACTGGATTCTATAGCTACTCATGGTATTTTAGTAGCAAGCAGCATGTTTATTCCAAACCAATATCCTTTCATATGTGCTGTTGTGAACCAGTGCAGTCTCTTAAGTGAGCAGTGTTAGTCTATTAACAAGCAGCTTGTAGAGTGGTGCAGGATTTATGCCAAACGCATATTCAGTTGGAATAATTTAGAGGCATTTTAGTGGCCCATAGCCCAGGTGAATGAGCAGCATGAAGAATCTACCTGTTATTTTCGCCGCCGCTCGCTCAGTGTTTAGTCGAGCGACAATGCAGTTCTGGGACATGTTATTTTACACCACAATACATTTCTCTGGAGTTTTTCTTACTTTTTTTCATTATTAAGGAGTTACCTTGGAGCCCCCTTTGGTTTAGCTCAGCCCAGCCTTGGCTCAGGATCAACTGGTAGTGAGATGAGTTGCTGTTGTGTTAGTGTTTCGTATATGAAGATGGGCAGTTTAAAGGTGTTTTCCTGATAAAGGTTGCCTTCGTAGCAACCACATTCGTCATTTTTGATGAGTATGTTGTTTTTAGTTATGTTCAATTATGTTTGAGCATGTTTGTGCGTATTAAAGCTCATCTTTGATATAGCCTGTTAATTTATCAGGCCCAGTTAAGCTCTTCGAAAGCTTACTTTTTCTAAGCCCTCTTTAGTGTTTATAATGTTCAGTGCTCTCTGAGTTGAGTGAAAGTGGCATATTAGCCAGTGCTTTCTCATAATAATAGTGAATCCTCCAGCTATCTCTCCAAGCTCATTTCAATGGTGTTCTTTGAAGAACTGTGTTTACAAGTGTGGTGCACTACTTAATTAATAGCTGTTTTGTGTTCTCGCCGGAGCTAGGTGTCCCTTATAATCTCCATATAATGTTGGCCACTCGCATTTTAGTGCAGTTGTGTTGTTCACACAAAAGTGTTTTTATCTTATCTTATCTTATTGAGCATCAATCCTGAATACTTGCATCATTCATTAGTGAGTATGCTTTGTGCATATTCTCAGGTAAGAATCACAATGTTGAATAAACAAGCTTAACGCTATATGTGTTCATGGCAGCTTCACTCTCACCGGGGTGGAGCATAATGTTGCCAGTTCAATCAAGAAAAGGGCACAGAATGCCCATATGTGGAATGTAAATCTCATAGTAACAGGTAATCAGTCTCAATGGGTTATTAGATGAATGTGTATAATTTTATTGCATACCTTTTCTTAGTGGTAACAATTTTAATATTGAGTTTTGCACTTATGTTTGGATAGTGCACATGTAGGCGCGCACCCGATGGTGGGTATACGCTGACTAGTATCTTATAGCTATATTATTATCCTTGAAGTCTAGTTGCAGTGTACAACAATTAACAATTATGATACGATATTATCTTTTGCATAATAAATTTAAACTATTTCTTTCATCATCTTCAGAAGTGATAATTCTTCTGGAATTTGGTAAGAATCTAACTTGCATATTAGTATGAAGTGTGTTAATGTTTCAATCATCATACAAGGGAGGTGAAGATGGTTGTCCCTCCTCAATTGTTTATAGCTGCAAGAATTTTGATGTAATCATGCATCAGTAACTGAATATTCTCACGCATAACTTTTTTTTATTGTTTTATACGAATATATGTTCTCGTGCATGATAGTACATGTACCTGTTATGAAGTACCTGTTTTATATCAAGCTTCCATGGCCCTAATACCAACTTTTGATCAAATAATAAATAATCTTTTCCATTTTAAGTGTTGTTGTTCAAGTGCAAGTCCCTAGTGGCTAGATAAGTTTAATTTAAGGTTAGCTATTTCTAAATTATGGTATATGCAGGAGCGAGAAGAGGAAGGGGGGTTTGTTCATGCCTTCTCGTAGAGCTGGTGTGGGCAAACCTCGTGTTGTCGGACGTTGTCTGTGCGCCCTATTCTTCATTGCCATATCATCTTTCACAGACTGGCGACCCCTTGATACTCAGTTTTCTGGATTTTCTTTAGTCTGCGTTCTAAGTACGTTAGACGCCTTCCTCTCTGTAGCACTCAGAAGTTCCGGGCCATCCTCTGGGGCGCTACATAGTTTTTAATATTCTGGTGGTCGTCAGCGACTCAGTCGTCATCAAAGTAGGTGGAAGCAGCCTGAGCTGAGCTCATAATCTATCCAGGTTAAAATCCGACGAGTGAACTTCCAATTCCTGCTTCAAACAATCTCTTGAGAGAGGCATATACAGGTATAACTCCTTCACAAAGTATCTTCTAGAGTTTTATGGGTTGTTTGAGGCCTGGCTGATTGAAACGACGCTACATTTCATTTAACAAATAGTGAATGATTTCGAGGTACATTTTTGGAAGATCTGATACAGGTTCTAGGGTAGGTGCTATAGAAGGATTATCAGTCTGCTCCAACCTAATTGGTGTACTGTTTGATCTTGATGAAGTGGGCAATTTTAAATGTAATCTGTCTGCATTTTCCTTTGCTTCCCTATAGATGTTTTCAAATCCACTGTGCGTTCTTAGGTTTCTCAGAGTATCCTCTAGATAGAATTGCTGCTACTCTTTTAGCTCCAGAAGCAGAAGCTTCAAAATTTTTAAACACTTTGGCCAGTTGTCCGCAAGGTACAAAAGCACGTATACTGACTATCAGAAAAAATATCATTCCGAATTTGTTCGTTCTTTTCAAATACCCTTTTAGAATTACTTCTTGATCATCATTTGGACCACTTGTATTACTGATGATTCTTTTCCAACGTGATTTGAATTCGTTTGTAGTAGATTGAAATCTGATTAGAGATTTTTGCCTAACACACCAGCGAGTAGGACAAAGAAGCAGCAAATGTTTAGGATTACTTTCGTTGATAGTTTTACAGGTATAAGAACAATGTCGGCGTATGTTGTCTATCGTTTTGCAGAATCCTGGTTGATGTCTCAAACGTCTTTCACTATGGCCCGTACGTCACACAAAGATCCGCATTTTCGTGCTACTTCCTGCAATGGAAGATCTAATGCATGATTATTGCAATGAATGTATACAGGTTATGCATGTTGAGTCGAAGTTATCTTCTGCACACCATTACTCGTCCTGATATAATAGCTGCACCATCATGACACTATTCGCGTATATTTTCTGTATTCAGGTTAAGTTTCGTTAGAATATCTTTGATCGTGAATTCTGTTTGTGCCATGTGGGGTGATCATTCCCATAAATATTTTGTTGGATTAATGAATCAGAGTCAATACAGCGCACACAGAGACAATTGTTCTTCCTTTGAAATATCAGTTGTGGAGTCGGCTATGATTGCATGAAATACAGACTATTTAACTTCTGCTACTAAGTCTCTCTATATTGCATGTCCCATAATCTTTAAAATTTCATTCTTTCAATCAATAATAAGCCAGTTATCCTGTCGATTAATCCATTGGCTGAGAACAGGCACGTCCATTTTTCTTTCCTCCAGGAGCGACATCAAATTATCCGTACTATGCAAATGTCCACTGATTGCTTGACCACTGCGAGCTAAATATCTCTAAGACTAATTATTACAAGCAACGACTGTCTTCCTTATTCCTGTTTACGAACTTGGTCTGAAAGGAGAGCTGAAACAGGTATTCTGTTTCTGCACTCATATCTTAACCCTTTCACTACCACTGGGACATATGTATCCCACGATACATTCTCAGAGGACCCGTGGTAATTTACCGCATGTTATTGCTATGAATCGATGTTCCACTAGTAAAGAGAAACCTGCTAATGGTTCACAGAATTGTTATGAGCATTATCAAATATACAGTAGTGTAAGTGAACGTGGACAATGAAAGTGAGAAACAATATGCTAGCGATAAAGCAGTGGTTGCATGTACTGTTATTTGGAAAAATAAAGCTGAAATGTAAAATATTTGTAATCATAAATACGACCGAATTGTTTTTTCTTTTTTGACAGTATACGTATCATAATTGAAAATACAAGATGATCATTCATGTGACTACCACTGCAGGCACGTAGCCAGGATTTCGTAATAGGGGGGGTCCGAGACATGAAATACTGTGGTTATCACACCAGAGTTCGATTATTCTAAACTAATTTACTAGTAACATATATTGGTTCGTTTAGTCAGGATTTCGTGATGGGGGGGGGGGGAGTATGATATGAAATATTGTGGTTATCACACCAGGGGCCTGATCAATTTAAATATTTTACTAGCAACATATATTGGTATGTTAAGACTTTAAAATTATGACATGTTAGTAAGGGCGCCGATTTCTCCGTAAATTTGGGGGTGTCCATTCAGATGCAGAAGGCATATATGAGGATTTTAAGACAAATTGCATTCAAATTATGTCAATATATTATATATTCATAAATACAACAAGGGGGCCCACATGACCTTTGGGAGGACGGGCCCTCTCGGCTCCCCAGGATCGGCGCCCATGCATGTTAGTAAGTATTTTACTAACAAACTATGAAGAAATCTCGAATAAAAGAATATTTTAAAAAATATTTTTTTTTAAATTACGATATCTAAGTTCCTTCTTTTGTTCATCCAAATAAAACAATTTTCCTTTCATTATGATCTCAACTATTAAAACAAGTACGTATCCAATATGTCTTGTAAAATATTTTATAATATCTGCGTTCCTTTCTCTGTTGAATCAAATATTAACAGGACTTGCTTTCCACATAACTTTTTTGTTTTATTATTCCGTCAATTACTATCTGTTCCAAATGGCAACTTAAAGGAGCAGTAGAAAACCTTTTCTGAAATAACATGTTTGATACTGCAAGGATGCGATGACGAAACATTATTTTTATTTTTTGCTTTTTTATCTTTATATTTTTATCTTTATATTTTATATTTATTTTTAACGCTGATTCTTCCTATTTCTTGTTTCTTTTTGTTTCGTTCTTCCTCAATTTTTTATTTCTGGTCTCGAAGGGGGGGCCCGGACCCCCGGACCCACCCCTTGGCTACGTGCCTGACCACTGGGACAAATAGGTCCCACGTAAAAATATCAGTGGAATACATAATGTCCCACTCTTCCCACGTCGAAAAACGAAACGGCGGAAATTTTAAAAAATATATATTTATATGTTTGAAAATAACTTAAAGTAGCAATATATTAATGTTTCTCACTAAAAAAAAAGTATTAAAAGGGTTAAACGAAAGGAACGACAATGGAGTTCGCATTTTTCTACCCTACCTTATACATTTTTCCTCCTCACTATAAAACTTACTGCACGCTGCATATTGTTTGTAAGAACATAATTTTAACTTTATGGAAAATGTATTTAGGCTCTAAATGTCCTGTTACTCATTTAAACTGTTATATTTTTCAAACTTTAAAAACTCGCTCAACGACTTGTTTCATATTGCAGACTTACGATTACTTAAACAACAATTTTTAAAGAATTTACAGTGTTTCGAGAATGTACACCAATGGAAATAAAGAGAATTTTCAATTCTTTTTCCTAACTCTTTCAGTCTAACATGGGGGCAGAAAAAGCGCCCGGTCTCTTGTTTCAAAGAGAAAGATGAATCTGGAATAGAGAATTTTTTCACATTACCATAAAAAGAAAAATTTAGTTCTTATAATCAGTGTTGTATGATGTTTTTACAGTCTGAAAGTGAGAGGGCAAAACGAGTATCTTGCCCCCTCTGAAAATTTCAGGAGGGGCAACTGTCCCCCTGCCTCCCGGTTACGGCGCCCCTGTTATCGTCTCCTTTTGCCTAGCGGGCATAATCGTGGGACGTAAAATTTAAAGATTTCATTTCAAGATTCATCCATGCCTAACAGGAAGGTAGGGCTGTGCGATGTCTGGATTTGGATATCTAGAATTGATATCGGCAAAATATCTAAACTTAATCGACATATCAAAAAATGGAGACATTGAAAAATATCGAAATATCGAAACAATCAGAACATTGTTGTACCGAATAAATGGATGGAAACTAAATTGATCTTTTAAGATGTCTAAATACGAAAAAAAAAATAATAATAGAGAAAGAAAAAGAAAAAGATAGGAAGATGTTTCTCTCTCTCTTTTGTGTATAGAAAGGAATGTTAACGTAAGTAGGGCCTTCAAGGCTTCTCTTGAAGTTTGCAACTACGCCCAAGCAAAAACCCCAAGCTGACTTTATGCTTTTTTGTGTTGTAAGTCCACAGTAAGATACTACTAGAGTAATAAGAAAAAATATTTGTACGCTGTAAGTCATCAACAAAACAAAATTGCATATTCAACCAAAACAAAATAACGCAAGTACGTAAAATACGTTATTAACATTTGCCGATGACATCAAATATCACATAATTGTGATTACAGTAGGAAATTGTTGTGTTAAATCATGCCAATTTGCTAACGTTCTTTCTTTCTCTATTTGTGAATCCGGGTTAGATCTTTGGTTCCACACTTATTTTGGATAAACTAAACCAAGTGTGCTTCGGATCTCATTTTAACTAATAGATCTCATCTTTATAGCCTTAGTGGTGAAAAGGGTCGTTTAACTCCAATCAATAAGTGAATGAAACCCTTTGAATGATGGTTCACGGACGGAATTTTAATTTTTTTTTTAATTTCAAACAATAGGTGGGTCATGTAATACATGACCTTAGGCTAGAATTTGTTCAGTATGTCAAATCTGATATCAGATTTCATGTATCTTTATTTGGCGAGAAGTTATGGACAACAACAGTTGATGTTTACCTGTTACACAATGTGCTCCACATATGCCCCGTGCAGGACAATGCATGTGTGCAGACGCGTCTCCCAATTGCTATGAACACGGAGCAGTTTAACTCGGAAAATTTGCTCACAGGTAGTCATGATACGTCTCGAGATGAGGAAGATCACGAATTTTCACAGCATACACCATACTTTCAATGTCTCCCCAAGGATAGAGTGAGGTCTGGTGATCGGGCAGGTCATTCAATTTGCACACGGCGACCAATCCATGCCCCAGGAAATTATTCATCCAGGGACTGACGCACCCGGATGCCTTGAAAAAAAAAAACAAAAAAAAAACTGGGAAATGTACAATTTTCTGATAGCAAACCTGGCAGTATCTGATCCTATAACACTCCATGTATCGTTCCGCAGTTCAAGTTTCATGAATAAAAAAAGGACCGACAATTCGTGTTCCCCATATCCCGACCCACACAATAACCTTCTCTGCACCGATCATTTTGGAGGATCTGTCCATGCGAGATTCTCAGGCGACGAATGGCTCATCTTCTACCTATTCACCTCCCCATTTACGGAGAAGTAGGCTTCATCAGAATGGAGTATCCGGACTTGTTTCATCATCCACCCTTTACTTCATAGATGTCTACACAAGAAACTTCTCTGTATTTTTAAACAAAATGTAAACGATGACCATTCTCGTCCTTATTCTGCTACGGGTATCTGTGATTCTAAACTGCACATTCATTCCCGACCTATGCTTTGCGTTTGTTTTAGAATATTATTTTGATGGCATTGAAACTAGTGATTAATGAAAAGAACTTTGAATATTCAACGAGCATGCTCTTTATTCTACACAGATACATCTTGACATGAACTCTGTCATTCTTTGAAATAATGTCAGGGAAAGAAGAAGAAGAAGAAGAAAGATTTCCTTTTTAGTCATATACGTGTAATGGGTAGATGGTTTTGCGTAATTCAACAATGAATTGCAGAATGATTTAACAAATGCCAGGATTTAACCATGTGATGCATTTCTTTCACATTTTGATTATGTAGGTGATGCATTCCTTGCCATTTGGAAGAAGCAGGATCCAGACCAAGATCTAGTAGAACTTATGGATACAGTTATTGACACATGCTTGAAAATTCAAGAAAACTATGGAAGTTTTATGACGGAAGTGAACATTACGTTAAAAGGTACGATATGGACAAAGTTCGCTTGTGAAATATTTATATGAATTATTCAGTGCCAGAGTAGCCTTTGTGCCACTTTACTACTTTCAACAAAATTAGATCTCAAGTCTAACACTTTCATAAGTTTCAAGAGCGTAAGAAGATAACACCGCTCTCATAGCACTAAATGAGTCATGTTTTCCAATAGGTTAGTTTCTCCTTCGGTAAAGAATGGCACGTAGAGATGGTTCGTTAACCTAACTGAGAAATTTCTATTTTGGCACTTAAACGACTCTGGCACTCTCGATATAATGATTTAATTTATATTTGGTAGTTATTTCTCTATTGTGATGAGACACACGTACAAAGTTTCAGATAGTTTGAACTGTGTGCTAAAATCGAAACGGTTCTTCCTGAATATTTATTTAACCCATATTCTTAGTCTTAAGATTAAAAAAAAGTATTCGACAAAATCTAATTGTTGCAGAAGAATGGAAGGGTGCACTCACATTTCCCTAGAAAAAGTCTAAATGTTTATAGGAAGCACTAATTTTGTTTCCTCATTAAAATTATTTTCTCAAATTACAGCACACTTATAGCACTTGTCAATTGTTTCTTCTCCAACATCTTCAAAACTCTCTTGTGCATCTCCGCCAGGCCACCCTCATGTTTATCATTATACACTATATGATAGCCAGAGATGCATATGAATGAAAACTTGAGCCATGACTCACTGACCTACTACTCACTGTGACCCACGATCCACGCAACCAACTCTCACCCACTCTGAATCACCACCTACCTTGTCCCATTCTGACCCACTATCCACCAAAACCTACCGTCATCAACTTTGACCCATGATCCATGCCCTCCTCTAGACTGACTAAATAGTTTACATTTGTAACAAAAGAAAGCTCTGAAATTATCACTAATCGTAGTTTGAATTTCTATGGTCAATCGCTCAAACACCGCTCTGTTACAATACCGGTGAACAGTGGCGTATTTACGATTTTGTTTCGGGGAGGGCTTTCCTAACTTTCGGTGGGGGGGGCTTTGCCTGAAAATGTGAAAATTCTACAAGATATTTCATATACTTTACTATAATAAGTAAGATTTCGGGGGGCTTAAGCCCGGAAGCCCCCCTAAATACGCCACTGCCGGTGAATTTGACCTTTACGATATAAAATAGTAAAGTGTTTGTCATGGACCATATTACGATGAATTCCATTATAATTATAACATATAGGCCTATTTATTTCCCTATTGAATTACAGATACTTTTTAGTGGAAAACAGGATAAAATTTGAAAATCACAAATCAAGGCAAAGTAGGCCAACGTAAAGGAGAATAAAAAGAACAGTGTAAAATTCGACTCTGTTTCGAAAAGCAAGTAGTAATCCTATTGTTATTATTACAGTTACAAACATCAATATCCAAAAGTGCCTGAAGTTTTTTTTTTTTTTTTTCACTTACAAGGGAAGCTATCCAACTCCTCGACGAGTACCGCGTTGAAACTTGCAGAAGTGGAAGCATATGTTGAAAGATGGGAACAAGGTTACTCCGACGATTTGCACCATCATCGAAGAGGAAGTACAATGATTTTTCCCCATAGCCCCTGATAGTTATGTACTCTGGTCATACATGCCTTGAATGGAATATGAATCTGATACACTGGAACTTGTTTTCTCACGACGACAAATGTTGCAAACTCAAGATGATAATAGTCGGTGCTGATTGCGATTTCGGATTTTCAAACCTGCGTAGCAGTGCTAGACAATCAAGACGGCCCCAATAATACCTTTATTGTCTTCTTCTTGTTCTTCCTCTTCTCATTGTTATCATTATTATTATTATTATTATTATTATTATTATTATTATTATTATTATTATTATTATTATTATTATTATTACATAAAGCCATTTTTGCGTTGTGGTTTCAGCTTGTCCCTTTTCTCCACCGGGTAAACGTGTTCATTTGGAACTTACGATCTCCTATCATGTTCCATTTGACATCCATTCGCTTCAATAACGTACCAGAAATCACAACCACCACCGACTGTTATCATCTTGAGTTTGCAACATTTGTCTTCGTAAGAAAACAAGTTGCAGTATATCAAATTCATATCCTATTCAAGACATGTATCACGAAAGTACATAACTTTCAGGGGCTATGGGGAAAAATCATTGTACTTCCTGTTTGACGATGTTGTGCATCGTCGGAGTAAACATATTTCCATCTGTCAAGATGTCCTTCTACTTGTGTAAGTTTCATACTCGTCGAGATGTTGGATAGCTTCCCTTGTTAGATATACTCATTTCAGGTAAGTAAATAGAAACAAATGAAAAAGGAAGAAAAAATGGAGACGTTGAAAGTAAAACGTAGACAAATGCAGCAATGTTCAGAAGATGCTATCTACAGTGCACTGAGCAAAGTGAGTCAGAGTGGGTGCTGGGTCGCTGTGGGTCACATCCTGATGACCCACGACCCAGTGACTTACTTCACCTCTGGACAGCACATTCCAATAGACCATATATTATGAAGTAAGAAAGAGAATACCTTACAAAAACATTCATTTATAAAATAAAAACAAGTAAAATGCCCTTGTAAATATGCCTTAGACATCAATTTCTGTTTTACGCATCCTCTCTCTTGAGCAGTATGCCAATTTAGACGACGGTCTTGCGATCTACATTCGGCTGATACGTAATTACTTTGGGGTCAATAGGTATCGATACATTATTGCAAAAGTCGAGATGGAACTGTTTATTTTCATTTTCTCGAGAAACCCCAGGCAATTTAATTATGACAGAAAATCCTGCCTGGATGCTAACTTACTTTTAAAAAAGGAAATAGTTCGGTTGGTAAACCTGAACACATTGTTCATGCTTCACATTTAACCTTCATTTATCTGCATTGGAAGGAAAACATACTGTAATTCCTGTACAGGAGAAACTTTATTCTATCACTTTATAAAGTTTGAATTATTTAATAACAAAATTCATTATAAATAAATTCTAACTAACTCTATGGCCTATCGAACCCGAAGGTTCAATGCCGCATTCACTAAAGCTCTCCATTGACTTCTGTCCTTAGTCAACTGAATCTAGTTTTTACTTTATATTTCTATCTTTGCAAAATCCATCTTAATGTTGTCCTCTCATCTGCACCTAGATTTTCCTAATGGTCGCTTTGCTATTGGAATTTCCAGTTAAAACTTTGAAAGCGTTCCTACTTTCTTCTATTCTTGCTGCATAACCTATCCAACCGAGCCTTCTAGACTTGATGACTCTAACAATGTTTGGTAAACGTTATAAATTACGGAATTCCTCATTATTAAGTCTCCGCCATTCCCCATTCCCCGCCACACATGATTTTGTACATAAAGTTTATATAAAAGCTAAGCAGATTTCTTCCTTTGCAAAAGTTCCTCTGCTGTTCTTCGGTTTCATGATGAAATTGATCTTATTTGTACATTGTGTCGTCCAGTTGTATAAATGTTCAGTGTTGTCCTTTGTGTTAGAGAAGAAACACCTCATCTAGTTCCTTTCCATGTGGTAAGATGCCAAGAACCGACAACACGTTGCCACGTTGGATAGCAATAGATATGCGTTGAATTAGGAAAGATGTTGAACGAACATCTCCTGTAATGATAGAAATGCGTCTGCCTACTTCTCTAATAAGATCAAGACTTTTAGATCCCCAAGCACCACTAGTCTCGATGGAAATTGGAGCAAAATAAATTTATCAAGGAGGTCGTTGTATTTCCTTTGCTTTTCTATCTCTCTACGACTAGCAACAGCTCCAGCATTCATAACAGCTAAAGGGAGACTTGAATGGGCAAATGTATCTGAACATGTAAAGTCCCCTACTAGTGATTTGTCTCTCATTCAAGGAACTAATATCATGCCATCGAGTCATTTACCGTCTGAACGAGTACAGCCAGCAATTCACGTGTGGTAAGGGCTCGTAAAATGATATTAACAGGAGTGTCTAGCGTGTCTGCCTATGCTCTTCATGTATGAAATGCCATGCAGGCCACGTTGGTTAACTTGATCCCAGTAACTGGACAGTGATGTGGCTCATAAAGAACTGAAACTAATCTTAAGGCGACAGCGATTCGAAATATCTCATTAGTCATATGAAGATCTATGGTGGGAGGGTATTGCATTCAACCATGCCCCAACATGCAAGAATCCTGGCTTTATCCTCTGGAGCAATAACTGACTGTAAGAGAAATTCATGGAAATGCGTTGCAATTGGTGCATAACAAGATGCCTGAGAACCTCTTTTGTTAATTTCTGGAAGACCTATACCCGTTAAACTTTTCCATTTGCTAGAACCTTCTTGAACTGTGCCATCTGGTTCCAGATGGTAACTTTGTGGAAGGAGAGCATCGAATTAACGAAGAGATCCGTGGTAGGACGCTGAAAAGGAAGGAATAGCCATATCCACGGATCGCCATATCCACGGACCCCACAGGTAAGGATGCTGGAATCCAAGATTCACCGCTTAAGGAACAGTTCAAAATTGACTCCAGACCCATTTTAAGGATAAGATATATTTCTCCAATAGTCTCATTCCAAGATAGAGAACATCGTAAAAAGTAGTTTAAACGAGGGATTAACAAAGAGACACGTAGAAAAAAAAGCTGCATGGGCAAAAATCAAGGCGAGACGAGACAAAAATTATTCTAACTTCGATATTTTGTTTAACAGGCATTAGTAAATGCTTCCTTTGTCAAGACGGCTCCTAGAAGACAATCATCCTGGTTAGGTAGGAGACGTATTTCTGGGACAGTTTCGTTAAATTTTCTGAATAATATGTCGAACTTGGCTTCATTTGACCCAAGAAATCCAACTTCACACCTTGAAAAATTCAGATGTAGGCCGAGTGCAGATGCCTTCTCATTTATTTGTGCTAGAGTTGAAAGAACTACTTCAGGTTCATCTGCGATAGTCCAATCATCCAAATATCAGATGCTTAATTCAGTGTTAATTGATTTCACTAACGAATGAATGGTTATAGCAAAAAGTGCTGTTCCCAGGGGATTGCCTTGTTATACTCCTCTCTGGGATGAAATAGTGTCTTGACCTAACAATAGTTCACTGGGTTGAGAGTAACATTGGTAAACATATAAATAGATTGAAGGAAATTCATTTAAACTGTATAAGCATGGAGTCCCAGCAAAGCTCGTTAAATGCGTTGCGAAAATCCGGTCTTAGGAGCATTGTGAGTGGAGGAAAAATAAACCCGGGTTCCATGTACAGCTGCTTCGGCTCCATTGGGAATATAAACACCAATTTGATAGGGGAGACAAAAAGTTCTTAAAATGCTCCCGTGCTCTGAAGCATATAATTTTTGCTGATATTCTGCTCCAAACATTTCCAACGGCGATAGGTCTACTTTTATGTTAGGGTGTCCCTTAAATAAGGTAATTTCGTGTTACGATATGCTCTTTTTGTTATACGCATTCTTCTCTAGTAGATTGTGAAACTTCTCTTTGTCTTTTTCTTTCTTTCCTTCTTCACTATCTATTTCTTCTATTCTCCTCTCCTCTCTCCTCTCAATGAAATTACCCTTTTTACTAATACCTACATCACTTCTTTTATGAATATATATCTCCTGCACATTATTTGATATACCATCTTGTAGTCAATTTTCCTTCTTTTCTTTCTATCGTCATGTCCAGGTAATTTATCATATTGTTCTTTTCTATTTCTGTTTCTAAACTTATCCCTTTCTTTTCATCTTCTATACTCTTTACAAAATTTTCTAGTTGTCTCCTGTTCCTTCCCATATTCCTAAACAGTCATCCACATACCTGTAATACATAGTTAGTTTTTCTCACCTTCTTCAAAGAAGTGATATGGATATTAGCACAAAAAGGAACTCTATAAGAAATATGGAAAGGAGAATAGAAGAAAAGATAGTGAAAAAGAGGGAAGGAAAGAAGACGTAGAGAAATATGGGTATAACAAAAAGAAGATAAAGAAAAGTAGAATAGAAGAGGAAAGAAGGAATGGAAAGAAGAAAGAGAAAAAGGAAGAGGAGGAGAGAAAATGGCACAAGATAGATAGTACTGGAGAAAAGATAGACCTTATTAGACCTTATTAGAAAAAGGTGATGTGAACACATACAGAAAAGGAGGACGTAGAATTCTAGAAGTGGTTAAGAAAATGAGAAATAAGAAGAAAGACATAAATGAAGAAGATGAAGGAGTAGTGTAAGAAGTGAAATGTAAAAATTGTAATATACATTGGAGAAACAGGAAAAAAACTTAAAAAAGAGTAAAACAACAACGGGACGATGTGAGACTTCAAAGAAAGAATAACGCTATATACAAACATGTCAAAGAAACAGGACACGGTATAAATTGGGAAGGAGTTCAAGGTCTTGAAAAAGAGAAGAGAATAATGATAAGAAAATGGAAAGAAGCTCGAAGGATTAAGAGAGAAGGAAGTGAAAGATTAATGAAGATGATAAATGGACTTCAAATACATGAATTATGAGATAGATTGTTAGAACGAATGGAAGGACAAAAGTCACGTATAGAGACTTCGAAAACTTCGTAAGAGAAGCAATAAAATAAAATTATATGATAGAACATTGAATTAAGAGGAAACTTCAAAATTAACTGATATTTGGAATAATTTATTAAAATAATAATAATATAAAAAGAGAAAAGTTAAGATAATAATGATTATAAGAAACTGTTATAATAAAAATTATAAAATGAAACAATTAAAATTATACAACAATAATAATTTAATGTTATGATGAGATTTCTGCCAGTTAATGTTTGATGAAGATAGCATTAAGTTATTTAACCTGTTTCGATTTATTTTAATTTTAATAAATAAGTATAAACTCTGGTCAGAAACTTTTTTAATTATTTGAATTATTCCTGTATATTTTATTGATGCTTTTATCCCTTCTGTTATTTTCTGCGACCAAAGACCTAAACTAAATTAGGTGTTCGACAAATAAATTAATAATAAATTCAGCTTTAATCGATATTTTTCTTTCTTTCTTTTTATAGTAAAGATGGCAATTGCCTTTGGAAAGATTACTTTCGCTGTAGTTGGCAATGATGAGAACTTTGATTTCATTTTGTTGGGTCCAACAATTTTGGAAGTGAAAGGTGCTGAAGAGTCATGCGTTTCTGGAGATGTTGTGCTGACAACAACTGCATGGCAATTATGTAGTAAGAAACGGTACAATTTCGAGATGAAGCCTGATAAGAAACACTTCAAGGTATTCCAAAACTTGAAAGTTTTCTAATTCCAATATTAACTATCTCTTACATGAAATGATTTAGATTATTTGAGTTTATGTACGAAGATTGGATCATATTAGGTCGAGTATAATATTTTAATTGTTCTGGAGTCAGTGATAGAATGCCCATTTCCATTGCGATGTTCACCTACTTGATTCCAAGTCATCTGAGCGTCTTGTCTGAGTTCTGCGAACATCTTCTCTCTGAGTTTTGTCAATGTCTTGTCTCTGACTGTGAGTTTTCCGAACATCTTATCTCTGAGGTCTGCGAGCAATTTGTCTCTGATTGTGAGTTATGCGAAATATTGTTTCTGAGTTTTGCTTACATTTGTCTTTGATTTCTGCAAACATTCTGTCTCTGAGTTTTGCGAACGTCTTTTCTTTGAGTTCTACGAACATCTTATTTCGGAATTTTGCTAATATCTTGTTTTTGACTTCTGCTAATGTCTTGTCTCTGAGTTTTGCGAACATTGTATTATCTCTAAATTTTTTCGATGTTCTGTCACCTATTTCACCTACAGGAATACTTTACATAAGACGGTTTTGAACAATGCGGTTTTTGTTTGTTACACATTTTTATGATTTGTCAATAGGTTTCGCGAATCTAATTTCTATAAATGAGGAAGCAATAAAAATGAATAGCGTTTATGCACGTATAGATGGAAATACTGTATGTGTAGTCACGACTTTTGGCTTGTGATGTCACAATATTAAGTACACTTGATGAAAGGGAGGACGATGACTCAGTGGTAGGATACTTATCTCGGTTGCACGGTGTCCTGGTTTAATCTCAGGCTATGTGAGTTTGTTGTGAACAACGCCATGTTTGTAGGTTTTCTTACGGATCATTCGTTTACTCTCATTATCATTCCACCCATTTCCTTTATAATAATTCACTTTCATTAACCATCCATTTCCTCCTGCAAGGCATAATCGTGCGACGTAATACTAAATGATTTAATTAATCATTAACAATTGAAGGAATAGTACTGTATATATATATATGAGCTGTCTGAAGCTAGAACTAACAACGTTTTCAGGCTGAGGGAAATTCGTCCTTACAGACACATGGGTATTATATTTAAAAATGATTTGTTTTGTTACTTCGTATCGACGTAAGAAAGGAAACAAATAATAATAATAATAATAATAATAATAATAATAATAATAATAATAATAATAATAATAATAATAATAATAATAATAATAATAATAAATTATACCATTATCATTTTAGCTGTCGAACTGTCTGAAATCAGACTACACTAACTACTTTTTCGCCGATTTATGAGGTTAAGTATGAAATCACTCTCACTTCACGTACCAAATATTATGATACAACAAACTAAGTGTAAAAATTGAAGTGACAGTCACGTGAAGTCCCTTTCCCAAGGCCAACAGCTCGTGTGAAATAGTCACTGTTTCCATAGGGACCTATTTCCGACAACACGAAACAAAACGTTAGTTCGGTCCAGCTTCAGACAGCTCATATATCTCTTTTGTGTAGTTTTAAACTTTTAATGTTTAAAAATACATTTGTATTATTTAGTTTATAAAAGTTATTGGTTTCCCACTTCTAAACTTATTTTTTATCCTAAACTTTTGTGATGAAGAAATGTAATTGAAATCATTGTAAATAGATCTCGAACAGCATGGCGTTGTATAGCGTGCACGATTCTTGAACCTAGTTAATCGCCTTATATATACACACAATGGTCTAAACTTTAATAGTGGCAAACTATTTATTTACAACCGATACAAAATAGATATATAGTTATGTTTACAGCCCTTCAATGTAGTTACCAGCATTGTGTATAATTTGTTGACAGCAATGTGGAAGTCTTTGGATACCTGTAGTAGCACCTGTTATGTTCATAGTTCTAATAGTCCGGTCTGAAGAGTCTCTGGAACAGTTCTGAAACGAATGCCATGGAAAGGTTCCTTCATCTTAGGAATCAAAGCAATGTCATAAGGGCTTAAGTCCGATAAGTAAGGTGGATGGTACAACACATCCCACCAGCAATCATCGAACAAATCAGTCATGCCTTGCACTGTATGCGTCCGAGCGTTGTCCAGCAAAATAATGGGTAGGTTTTGCAAAAGTGTCGCCGTTTCTTCCTCGAAGTTGTTCGTAAGTTGTGCTCCAGAGAGGAATAAAAGAACTGCGCATTGACGGTCTGATATGGGGGAATGGTTTGTGTTAGGGTTTTACCATCCCAGTCGTACACAAGAATTAACGTACCTTTAACATTGCTGGGATTCTGACAAACTTTAAATTTTCGTGGTGACCCATATGACAATTCGCTCTATTGGCGTTACAATTGTGGCTGGTACGATATGGTCCATGTTTCATCCAGTACCATGATACGCTCTAGGAAAAGGATGGAATGTATATTACATCAAACATTTTGCATTCCTTTCACTACACATAAATTTTTATTTTATTTTATAATGTTTAACACATTATAAAACATGTAGAATATAAATAGAAGCTTAGGTCTTCTATATTTTATTTTCTTGTAAAAGAATTCCTCAAAATTTTGTGATAACATCAGAAAATACAAAGAGGTATTTATAATACACAGCTTGAATTCCCCTCTGAATATCCAAGAGAAATTTGCGGATCTGATTCAAAGTTGGAACATAAGGATAAGGAGGTGGAAAATGGTAATGATCCCAACATGACGCTTGTAGAACATCCCGAACGAGTTGCCCACAAGTTGAAAAGCAGATAGCATTCACATCATCAAACGTATAATTACTCCTAGCTGTCAAAATTAGGTCATTGGAAAGATGCTGAATGTCCGTCTTGAATATAATGTACCATACTTACTGTAGATTTTGAGTTGCCAGGCAATGGTCGTTGCGGCAGTCAGGCGCATCCAACCATTTCAATATGTCCTATTCATGGTCTAAAGGGTTTAGGATTGGAGACCTAGTAGGCAAGGGTAGAACAGGCCAACCTGCTAGAACTTGCGGGGCTACCAACAAGTATGACAACCGCTTATCTTGCTGGAAAATTGGATCCTGTAAAATGTACAGATACGGTTAGAGGATCGAATTATTGTGAACGTCATCACTAGCCATTTTTTCTGAATGGAGGACAAGAATGTGTAGCTTGTTGACCCTTACAAGTAAGTCATTTGTAAGTCTTGTATGACAAGTGCAAACACACGCTGAAATGTCCTACACGTCTATGGATACGTTTTCATGACCGCCACTGTTTGTGAAACACAAAACGACTCTTATGATCGTATACCACCGTTCGTCTCGACTCTGTAATATTTTTCAAGATCATTGCATTTTCAGATGTCAGAGTGCGTGATATATGAGAGGAAATCAGGAACGTATAACTGTTACCAATAGTCAATTGTTCAGCGTTCTTTTGCTCCCACAAGGAAAAAGATGGCTCTGATTGAAATAGGAGTTCAGCAATTATTCTCTTCTGGTGCTCCCGTGCGCTTGAGTAATTGAAGATGTACATCTTCTGATCGCATCCTCTCCTCGGGTATACCGCCGATGGACCACTGATACGTAACGACGAAGTATTATATACACACAATAGATGAAGAAGTAAGAAAGAGACTTGAGGAAAATTTGGTGCCCCTGTGTTTCTGACCCAGTGGCCATGGTCGAGTGGGGGGAGGCGTAGTACTAGTAGCGTAGTACTCTAAATTTTGACAATGAATACGTTAGCCTATCTCTTCAAATTTCGAGAGGAAAAATACTCTTCTCATTCCCTTTTATGGGTAAAAAAATTACCAAACATTTAAATCTGGAAAGTTTTCGACCTAATACAGAGGCTTTATTACGTTATGGATGATTATAGGAGTTCATTCGGTTTCAAAGGACATGCGTACATGACACCACCCTTTCAAATTTCGGACCGCTGCGTACAACCACTCCATTAATTTTGAAAATTATAAAATTTAAATTTTGTTTTGGAATTACAGAACCATAGCATGTACCTCTATAAATTTGTCAGTCCATTTCGTTCCCTTTTTGAGTAAAAACGATCGAAAAACAAATTTCAGAAGGTCTCTGATCTTTTTTTTTCCTCTTGAATGATGCTTTATTGTATTAAATGATTATATATTGGGGTGTCCATTCTCTTTTAAAGAACCTACGAACCTACGTATATCGATGCTTCCCTTTTCAAAATTTGGAAGGGATGTGTTGAATCACCCTGGTAAAAGAATACCAGCCTTGGAGTTAGACCTAATTTATCTTCATTATCGAAATCTGTCCTTTTCAATTAACTTGAGTAGTATAGAACTCCTACATTGATGCTAAATAATATTTCGTCATACGGATACAAGTTAACACATAATGGAATGTTCGTGAGTTCGATTCCCAATGGTAGTTTTTGACAAGTCCTGGCTTCATTTCGGTGGTAGCTTTTTATTTGGCTTTTACATTGAGCTATATAAGTTTATGTCTCATACACCGTCGGTGATAAAACAAAGGACGTAAAAGAAATTATTCATTTAAAGAATCATTAAGTTACACAGTAAATAGATTAAATTGGATTTTTCATGATACTTTTTTCATATGTCTCTGTTTCGTGAATCAGCAGGATCTATTATTACTAATGTTACAGTATCTGAGTTACGTCAGTCCATTTGTTGCATCTTAATTCATCAGCAATTTCTCAGCTGTTGACTGAAACTGTTTTCCTTTATTTAAAGTTCAGCATATATAGTATATAAAAGAACACGTAATTCATAAGTAAATTAATGGAAAGACAGCTTACTACAACTATTGATGAGTACTACCTAGGTAGTATATTTTCTGATTGGTATGTTGCAACAAAGTTTGTCTATACATCTGGAAAATGAAAGTTTTACATTGTTTTATTGTGAGTCACTTTCGATGTCTTGAGTTTCAATGTCACAACAAATTAATAAAGCATATTTTTTTGGTAAAACAGATATCGTTCAACTGTATGATGTCAGGGTTCAATAATTCATGCCTGTGCTCATAGGTGTGTGGTAATAACCAATAAAGCATGTTTGAAAATATATGGATTCAATGAAATGATGTCATTCCGATTATTTTGATATGTCAATAATGTTTAGAAACCTATTTACCATATTTGGATGAATTCAGATCACAACCATAATGTTCTGATATTATGTTATCTTACGACAGTTATCAACCAATCAAATTCCTTGTTAGATACCATTTAGGTTCGTATTAAACGAGGAAATTGATGTCATTATAATGTTTACATTGAACATTTCTGCACATGATGCAATATTTGTAAGCTTTGCTCTGATTTATTCTCCGTGACATCATTCATTAGCTTACTCTTTTCTGATTGGTTGATGACGATATAAACTTTCAAATTGTTCATTTCAAATTCTACATCAATAACAGTTGTTGATCTGACTGTATGTGCATTTAACAGCAATTGTTTATTTTTTTCATAATTTTTGCTTAAACACACAACTTAGTAATTGTCGAAATTCAACTGAATGAATTAGTTTTGAAATTCAAAAGAACGATTTTGAAATAAGTCCAACTTTATTTTCGAGGTAATTTTATTGAAAAATTTTATATATGTCATTGCATTATTTCTCATGAATATATTGAATGACAGAATAACTTCAGAAATTACGCATGAGAAATTATCCCCAAAGAAGTTTGGAAAACTTCGTTTTGCCGAAAATTCGCAGGAGGATTTCACTTGTTATTCTTTAAAATTACTGTGTTTACTCGCGTAATAGTCACCTTCGCATAATAGGTATACCTCAAGTTTGAAGTAAAAATATTGTCAAAAGAAAAAAAAAAACTCTTGAAAGTCGCAGTCTATTTTTTTGCGTCTTTCTGAACGAGACTTTCTTCGAAATTGTTTATTTTGCGCGAATCCGAGCAAAAGAACATTTCGTGTTTACTGATACGTAATATCGTGACCCATCTGTCAATAGAGATCAAGTAACCTACTTCCACCCTCCATTTTATGTTCACACAATGCTATATGTATCAAAATTCGAAATTGTTTTGATTACAGCGATAATTGAACGGCAGCTTTCCTCGCGTAATAGTCGCAATTGGATTTTCGCATTAAAACTTGGTACAAATATTGCCACTATTACGCGAGTAAACACGGTAGATTTAGTATCAGTTTCATCTTAGTCAGTGGTTTGATTCTTGAACTAGCATTAGTTCTGATTTCACAAAATTTCGTTTTTATATGAGGATAAGGAAATAGTTCTGATCTAAAACTACACTTAAGGAATTATAGTTCAGTTATTAATGGATTATTTTTGGGTACTGTTTAACATTAAATTTCTCTTTCATTCTTTTTCTTTTTTCTCTCGATCTCTCTCTGTTTGTATCTCTGTTTTCTGTTGCACGTGTACTTTAGGTGGTAGTGAACTCTGATTTGGGAAACAGAACAGTAAATCGTGTTTTATTTTCTCGTTTTGGATCTTTACCGACATTTTCATTCATTCTAGGTACACTTTCGTTTTATCCTACCCTTTTGCTTAATATGGCTACGATTGCTTTACTGTCTTAAGATAAATCAATAGATATTATCGACGATTTAATCTCGAGAGACGAATGATGGAATTAAGAGTTAAGAGTCCACCTAGTGGCTCAGATATTATTGAATAGGTTCAGATCATTTCAACTCCTGCTGGATTATTTATTGTCAAATGTCGACAAATCATCCACTGTTGGATTATGAATATTGACAAAAACAAGTCATTTTATTCATCTTTTAAGACAGCAAGTAATCTGAACCTGGAGACTTTGTGGGCCTCGTTTGAGCGTATTCTTCAAAGTTCTCATGAACAAATCATTTATTGTATATTTCCATTAACATGTTGATGTGCCTTGTGCGTTTGGAAGAGTACATTAAGGTGTTCTGTCAAATGAAGAATTATTAAAGAACAAGAAATGTATCTTTCGTGTGAAAAATACAAACACAATGTGTTTGGTGTATGTAATTATGATTGCTATTGGGACGAAGAAATACAGAGGCACCAATATGAAAAACTACAAACAGTATAAAAATCATATCAAATGTACATTTGACCACGACGTACAGGAATTTTGGTGGAAACCCCCAGTAAATTGGGACCTGGTGCTTCAATGAATGAGTTGCGACAATTACAGGTATATTTGACGGAATACACAGTTACCGTGTATATCAGCTCTGTAGGTAAAAATATTCTATATGAAGGACTTTGCAAAATACTAATTAATTTGGTGTGTTTCAACTTACACTATGACATAATTACATCGTTAACATCAATTTCTCTACTAGTGACAATTGTAGAGCTTGTCACAGAAATACCATCGAAAAGGACATATCAAAAACTCTTCGGCCATATGTGAGCAATGTATGCAGAAAGCACTATACAACAAGACCAATGTTGAAGTGTGTTCTGATTATAAATGAGAATTTTATTGCGATAAATGTTACACGAATAAACTTAATACGCCATGTCATAAGGATCAACCAGTCTGCAGATGATAAAATGGTATTTGAAATGCCTACGCTTTTATACTTTTATACGTACAGGTGAACTACAACCTAATTGTATAGACTTCCTTTGCAATGTATGCCATAAGCATGTTTCGTCTTCGTCTCAACAATGCTTCGTGATGCTTAATATGACAATTAATCCTTAAGTTCCATCGTCCTTGCACGCAAAGAAGCCCATGCTTATGATTTGTTATATGGAGGCGATTCAGGGCACTTACTTTGACGATGACACGTTCATTCACAAACTAAATTTACTGGTGGACCAATAAGTATGTTACAACTGTTTATGCGATATCCGTAGACAGCGAGAACACATTTTCCCAAAATATCCAATTAATGATTTTCTTACATATTTACGACAGAGGAGACCTCACATCAAGAATACTGCATATTTCACACACAATTCCAATGGTTATGATAACCATTTTGTATTGAAATCTATGATGGAAGAGCATAAACTAAAATCAACCATAATCTTGAATGGAACGAAGATTTTATGCGTGCAAATCAATAATTTGAAATGTTTTTCTTTTCTAAAACGGCACAGGTCAGACATGAAGTTAACAAAATTATTGTGTTTGCTACGCGTAGATACACATTTTGTGACATATCTGCACCTGTCAAGCTGTTGCCAACACTTTATATATTATAAATAAATAGACGTTTTGGGATAAACTATAGCGTGTAGTATAGATTTTCTCCTGTTTCTCAAAACTTTAGTTTTTCTGATATGTGTTGTTTTTTAAAGAAAACTATTTATTTACAAATCACGGTCACGTATATTATTTGCCCTCATCTGTAAGCAAGAGAGTATTTTATCACTAGTTAGTCAACTGAATGAATACCAGAAGGTTACTAATAGTTCTGTGTATTGTCATTTAGAAGTAAGATAGGACGGAAAGTAGTACTCACTACTCATTATTGTAGTGATTCTTTGATATTAGTACAAATGTTGTTTGTTAAACATTATATTCTCATTGTCATCAAAGTATTTAATGAGTAAATAACATTTTGAAATAAAATGTATCTCTTAATTTGGCATATTGTTCGTTATTGTAAGGAGGATTACTGTTAAAAGTTAAAGCTACCGTCATATACAATTTATCAAATAAAGATATATCATACTTTTGTACGTAGATATATTAGTATTTATGTAATGAAATAGAAATCATTGTGTTGCTTTTACGATAGGTGTCATATAAACCAGAATTTTTGACGGCATCATTTATGGGAACCACTCAGCAACCAGTAGAGAGTAAGTACCTTTTAAATTGAGTTTTAGGTTGAAGACAAAGCATACAAACCGTATTTTACAAGATTGCTAGAGAGAATATATATATATATATATATATATATATATATATATATATATATATATATATATATATCTGGTGCTTCAAAACAACACTGAATGTTTGGGAGGAGATTTCTGACACCAAGATAAGACGAAAAGTATAGACCAATTTGAGTGCACAAATGCTTCCTCTCGGAGTTATAGGCTACCGAAAACATGAAAAAATGAACTTTAAAGGTCCATAGCTCCAATACTATCGGTCGAAACGTAGTCGGATCAAGACTTCATTTCAGAACTAACATATGCCCTATCCAAAAATAAATATTTCAGAATCCTAAGGTAATCATGCAACAAATTTTTATATAGGGAGTTGGGCTAAGGCCATATAATTTAAAGTACTCACCAACTCCCTCTATAAAAATTGTTGCGGAAGTGCAACATGATTCTGAAACATGCAATTTTGGATAGCAAACATATTAGTTCCTAAGTTAAGTCTTGACTCGACTACGATAGAACCCATAGTTTTGGAGCTATGGACCATTAAAGTTCATTCTTTAATGTTTCCGGCAGCCTATTACTCCGAAAGAAAGCTTTTATCCATCCAGGTTGGTCTATACTTTGTTGTCTTATCTTGGTGTCAGGAATTACCTACAAATGTTGTCGGTACTGTTTTGAAACACTATATATATATATATATATATATATATATATATATATATATATATATATATATATATACTTCAATCTTTGTACATGTTTTGTGAATTGTAGGCTGAGCTCTTCAAAACACGAATCCTACTGGAAGCAGAGCTTGAATGATTTTCGTCCTTTTCCACATCTTCAAAACTGTTAGGCGTAGAAACTTGAGATTGTATGTACACAAGCAAAAGTGCATTCAAACTTCCATTTTACATACCCTGCAACGTTAGACAACCCACAATACTGTTGAGGTTCGGTGGTTGAGAACCACATAAGGCACTCTACAGGTGCAATAGTTTGTTCGAAACATGTCAGTATAGCAAAGAGCAAAAAATAGAAAAATATCCATGCCTCTGCGACTAAAAAAAAATAGGTAGAATACGCCTTTTAGTATCTACAGAGCGATTGATATCATGAGAAATTCACAAAGAGATCTTATTTAACCTTAGACTTCCCAAGGAAAAATCAATGTTGGTCAAACATCCATTTTATATTACAGATTACAGTATTTTGTAAAATCACTGAATCTTTTACATTATTTGTTTCAACGTTACCTTCACTTTTGTTAGTTATCAATAGAGCAATCCACATTATGCTTTATTTTTTGTAATTATGCTTTATTTTCTTCCAAATTATGCTTTATTGTTAATTTCAGTCATTGTTTTATGTTAATCGTGTATAATGTAAAATATTTACTATACATTAAATATTCTAAATACAAGTATCTTGATCTATGTATTAATATTTTGTGCAACTAGTTTCCTTCATATTTAATGAAATTTCTACTTAATGAATTGTAAAGAGATATATATGCTTTACTCGAGTCAGTTTTTATTTCAATTTTGTGTGCCTTAGAGATGCACATATGCAGAAAGGAAAAAGTAAAATATATCACAAAAAAATACAGAAAGTGCTCAAGTTCAAGAGGTACACATAACAATATAGTGTGGAGTTCTTGTGTACTATTCATTGTTGGTGGAAAGTTTTTCTTCTTTTCTTTTTTCTTTTCTGGACATCAAAGGATTGCACCGAAAAGTTTACAGAAACAAAATTAGCTTTTCATTGTTGCATTGTTATGTTCTCAATGATTTTGCCTTGTAAATATTGGTTTTAAAAAAATATTAATATAGCATGCTAAACTTCCAGTTATATAGAATTTTCCAAGAACAGTGTTATATATTTTAAATTATGCTTTATGCTTTATTTTGTAAAATTATGCTTTATTATGCTTTTTAAAATTAGTTTCTTCTGGACTCTTAAATAACCACAACCTTGTTCAATGTACCAACCATATGTCTAAATTGCTATTATGCTTTTTATGCTTTTGGGTTTCTATAGTTATCAGTTTTAATATCTCTAGTAAAACTTTATGGAACAAACATCAGGTCGAGGTGTTTTAACTTCCATCTTTGTTTTGCGAGAATATTTTTATCAGCAAAACCATCGTAGTTTTTTAAATGTATTATTATTATTATTATTATTATTATTATTATTATTATTATTATTATTATTATTATTATTATTATTATTATTATTATTATTATTACTATTATTACTATTATTATTATTATTATTATTATTATTATTATTATTCATTTACGCGTCAAGAATATTTTCTGAAGTTATATTACTAGTTTCAGATGTGTTCAGGGAATGAAACAAAAAAAGAAAAAACGAAAAAGAAAAAGAAAAAGATAATGTAAAAAAGTAAAAACAAAATATAGTGTGTGTCACTTCAATTTGAGAAAACGATTGCATCAGTAGAGAACATGTCATATTTTGTGTGAATATAACATGAGTTTGTGTAATCTCTAATTAATAATACAACCATATTTTTATTAGAAACATATACGATATCAAAAGAATACGAGTTCTTTCTTGCAATACGCCATATCATTCATTATCCCTTGTTATATTCTAAGTCACCGTTTCCCAACCGGTGTGCCGCGAGTAAATAAAAACAAAATTATTAATTCTATAGCAATTGCATTACAGGACATAGGGGCAATGGTATATTTGTATTTCACATTACTATGAGCTTCTAATATGAATCTACAATTTTTAGTTTCATACCGCATTACTTTTCTGTACATTTTTAATATTGAAAAAGGTATTTGTTATCATTGTTATGACGTTATGACCATTATTACTTCTTTATTGTTGCAGACCATTTCGTAACTTCAAATTTTAAAATATTCAATCCTTTCGATAAAACAAACATGCATACGAGTTACCTACATTTATGTTTTAAAAGTAAAAGAGATTTGTTTGTTCGTTCGTTATTTAGTGATCTTCCTTGTTAGTGAAAGTTTGGATGCAGTTTTCGAAAAAGAAAGCATATTTTTAAAAAACCTAAGTCCAATATTTCATTGCAATTGTTTTCAATTTTTAAAATAGAATTAAAAATAAGCATAACGATTTACCATGGTGGAAAACCAGTTATCGAGCTTTCTTCTTTGTTAGATCAGTAATCACAGAAAAAATACCATGGTATTTTATATTTAAATATAATAAAATCTATGAGTGTGCCGCAAGAATTCAAGTTACACCCATAGTGTGCCCAAGTTGAAAAAGGTTAGGAAACGCTGTTCTAAGTAATCGAGAACTGTAATTTCGTAAAGAACAATAAACAAAAAATAAGCTAAAACATAAATAAATATGAATATCGATGAATGTTTCGGATAATATTTCAATTGGAGATATCTCCACTCTCTTTTTCTCGGTTCGCATATGCATGACTTTTGCATCTCATCTCTAGATGGAGAATTTTGAGTAAAGAGAAGTCATCACACATCTTGCAAGAACCAATTAAATTTAGAAATGTTAAATTGACTTACAGTAAATTTGAACCCACGAGCCCACGATTTCTAACTTAGTGCCTATAACACCTCGACTGTTTTTGCACTACTACCAATCTCTGCTGACTTGAGAGTTCTGTCATGAAATGATGGTCGGAAGGAGAAAGAACGGAAATAAAAGTTTGATTTTTAAAAAAATAAATGAACATAGAAACTTTTAGTATGCCGAACGAAGGCTTAAAAAGCCAAGTCTCGGTGAGGACAACCCTTTTAAAGAAATCTTGAGTGTGACACAATATATTTTTTTCTGCCATAGAGAACTGTGTGTCTTGGTAGATATTCAATTAATTACGCTGAAATCTAAAAGGAGCGTCTTATGTGCTAAAATAATGCATTACTATCTGTCAAAAACATTTTTGTCGCGGGTCTACATTGTTTATCCCTTCTTGGAATCGATGTTATGAACAATCCGTTCATACACTATGCATTCGCTTCGTAATTTAGTTAAGCCTAACAACACTATTCAAGTAGCAAATATAAATAAAATAGATATTTACATTTATTTTCCTGTTTCAATTCACATGACAAGCTGTAAAATATTAAAAAAAAGATATTTGAACAAATCTTCATAGCGTAGCACTTTATGTTAATACAACAAAAGTATTACAACTAGTCCCAAATATTACATTTGTTACAAAAATTCTGTTGTGTATTGTTGGGTGAGTGGCTATCGTACTCACCATTGAGATAGCCGTTAGATGTCTTGGGTTCGAATTTCTGCCACACCTGGTTTATGATTCTTTTTCTAATGCTTTTTAAAAAGAGAACCATAAATAGAAGGCAACACTTGAATCATTTCCATTTGGAACTGACCACGTGATCCTTGTGCTGCAATACTACGTCGAGCGAAAGTTTGTCTAGTGGCGGATATAAGTCCTTCAACATGTAATGGCGACTGCCTTGAAACAAAATGAGAATATGAGCATTTATTCTGTCATACCTGTAGTTGGGTGTGGAAAAGAAACAGAATTGAAGAGAAAAGTTATAGGAAGAGCTCGGGTTGTTATTAAAATATGCCAAAGATTTTTGACTTAAAACATCTTAAAATAAATATGAAGGACATTTTGAAAAGAATAAAAATTACGTAGAATTTTGTAAGCGGAGGCAAAGAAACCTAACGTGAACACATTAAAAGCAAATCTTTCACTGTGTATTGATCGTGGTTCAGTGGTCAGGGCACACAATCAGTAATCTGAAGGTCCTCGAATCGGATCATACAGGGCAAGTATTTTTTTTTTACTTTAGAATTTTTGGTGGCGATTGATCGGCGATGAATCACGCTTAATTATCTTCATATATTTGAATTGTCGGATGCTTCAATACTTGAACTATCAAATCTTCAGGAATAATAAATTATTATTATTATTATTATTATTATTATTATTATTATTATTATTATTATTATTATTATTATCTCGTAGAAGATTATAAGGTAGGGGCTTATTATCGCTCAGGTCTTACCATTACAAGCAGAAACGTGACATTCGGCAAGAATATTGCAGTTTTGTTAAGTGTTGTCCACGGGATGAGGACTTTCTCATCTCTTTACTAAAAAAAATCGAGACAAGAATGAACATTTTACACTAGAGACGGGACAAGGCTAACCTAAATTATCGTCTCGCACTCGAGATGTGAAGAAAAGTATCGTAAACATTTTTCACAGTAGCATATATAGGATCTTGTTTCGGGGGGAGCTTGAGAACCTGTACGAAGCATTTGTGTTTTAATGCAAAAACATAATGAAATTATTTCTGTGGGCTTGAGCCTCATAGCTACCTCCTTAAATACGCCACTGATTTCTCGTCTTATCTCGATTCCCCGTATAGTTTATGTTCATTCTTTAAGTAAATGCTCTCTAGACTTAATCTTATACGCTATTTTGTTACTTTGTATTTCTGAGCTCATCGATTTATGGTCTGTGTAGGTGTCTTAGTAACAAAGCTTTCATAATTACTTCTGCATATCCTAAGAGTTCGTTTGTTGTCGTCGATCATTAGAAAGTGAATATGGGAGAACTGTGAAATGAAGAACAGAGACATGTGTCATTTGTTATAGAATTACAATGCGAATGCATTTTATCTGATCCCAAACCTTTATTGTGCAATATACACGGTTAAAGGAACACTCTGATTAGCCAAATTGAAAGGACTTCAACGATTTATCACTGCACAAGCAGTGTTTTTTTCAACACCTCGGTAGCGAAGTCGGAAGAGAACGCTATTTGTAATCCCAAGGTTGGTGCTTCGCGTCCTTCCCGGAGAACGATTTTTTTTTACTTTTTTAAAGTGCTATTTTTAAAGTCACCTTAATGTATACAAAGCACGCATATTGTCGATTTAACGTATTTTGGGGTAATAACTTGTGATTCATTGGCGTTTCGTCTTGTCACTGATGCTGGTGGGCCAATGCTGGCATAATTTTCAAAACGGAAGTGGGGCCTCTGCGTAGAGTCGCTTCGATTCCGCCAGTGTTTGACGAAATGTCACTAGTTGCTCATTATTATTATTATTATTATTATTATTATTATTATTATTATTATTATTATTATTATTATTATTATTATTATTATTATTGAAGTTTTGTGAATTTAATGGCTCACCCTCTACCAACAAGGTTAGGCGCTTTCTTTATGGTTGTTTCAGTCGTAGAGGAAATTGCATTTTCCCTCTGTTCTTTATATAGATACTAACTGCAAGCCGTAGATATGCCGCCAGTAGGCAAGCACGTTGAGTTGTTCTGTCTTCGTAAACAACTTATAAAATTTGAAGATCGAGAGTTCGAAACTCTGTCTTAGTATTTTATTTATTTCTTTAACATGAAAATATGATGAAATATTTAAAACTGTAATACTTTTTATATGTGTAAATTGTAAATATAATGATTTGATATTAAAATTGGTGATTACTGCCTATAATGTATGTTTCTTTACATTTAGCTCAAAAGAAATACTTCTTACCTCTCGGTTTAAAATATCTACAATAATCAGTAACACTTAGATGGGTGAAATTGGATTGAAATAAGTGGAAATGAGCATACTGAAAACAGGGATGAAGTCAGGGGTTAGGGCGGAGGAACCTCCACCAAGGAAAATTCAATGCCCCCCCGGAGAAACTCAAAATTTCGATCACAAAATGTAGAAATTACTTCACCCAATTATTTGCTTTCTTTTCGTGCACGTGCAGACGAAATCCAATCTCTAAATATACATACAAATGACTCAGACCCATTCCACATAAATATTAAACATGTAACATCTAAGGTAGAAAACCAAATAGTCAATAAAACCTGTGCTTCTTACGCTGTGCACATATATAAAACGGAAGGATAAAAGTGTTCAAAATCAAGGGAAAGAAGGGTTTAATTTTTAAAATTTTCACACCCTTTTCACAAACCATGGTGGCGCTTCGCGGCTGGTATGTCGACCTCACTGATATGTACGGGGATGGCGTGGTATACTCTCGGCCCGAGCGCTGATTTTCCACGGCACGGCACTGATCCTACCAATGTCAGACTGGGCAAGTTGAGGGCTCTTGGTGCGGGTACTTAAAGGTCCCACTCAGCTCTCTCTCTCTATATATATATATATAGGCTGTTCCATAATTCGCGTAATTTTCTACAGCACTGGGAGAAGATGAAGTTTTCACATTATTACTGTAAAATTTGGCACTCGTATTGAGAAATATCTGAATTCTTCGAATTTCTAAAGGAAATAGGAGAAAATTGCTGTTTAGTCTCCCTTTTGGGGGTGTAATCACAAAAGTTCATTTTTTTTATGGGAGATTCAAAGTTAAATTTTGGAAGCAGTTTTCTCCAATAATTATTCGTAAAGATTTTGGGGCAAATGAGTTGTATTTGTTACAAAATGCAAAAACACTCATTCACAAAACTAGTAAAGCCATCTCAAACATTATTATGGGAAGGCCCCCCTTTTGGGGCCAAGGGGCGTAAGATGGTGGTGGGTGATGTTTTATCAAAATTCCATAATTTATTGTCGGAGTGCCAGTAAACGCAGATTAACCACGAATGTCACAGAATTAATGCTCCAATGCTCCTTACATGTAAGAGTGACTGATAATGGGGCTAAAGCCCCCTTTCAAAAATAAGAAAATCACCATAAATATCCTTAGTAGGGACATACAAGAAGGTATTTTTTGTTAATTAATGTGAAATTTGGTGTCATTGTAAAAATAGCAAAAGAGTATGCGTTTTTGAAATCTGGAATGCTATTTTGGTAAAGCACCGTCTTAGGGGGCACAGGGGGGCGAAGCATTAAATGATGGATCTTTATAAAAATTCAAAATTTTGTTCCGGAAATGCCAGTGATCGTCAGATTTTTCACAAATGACACAGAATTAATATTCTAATGCTCCTTGCATGTGCCAGTGAGTTATATGGGGCTTTAGCCCCCTTTCAAAAATTGAAAAAATCACCATAAATATCTTTAGTGTTGACATACGGGAAGAATGATTTTTTCTCAATTAATGTGAAACTCGGCGTCGGGTAGCAGAAAGTTATGCGTTTACCAAATCTGGAATATTAGCTATTTTGTTAATATAACCCCTTAGAGGGGCAGAGGGGGTGAAGCATAAGTTATTGGATCTTTATAAAAATTTCAAATTTTATTTTGGAAAATCCAATGTGTGTAAGATTGATCAGAAATAATGTAAAATTAATATTCCGATGCTTCTTGCATGAGACAGTGACTGATATTGAGCTACAGGCCCCTTTCAACAATTCCATTAAAAATTTATAATAAATATCTTTAGCAGGAACATATGGAAGAAGCTATATTTGGTGAATTAATGTGAAATTAGGCGTTGTTATAGTAAAAATCTGGAATATCATTTTGGCAATAGGAGGCACAGGGCACGGAGGGTAATTTGGTACCTTTGGGGGTCATAGGAGGAGGACTGATAGAAATTCCAAATTTTATTTTGGGAGTGCTCATGAGTGTGAAATTAGTTGCAACATGTACAGCATTAATACTTCATACTGCTTTTATGTACCAGTGACTAATATGTTACTACAGCTATCTTTGAAAAGCATCATAAATTCAATGTGATTATTCTTACACAAAGACCTACTGGCAGAAGCATTTTTTTACAATGTGAAATTTGGCATTATTTTAGAACAACAAATGTTTGTGACAATAAGATAATACCCATATGTGGATTTCTTTTAGGGGCGCGGACTCAGAATGTCTGCCTAATGGGAGTGTCAATGTGAAATGTTGAAAGCAGTTTTCTCTAATTATTTGTAAGAATTTTGCAATAAATTTGCATTTTTAATTATAAAATACAATAACACTCTTTGCTTGTAACTATGATGGTGCATGCGTCCGGAATGTTATTACGGCCATTCCTCCTTATTGGGCAATATAAAACAAAGAATTGTCCAGAGCGTAGTGATCCAGATATGTTGGAGAAGGTGTTCGCAGTGGCTCCAGTAAATCGCATTAATTCATTCATGTCTTGCTCGTTCACGAGGGCATGCTGAATAAAAGTAAGTTCATTTTATCTGTCTTACACTTAGATTTATGAAATCTTTAAGCAAATTAGTTAATGACAACTGAGCCAAAAGAAAAGTGTTGTTTTTAGAAAGGGATAATATGTTTTCTTGGGTTTATGGTATAGGCTGACTCAACCTGATCCTTATTCTTCGCGAGACATTTGTTTTTACTACAACCATGTGTCCATAGTATGCGATTTCCTGACGTGCTTACATGTGCAGTATAGGAGTAGGCTACTGCGTGGAAAGTGGGACCATACAGTTATTGCGGAAGAACTAGGGAAAAGACACGCTTTTTCTATGAATAAAGAAAACAATATTTTAATTTTTAAAATATTACTTCTCATTAAGATCTTTTCGTTCGTGGTACCTACGGCATTTTCCATTGTCATTTTGTGTTTTATTTCGAGTTGGTTTGCTTAAGTGTGCAAAAAATATGCTGGTGACTTTATATGTGATTTTCTGCTATAAGAAGAGTCCAATTTGCTTTTTAAAAACGCAAAATTCTTTGATTATATTCCAGTGATGCCAAAAGAATGAAGCTATATCCTCAATCTGTTAGGCTTACAGACGATACTCATTTACACTAGATTCGAAATTTAAAAAAAATCAAAACATTCTTCTACAATAATGACAAATTGCACATTAATTGTAAAGCATATTTACCTCCTTCCCGTAAGTTTTTGCTAAGGATATTTACCGTAAATTATGTGAATTTGGACGGGTGGCTGTAGCCCAATATCAGTCACTGGCAAGGAGCATCGGAATATTAATTTTGTATTATTTGTGATCAATCTGACACACGTTGGATTTTCCAAAATAAAATTTGAAATTTTTATAAAGATCCAATAACTTATGCTTCACCCCCTCTGCCCCCCTAAGGCTTTACATTACTAAAATAATATTCCAGATTTGATAAATGCATAACTTTTTGCTAACCCGGCGCCGAGTTTCACATTAATTGAGAAAAAATCATTCTTCCCGTATGTCAATATTAAGAATATTTATGATTTTTTATTTCTGAAAGGGGGTATAGCCCCATATAAGTCACTGGCACATGCAAGGAGCATTAGAATATTAATTCTGTGACATTTGTGAAAAATCTAACGCTCATTGGCATTTCCGGAGCAAAATTTTGAATTTCTATAAAAATCCATAATCAGATCCTTCGCCCCGTGTGCCCCCCTAAGGCGGTGGTTACCAAAATAACATTCCAGATTTGAAAAACACGTAGTATTTTGCTTCATCGACGCCAAATTTCACATTAATTGACAAAAAATACTTTCTCGTATGTCCCTACTAAGGATATTTATGGTATTTTTTATTTTTGAAAGGGGCTATTACCCCACATAAGTCACTGGCCATGCAAGGAGCATTAGAATATTAATTCTGTGTCATTTGTGAAAAATCTGACGCTCACTGGCATTTCCAGAACAAAATTTTGAATTTTTATAAAGATTCATCATCTTGCTTTACCCCCTGTGCAACCCTAAGACGGTGCTTTACCAAAATAGCATTCCAGATTTCAAAAACGCATACTCTTTGCTACAATGACACCAAATTTCACGTTAATTAAAAAATACCTTCTCTTATGTCCCTATTAAGGATATTTATGGTTATTTTCTTATTTTTGAAAAGGGCTATAGCCCCATTATCATTCATTCTTACATGTAAGGAGCATTGGAGCATTAATTCTGTGACATTCGTGATTAATCTGACGTTTACTGGCACTCCAAAAATAAATTTTGGAATTTTGGTAATACACCCCTTGCCTCTTTTTACGCCCCTTGCCCCCAAAAGGGGGACCTTCCCATAATAATGTTTGAGGCGACTTTACTAGTTTTGTGAATGAGTGTTTTTGCATTTTGTAACAAATACAATTCATTTGCCCCAAAATCTTTACGAATAATTATTGGAGAAAACTGCTTCCAGAATTTAACATATATATATATATATATATATATATATATATATATATATATATATATATATATATATATATATATATATATATATATATATGAACATAACCTTACGCAGTAGAGGGGAACATTTGCTAAGTACGAAGCTTTACTGGCTCACAGAGGCATACTGATATGAGCAAGAACGGCCAGTGAAGATTTCTTTCGGAAAGACGAACTTACGGTTCCGCAACCTTTATGGTAGATAGAATCAAGAAAGCATTTGCGATCGCAAAAACAAGCAAGGCCTATAGCTCTTGCACCTTGTGATACCTGCAGGGTTCCCTCCAGGTCCCGATGTGGTCAGTCCGGCACTGGATCCTAGCGAAGAAATTTATTGATGTGTATGCAGCGAAGAAGCCAAGAATCAGAAGTGTGAGGTAGAAGAGAACATTTTGTAAAAATATTCCTATGTATGTTTCTTTTAGGACAATTAAAATATTTGAGTTATTGTAAATCATCTTCCACCAAAATTCTACATCAGTAACAAACAGTAACTACTGTAAATAGAAAATAATAACAGAAATAAGTACTGTAAATAGGTATTAAAGTTTAGTCTACGATATTTTTACCAGTCTTTATAATAATTAATGTTTTAGATAAAATTGAACGATTGTTCTTTAGATATAATCTTACATTGAATATTTATCCGCAATTAGTTTCAATACTATGTAAGATGTGCATGCGAATGGAATTATTAAATATGCTGCTTTCTTGCAAAAATACAGAAAAACAACTCTCACCTCCGAGAAGTTCATATCCGCCCGAGTGATAATATCTGAATTTAATACTGACCGATAGTCATAGGAAAGAATAAAACAAATTGCTTTGTTATACTGCCCATGGCTGAATTGCCTTATAAGAGATACTTTGGACGTATTATTGTCTAAGCCCTATGCCCTAGGAGTGAACCTTATGTATTCATGAATTGTTTGCTATAATTCGTTACGTTCTCATACATTACGAATTAAGGTTGTAGACATGTGTCGTCATGTTGTTAGTATTTGCCCTATTAAGAAAGTCGTTTCAACCCTAAGACCGGAAAAAGGGAATACTTTTCATGTTATTATACATCAGAAATATCAATGTTGTGAATGATAAAAATTTCTCTAATTTCCTAAGCGGGAATCGAACCCAGAACACTTTCGTTGCGGAACGAATAGTAATACACTACTGTATGTCGCTCTGTGAGTAAAAGGAGAAAAACACTAGTGTGAGTAGTAAATTGCACAGGTTTATGATTCAAAGGTTTAACTAAGAACAAAACACTCCGATTTCAATCATTATAAAATAATATAGAGCAGCGAATTCAAATTTCAATTAGAAAACAAAAGAAGACACACAAACACTCAGAACATGAAGGAGAAAGTGGTCTTGAGAGTCATTCGAAACCTTAACTACAACCTGATGCTCCAGACTACTATATTTTGTTTTTTTGATTCACCGAAAATATTTCGTAACTTGTCTCTATTTTCTACTAGGTTAGACTCGTTTTATAGTTCCATTGACCTTGAACGACAGGGATACGAACACAAACATCGAGAACATTTAACATTTCAAAGGCTCTCCCACCGGGAATCCAACCTGGGACCGTGACTACTGAGTTATTTGATGGGTGGGGTACCTGGATTATTCCCAAGGCAAGTAAGCTTGAGGTGGACAAAATCGTGCTCGTGGGTTTTCTCGGGACACTCACGTACTCTTGTTTCCTCCCACTTTCTCATTCCACCAATTCGTCCTTCATAATTTACTTGTTTTAATCATAATCTCGCTTAACCTCACAGGCATAATCGTGCGACATTAAAAGCAAATAATTTTTTGATTCCATTTTCAAACGGTTAACCGAAGCCAAATCGAACCGAAAAACAGTTATATTTTCTATTGCTCATTAATGTGTCCTCACAAAAATATAGAGAGAAAAGACATGGGAAATCGTAATTCCATTCAAAATTGAATCAGCAGATTCATAATACCTTAACCTTAAACGAAAGTGTTACATATATTTTGGAACTTTCCCAAAATATGTATGGATATTGTAAAAAGCGGCAATGTAATGTCTCTCTTGAATCAAAACTGAATCAAATTACAGTTCGGTTTCTGAAATAAACCGACACATTCTGTTTCAACGTTAACCGAAACTAGTTAATTGGTTTTTGGAACGTGTCTTATAGGAAGATCGAAAAAACCCAAATTGTATTTTGCGAAAGCCAGTAAGCGTCAGCTTAATCACAAATGTCACAGAATTGATGCTCCGATTCCTCTTGCGTGTGCGAGTCATTGATATTCAGGATACAGTCTAACTTCTAAAACTCACATAACAAATCACCATAGATATCCATAGTAGGGACTATCAGAAGAAAGTATGTTTTTTGAATCAATTAATATGAAATTCGGTGTTATTGTAGTAGAAAAGTATGCGCATTTTAATATATGATGCTATTTTGATAACGCACCGCCTTAGGGTAGCACAGGGGTTGAGACATAGGATTGCCAAACCTTATATGAATTGCTAATTTTGTTCTGGAAATGCCACTGAGCGTCAGATTAATCGTAAATTTCACGGAATTAATATTCCGGTGCTTCTTACATGTGTCAGTGACTGGTATGGGGCTACAGCTCCATTCCAAAATTCACATAAAAATTTGGCATAAATATTTTTAGCATAGACATACGGGAAGAAACTTTTTTTAGTCAATTAATGTGACAATTGGCGTTCATGTAATATAAAAGGTATGCGTTTTTGAAATCTAGATTGCTGTTTTAGTAATGCAGCGACTTAGGGGCACAGGTTGCATAGCAATTGATGTTGAATCTTTATTAAATCTCCAAATTTTATTTTGAAAATGAGAGTGTGTGCCAGATTAGTCACAAATGTCACTGAATGCTCTTTGGGTGTGCCAGTTACTAATGTAAAGCTACAGCCTATTTTCTAAAAATCGCCTGAACAATTTACCATAAATATCCTTAGGAGGAAGTTACCGGAAGAAGCTATCTTTTTGATCAATTAATGTGAAATTTGATGCTGTCCTACTAAGAAGGTATGAGATGTCCAAATTTGGAATCCTATTTTGGTAACGCGCCGCCTTGTGGCTCTATCACCATTAAATGTTTAAAAGTATAATTAACTTAAGTATAGGGCAGACAATATCAATTTATTTTTATTTAGCATGTTCTCGTGAACGAGAGACAAAGCAATGTGATTTACTATAGCCATTGTGAACACCCTCTCCAGCGTATCTGGAGTGATCATCTCTACACTCTGGATAATTCTCTGTTTCAAGTCATCTGATGGATATGTTGAAAAAAAGAGGTTGGTGTCAACTGGCACATGCAAGGAGCATCGGAGTATTAATTCATCAACACTTGTAGTTAATCTAGCAGTCACTCTCATTTCCAAAATAAAATTTGGAGTTTTTACAAAGATTAAACATCATATGCTATGCCCCCTGTCCTTCCTTAGGAACTGCCTTACTAAAACAACAATCCAGATTTCAAACACGCATACCTTTTTTACTTCAAGAACGCCAATGTTCACATTAATTGACAAAAATGTTTCTTCCCGTATGTCCCTGCTAAGGGTATTTATGCCGAAGCTGTATGTGAATTTTTAGAAGAGGGCTGTGGCCCCATATCAGTCAGTGGCACACGCAAGGAGCATCGGAGCATTAATTCTGTGATTTTTGTGATTAAGCTGCGCTTACTGGCATTCGCAAAATAGAATTTGGGATTTGTGTGATGCTCAACCGAAGAGCTTTCTACGTCCCTTGCCACCCACAAGGGGAGCGTTACCAAAAATAATGTTTAAGATAACTATACTACAATTTTGGATGAGTGTTATTGCATTTTGTAACAAATTATGCTGATGTACCCTAAAGTCCTTACCCATACTCATTAAAGAAAACTGCTTCAAAAAATAGCATTGAATCTATCATAAGGAAAATGTAGTTTCGTGCCTACACACCCAAACAAGGGCTAAACAATGACTTTCTGTTATTTACTGCTAAAATTTGAAAAACTTAGATATTTATTAATAAGAATGCCGTATTTCACATTAATAGTGTGAAAAGTTTATTTCTTCCAGTGCTGTAGAAAATTACACGAATTACGAAAAATAAAAACATACTGCAATCTTCCAATCTTCCTATGAGACGCGTTCTAAAACCCGGTTAACTACTTTCGGATCCGTTTAAGGTTGAAACAGAATGTGTCGGTTTATTTCAGAAACCGAACTGTAATTTGATTCAGTCTTGTTTGAAGAGAGACATTATATTGTTGCTTTTTACAATATCGACACATTTTATGGAAAAGTTCCGAAATATATGTAATGGTTTTATTTTAGGTTAAGGTATGATGAATCTGCTGCTTCAATTTTGAATACAATTTCCCATGTGTTCTCTCTCTATATTTTTGTGAAAACACGTTAATGAACAATAGAAATTATAACTGTTTTTCGGTTCGGTTTGGCTTCGGTTAACCGTTTGAAAATGGAATGAAATAAACTCTTTGCTTTTAATGTCGCACGATTATGCCTGTGAGGTTAAGCGAGATTATGATTAAAACAAGTAAATTATGAAGGACGAATTGGTGGAATGAGAAAGTGGGAGGAAACAAGAGTACGTGAGTGTCCCGAGAAAACCCACGAGCACGATTTTGTCCACCTCAAGCTTACTTGCCTTGGGAATAATCCAGGTACCCCACCCATCAAATAACTCAGTAGTCACGGTCCCAGGTTGGATTCCCGGTGGGAGAGCCTTTGAAATGTTAAATGTTCTCGATGTTTGTGTTCGTACCCCTGTCGTTCAAGGTCAATGGAACTATAAAACGAGTCTAACCTAGTAGAAAATAGAGACAAGTTACGAAATATTTTCGGTGAATCAAAAAAACAAAATATAGTAGTCTGGAGCATCAGGTTGTAGTTAAGGTTTCGAATGACTCTCAAGACCACTTTCTCCTTCATGTTCTGAGTGTTTGTGTGTCTTCTTTTGTTTTCTAATTGAAATTTGAATTCGCTGCTCTATATTATTTTATAATGATTGAAATCGGAGTGTTTTGTTCTTAGTTAAACCTTTGAATCATAAACCTGTGCAATTTACTACTCACACTAGTGTTTTTCTCCTTTTACTCACAGAGCGACATACAGTAGTGTATTACTATTCGTTCCGCAATGAGTGTTCTGGGTTCGATTCCCGCTTAGGAAATTAGAGAAATTTTTATCATTCACAACATTGATATTTCTGATGTATAATAACATGAAAAGTATTCCTTTTTTCCGGTCTTCGAGTTGAAACGACTTTCTTAATAGGGCAAATACTAACAACATGACGACACATGTCTACAACCTTGATTCGTAATGTATGAGAACGTAACGAATTATAGCAAACAATTCATGAATACATAAGGTTCACTCCTAGGGCATAGGGCTTAGACAATAATACGTCCAAAGTATCTCTTATAAGGCAATTCAGCCATGGGCAGTATAACGAAGCAATTTGTTTTATTCTTTTCTATGACTATCGGTCAGTATTAAATTCAGATATTATCACTCGGGCGGATATGAACTTCTCGGAGGTGAGAGTTGTTTTTTCTGTATTTTTGCAAGAAAGCAGCATATTTAATAATTCCATTCGCATGCACATCTTACGCAATATTGAGACTAATTGCGGATAAATATTCAATGTAAGATTATATTTATAGAACAATCGTTCAATTTTATCTAAAACATTAATTATTATAAAGACTGGTAAAAATATCGTAGACTAAACTTTAATACCTATTTACAGTATTTATTTTTGTTATTAGTTTCTATTTACAGTAGTTACTATTTGTTACTAATGTAAGAAGATTTACAATAACTCAAATATTTTAATTGTCCTAAAAGAAACATACATAGGAATACTTTTACAAAATGTTCTCTTCTTTCTCACACTTCTGATTCTTGGCTTCTTCGCTGCATACACATCAATAAATTTCTTCAGTAGGATTCAGTGCCAGACTGGCCACGTCGGTTATTTGGAGATTGCAAGGGCCAGGGAACCCTGCAGTTATCACAAGGGGCATGAGCTATAGGACTTGGTTGAGTTTTCGCGATCGCAAATGCTTTCTTGATTCTACCTACGATAAAGGTTGCGGAACCGTAAGTTCGTCTTTCCGAAAGAAATCTTTACGGTCACCTGTTGCTCATATCAGTATGCCTCTGTGAGACAGTAAAACTTCTTACTTAGCAAAGGTCCCCCTCTGCTCCGTAACGTTTAGTTCATATCTCTCTCTCTCTCTCTGTCTATCTATCTAACTATCTATCTATATCAACTTGGCCAGTCTGACACTGGTAGAATCAGTGTCGCGCAGTGGAAAATCAGCGCTCGTTGCGAGAGTATACGACGGCATCCCCGTACATATCAGTAAGGTCGACAGACCAGCCGCGAAGCGCCGTCATAGCTTGCGCGAAGGGTGAGAAAATTTTGGAAAGTAAACCCTGCTTTCCCTTGATTTATAACACCTTTTATTACTTTTGACCTTCCATTTTATATATATGCACATGCATTTTCCTAACATGAGTAACATTTTTCTCTTTCTTGCTTTCCTACTTTTCTTTTCTTTTTTCGTCCCGAATCTTGCGACCCCTTACTTCGGCGCCCGAGGCAGTCGCCCCGCTTGTCTCGTCCCCCAAGATATGACACTGGAAAGTACTTGGGCTCGAACGGATGAATACTCACAAAAAGGAAAACTTGTGTAATGTGAGCATTCCGGAAGCAAACAGCGATGTCTGCTTTTCTGCAAGATGGTGTAAACGTGCGCAAAAGCAGCGCAAAGTAGAGCACATGCCATAATTACGGGGCATTATAAAGTCCGACCCCGAATCATTTTTCCGGAAAATGGTTGGGGATTGAAAAATCGGCGCACACGTATCTCATTATTTTAAGGGGTGTACATTTTGAATAAAAAATTGTGTCCCAGAGTTCCCCGGAGGATCCTAGACAGGGTCCAACCAAAATTTTCAAATGGTAGGGGAGTCAAGTAGTAGATTGTTAAAAAGGTATTGTGAAAAGAAACAAGCTGCAACAAGTCACGAGTCCGTATGCACACCCTATGCAAAATGGTGGTCACAAACTCTTTCATGACAACTGTGTTCACATTTTGTAGAGCGTAAGCGTAGAGACGCAGGACTTGCTACATCTTGTTTCTTTTCACAATACTTTTTCAACGATATACTATTTGACCCCCTTACCATTTGAAAACTTTGGTAGGACCCTGCCTGGGACCCTGGGACACAACTGTTCCTCATTCAGAATGTATTCCCTTAAAAATAATGAAATAAGTATGCGCCGATTTTTCAATCCACCAAACCCTTTTCCGCGAAAATGGCTCGGAGTCCGACTTTCTAGCTTCTTGTAGTTATGGCATGTACTCTACTTTGCGCTGCTCTTGCGGACTTTTACACGATCTTGTAGAAAAACGGACATCATTGTTTGCTTCCGGAGTGCTCACATTACAAATGCTTTCCTTTTTGTGGGTATTCATCCGTTCGAGCCCAAATACTTTCCTTGTAAGTAGGATCTTCGTCACCTTCAATAGCGATATTTCATTTATATACTACTATTCTATTAATAAAGTATATATATATATATATATATATATATATATATATATATAATATATATATATATATATATATATATATATATATCAAACCCAGAGGGACAACTGTTCCTCCTTGATCTCTCTAAATGACGCCCCTGAATCTCACACTCAGACTTCAATTTAGTTAAAGAAAGTTGTGTTTAGTTTAACACTATTAAAACACACTTACATTTGTTACTTCTCATGCGAAAAATGGGGTTTAGGTCGCTCTATTTCAAATAACGGAAGAACCGTCCATTTTCAAAAACTGAAGTCTGCTGACACAGAGATCATATTGAACGATCGAAGGATCTTTCCTATCCCAATCTGTAGTAGTGCTATCTACTAGTATATAATATAGGGCGAGAGTATAGCCTACTAAAACACAAACCCTTCTTCAACAGTTGACAATTTCATGTTCTGCCAAACTCGCTCATAGCGTAAGAAACACAGGTTTTATTGACTATTTGGTTTTCTATCTTAGATGTTACATGTTTAATATTTATGTGGATTGGGTCTGAGTCATTTATATGTATATTTAGAGATTGGATTTTGTCTGCACGTGCACGAAAAGAAAGCAAATAATTGGGTGAAGTAATTTCTACATTTTGTGATCGAAATTTTGAGTTTCTCCGGGGGGGGGGGAGTTCCTCCGCCCTAACCCCTGACTTCATCCCTGTTTTCAGTATGCTCATTTGCACTTATTTCAATCCAATTTCACCCATCCAAGTGTTACTGATTATTCTGGATATTTTGAACCGAGAAGTAAGAAATATTTCTTTTGAGCTAAATGTAAAGAAACATGCATTATAGACAGAAATCACCAATTTTAATATCAAATCATTATATTTACAATTTACACATATAAAAAGTATTACAGTTTTAAATATTTCATCATATTTTCATGTTAAAAAAATAAAATACTCAGACAGAGTTTCGAACTCTCGATCTATAAATTTTATAAGTTGTTTACGAAGACAGAGCAACTCAATATGCTTGCCTACTGGCGGCATATCTACGGCTTGCAGTTAGTATCTATATAAAGAACATAGGGAAAATGCAATTCTTTCTGTATAAATCTGCGGGAATTGTGACGGATCTTGGCTTACGTTTTCGGACTTATTGTTTGAACAAATTTCCAATATTATTATTATTATTATTATTATTATTATTATTATTATTATTATTATTAATAATAATAATAATAATAATAATAATAATAATAATATAAAATACTAATTCCATATGTCGATAGAAAGTTTTTAAAACCGCCCATAACATTAGGCAAAAATTACAAAGTAGTAGAGATTGTAGAGAATTGTCCGAACCACCAGGACAAACCCCCTGTGTACGTTCCCACAAGTAGGTAAATGTTGAACGAAAGGTTTCCAGTAAACTTTTATGTAGAAGGTTGGTTACTGAACTCATAAGAGCCATACGATAATTTATGTTTTTAAGTTTTACGTTAGATGGTTATGCCGGCTAAGCTATGGAGAAGTCGATGTTGAGAATGAAAGAAATAGTGGAATGACACCACACACGGCGTTTGTCCAACACAATGCACAGGGGGAGCTGGAATAGATAAAGGGACACAAGCTCCAGACTTGAGTGGGCTACGACTGAAACAACCATAAAGAAAACGTCTAACTTTGTTGGTATAGGGTGAGCCATTAGATTCACAAAACTTCAGTAATAATAATAATAATAATAATAATAATAATAATAATAATAATAATAATAATAATAATAATAATAATAATAATAATGGTAATGAACCACGAATGAGCAACTAGTGACATTTCGTCAAACATTGGCGGAATCGCAGCGACTATACGCAGAGGCCTCACTTCCGTTTTGAAAATTATGCCAGCATTGGCCCACCAGCATCAGTGACAAGACGAAACGCCAATGAATCACAAGTTCTTCCCCGAAAATACGTTAAATCGTGATGCGTATAAAATATGCGTGATTGTATACATTAAGGCGAGTCTGAAAAAAGATCTTTAAAAAGTGAAAAAATTGTTCTCCGATATGTACGAGAACCACCAACATTGAAATTACTAGGCGCGTTCTCTTCCGACTTCACCACCGAGGCGTTGAAGAAAACACTGTTTGTGCAATGACAAAGCGTTGGAGCCTTTTTAATTTGGCTAATCAGAGTGTTCCTTTAACCGTGTATATTGCACAATAAGCATTTGGGTCCAGGTAAAATGCATGCGCATTGTAATATTATAACAAATGACACATGTCTCTTTTCTTCATTTCACAGTTCTCCCATATTTACTTTCTAATGATCGACGACAGTTGCCATCTAAATTCATACAAGTATACGCACTCATCTCAAGATTTTTCACTTCATGACGCAGACTCAGGGGTTACTCTTGACCCCTGGAGCTCATTTTAGGAACAATTCGTCATGAAAAAATAACATAGCTGTGTTTGCTGTGTAAAAGGTGTTAAGTCCAAAATGTTCTAAACATTTGAACTTAAAGAACTTTTTATGATACTTTAGAGTAACTATTTATGTTGAAATTTAAAACTACTACCCAAATTTTAAACGAAATCGTTCCAGTAAAGTTTCATACTGTACGTTTCTACTGTACGAAAGTATTCTACTGTAGGTTTTAAGGAATATAACTGTAATAAAAATAACTGAATATAAATGAACAGTAAGGCATATAAAAAACTAACTTATGGTATGCAGAAGTAATTATAAAAGCTTTTCTACAAAAATATCTACACAGACCATAATTCGATGAGCTCAGAAATACAAAGTAACTAAATAGCGTATAAGATTAAGTAAAGGGAGCAATTTCTTCTTAAAGAATGAACATACACAATTCCGAGAATCGAGATAAGACAAAAAATCAGTCGCGTGTTTAGTAGATTGCAACGGGCTCAAGCCTTCCCGAAATAATTTCATTATAATTTTTTCTCGTTAGAAGTATTATACAATACAAATGTTTCTTACTGGTACTCAAGCACCCCGAAACAATATCCTAAATACGCCACTGCGAGAAGTGTTGACGATACTTTTTGTCTTATCTCTAAAGGAAGATGATAATTTCAGTTAGCCTTTTCCCGTCTCGACTCTAAAATGTTCATTCTTGTCTCGATTTTGTTTGAGTGGTTTTAGTAGCGAGATGAGAAATTCTCATCTCGTAGGCAACACCAAACAAAACCACCTGAGCGATAATAAGCTCGTAGCTTGTAATCTTCTACGAGATAATAATAATAATAATAATAATAATAATAATAATAATAATAATAATAATAATAATAATAATAATAATAATAATAATAATAACTAACTCTATGGCATATGGAACCCGGAGATTCAATGCCGCGTTCACAAAAGCTCTCCACTGACTTCTATAATTAGCTAACTGCATCTAGTTTCTACTTTGTATTCCAATCTCTGCGAGATCCATCTTAATATTGTCTTCCCATCTGCGCCTAGGTCTTCCTAATGGTCATTTTCCGATTGGTCTTCCAGTCAAGACTTTGAAAGCGTTTCTACTTTCTTCCATTCTAGCTACATGACCCGCCCACGTAAGCCTCCTAGACTTGACGTCCCTAACAATGTTGGGTAAACCATATAAATTATGTAGTTCCTTGTTATGAACTTTCCGCCACTCCCCATTCCCGTTCCTCTTGGTTCCGAATATTCGTTTCTGGATCTTGTTCTCAAATACTTTCAGTCAATGTTCTATCCTCAGAGTAAGTGACCATGTTTCGCAGCCATACAAAACAACATGCATGATTATCGTTTTGTATATTTTAAGCTTCAAATTCCTCGACAGAATTCGCGACAACAAGAGATTTTGAACCGAATACTAACACGAATACCCTGCTTTTAGTCGACATTTAATTTCTCCGTGAATATGATTTTCCTCTGTTAATATTGATTCTAGATATTTGAAACTATCCACTTTATCAAAAGTATTATTTAATATTTTAACGCATCCATAATTTGCTGTATTCCGGTCCCGAATAATAATAATAATAATAATAATAATAATAATAATAATAATAATAATAATAATAATAATAATAATAATAATAATAATAATAATAATATTTTTATTATTATTATTATTATTATTATTATTATTATTATTATTTTGGCCTCGCCTGTGGTCAGTACCATGAATAGATTCAAATTCAAAGTATTAAATTACTTGCCCTGTATGATCCGATTGAAGGAGCTTCAGATTACTATTCGAGTACCTTGACAACTGAACCGCCATCAATACGCGGTGAAAGATTCGTCCTTAGTGTGTTCACGTTGATTTCTTTACCTCCGCTTACAAAATTCTACGTAATTTTTATTCTTTTCAAAATGTCCTTCATATCTATTTCAAGAAGATATGTCAAAAATCTTTGGCATATTTTAATAATAACTTGAGTTGTTCTTACAACTTTTCTCCTCAATTTTGCTTCTTTTCCACACCCAACTACAGATATGACAGAATAAATGCTCATATTCTGCATTTTGTTTCAAAACAATCGCCATTACATGGCCAAGGACTTATGACCACCACTAGACAAACGTTTGTTCGACGTAGTATTGAAGCACAAAGATCACGTGGTCAGCTCCAAATGGAAATGATTGAAGTGTTGCCATGTATTTACGGTTCTTTTTTAACAAGCATTAGAAAAAAGAATCATAGATCAGGTGTGGCGGAGATTTGAACTCAAGACACCTAATGATTATCTCGATGGTAAGTACGATAGCCACTCACATAACAATACACAACAGAATTTTTGTAACAAATGTAATATTCGGGACTAGTTGTAATAATTTTATTGTATTGACGTTAAGTGCTAAGCTATGAAGATTTGTTCAAATATCTTTTTTTTAAACTATTTTACAGCTAGTTATGTGAATTGAAACAGGAAAATAAATGTAAATATCTATTTTATTTATATTTGCTACTTGAATAGCGTTGTTATAGTGCGTCCAGTAAGAGAACGTCTCTGACAGCTCGCAGTGACATTGCCACTACTCGTGTGTCAAGGTTTTTTTTTCGGTGTAATTGTAGTGGCAATTTAATTAATGGAATAAGACAGAGTGATCGTGGTTGGCATCACTGGTATAAAAGTAGGGGTTGCAATGTCCCACCGCATGTGGTAAGAAACGCCAGAGAGCATCTCTTGTTGGCCGTGCTATAGGCATAACTAAATTACGAAGCGGATGCATAGTGTATGGACGGATTGTTCATAACATAGATTCCAAGAAGGGATAAACAATGTAGACCCGCGACAAAAATGTTTTTGACAGATAGTAATGCATTATTTTAGCACATAAGACGCTCCTTTTAGATTTCAGCGTAATTAATTGAATACCTACCAAGACACACAGTTCTCTATGGCAGAAAAATAAATATTGTGTCACACTCAAGATTTCTTTAAAAGGGTTGTCCTCACCGAGACTTGGCTTTTTAAGCCTTCGTTCAGCATACTAAAAGTTTCTATGTTCATTTATTTTTTAAAAAATCAAACTTTTATTTCCGTTCTTTCTCCTTCCGACCATCATTTCATGACAGAACTCTCAAGTCAGCAGAGATTGGTAGTAGTGCAAAAACAGTCGAGGTGTTATAGGCACTAAATTAGAAATCGTGGGCTCGTGGGTTCAAATCTACTGTAAGCCAATTTAACATTTCTAAATTTAATTGGTTCTTGCAAGATGTGTGATGACTTCTCTTTACTCAAAATTCTCCATCTAGAGATAAGATGCAAAAATAATGCATATGCGAACCGAGAGAAAAAGAGAGTGGAGATATCTCCAATTGAAGTATTATCCGAAACATTCATCGATATTCATATTTGTTTATGTTTTAGATAATTTTCGTTTATTGTTCTTTACGAAATTAGAGTTCTTGATTACTTAGAATATAGCAAGGGGTAGTGAATGATGTATTATGGCGTATTAGAAGAAGGAACTCGTAATCTCTTGATATCGTATATGCTTCTAATAATAATATACTTGTATTATTAATTAGGGATTAAATTACACAAACTCGTGTTAGGTACACACAAAATATGACTATTTGTCATATTTGGAACATATGACATGTACTGATACAATCGTTTTCTCAAATTGAACTGACACACACTATATTTTGTTTTTATTTTTAAGATTTTCTTTCTTTTTTTGTTTCATTTTCCGAACACTGGAAACTAGCAATATAACTTCAGAAAATTTTCTTGTTAGTTGTATTGTTTAAATTTATAATAATAATAATAATAATAATAATAATAATAATAATAATAATAATAATAATAATAATAATAATAATAATAATAATAATAATAATAATACATTTAGAAAAATAAAAACTACGATGGTTTTGCTGACAAAAATATTCTCGCGAAAGAAAGATGGAAGTTAAAACACCTCGACCTGATGTTTTTTCATAAAGTTTTACTAGAGATATTAAAAGTAAAGGTAACTTTGAAATGAATAATGTAAAAGATTCAGAGATTTTAAAAATGTTGTAACCTGTAAAATAAAATGAAGGTCTGAACAACATTCTGTCTAAGGTTAAATAAGATCTCTTTGTGACTTTCTTATGGTAGCAATTGCTCTGTAGATACTAAACGGCGTATTCTACCTGATTTTTTTTTCGTCGCAGAGGCATGGATATTTTTCTATTTTTTTGTTGTTTGGTACACGGACATGTTTCGAACAAACTATTGAACTTATAGAACACCTTGAGTTGTACTCAACCAGCGAACCTCAACAGTATTCTGGTTGTCTAATATTGCCGGATATGAAAATGGAAGTGTGAATGCACTTTTGCTCGTGTGTATACATAATGTTCTTCTTGAGTTCTAGCGGAGAATAAAGAGTAGTTTTGCGAAATGCAAATCTGGTCGGTGAAAGGGGGTTGGATATTTTTCGTCATTAAGTGTGGTAACTTGGAACTTCGCGTACATGTTCTCCTTCGATTCTTGACGGAAAACACTGTGTAGCGGGATTCTGCGTAATTGGAATTCTAAGTGAGAAAGGTGTTTGAATATTTTTTGTAGTTCACCAAATCTACTAAACTTGCGGAGAATAAGGCAAAGTTTTGTGAATTCCAAGCGCAAAAAGGGAAATTCATTTTTCATTATTCACCACCTCCCCGAAATTTTGAAGTGTAGGATCTTAAAATTTTGCACAGATATTTCCCTGCAACTGTGGGCTGCAAAAAGGTGGTATTTTGTGAAGTGCCAGTTTTATGGAAAAAAGGGTACTTGAAAATTCTTTCGTGTTCAACATATCTTGAAATAGGATCTGTTAATAGGAACTGTTCTGCGGGTGATTAGAGGGCTATAATGATTATTTAATACTTTAGTTGTATAAAATTTTATTTTGCAAAGACTGAGCTTCCGAATGGCAGTGGTATGATGTATTTCTTACTCGTCTGCAATGGTAGTAGCAATTTTCTGATTTGTTTTCACGGTGTTCCTGAGGAACTCATTCGAACATGATGTTGACCAGTGCACATAAAACTCAATTTGCTATGTTACGTTACCTGAACGAAATTTGACTAACTGCAAAGGGTGCTTTATTCGCCATTTGTGGTCGAAATGAGATTTTTTTCGTGATTGCAAAATGTCTCAGCTTTAATCCATAAAGAAAAAAAAAATACGAAATTGTATGATCTGCTTCGTACTCTTTCGTACGACTCTGCGCAAGAATGCACTACCTGCTGGATCTCCGGGTAATCCAGCCTCTTTGCTGGGCATGTACTGAGTTCATGATGCTAAATTCGCGTGACTTTAGTTCATACGTGTATTGTGAATCTGTCACTAGACGTCAAAATGAATTGTGTGGATACGTACATGCTCTAAAGCTAGTTTTGATAGATTGATCAGAATGTTGCAAACTTGCGAAAGACTTCTTGAGATTACGTTAAACTACGACCAATTTCATTTTTGAATCACATGAAAGAATTAAAGTGCATATGAAAGTGAACAGAAGTGTACAAGTGGAACACAACTCCTTCGGCCATTGCAAAATATCGATATTACATAATTAGATAAGATAAGAATCGAGCCTTCAATAGTGAGTTTGATGACTTTTTCACATTTATGTAAGATCGTGGGAAGCTCTTAGCGCTACTTCAAAATCTGATCGATATTGCTGATATCGGAGATTTTAAAACAGAAGTTACTTCTAATTCAGTGCCAAGTGTTCGCTTGAAAATTTATGTAAATATCTTAAATTATTTAGTTTATCAATACTACTTCGGATTACTTGCAAAAGAGAGGATTGAGTTATTTTTCAACTCAGAAAGGTTCAAATTTGAGCACAGAAATTGCAAAATGAAAGAAATTTAGTTTCATATTTATTGAATCAACTGAATTTGTGGAACGTATATGGAAAGAATATCTGAAAACAAATTACTGTGCTGAAATTGTAAATTTTCTATCAACTAAACGCACATTTAAATCAACCTTAAAACGTCGTGAAACTTACAGCACAACAAAACAAGAATTATTTCGTCTTCACCATCAAAATGGTTTGAAATAAATACTTTGAATATGTCATTGTATCCACGGTTCAACAAATAAATTCTCGTTTTATTTTGAATGAAGTTCTTATGACAGAAATTGCTTAGTTACATCCATTCCATTTCTATTAAGTCAGTTTGTTGTAACAGACCTGAAGACGCTATTTTAAGAAAGGAGATGCTCGTAAAGAACTGCTTCAATTTTTCCCTTCATTACAGCGACTACAAGTCATTGCTAAAGTTTAAAAATATCAATACCAACAATGAAACAATACACAGCAAAGCTAGAGAAGAAGATATACCATGTCCGCCAGAAAAATGTATACACTCTTTGTCATCTTGTGTTAGGATACAGGCATTGACAGTTATTCTGAAATTTAAGTATGTTGTAGTATGGTTTTTCGCCCAACAGATGCCGGCATTGTCAATTATTTCTAGTTAAAATTATGTTGTAGTACGGTTTCTCGCTCAACAGATTTCGGAACTGTCAGCACGGTTAGTGAGATAAGAAATGGCAGGTGCACGCTTGACATTGGATTGGACGAAGAGGGTCCATTGAGTTCCCTCTCTGTTTGCAAGATCATACCCCATAGACTTCCTTCTTTGGGGAACTGTGAAAGATGAAGTGTATCCAAGTAAGCCGCGCAAGCTCGAGAACATTCGGCAGAAGATTACAGAGGCATGTGCATCGATCTCCATTGATACATTGACCGCTCATCGTTCTATTAGGTGTTTGGCCGCCAACAGCCAAGATTTTTGAACATCTAATGTAAACATATGCTTACTTGAAGATTTGTAACACAATAATTAAATGTAATTAAGAAATATGATATACAGTTTTTTCTTGAACAGTGTATACTGTTTTCTGGCGGATTCTGTAGAAGGTGAAGGTTCGGATGAAGAGAATGAGGGCATGGGAAAAGGTGAGAAAGACACGCATGATGAACAACTGTTATGCGAAGTTGGAAGAAAGTGCAAAGGATTCCTGTCTTGCATTTTAGAACTACCTTACGAACAAAATCTTTACTGTCCAATATACCCATATTGTACGAGGAGCAAAATATATTTTCTCTCTCATATATTCAAGTATCACCCAAAAGAATTTTCCTCATCGTTTCTCAGTAATTAAAGATTATCAAAAATCGATTACGATTTTTTGAGCAGGATTTGTTAGAGTATTTCGTTCTCTTTTAAGTTAAAAGATCATTTTATTTTAGGTTAAGTTAAAATTATTAAAGAATGTCATCTAATTCAAAACAATTAGACTTTTTTTTTAAATTAGTAACTAGCAACAAAGAAAACATCAAAAATGTATTAATTAAGTAAGCTCTGATGTCCGATGAAAATCTTTGGCCCGACATTGTATAGCACCATCTATATTTTGATCTTGAAAGTGCTTTATTATTATCTTGGCACATAGAGCTGAAATTCTGACATTTTGTACTTTGTATGACTACTCCTGAAGTTTGGTAACTTTATCTCCAAAGAGAAGAGAAATATAAGACTTTAGGATAGTTTTTTAAAAACATTTTGTATATATAAATGATTTATGCACTTTAGATGGACATACACAATCATTTGCCGACGACATGTCTCTTATATGTACCTTTAAGACATGAACATAGGTATTACTGAGGACTGAATCAAAATAGGAAAATAAGAAAATGGCTTATCGACCATTAGCTAGTATTAAATACAGAAGTAACATTTTCACCAACTTCAATAGACAAAATAGAAAACGTAATATTGAATCTTACATTACTATCAAGAGGTTGAAAATTGTAATCCTGTTGTTAGTGAAAATAAAATAAAACACTCGGGCATAACTATTGATAGACATTGAAAATTGACTTCTCACATTAACTAGGCCTATATCAATTCAATTTTAAGAAAATTATCATATACATTTGTTCAGCTAAGAAATATGATATTGTTTGTATACAATTATTAAGTTTGATATATTAGGCACTTATTAATCATATATTAGATACGGTGTATAAATTTGGGATGCAGATTTCTCTACTCATTTGCTACTGCTGATAGTTCGCAAAGTAGCATTGTAAAAATATACTTAAAAAGAATGTAATAGTAGATTATGCACAATTTATGAGTAATAGCGTTATGTTAAAAAGAATTTAGATAAATGGAGGGAAATCATGCATGGCATATGTATTCAATCCGGAGTGTAACAACTAAAATTTAGAAATTATAAGAACCAGAAAATCTATAAGTCAATATCAAATATATAGTACAGAAGTCTAAGAGTTATAATGGACTAAAAATCCAAACTAAGAACGAAAGAAATGTTAAACTATAGAAAAGGTCAATTGTACAATGGTTGAAAGTATTAAGGAATATACAAATTTTACATATTTGTATATCGGTAAATAATGCAGAAAGCCTTGTTGCCATGAGATGTGTTATCACATCAAAATTTATAATTATCAGTCTGTGTGACATTGCTACAAACCTCTGATTATTTCAAAGGTGTATTTGATACCTATGTAGATTGATTTATAGACGGTATATTAAGCTATGACTCTGCAGGTATTGATAAAAGATTTGTAGATACATTGTTTACACTTCCACTCTCAAGATGCAGATAGTGCAGCAGAAGCTTGTACGCTACATACCTGGAATGATCTTGTTACGTCTTAATTTTTAACTACCTGTACAATAACTGTTAGAGTACGTTGTGCTGATGTTCACATGCATTTCAATTTAAGAGGTCCCTTCACGGCGAAATTAAAATACTTCTAATTTTAGAGTAATTATGTGATATCTTCAAATAGATAAAATATAATAGAAATGTGGAACAAGAGCTCGCTGGACAATATTATTTTACATAAGATACCGTTATCACGAGTCACTTACCTCTTTTCGATTTCCAGCCATTTAGAAAAACAGCATTTATTTTCACATTTCTAAATGGCTGCAAACAGAAAGTTACTAGGTGACTCCTGATAACGATACCCCATGCAAAATAATATTGTCTAGCGCGCTCTTGTTCCACATTTCAATTATCTTTTATGTATTTCAAAATATCATATAATTACTTTAAAATTAACGGTATCTTAATTTCGCCGTGATTAGACCTCTTAAATATGGACTGCCAACCTAGAACGTACACAATTAATATTCAGTATTATGGTATTATGATCAACTATTTAAATTTATCATTAGCTTATTTTAATCTATTTAATTATTTTCTTTTCTGTAGCTCCTGCCACGAGAAAAAGAAAAACTCTTCATGGAACCGAGTTATCAAAAATGACTCAAGCAATGTCAGGTTTAACCTCGTTGTTAACAAAATCTTTAGGTGCAGGTTAGTATTTATGTCTGGCAAATATAAAATGGAATATGTAGAGAATACCACGTAATACGAAAGAAAATCGAAAAGTCTTTGTGCCCATTTTTTTTCAAGCGTGTTTTACAAAATCGAAGTATGTGAGCGAAGCAATAGGCTTTTCTTGGAATGGACCCAGAGTAACTTCCTAAGATTTCCACTGTGAGACGCTGTTATTAATTGCCAAATGTGGCAGAATTGCTCAGGACGTCTGGGACTCATAGTCACAGATATTTATAAGGAAAAAGAGTCACATATATGTATATGGGACAGTGGCGTAAATAACGGACTGGCGCAGAGGCCCACGCAAAATAGGGCGAATTTAAGTTTTGAAGATTAATTTTATGATGTAACGATGTTAAAACCAACTTTTCAATTTTCATATTATAAATAATCCATTTTTTCAATATTGTTCTGTATTCTAATATCAGCTAGTCTAAAGAGTATTAAGGATATTGCCAACAAGATGACGTTAGTGCTCCAAATTTCATAGTGCATGATTAGTCGCAGCGAGTTAAGCTTAACGTCATTTGACAGCTGATGGTTGAAGCTAGTAGAAGTGAAAAAACTTGAGATTTTTATAACGATAGGTAAGGTATTGAGAAATGAAGATGATTGAATTTTCAGCAAAACAGTGCTATATTTTACAATTTTATTTCGGTAAAGGCGAAAATAATGTACAGACTCATATAAAAAAGTGCTTTTGTGAGCAAGATACGTAAATGGTTTCGGTTCGGTTTAAACTATGAAACAGAATGTGTCCATTTATTTCGGAATACGAACACTAACAACAGTAATTTGGTTATTTTGATTGAATATCCTTATATATTTTGGAAAAGTTCCAAACGATATGTAATGGTTTCGTTTTAGGTTAAGGTATTATGAGCCTGCTGTTTCACTTTTCCATCGTAATATTCCCCATGTTTTTCTCTATATATTTTTTGTGAAAAAACGTTAATGAGCAATAGAAAATACAATTGTTTTTCGATTGGGATTGGTTTGGGTTAACAGCTTGAAAATGAAATCTTTACGTTTAATGTCCCACGATCATGTCTGTTAAGTTGAGGAGGACTATGATTAAAGCAAATAAATCATGATGGACGAATTGGTGGAATGAGAAAGTGGGAGTGTCCCGAGAAAACCCACGAGCACGATGTTGTCCGTCTCAAGCTTAATTGCCTTGGGAACGAATCAGGCACCCCATCCATCAGATATTTCAGTAGGCGGGCTCTCAGTTTCGATTCCCGGTGGGAGGGCCTTTGAAATATTAAATGTCCTCGATGTATGTGTGTTCGTGTCCCTGTCCTTCAAGGTTACTGGAAATAACTGTAAAACGAGAATAACCGAATACAATAGAGATAAGTTACTACTGCCTGAAAACTTGCGTGTTTCGCAAACAATTCATGAATACATAAGGGTCATCCTTAAAGACTAATATGACTCATAAATTTGTCTGAAACGTCATTGTGAGATTGTTTCTACGTTCTTCCGCTCTTACAAGTAATAATAATAATAATATTTTCGTTCGCCATTTTCAACGAGTTCCATATATTCATTCAACCAAAATTGGTAAATAGGAACTATTCTTTTTTATATTTGTATGTATATTTTGTTAAAATATCAATATAACGCAAACCAATCCAATGTCTTTTACCCAAAGAAAGGGCGCTACTAGCTGACACCTTCTTTTTCATCCTCTTTTCCTTCCAAAGTATCTCTTATAAAGCAATTCATCCTTATAGAGGGTCCAAAAATTTTCTTTTCATATTTAACTTCAGTATGCTTATTTGCATTGGAGTAGGACGTAATATTGAGGTCTCAAATATTCAGTAATAATAATAATAATAATAATAATAATAATAATAATAATGGTATTAAAAGTTTTAAAGTTGTCCTAAAATTTAGCAGAACTTACTTAAACGTAGTGATTTCGGAGAAGAGGTTACGCACCTTCAAAACACACCTCTGGAATTAACCAAATATACACGAAAGCTTTCCACTACAGTTTCATGTAGAAAGTATTTTACTGTAGGTTTTAAGGAAAATAACTGTAATAAAAATAACAGAATATCATTGAAGAATAATTCATCTAATAAACTAACTTATAGAATATTAAGATGTAATTATAAAAGCTTTGCTACAAAAATATATACATAGACAATAATTCAGTGAGCTCTGAAATACAAAGTAACAAAATAACGTATAAGATTTAGTCTACAGAGCAATTGTTACTTAAAGAATGGCATACATTATTTCGAGAATCGAGATAAGACGAGAAATATTTACGATATTTTGCGCCTCGTCTCGATTCTCATCTCCAAAGCGAGACAGCCTTGTCCCGTTTCGAACGTAAAATGTTAAAGTTTGATCTCGATTTTGTTTGCTTTGATTTAGAATCGAGATGAGAAATTCCTCTTCTCATGGGCAACATTAAACAGAGCTGATTTTTTTGCCTAATGTCACTTTTCCACTTGTAGTAGAATGACCTGAGCGGTAATAAGTATCTAATTTTTAATCTTCTACGAGATAATAATTATTATCACTATTATTATTTCTGAAGATTTGAAATCTGAATATAATAAAACGTGTGTCATCGCCGATGAATCGCCATCAAAATTCTTAAAATAAAAAAAATTGCCCGACGTATATTCGATCCATGAATCTCCAGGTTACTGACCAAGCGCCTTGACCACTGAACCCCGATCACTACGCTGTAAATGTTTCGTCTTTAGTCTGGTTACGTTAGCTTTCTTTGCCTCCTTGCAAAGGTGTATGTTAATTTTGTTCGTTTCAAAAAGTCTCTCGTATTTCTTATGTGATGATATAAGTTAATAATCTTCGGCAAAGTTTATATTAATAACATGAGTTGTTCTTAAACCTTTGGTTCACAAGTTTGTTTCTTCTCCACACGAAACTACAGTTATGACATATTTAATTCTCATACTCTGCATTTGTTTCAAAGAAGTCTCCATTACCTGGTCAAAGACTTCTGTCCGCCACGATACACTGTCACAGTGTGCTTGTAACATAATATTCGATAAGGATTTACGAAAATGTCAAGGAGATGCTTTTATAAACGGTACCCAAAAAATATAATACTTATTTAGTACAGATAATTGGTAATCTGATCTTCTTGCCCTGCACCTCACGTTTTCATGCGAAGCTGACTGAAGGAACGCGCTGGTTACAAGGACAACCCATGACGTCACGCTCGAAAACTGAGAGCAGTACCAAACCACTTACGACAAAACATAGTTCCCTAGCAAACGTTGGTTGGCTCTTTCGCCGTGCAGACGGTACAAACTAAATTTCAATAGCGCATGTAGGGAGTTGCTGCCTGTTTATTCTTGTCTGTGCATCAGGGTATTCGGTATGTTGTCGATATGGTTTTGCTCCATGACAAAGCAAAATCATACGTGGCGAACAAAACGATCACCAAACTTCACTCTTCATGGTGGGAGATCATGCAGCATCCCCTTACTGTCCAGATTTTGCCCCTCAGTGATTACTATTATGGCCAAATGGAGAACTATCTGACAGAACAGAATTTTACAAACGTCACAGAACCGTAAAACGTTGTTCATCCTTGGTTCCGTGAAGAGCCGGCCACGTTCTACCAAGGGGGCATCGAGAAACTACTGTTGGAAAACTGTCTGAACAGATGTGGTGACCATGTAGAAAAATAGACAAAGGGGTGTAATATATTCTGAATATGTGTTTTTTTTTTGTTTATGGTTTGTAATCTGACAATAGATCAGTAGGCTCAAAGATTTTCCGATTTTCTCTCGTAACACACACACACAACTAACTAATGAAACATTTGTTGGGGCTTTAAGGAACTACAACCTCGTAAGAGTTGGTTTCTGATTTAAGAAGATCTCCTGTGTAACAATTGCATTTATCGACGGTAAACTTGGTATAATAACCATAGAGATAACATAGATGTGTATATGTAGTGTGATGATGTTTTTCATTATTTTCTAGTAAGCAGGACTTAGTTTTCCACGTCTGTTACGGGTTTCATTGTTCCAATTTTATAAACAAGAAATTTACTTGCATGCGCTAATTCTGCCTCCTGACTCCTGCAACACCCAACTCTCAAGTTCTGGCCTGGTGTTTGATGTATGAATGGATGCTACTATATATAGAAAAAACATAATTGCGCAAAGATATTTCCTAATAATAATTTATTAAAATTATTATCTTCTTCATTTCATTAACACAATGAACTGCATTCATACATAGAATAGCGTTCCTCCTCAGACCTGAAGACGGATTTTGGTAGCTGGAGCTATCGTTGGCTATGAATTCATTGCTCAATACTGATACTAAGAAACCTCCCGAGGTCCTAATGGCATTTCATCTGGATGTCACTTACTTCTAGCAACCATCTAATAAATGTTGGTAATACTTTGTTTTTCAAAAGAAATTAACAAACACATCGATAATTAACAACTTACCTCGACTTGCACGAGCACGTTTTTCAGGCTGATGTTCTGCCATCTCGATAACGTGCTGCCACCTACAAATTTTTTCGTGAAATTTTTCAGGTTGCTTACGATTCGTTCAAGGTTAAGTGAGATGCCATTCGAACCTGGGGATTTTTCTTAGCATCAGTGTTGAGTAATGAATTCATAGCCAACGGTAGCTCCAGCTACCAAAATTCGCCTTCAGGTCTGAGAAAGTTTAGATTTACACAAGAAGAATTGAAATTATACCGTCCAAAAAAACAAATTTTACGATAAGAAAAATCCTGTAAGTAAAGGCACTAAACAAAAAGAACACAAATTTTAATAAACTTAATACTATTTCTACGTTAATTTTGGTGTAGACTTTAGAAAACATATAAGAATTTAGAGAATTGTAACACTACCACATTAAAGTTAGATAAATTCTGAGGAGGTACTGTACGGGCTAGATAATTTTTTAAAGATAAATCCTGGGACATATACCAAAGAAATATTAATATATATGAAGAGTTAAAAATAATTTCACTCTTATTTTGTTCCCGACTTGAAGAGTGACCTAACAAAGTGACTTAAAAAATTATATATGCTCTTAATAATTTTATTCAATTGGAAGTCCAGTATACTAATGTAGCTTTAACTTCTATTTCTTTAATAAACTCTAATAAAATAGACCAGGGCTGTACAAACCATATACGTGAGCTATTACATTGCTAGATAGAATGCATCTCTGATGAGGAGAGCAACTCTCCGACGTGTATATATATATATATATATATATATATATATATATATATATATATATAATGTGAAGTAACTGTGATTTTAATTAGATTATTTTATTAAATTACATTATTAACGAAAGAAACATGAACTTTTGAAAATTCATTGGAAGAAAATTTTGATCAGGATTGTACATTCTCAGACACCTATTGTAAACGCATATTTGTTAAATAAACTCGACTAGCTTCCTCATTACCCTTCCGCATACCTTCAAGCATAGCCTGATACTTCCCGATTCATTGAACGCTTAAGTCATCATTTCTTCAGCCGAACAAAACCACGAGGGACACAAGAACAAGGGGGTATTCGACACACGATTAGGATAGGTGCAGGATCATCGGAGAGAAGCGGATCGCACCGTTGGAGAATAACCAGCTCCATAAGTCAAGAGAACCATTCTGTCGATTCTTCGCCGCAGACACCTTTGACTTTGTCAGCAGAGTAGTGGAATGAAGATGTAGGAGAACATCATCGTAAAGACGCATTATCGACGCCCCTTGCAGATCAACAGGATAGAGATCCAGATGTTGACTGTCTCCAGCTAATCCAGGCTCCTTCAGAGAAAGTCATTCATTCATCGTTCCAGATGACTAAGACGTGGAATTATCAGGCTAGTGCTCACTCCTTTATCTCAGTTAAAACCTTTCTCTTTCTCTTACCTTTCCCACAACTAGTCATTTTCAAAATTAGAAACATTTGAATTTTATTTAAATTCAATCATAATTTCGTTTTCGTTGTTAAGTACCGTGTTGTGCATCAATTCCATCCCCAATTGTAACATTATTTTAGAGATTATTCTGAACTACAACTGATGGCACAGCACTGGCACAATTATGTAAAGAAACACATAGGCCATAATTTTCTAATAAAACTCACAAACAGATACAAAGATGCAACATTGTCAAATAAAGTTGTTTTGGACGTTCATACCGAACCCAGATTATTTGATAGGACAAACTATCAAGCAATAATGATAATATCTTTTAGAATGTGGAAATCGAGAATCTGAAAAATTAAACTTATACAGAACATAGAAAATAGATCATACTGCGTTTTGAAAAAATGTTAAAATTCTCCCAATTGGTTTGAGATGCGGATACACATACAAACATTCTGGAAAACAATAGATTTCTATTTGCTCTATCAATGCTAGAAGACTTTCGTCGGATACTCATTTTGTTATTATCATTGATAGTATTATTTCAAGTGGAAACTACAAATTTTACTTTTTAAAATACGGGAATGGTTTTCATTGAAAGTAGCATAAATAAACAGCAAATAACATTATTTTCATATCTCTTTCATGAGTTTTTGGCGCGAGAGAGCCGGATTCAACTCCCAGTGGAAGCTCATGTGGTTCTGATTCCATGTTAAAGTGAAAGTAGACGTCTCATATACATTAAAGTAGCTTTACGTTGAAGAGACTCTAAACTCCAACGCAACCAAACTGTTTTCTCTTATATATTCAGGGAACAAATGGTTATTAAAGATAGTTTATTACTAATGTAGATATTAAATTATGCTTTTTTCCTAAATATTTCAAATAAGCATAAAAATATAAACTTATTTTCAGTTCGACCAGGTGTTGTAGAATTTGCAAGAACTGGAAATGTCCATTTAATTGCACCGTTTATTATACCACCAGTTTTACAGCAGGTAAGTCATAGTATTATAGCTAAAATGAATCCAAATTTCAATCTTTTAAGCTTAGCTTACAAGAAATCCTCATACACTCTATATCACCAATTTAATTGGATATTGATAAAATAGGAATATACTTAATTGCACTTATGAAAATTTAACATATGGTTTTCGACTCCAGCGAATTATATTCTTGACTACTGTATACATCGTACAGTGACAAAACATATAGCTGTAACTTTCTGGTCGGAAACTAATTTTTCAGTCTTTTAAAATCATGTATGTGAACAAAAACTGAAATTTCGATCTCGTTCGTTCGTTTCGACTTCTTGTGAGGTATCTTCTTCAGTGTAGTTCATAAAACTGTGTTACCTTTACCTTTAAGAAATCTCAAAGTGCTTATATTCATTGTATTGTTCTTGTTTTCGACCGATGTATTATTGGTGATTTTGCTTTGTAATTAATGCTCTTAATGTTCCGAATTTTTCTTTCTTTTCTACATGGTCAAGATATATTTTTTGAATTTATGCTTACCGATTACCATTCAATATACACCTTGCAGTGGCAAGTATGTGGTTCGGAATATCCTCCGAAAGAGCATTTCCAGTTACAGACTTTCTTGAAACCATCGTCATTGGTAAGAAACAAGCTTTTGTAATTTTCTCCTGTTCTTTTCTTATTATATTTATTTATTTGATGGCAGGTCAACAGTCTACTATAGCCTGAACGTTCGCAGACTATGCACCATCAATATTGCTGGAATTCACCATCCAGCAAAAAAACTTACATTTATTAGTTAAAAAACTTTTGTAATGCAAAGTGATTACGACCTGATTCTTCTGCAAAAGGTTATCTTTTCATTTTTTTAATTTCTGCCTATGCATGCTGCAATTGTGAATATTGATTTCAACAACCGGGCTAATTTTATATTAATCAAAAGGATATTGCCGTAGAACACATTAAGCGACTTCCCTCTGGCCGTGGCATCAGTATATTTTGAATGGATTTAATGTAGTCAATGTTTATGTGTTTTTTGAAACAGTCAACAGACGTTCTCGTGATGCTTTTTATAACGAGGAAATTGTGCATATTTTATTAGATAATTGTAATCCTATCATTATGACTGGCGATTTCTTTAATATTCTTGAACGAAAAAGCAACACCACTTGCATTTTACACCCTAGCGTTAATCTTGACCGACTTCTTCAACAGGGATATGTGTTGGCAAGAGTGCAACGTCCCGAAATTTACTTTTAAAATAGACATATGATGTCGAGATTGGATCTTCTCAACTATATCTCGTCTTTTCATTGTCCACATATAGTTGAAACCAGTATCCATTCCATTCCATTTAGTAACTTTGCATAGGGTTGCCATAATTTTTGATCCAAAATGCAGACAAGCCTTAAAATGATGACCCATCAAAGTTACGATGCTCAAAAACAGAATAAATATTTTGAAATTTCTTACCTAAAAATCACCTTTTTAAGTTATCACATAATTGTTTACTGTAGTATTTAAAACACTATTGGAAACTAACATGTTTCATCTTAACATATTTCATCTAACATATTTCATTAACACAAATATAATAAATCATGCAATTAAATTGTGCATATTAAATCTAACCAAAAGAACCCTGGAATAGAAAAATGAGTAACTTTAAAAACATAACCTACTTTATTAATAGTGACTAAAATATAAGTTATATGATGAAAACACAGTTCTTTTCGCCCAAGATTTTAGCGATTCGCGACTCGGAAATTTTCAGGCAGCTTCAAAACTGTCAAATACGGACATTTTCCTATTTTATGTTTTGTACGATACGGACACGGACACGGGGATACAAACAGTCCGTACAAAATACAGACATATGGCAACCCTAGCTATGCAGCAGTTTATTGCGATCCTAAAATTCCGACAGGTGTTTCATGTACGCATGGTAAAACTTTCCTGAAATTAAATGCTCAACTTTTATATCAAGCTTCGATTAACAATGGTTTTCTCCAACGTTGGCAATTTTGGGTACGTCAACGTCATTTCTCGACCCTCAATCTTCGACTTCTTACGTTAAATATAATATTCAGTGTTTTCTTCAGTTTCACGGGAAAGAATTTAAGAGCGAGATTCATCACACTTTAGGATATTACTACGCTCTCTTAAATGATCTTTAGCCTCAACCTAGCAGCCTTCAAAATATCAGTTACATTCATAGGGTTAAAGCGCAGATTACACATTTACAACTTTGCTCTCTTCAAAGATATCAGTAGAATGCATCAAATGGAGCATTTTGTCAATCTGAACGAATCTCCTTCTACCAGTATATTCTACCGCAGCAGCGTCGTAAGCAGAACTACATTAAAGCTTACGGTGGATGGTGTTTGTGAAGTTATTATTTTAATGATATTAAGGCTCATGTTTATGAACATGTTTCTTCGTTATATCGCTGTAGTCAAATCAATTGTACAGCACTCGTGACATTTTTCCCGGAGCCACTGCCCAGCTTTCTCCTGACATACACCGGTAATTACTGGCGGAAATCACTCTGACGGAAGTGCGCGAGACATTGCATTCCTGTAAGGATCGTAAAAGTCCCGATCTCGATAGTCTCATTTATTAATGTTATGATCCTGATGGTCTCATTTATGAATTCTATGTGGCATATTGGGATATTGTCGGATCGGAATTATGTCATCTTTTTAATGAACCATTAAGTCTTCATAATTTCATGGACAATCAAGATGTCATTGTTCTCACCCCTAAAAGGAACTGTCCATTGATCATACGAAATTGCCGTCCTATCACGTTAATTAATACTGACATGAAACTTTCCTCTAAAATTTTAGGACACCGTTTGAAATTCGTATGTCATGCGATTATTAATGCTTTCCAGGCAACAATTCATTCCACCAGGAACCGTGCTCGTGGGTTTTCTCTGGGTTCTCCCGTTTCCCCCCACTTTCTTCATTCCACTATTTCACTCATCTCTCATTATCACCGTCTCCTTTAGTCTAACCGGCATAACCGTGGGACGTAAAACTCAAAGATTTCATTTCATTTCATTCCACCAGGAATGTGTTTTCTGCACTTAGCAAGATCCGTAACATCGCTGAATATTTTATATTTTAGCGTATACCTGCATGTTTAATTTCAGTGGATTTCCAAAATGCTTTTGACCTTTTATCCCATGAATATCTCTACACTGTTTTGAAAACATACAAATTTCCTGATTTATTATTACACTTATTAGTGAGCTTTACTCTTCAGCAACTTCTCGTGTGCAAATAAATGACCACCTGACAGCTCCTTTCTCAACAAGTCGTGGAATCCTCCAAGGATGTGCTCTATCTATGTATTCATTTAGTTTAGCGTTTGAACTGCTCTACTATTTAGTGTCTCTCTCCTCGTCAGTCCATCATAATTTTCAAACTATCAACGTCCACGCTTTTGCTGGTGATATGATAATTCTCGTCACTTTAAATGACCAGTTTACGCATATTGAACAGTGTCTTTAGACATTTGTACAGGTGAGTGGTGAAAAACTCAGTGCAAGCAATTCGACGTTATTGTTACACTGTATAATGCTTCCATGGTACAATCGCCATGTTCTATTGACTACCATCATCTGGTAGAAGACCAAGTCAAAATCCTTGGTATTACATTTACAGTTCGAATTGCCACGCTGACAGACATAATTTGGGACCCTATTCTTCAGTCATTTCGTCTCCTTAATGCAGCCAATAAATGTCTGATTAAATTTGATTCAATGCACCTGGTTTGTTAATATGTATATTCTTTCAAACGTGTGATATGCCGCTCAGCTGTTCCCTCTGTCTGGGTGTAATGGGACGAAAATTGACTCCTTGCCGGTAGGTTTTTGAGGCCTGAATTTCATTTTCCAATCCCACTACATGCTACCTACTGTCCCTACTTTAAGTGCGGAGTACAAGTTGCTAATGTGAGACAGAACTTCAAAGCTCTTTATATGTGTACTGGATTGAAGTTATTCATTGATCCTGACTCACGCACCTCGCAATGAACAGCGTGCTGGACCATGTCATTAATCGACAATAATTCGCCATATATTTGATTTTTTCATTGCCCTGATTATGTGCGGGAACTTGTTTCCGCATGGGGTACATCACTGTCACCTGTAGTATTAATCCAAAGAGTTGTGCACAGAGGTGACTACTTTGACCTAACCTCACTCAACCTCACGCTCACAAACTCATTTCGACTCTACGCTCACTCGACTTCACGCTGACCTCACGCTCACTTAACCAGCCTGACCACATGCTTACTGAACCTCAAGCTCACATCACCAGTCTGATCTCATGCTCACTCAACCTCACACTCACATCACCAGTCTGATCTCATGCTCACCCAACCTCACGCTCAAATCACCAGTCTGATTTCATGCTCACTCAACCTCACACTCACCTTACTAGTCTGACCTCACATTCACCCAACCTCACGCTTACTTCGTGATGTTGAGGACAAGTGAGCGTGAGTTCCGAACTCATGAGCGCCGATTTCGTGAGTTTGGGCACAGCTCTTCCCGCTAGTCTATTGGCTAGCACGCGCACCTTTGGTGCACAGGGTCGTGGGTAGGACTTGCGATATTTCGATGTATCGATCGATAGTTTGAAATGTAGGGATTTTTCGATAGTTTTCAGTATTTGGATATTTTTCGATGTTTTCTTATTTTCAATATCAAGGTATACAGATACCATTTTCTCAACACAACGAAAGCTATTAATATAACACGACCTAGACTTTCAATACTTCAACGTTCTCTGTTCCACAGGGTTACTACCTAGTACAACCAAATATGACAAACACATGTCGCTTTATCAGGATCACCCAAGTGGGATTTGCAATATTGTAATATTAGTTCGTATTCCCGTATGACTTTTGCTTCACACTACTAAATGCAAGTGAATTATTAAATTCAATCTCCTGGGATCGATAGCTAAAATAATTATTTCGAAAAGTTCGTTAATGAAGATGATTTACCCATGGGTAGAGGTAGAAATTAGCCATTTTCGCTTTAACATTGATATATTATAGAGCAAAGACAGTATCATATTGTATAGCAAGACATGGTTTCTTGCAATTGATCCAGCGTCCCAAGAAGACCTTACATCTCCATCTTTAACAATGTACTAAAATCGGAAGTGATATAAATTTACTACAACTTCCAGTCTCAGTATTAATCTACATAGATCAAAAACTATAAAAAAAGATAGTGATTTTTTTTTAAGAATCGATTTAGTTTTCTGAGAAAAGTTCTCACATTCACTCTTAACCTTATATTCAAACCGAAAATGGCAGAAATCAACCACGTCCGGTTCTAACGTTGATCACTATAAAGTAAAAACTGTAATAGAGATAAGCGTTTTTTTTAATTAATTAAACATCCCTTTAGTTTCCATCCTTATCTTTCCACCGAAATCGGAAATGATATAAGTACATTACAATGCGGATTCAATACACATTCCAAAAAATTTAAGAACTAGCGAGAAGTAGGTTTTGGAATCTGGTTAGGTATCATTGTCATCTCTTGTAAACCTCCATTCTAAATTAAATCTTTGAGTTTAACGTCCCATGCTTACGCCAAAGGAGACGGTGATGATGAAAGAATAAAGAAGACGGTGGAATGAATAAAGTGGGAGGAAACTGGAGAACAAAGAGAAAATCCACGCACACGATGTTTGTCCACCACAAAATCCACTTGCTAGGAGCTGGGATCAAACCCGGCTCCCTACGCACCAGAGGTGAGCGCTCTACCACTGAGCCACCATGGCGAGCGGTGATTATATTCAGTGAGAAAAAGCGGAAAGCCTATTACTCACCGCAAAGAATATGTAGCAGATTTTTCTTCTACATACAATAGGTAGCGCTTTCGGAAGATGCAACTTCCTTCTTCAGCCTGTGGTAGACTTCAAGAAGGATAGAAAAAAGCATGAAGGAAGGTTAAAAATTAGTTAAAAGGTTAGCCTATGTAAAAAACTAATCTTCTGTCAAACATTAAAACACACGGGAATAGAGTACAATGTCAGTGAGTTTCTATCCCCGTGTGTTCTAATGTTTGACAGAAGATTTATTTTTACATATCCTAACCTTTTAATCATTTTTAAACCTTCCTTCATGCATTTTTAACCTCTTTGAAGTCTAACGAAGCTGAAGAATGAAATTGCATCTTCTGAAAGCACTACCTGTTGCATGTAGAAGAAAATTCTGCTACATATTTTTTTACGATGAGTAATAGCCTTTCCGCTTTTTCTCCTAAAAATCATGTTACTTGTTGGTGTATAAAAACTACAAAGTAACAGAAAAAGTTATTTTTTTCTTAAAAAAAATCACAATTTTCATTTATGAAGTTAACCAAGAAAGTTCTGCCAACTTTTTCATCCAACGCCCTTCGAACACCGATATTTCAGCTAAGGCGTACTTGGAAGACCAAAAGTAGTCCCCATCAGCATCGACGACTTTCTGCCAGCGTTCTGGAAGGCCATGGATTCCATCGCGGTAGAACTGCATTGAAGCGAAGAAGGTATAATGTGCATTTTGACCTCTGCTAGGGATTTGAATAGGCGTCCTCTAAGGAGATTGTCCAAGGAATGAAACAGGTGATAATCGGACGGTGCAATGTCCGGGGAGTATGGCGGATGCAATAGTGTTTCCCATCCGAGGCGTAGAATAGTGTCCCAGGTCATAATAGCCACGTAGGGCTTAGCGTTGTCCTGTAACAGGAGGACTTCTTTGCATTTCAGAAGTGCTGGCTCCAGAGTTTTCAGTTTTTCTTGAACGCGGCACAACTGATGACAATACAGAGTTTAATTGATGCTTTTACCAGCTGGTAGCAGTTCCCGATGCACGATTCCATTTAGATTTAGTAATTGGAATACGTTTATGGTAGAACTACTTAGGCACTGTAGTGGCACAGCTAGTAGTGGATCGTCTCAGGGGTAGAATTTTTCAATCATCGGGATGAAAAAGTTTGTACTAGATGTCTCTGAAAATGAGATATAGCAGCCTTCTAATGTCATTAACTGTGAGATGTCCAGCTTTACGATCGGGTCTGAGAGAACTCAGGCAGGATTCGTCTTTATAATTGTTGAAAAACTCACACGATAGTTCTTTTATGTTGAACTTCTTACTTTATACTGGAGCCACATGCATTCTTGCAATGTAATCCGATGGGAGTAAATCGGGGACTTAAAAGCTCTGTCTAAGGAAGAAAGCACATTGTCAACTTCCATGTATGCACGACCTCTTTCTAATATTAACTGGGTAGAGTGCTCTGTAAGTCAATTTCAATTACAAGTTTCTCCTCACTCGCAGAAGATTTTGTGATGTTTTATTTCAGCATCTTGGTTTTTTTTTTTTTTTTTTTTTTGCAAGATGTACACTCGTGTCCAAAATGATTGTCGCATATCTTGTAAGAATATAATTTGATAATGATTTTGCAGGGTATTAAACTGATACTATGTATATAATCGGAAAATGTATATTTGTTGTAAATTTCATAGAAAAAGAATTATAAACACGAAAATTAGAATGAGTAAAACAAAATGTTCCTAACTGGACAAGAAAGGTTTATTTTCGTTTTATTGTTCTTATTTACTGCTCTTTTGACATGAAATTTGCCACATACATGTCTTTGCCAATTATACACATACTAACATTATAAGAAATACCGGTCGAATTCGTTATCAAATTATATTCCTCCAACAATATATTTGTAGAGATGCGGCAATAATTTTGGACATGAGTGTACATTGTACTCTACCTTGCTTAAAGTTTTACTAGTATACGCTGAACACTTATCACGTTGAGTTTTCCTCTTTTTCAAGTAGCACTGAAATAAATGAATCGGAATGCAAATGTGAATTCTCTCTGCAGCAACTGAGAAATACATGATGCATATGCATCTTACTGAAAAACGTACTTCCGACATAAATTCTCTTTGAGGATACATAACAATAATGGCTAGGAATTTTGGGCAGTAGCCATAACCAATCATCCATAGCTTTTGTCTTCACAGCTGCATTGTTATGTTTCTCACAAAGCGTTGAACCCTGAAGCTGCAGTTTCTTCTTCACTGACATCTTCCATCAACTCATCATTTTATAGTACATCATCTGAGTGTAATTTATCATTTAGTATCTGTCGCATAAAAGAGTTCCTCTTAATCCCGATCATATTAAGCAAAAAGTGATTACAAACTTTTGAACCAACTGCATTTTTTGAGAAAGTAGTCGTGACTTTCATGTTTCTTATTTTTCTTGGATTGCCTGGACAATGTCAAATTGGTTCACGTGTGTCAGTCATGGACATTACAAATTCTTGCTTTGCTTCCCAATAATTCAACTTCCAACAATCGGAGAATATTTTTCTTTTTTCATCTGTTATTGCTGCACAAAGGAAACTGCGATCCGATTTTGCTTTTTTCATGTTCTGGTTACACCGTGGGTTCAACTTTTTACTTGATTTTTCACATTCCAGCTTATAATTTCCCGATTTTGTTTTACGAAGTTCAGTGTATACTTCACCTTTTGAGCTCATCTTCAATTTTTCCATTTTCACACTGCCTTTCTTCCTGTTTCTCGCAATTTCCTCTTGTGGACGACCGGAATCGCTTTCAGAATCTTCTGCATTTAAATCAATGGGCACTGTAGGTGATAATGAGCTGTATGATATATTTAGGGTTGGAGATATTCTCTCTTCTGCCACCTGAATTACTGGTTCACTCAGCCCTATATCTTCCATGCATTAATATGAAACCAAAACTTTCAAATTCCCCTGGACACAATTATTGTTTTCTTCGCCTGTTTCTTGTACGTTCATAACTGACAAAGTGATGGTTGCAACTTGTGACGCAACTTCCTCAACAATATAGTCAGCATCAAAAAAGAGCTTGGCAAGGATTTCCTGCTTCGCCAGCAGCTCGAGTAGGGGAGAGAGGGGTAGCCCCGGTTAGGGTGATATAGCGTGAAAAACTTGTAAATAGAAGCAGATAATGGTGCCTTACTGGCAGCTGTCAGATAAACTAATTTTGAGCGCGACACCATTGTAGGAGTGATAGGTATTAAATAAAGACGTGTTGTTTTTTCGCTGCGTTTGATGTAATATTAGGCAAAATATTCGGCACTGTAAATACTATTCCATTTGATAATTTTATTAAGTGACTTTTTAGGTAGACACTATGCTTACGTAGTTCTAAAGTAATCTATATATTAATGCATTCATTTGTTTGTTTGTTGGTGTTGACCATGTTTTACTCAAAACATGCGTTTTGGGTAGCCCCGGTCAAACGGATGGGGTAATGGCAGTCAGTGACCGGGGCTCCCCGACATTACAATAAACGATAATAAATAAGTCTTGACAGTCAATCCCCAAACAAAGCTATTCAAGTGTAATCTAACTCAGATGCCAGAGATGATGAAGTTGAAGAAGGAACTTCCACTGGATCCAGATGTATATATTCATTTGATTTTTTTTTGGCAATACCAATATATTTATACTTCAAATTTATTAAGGTGTTGACTAAAAAATATATGTAACTTGAATGAATAAGTAGTTTTTCAAATCTTCTTTACGCGAAACTGCGGTTTATTATCTGTCCCTGTAGATACCCAACTATTCTAAAGTTAATGAATAAATTTGAAATCTTAATGGTGTTGAAGTTTTTTCCATATGTAAAGCATGGAGAAATCCCTGATTGCCATTACCCAATCGTGTGGAAAATAACGGTCAATTGAGTATTTTCATATTTTAGTGTTTAGCTTGGCAATGAAATAAGAGATGTATTTTGAAATTGGTCACAATAAGCTAGAGAGAATTACCTATATGATCCACTTATCGTGGAAACTTTTCGTGCTTTACGAGCTAGATTATAACGATTTTTGCTTAGGTGACCGCCATTCCCCCATTCTTCCCTAATGACATTCTGAATGGATTACAAAAACGAATCAAGAAATATTATTTTACTCGAAAACACTAACAACTTCCGTCTCTGTCTAACAACAGGAATAAGACTCCCTCTCTTCTTCACATTTCATCGAGAACTAACACCAAAACAATGCATTTCCCACAAAAGCTCAGCAATAACTTCTGAAACAAAAGCAGTTACGTGCAAAACTTTGATGAATATCAAACTGACACGTGGTTTGAAAATCTGGTGTGATACATTGCAGGTTTTGAATGTCCATGTTCACATAACAGAAATGTTTTCCGATATTCATTCATTCTAGTAATGAAACATTGCACTTAACAATTGTTTACATCAGAAGAGTCTAAAAGTTGCACCAGATAATACTTTTATCTCAAATTGGGCGAAAATGTCACATAGCAGGTTTTGAATTTCTGGCGACAATATAGCATCTCAAAATTTCTTTAACTGAATACTTGCGTTTTTGCATTGCTTTTGCAAATTGTTAGCCAAGGAATGATTGTCGGTAAATGAATAATAAAGTGCGAAAAACAGGAAACTGATCATATAGCTGGTAATCTGATTGCCATGAACTACGTGATAGTTCGCTAGGTTACGCGTAAGAAAACAAAAGTTTCTTCTTAAATTCAAGTTACTGTGCAGCTTACGTATTTTGCGGAATAGTCTGAGGTGTTCAGCTATGATAATGAGAGTTCGACTAATATGAGTTCTAATTCCTCCTCCTCCTTCTCCTCATCATCATAAAGTATTCTGCCATTGTTGGCAGGTCATTTCGCACAACAGAGAAGCTTCCATGCTCCACCGTCTTCAGCTAATCTCTTCACCTTCATGTCCCAATTTTCCGTTTTGATACCGTCTTGTAGCCTTCTTTGCTCCTCCCTCTCTTTCCTATTACTATCCTTCTAGTGTCCTTCTTGATGCAGTTCCTTCTTAACCAATGTTCCAACCAGTTTCTCTTCCTCTTTTCAATAATATTTAAAATTATTGAAGTTCTTTTCTCCACTGGCATTTCTAATACCTTCCTATTCGTTTTCCGTTCGATGCAACTAATTCTCTCAATTCATCTCCACACTCACATTCCAAAAGCTTCCAGTCGTTTTTCATCATTTTTGAATAATACCTATATTTTTGTCCCAGAGAGTACAATACTCTACACGAAGATTTTTTTGAGTCATTTTCTCAACCCTTTATTCAAGATCCCACAAAATAGTATTTTCTTCCTCCTAAAGGCTTCTTTCGCCATTTTTATGCTTACTCTCAATTCACATTCGCACTTCATATAATAATTAATAATACAACCCAGATATCGAAAACTAGTACCCTGTTCTATTTTCTTCCCTCCTAATTCTAAATTTGACACTGACTGCTTCGTTGCAATGACTATGGTTTTGTCTATCTAACATATATTTTCATTCAATATTCTTTCCAGCCCCTCCGTAAGTCTTCTAATATCTTATTGATTTTCTTTCAATAAGAAAATTCCACCTCAAACGTTCGTAGTTTTAACTATCCTCGTCCAGAGTTTGTCCTTATGTTTGATACGGAAAATACTTTCTTTAACGTACAACCATACTTACTGTTCGCCATTTGCCCAGTGTAATAATAAGTGACAATAGGCACTAGAGCGTCTTCGTTGAACGAAGTTTAGAAGAGCACAGATGCTCTCTTTGCCAAATCCTCACATGTTCTGTAAAAGTAGTGTAAACTAGAATTACTCCGAAATGATAAACAATTTTATATCATTAGCAGTAACAGAGTTCCAGCATCATTGCTGAAATTTTATTTTCAAACCTTTCATGTATATGTCAAAACTTTTATGTGTATTTATTAAGGATTTTGTAGTGAATATTAATAGAATTCTTAGTAATAGTAATGAGGTTTAAATAAATATTTCATTTATGTAGGTCGAACATGATCAGTCTTTGGAGTATTTGACAGAGATGAGACAAATTGTGACTGTGTTTGTAAATGTAATTACGTACGAAAGCAATATTAATAAGCTAGTATCACTAGTAGATGAAGCATATTGCATTATAAGCACGTAAGTAATTTTCAATCTTTCCTTGGTTAAGTGATAGTGATGCATTAGAGGCAGTTGGACTAAGACACAATAATGTGAAAACTAAGTCTTCATCCTTTCTCCTTCTATAAGAGCGATTCCTGCTCGTGATCAAGTAATTGGTAGAATGGAAGAGAAAACTTAGAAATGCCTTGAAAATAGCACAAATGGTATAAACAGAATAATGATGTTATCTCTTGGCTATTACTATACTATTCCCTTTTTCTATTTTTTAATTTCTTATACATCGCCTTGTTCGTCAGCGTTTGCCCTGCGATCATATAAACGTAGCTTTTAATATCAAAATTCATTGTCTTTTTTTCATTTTCAACGAACTTCAAAAGTCCGTCACTGAAATCTTTCTCTCTCTCTCTCTCTCTCTCTCTCTGTGTGTGTGTGTGTGTGTGTGTGTGAACCCTCCATTCGATAGAGATCAGCGTCATTCTTACCATTTCCGAGATATTGACCAGAAGATTCCGATTGCGGGAGATTTAAGAGCCATATCTCGGGAACCGTAAGCCATAGCCGAGATGATATTTTGCGAAGTTCTCAATTTTGAGCCTTCCATTTTGAGTATGTGTTTTCGTCAAAAAAAAAATAATAATAATAATAAAAATAAATAAATAAATAAATAAATAAAAATCAAAAAAATCATAAGAACATTTTAACAGAACTAGAACAAAACACGTTGAAAAAATTTAGTACTCAAGGGAATTATAACTGGATAGATATATTACAAGAACTGTTTAATGAGTATAATAATAAAATACATACGTAGAATAATTGGTATAAACCCTGTAGAAGTTAATAAGAAAAATTAATTCTTTTTAAGTTCGTTCTGGCAATGCTCTTGGAGCATTCTAAACTGGCTTATTTTGTGTTATAGCATTCTCAACTGGCTTTGTAAAAGCTAACAAGTTCTCTTCTCACTGTATTTGTTCTCAATCTACAACAAATTTCTAATTATTTGCATCTTATTTCTCTGGCAGCATAATTAATCGTAAACAACTGATGGAGAAATTAGAGATATCGTTCAATATAAATTGGACATTTTCTACACATAGCACTAACTTAATACAATAGTAATAAATAGTTGAAATAGTAAATTGTTACTTTTCCATTCCACAAAATATTTTGGGCAATGACATGTTTATCTAGGTGACTAGGTTATTACCTTCAAAGTTGATGCATTCAGCAATGCAAGATCTGCAAAGCTTTACTGATTTCTGCTTTTCATTAGCATGGTAATGGGTATTTTGATGACACTTGTGAAGGCTTTTCAGACATACATATTCATTACAGTCGTGTGTACGTTATTTTGGATCAACAATCAAAATTGTTACTTCATTAGTTGTCAAATTCACTTGTTTTATAAAATACTTTCTGTTAATAATAGTAACAATAATAAAAATGTACAACTACTGTGGAAAGTAAGATATACAGTGAAACCTGTCTATGTTGGCCACCATCGGTTCCATTGAAAAGTGGCCAACTTACAGAAAATAAGTGTGATTAATGTTCTTTAAAGATAGGATTTCTAGTATTACTTGATTGTAAAATTTTAATAAGCAATGGTAGCATAGCTACTTTGAAATAATGTATACAGAGTAATCATAACAATGTACAGTATTAGAAAAAAGTACTACAGTATGTTTAATATATGTACCTTTATCTTCCTGAAAACTGGTACACTTAGTTATTCGGATTGAAAGCGCAATAACACAAGCAACCATATAACAGAAACATATGCACGCAGTTTATTGAAATTGACATTGTAGCATACTGAGCTATTTAGATTGAAAACAGGGGCCGCAGTGTTCAGTGGTAGAGCGTTCACTTCTGGTGCATGGGGTCTCTGGTTCGATTCCAGCTCGCTTCAAGTGAACTTTCTGGTGGACCGTGTGTGTGGGTTTCCTCGAGGTTCTCCCGTTTCCTCCCACTTTCTTCATTCCACCATTTCACTCGTTTCTCATTATCACAGTCTCCTTTAGCCTACCGGTATAAATGTGGGACGAAAGGTTTCATTTCAAATTGAAAACAAGAAAAGCAAAATTATAAATTGAACAATTTATGTGCAGTTTATATGTCTTTTTTTTCGACAGTGACAAATATTTTCTCTAGATACCTTTCGAAAAAATAGCAAATCAGTTATTATACAAATGTATTCATCGTGATTCGTTCTAAACGTAATTCTTTTATTCTTTTTAGCACATATACACGTTCTAGTTTTGTAGTTAACTACTTCTTTTTAATGAGCTACAAGTGTTTCCTCGGATCAAAATATGTTTTAAGAAAATCTTATGGGAATTCATATCTCAAAACTTCCGCTACTTTTCGACAAGTCGTTAGGTGCCAATACTTGACAATTGACATGGTTAGCTTTAACCTTGAGAATTTTCCGCAATTACTAAAGCTCCCCACTGATGAAAGGAGCTGATATAGCTAATGGGTTTTCCAAAACAGACAGGGTAAACAAATACCTATAACAATTTCCTGAATTCCTGTACGTGCTTTTTCATATTCACATCTTCCTTCACCAACCCTTTATGAGGGTAGTGTTCTGGCCATTGACCTCCAAGAACAAATCGTGCGAATCCTTTCTTTGTGTCCAGTCACGAATACAGAACATCTGCCTTTCATATGGGAATACGAAAGAGTTAAGAAAAATAACAAAACGGCATTTTGCGTGGCCAACATAAGCAGGTAAATTTATCATTATCATCATAGGGCAAACATTGCTTCAATGTGGCCAACTTCCAAGATAGACAGGTGGCCAAGTTACAGAGTAATAAGTAACGAATGTCTTATGGGAAAATGCAGGTTCAACACGAACCAGGCCAAGATAAGCAGGTGGCCAACTTAGAGAGGTGGCCAACTTCACAGGTTTCACTGTACAACCTTGGTAGTGTCTGAAATAGTTTGTGTTGTACACAGCAAAAATGCTGAGTTAAAGCGATGTTAAAATAATTCCCTGAAGTTTCACTGGGCTCTGTTATTCTAGTAACCTATTACCCATATCAGAAATATCTAGTAACTAACAGTGAGAATTTGTATGACCTTTCTTTTTTCTTTTCTTTTCTTTCTTTCTTTCTTTTTCTTTTTCTTTTTTTTTTTTGCTATGAGCAAATTTTACGTGGTATATTTGACATTTGTGCCAAGCAACATGCAATGCCTTATATTTACTATCCTTTATGAAATGTAGTATAGTACGCTTATAAATTATCTAACGGCATTTAGATGAGTAGCAATGCTAACATAGTTTGTTTTTACTTGTACTATGAACATACTGCACGTAAGATTGTAGCACTGCTGATCATGTAAAAGTTGTCAGGAAATTAATACGTTCACAAAACTATTTCCTGATATGCGTTCAAGGATAATAACACATTTCAACCATGTCGCAACTAATGCCTACAACCATATCAAACAATTAACAGGCACCATCTAGGCCCTAAAGCTTCACAGTATTCTTAATATCTATGAGGTTTTACTTCTACTGGTTTTAACTTATGGTTTTCCAACATGGATTTAGGTACTTGTCTCGCATTATGACATATTAGATATTTTATATCGACATGCATTTCGCATTGCGCTCCGTATTCCCCTTCCAAGTCCTACTCGAGACCTTCACACTATATTGTTGTATCGTTCCGCCAGATTATTTGGACCATCTATTTCTCCAAAAGTATCAACTGCAAACCCATCTCCCTCATCTTTTCCCATCATTCAATGCACAGTGACTTCATTTTTAATTAACAGGGCTCATTTTGTCCTCATTAGCCTAGAGCAGCCCTAGGCAGAAGATAATGCACATTCGCTTCTATAACCAGCTCGCTGCTCTTGTATTCTGATATGTTTATACTTCACCTCATCTCTCATTTTCGTCCTCATCCATGTCACTATAAACATCATTTTCGCGCTTTCCCTTCCCTCCCATTCATACTTTTATATTTACTTAGTTGTTTTCGCACTCATTCCCACTTTCACTTATTTCTTTCCAACTTCTTTTTAATTTTGTTATGTTTAGCCTTCACTTTCAGTTCTGTATTTTCGTTTGTAGTTTGCTTACTCAAAGCTTCGTTATGATTGTGATCGCAAAGATCATAATGATCCATCACATACTTTGTCTTCTACTAATGAACTAACATCCCTTAGTCCATCCACTTTTCACTCACATCTTCTTTATCCCATTCCTAAAAGCGAGTGTAGCCCTATCAAGAGTTACTAGCCTCCGGCCAGAACTAAAAGACGCAATCTATCAACATCCTTAGCGTGTTTGCACACGATACCGACAAAATCGGAGGAAGCCCCGACAATATCGGTGTCGGTGTCGGCGTACTTTGCACACGTCGCCGACAATATCGGTTGAAGCCCCGACAATATCCTTGCCGGTGATGAGCGAAGTAAGCGACACACACAATATATATTCTGCACTGTGTTTCTAAAATTCTTCTCCATATATGAAAAGAAATAAAAGTAATAATAATCGGGAAAATTATTTTTTAAAACAAGGACTACAAAAAATGTTCTGAAGAGGTTTGGAGGACGGTACAAAACTTAGAAAAAATAGGCCTACGCTTAAACATGTTTAGATTTAACAGTGTCGTTTAAAATAGATGTCGTAAACATATTATTTTCGTTTCGGTGAGAATTGATGCTGCAGTACATTGCAAACTATATTAGTTTTCATTTTTGTTGAAAAACTGTTATATATTGTATGTATGTATATTATTTTGTTTTCCATGCAATTCACACTACTGTCATAGTAGATGAAATGATAAGATTCGAATTAGTAATTTTGTTTTACATTGCTCCATACATACACTGGCCCAAATCCCGGGGGATGAAGGGGACATGTCCCCTCCAATCTTGGAACTGGGGGATTGTCCCCCCAATAATCCGATTTGAAATGTGTTTTTTGGGGGTAGAAATTTGATTATTTGTGTCCGGTCGCCAGAAAGAAAAGTGAGATGAAATTAAGTCCACTCAGACTGTAACAAGATGGATTGGCATGAAATTTTAAATCAACTCTCGTATTATTCCAACATGAATTCTGGGAAATGAAACGCAACCAGTTAATAGTTGGAGAAGAATAATACTCAAGAATTTGTCACCCAAAAGGTGCCTCACTTTTCCAGACAGTCTCGCTTCCTCCCGTCAGCCCATATTAGGAAGAGGAATTTAGCTACTCTCGTGCTGTCCGCCCACGCACAAGTCCTCATGACGATGACAGATTTTTACGTGACAATGTAAAATCTATCAATAATCGTCAATCCTACGACTTATTGGAATAATTAGTGTTTTTAATGTGATTTCTATTAACCTATGAATCATCCATTATATATTATTAGTAAAACAATGAAGTAAAAACTTAATATTCCATGTGCACTATATTTCAGTTTGGTAGTGTATTCTTGCGCTACTCAACAAGTTACGAACTGACGCTCTCAAAAGACGCGCGTCAGAGTGTTTCATAATGTTATAGTAGTACTACGTATTAAGCTTACACTCTCTAATATTAATTTGCATCAGATCGAAGTGTTGTAAAAAGGAAGAAATGCAATGAAAATTTGTACTATGCAGGTCCTGATAGTCTACTGACCAAATAATAGTTTTTACGCCTCCTAACGAAAGTTAATATGTTTTGTGAATATTGTGGATTTACAGTGTAAACAATGTGTTTCTATTGTACATCCTCAGTTAACATATTTTGGATTTAAAAGGAATGAAGAAACTCATAGAAGAATGCTACTACAATCCAGATAATGAAGACATTAAATAAACTTATCTTTATACAGCGATGGAAGTGAAGTGTCTGTAGTGAACTGCATAGTCACTAACCGATTCATCATATTCGTTCGGTCGTAAACTTCGCGTATTATTTCGGTATCGTATCGGTTCGTATACCACAGTGATTGGGCCATCCTTTTTTTTCTAAGTGAAATCTTGTGTTTTTGTGTTTTTATACGTGTGTAAATGTTTTATTTTCATTGAAGTTAAAAGTTAAATATAAATGTTTTGCAAAATATTTCTTTCTTTAATACGCAATGAAAAGTAATATTTAATAATTTCAAAGTGTGTGATTTATATTGTCTCTTTCTCAGTGAATGGAGGATATTATCTTCTAAAAGTGTACATGGCCTAGAGTAGAATTAAACAGGTAAGGTATTTCTAAGCAGTGGAGGGCAAACATTACTTTCGTCTCCCACTACCCATCTGGCGTAAATCTCACATGACTGCCCCACCTTGTATTCTTTTACAGGTACTGACCAATATATCTTGGAGCTGACGCAACAGCGACGGTGGGTATACGGCTAATGTCTCTAGTTGGTGTAACGCCCGAATCCTAGGACCGTGGAAGTGGTGTTATTTGTTTCGTTACCAGTTTCTTACTATAACCCATTAATTTGTGTAAATGAATGATATTTTAAGGAAGACTCTTATAGAAATCCAAGGTTCGGATCCTGATTACATTATAAGTTGGTCTTCACAAACTGGAACAAGCAAATATTAAACCCACTCCCCTTATAAGACTAAGCCTCAAATCTGCCCGCCTCCCAATGTTGAAGGCAACTCTGCTCCCCTGATCCTTCACAGCATTGTTTCTCAACTACGGAAATATGTTGAACGTCGCTATATATATAATATAGGAACGATCTTACCCGTCCCCCCAATGTTGAAGACAGATTTGCGCTGTTGCATGCATACCTGTCGTTTCTCGTTTATTTTTGTCCATGAACTCAAAATCCTGGGCAAGGCTTGCATAAACTTCTCGCCATGCTTTTTGCTTTTCAATTCTGTCCTTGAAAGAGTCTGTTATCTTATCCCATATGCAAGGTCCAAGTTCAATAAGGGTTAAAATATCGAATGGAAAAATTCTTGCCATCTCTAAAATTCTAAGCAAAACTAGAAAGGTAAGAATGCAATAATGCACAACCTTTTCATCCAGTCACTGTAGCTAAACTGCAGAACTCTATCAAGGGGTCGAGCCCGGTACAAAGGGGAGAGGGAAAACTTGGATACATAGCTTTGGTCTTTGTTTTCAATTGCCATTCCACAAATTCTTTTTAAAAATGGGGGAGTTGGGATAGTTTTGGAAGTGAGAGAAAAAATCTGCAACAAGTGAAGCATGAAGTTACATCCCTGTTGTTGAGATCATAATCAAGAAAATGCCAAATGAGTCACTTGTCCTTGGAGCTTTGTAAAGAGTGTTTGATTGTGCTGGTTTCAATCATTGCTTATTGAGTGGGACCAGGAAAAGTGATCTGCACACAATTCTGATGAAAATAAGAGGAAGTAATAATAATCAGGATTTTTTCCATATGCTTATGTTCACAGTGTATCAAACTTTGAAAATTACGCTTAAATTAATTTCCAGAATGTATTAAAATTTAAATGCATTAATAGATTTAAAAAATACACCATCAAAGAGTGTGTGTTTGAGAGGGAAAGAACAAAAACAAAAAGAAGTGGAAAGTAATCAAGAAATTGGTTATCTAAATTTCTTATATTCTATTTGGTAATAGCTATTTAGAGGGAAACCAGTAGTCTTCAGACTTCCCACATTTTATACTTATTTAATAAAGGGAATTAGCTACTCCAAAACAGACTGTAAAAAAAATAATAAACTGTTCCGAAGTTGTTTATAGGACAAAATAATAATAATATTATTATTCAATCGTAATAGAAAAAAAGAAACAACAAAATTCCAAAGACAAGAAACGAAACAAGAATACACAGCGCCTTGTCACTCACTCTCTTCATCTAACCCACTGGCCGGCCGACATTATCGGTCGCATGTGCATCCAATCATAAGAAAACATTACCCCCGACAAAATCGGTGTCGACGATATCGCCGACAATGTCGGGGGCTTGGCCGACAACATCTGCGTGTCGGAGGATCGGCTGATAATGTCGGTGGTGTGTGCAAGCTACGATTTGAGTACATTGAAGTCGATTTCCCGCCAACATTATCGGCGCTTCCACCGGTATTATCGTTGCCATGTGCTAACGCACTTAAGGTCTCTGGTATTGAGTATAACTTCTGATAACTGCACAGAGAAAAATCCTTTCTCCGGACAGCGGTATATTGTACAAATATACGATATCCTCTTGCTTACTATAGAAATCAGTACGGAGCATACGTTATCCATATGCTACATAGGTACTGCCCTTAGATGTTACATCATGCCTTTGCAGGATGTCTGACATCTAACAGTTTTCCGTATATCACATACATATACATATGTTACCTTAGTCAGCTCTATGTTATATACGTCCATTTATATGTGAGATTATTACCGCCTACATTGTTTCATGCAGAAAGTACGTCTAGATGGAATACAAAAAGTATTATAAAACATGCGTTTTCAGTTATACGTCTGCTGTACGTTAATTCCAAAAACTACAGGATTTACGCATGTAACCTATCTTTTTAAGTACGCCACTTACAATTTTTTCAGTGTGATTATGATAAGAAATTAGACAACTTTGGCGCCGTTTTCCAGCAGTTGATTTAATGTATCCCTCGTTTTGAGGTAAGCAAAATCATCAAAACTCGGAGAGGCATCATTTTAAAATTTACCAACTTAAATTTTGCATCGCATGAATAACAAGGGTACATTTGAAATATTTGTGCCAAAGGCTAAAATATCAGCTTTAACTCCAGGCATACGCAAAACTCCATCTCCTCCTCCTAGGCGATCGTCGATGTTGTCAGTTGTCATACGAGGAGGGAACAAGACCTCAATAATGAGAAGAAACTTATAAGGAATTACAGTAGAAAGGATTTCCTGTAAAACGTTCTATCCGTATTTTCTATCAAGAACAACTACAGCGCAACATATCTTGCGCAGGTACTCACAATCACCTACATTTGATGCACCAATTTTGCCTTACGCTGCGGCGTTATAAGATTATTAACGGCGTTATAAAATCGAAAGCTCTCACACACTGCTTCCTTTACCATTATGATGTGAGCAATGTCAACAGTATGAGAACGATACCGGTACTGTTGTGTACTAACGATATTAAATGTGGCTATTGTTTATTGCAAGATACTACAAAGGATCGCCCTAATCAAAAGGAGTTGAGTTGATTTTGAGTTTAACGTCTCATTCAGCAGCGAGGCTATATGAGACGTGGACCTACGGATTAACGTGGAATCCGAACCACATGAGCTCCCGCCGGGAATCGACCCGGGACTGCCACGCCAAAGGCGTGTACGCTAACCGCTTAGCCACGAAGTAGGAAAAGGAACTACCACAGTGCAGTACATGTTCTGAGAGTCATCAGACATATAGCTATAGGAGTAAGGTCAAGTCTAGTGATCGGCAAATTCCCGGGAAATATTTTTCGGGAATATTCCCAAAAATGGGAATATGCCAGGAATTTATGTAAAAACACAAAGAAAATTAAACTCCATTACTATATTATGATTTCAAACTTTTATTCATTTCTTATCACAGTATGCTTATTACTGTTCTATCCAGATAATTCTTCAAAATATATATTCTGAACGGTATTATGTTATTTTATTATATTTAGAGAGTACGCATAAAAGTATATTTACTTTCAATATGTTTTATGCAAGTAAATGTCTTGCAAAAAAATATTAAGTATTGGAAGTATTTTTAACACCGCTAAACAGTTTAAGTTTTTATGTAAGTGGATTTTCTAAACTTAACCCTACTACAGATATTATAAACATATTAAAGTTTTAAATGTTATAAAGAAATTAGGTTGGGTAACTGCCAGAAAACACAATTCTCGTCATTTTTTCAACATTTGCGCATACATATTTATGTCCAAAATATTTGCAAGATATTGACTTATCTTTAAGATCTTGCACGTAACATTGCCACACACGAGCTTTATTCCTACCCATTTCTTGAAATTTGATGCGTAAATTCATAAGTAAGATCTTAGTGCCTATTAGACAGAAGACAGACCGACGTCTATTACTAACGGCGGATCAGGGTGTATTGATAGTATTTCATCTCTATTTCTACATTACTTTACAGACTTGTTTCTTTTTATCATTTGTAAATTAGTACTATGCTACTTTCTAGTGAAAATGGAAATGGAACCTAAAAATCATATTATTAATTAGTTATATAAAGTACAGTCATCGAATTTTAATTTTTTAAACCCCAAATTATTTGAACCTTAGAAGTAAATGATAATAAATTAAAATAAAGGAATTAGTAGTATGGTTGTTATAATTTCGAAAATAAAATAAAGAAATGCAAATAAATTCCGTCCCGGGAATTTATATGCCAAGGGAAAAAAACTGGAATATTCCCATTTTTTTATTTTCCTTCCTACTGGGAATATTCCCACTGCCCATCACTAGTTGTCATGACCTGAATCTTGAAAATCGTAACTTTATGCGCTTGTAAGTTCTGCAGACTGTCCCACTACACCTCCCATTCTTTATTTCTCCGTGTTACTGATTAAGATTTACTCCTCTTCCTCACGATTACTATTATATACAGAATATCCATCCGTTTGTTCGTACTCATCCCTTCTCAATTAAATCATTCATGCAGCCAAACTACTCTTTAATCTTCAGCCTCATGCCACCTATCCTGGAACAATAGTTTATTTTCAAATTCAACCACTCGAGGTCATATGGCAGCTTTCATTTGCATTTTTTTTTATCTCTTCGTTATGACTTACAGCTTATTATTTCTGAACACCCGCTTCCTGTTGACACATCAAGTGCTCTCCACGCAGTTATTACCGAAAGAACAAATCTCAGCCTTTGCGCTCAATGAAACGTACCTGGCTCCTTACCTACAGTTCTACATACCAAAATATAACTTTCTATGGCACGATACACCGTTTGAACCATGTCTGTTCGGCGATTAGCACTCTTCTATTATATCGCACCGTTACCATGCCTCAAACTCTCAATCTTTCTGAATACAATATAATTACTATATTCTTTCGAGGTTGGTCACTCATCGTTACTACAATCTATGTTCATCCAGGGAAGATGATTTCTTTCGTTTCATTAATATTCAATCTCAGCATTATATCGTCACGGGGAGTCGAACACAGCGAGGCAAACAGCTCTTCCTTGATTTTATACAAACTTCCCCTACCGGTAAATTTTGCCACCCTACGAGACCAACTAGCAACACAACTTCTAATGTTATAACTTCATTTTCTCTGTTTCATTGTATTAACATTACTCTACTGGACTCAATCAGAAGTATTCATGTTCCTATTAAACTGGAATTACAATGTAAAGTGAAGTAGGTAAATTGTTTTCAGCCAAGAAAATCTATTGTTACCACCAGGTTAAATGGAATCAATATCGACCGACAATTTACGACACCATTAGCATAGCCTACTTCGCACCACACTCTTGATCAAGTCATCCCTGACCTTAATGCAGCAGTTCAAAGTGTAACACAACATCCCATTCCTTCTACTTTTGTACATAAACATAAACCTACATTGCCATCATGATATATTTCTGCTTCACCTCGAGCTTATCGTGAGTATCGAACAAGTGACAATTCGAATGAACTCGCTTACACCGTCAATATCTCCGAATAGCACAATATAGAATACAAGAGAAGATAGTGGATTCAAACGTGTAATGCGCGGAAACTCATCCCAGCAAATATTGACATACATTTCATTAACTTACTGGCACAACATCTCATACACTGTATCTTCTTATTCGTAACAATCAAGCTCTTAATACTGACATCAACAAGGAGAACCTTTTTCCTCTATTTATGAAGATATTTTTACTTCTCTTCCTGAATGCCACACGCCGAAACATCTTGAATCTTCGATTAACCATCATAATGATCCGACCTCACCAAACATGCACCTCCTTGTTTCGTTATGATTGTAAGTCATATTTATACTTACATCCTTTATATTGGCCTTTTTCCCACTTGATTGGACTATTCTAAAGTCCTTTTACCGTCGTATAGACCAATCCACTAAACAAATTGTCTCTGTAAACTACTAGAACATATTCACTGTGCCCACTTTCTAATGCACAATCTTCTGTCGATTCATCAAGCTGGTTTCCGACCGCGTTTCAGAACACTATGTCTTACTGCTGCCATTTATAACCAATACAAAAAGGACATTTCTTCTTGTTTAGTCACGTTTGATTTGGTAGAGATTTGATAAGGTCTTGATACACAAATTACATAACTACCTGCTACCCATATCCTATATATGATTAATCAATACCTCCTTAAAAGGATTTCGTGTATACATTTCTATTAACCACACCCCGTATTCTTGCATTTTGGTATTCCTGAAGGTTCTCCTTTGTCTCCCTTACTGTACTTACTTTACGTTGATGATCTCAAACTCCGCTCCCCCCTCCCCAAGGTTCCAGTCTATCAGTTCGCTGACAATACAGATTTTCTTACAATAACTATCTAGCATATAAATAAACTTGTGTAGCCAGCTATTTGTCCATTGATGTCACGTCTGGAGACCGAATATTAACTCAATATTAACACGATCCAGAGTGCTCACAATCCGAATTTATTAAACACTCATGTTGAACACACTTGTTTCTCTTACTTTGTCTCTTACTTACCTTTTGTAATATTTGGCACAAAGCTTACGTGAACTTCGCATCTCAAGAAAATTGTTATTCGAGCCAAGAATATACTTAATCTACTTAAGAGCTTAGTTGGTGCCAGCTGAGCTTTACGACCACCGATTATCCTCCATACTTACAAAGCCTTTATGAGGAGTACTTTAACGTATGGCCATTCCGTTTGGGCCGCAGCCCCTGATAAATTCTATAAACAACTGTCTATAATAGAGCGACATGCTTTCAGATTGGTTTATTAAATTAGTTTACCAAGTTCAACCAGGTTCCTATAAGATCTCATAGATTTTCCACCATTACTCACCAATCTCGAACAACTTCGCATTCACTACATTACGAAACCTTTAGATTTACAACATCTCATGTTTCAGGGCATAATATGCTATTACCCAGTCAATGATGCACCACCATGACACATCGACTCTACGCTCCAACACAATCGCACATTGTACCACTTGCAATTGAATCCTGGTAATCGAGCCCCAGAAGTGTTTGTCATACATCATCCACGCCATCTCGCACCTTACATATATTCATCATATGTATAGTAATTACCAACTAATATGACCCTCTTCTGTGTACATTAATTCCTGAATAGCTTCGTGAATAGAATATAACTGCATCCATTCACCAATAGAATTTCGTGTTGTGGCGTTCAGCGCAATTCATCCTCACTCTACTGACTGATCTTTTGAAATTAATTTTTGTTTTCTTCTGCTATTATTATTATTATTATTATTATTATTATTATTATTATTATTATTATTATTATTATTATTATTATTATTACACTTAGTATTCATCTACAGACACATTGTTTTTTTTTTCATATTTCTAATAACCTCTATGCAATATAACCATTTTGTTATTGGTTTTGTTAGACTTCAGTACTTTCAGTTTATTTCTGTTGTACATATGTATTTATTTACTTTAAAAATAGTGAATGAATAAAGAAAAAAATCCCTTAGACCTACCCTCTGCAATATCTACTACTGAAATTTTTTCTCGAAGGAGAGGCACAACCCTTAAAACTGGTAGTGTCCAAAACAATAAATTAAGTGGTTACCTCACGGAGTTCTTTGAAAACCACAAATTTCTATTACGAGTATTTTTTTTCTGTGTACTATTGTGTATTACAGTTTATTTTTCTTAACAAGTAGAGGAACTGTACCAAAAGTGGGCCCCTATTTTGTTTTTTCCATATATCTAAGAAAATATCAGTCAGAAAAAAATGCTATTCAGGCTGAAAATAATATGATATGTAATTGCTTTGCTTGTTTGTTCCCATAACAATCAAGGAAAAAATAGGTTGAGAAAAAATGGATTTTCATATGGACTTCATTTTCGGCATTCGAAAAAACTGCTCCAAAACCGGGCCCCTTTAAATTTAGATAAATTACACAAAGCGAAAACCTGTATTACTTAAATGAGTTACGTATTTAAGCTAAAAACAACATCCTAAACACTGAGGATTAAATTAAAATGAAATATGAATGTTTAAAAGACATTATTAGAAGAAATTGAAACAAATTCCGAAAAGTAAAGAACACACTAAAATTGAACTTAGAACTTAAATATTTCACATTCTAGTGGCCGAAATGCAATCTGAAAGTATTTTTCTTAACTCCAGCACAACCTTTCAAATAGATTAAACTTATAAACTGAAAATGTCTAAACTTAAATATTCCACATTTTACTGGCGGAAATAGCAAATCAAAAAGTCTTTTTTTTTTTCCTTTTTAAGCTCCAGAACAATCTTTCAAATAGACTAAACTTGAAGACAGAAACTTTCAAAACTGAAAAAATTAATATTCTACTGGTAGAAATCAGAAATCTAAACATCTCTATTTCTCCAACCTATTTATTTGGCATTAAAAAAAATAATCAAACTTCAGAACCAAAACTTTCAAATTAAACGTGATAAATGAAATGTTTCACAAAGTTAAGATTTCTACTGGCAAAAGTCACAAATATAAATGACTTTGTCAGTCTTCTCACAATCTACATGGTCCCACTAAGAGCACATGACACAATGGATCCAGAGTTCAACTCTCGTATCACTCGAAAAATTTTCATTGCAGAACATGCAGGTGGCATCGTCATCCGTGGACGATGTTTTCTCCGGTGGAACGTTTAAAGTTGAGAATATTGTTGATGCTTCCTTATATCAGAGATTGAGCCACAATCAAAATCGTCTTCCTTGGTTCTTTCTTTCATCTTCGGTGGTGTCTTTTACTTTCCTGAATCATAGGATCTTGATAATGACTTGACACTATCATGCCCTCGACCACGATATTATGTTACTAGTTTCGGCTTTGTTTTGGGCATTTTGGTCTTCTTGAAAATTGTAAATAAATTGCACGAATCATGAGAATTTGGTATGAAACTTATCTTTTACTTTTGCACAACATAGTAGGGGCTCGCTTTAGGATTGACAAGGGGGCCCACTTTACGACCATACATGTTTCTACTTTCGCTGCAAATAATTTGTCACTCCTACGTCTAAATTACTAGCTAATTACATAGAACATACCTCTTACCATTAAGATTAAATAAATAAATAGTTGGGTCACTTATCTCTTTACTAACTATGGAAAACAATGCTTGCTCGTCGGAGCTTCAAAACTTTCCACTGCATGAAAACTCGTCAGATGTTGATTGCAGAACAAAGGATTAACTGATCAACACAGGAACTAGTGCTGCATGCAACAGTAACGGTAAACTAAAATTCAGCTTATTTCTAGGATTCTACGCCAATACCCGGAGCAACTATTGAGGGGGCCCGCTTTATGGACCCGGGCCCGGGTTTGGTACAGTTCCTCTAAATAATTTGTCCACATTATCATAAATAAATGTATCACATTGGTGCTAGAAAGTAGACTTTATTTAAAATTGGTCACTAAAATGTTCTTTCTTTTTCTTTAACAGGATTGCACGAAAAAGTAAAGGATGTGTGAATAAATTATCAATGTTTGATAAAGATCTTATGTTCCTTTTGGTCTTCGGTCTGCGAGGCTACAAGAATGAAGTAGAAAGTAAGAATGCGTTATATTGTGCTTTCAGAATTCGACAAGCTCTGATAACAGTTAAAGGAGTAACACAAGCTTCTGTTGGAGTTACTACAGGTATGCAGACAATCAGAATGTATCGCTCTTGCAGACGGTTTTTGTATAAAATTAAATTATAAACTGATTTGACTAAACTACACTCTTTGATGCGGACTTCAAACGCTTAAGACAATCAACCGAAAATTTAAGTTATTGTTAGTACTAGTTTTAAGCATGAGATGAGAAGTTTCTGATCGTGTCCATTCTCATCGTGACAGTTCGTGCCAAACATTAATATTATATTTAAAAAATCTGTAAGTTAAACACATTTTATTTACAGTTTATGTAGGAAAATTTAAAACAACTTGTGGAAACATATCTGGTCCAAAGAACATTGCTGCCATCGGGGGTAAAAGTGAGGGGGAACGCGGGGGCCCCATCCCCCCACTTCCAGAAAATATTTATGGCGTCCCCCACTTTCTAAAAAAAAACTACAATGGACAAAGGTAGGCATGGGGAACTGCGAGACTTCATGCGTCCCTCTTCCTTTTTGAGATCCACTTTTACCCCTGGCTGCCATAAAATGTCCTGTGAACTTAAACCGGGTTTCAGCTTCTCAAATTGTGGGATCGCATACTTCTTTGCTTCTCTATGCCATTTTGTACTGTCACTTTTCTTCATTTTTTGATTCTTTCTTTGTAGATTCCATTCTCTTGTTCCTGTCGTCATCAATTTGAATTATTATTGCATTAATGTTTCTTTCGAGGTTTAAGATCGCCTGTTGTGCAGAAGAAGGATCGATTTTTCTTTTTTGAAGCTGCCCAAACAAAATTTCTACAAACGACATTATTTTGCTAAGTAATATATTCAAAAGCTGAAGTGGTGACTGAAAAGTTTTTCTTTTTTTTTTTCTTTTTTACGCCATCAGCCTGGTGGATTGTATTTGCACTTTTTTTAAAAATCTTATCCATCGTTAGTATCTTATTCGTGCACTGGATGATAAAATTCATGATTCACAGTTATATAAATAAAATTCCAACGAATATTACTTGCTCAAGGTAACCGTTTCTGAAGTACTGAACAAAAAATTGCGGTTCTCTGTGGACTATCAGATAAAAATGTGCAAAGGTATTTACATGAGAAAAGAGAACTGTTATATTTCTATTGTTCAGGACGAAATTGACTTGATGAGCATAACTATGTATGTGTTCAGCATTGGGTAAAGTTTCTTCAATTATTATTCCGCTCCTCACTATATATATATATATATATATATATATATATATATATATATATATATATATATATATAAAAAGACAAGAAAAGTTCCGTCATAAGTTTGTGCAATTAATTTTGGTGAGTTTTCATGGAGACCTAACATTTGATTTTTCAATTCTGTAAGCAAATAAGAAACTAATGTTTCAGCATCATGCTTTGATGGCGAAACAAAATTCAAAAACCTAGTGGTTTGACCTTTACTATGTACAGAAAAAAAAAACAATAACCAAACCTGTAATAACCATTAAATCAACTTCGTTAATTTCGTGTTATTTCTTCTAGACAAACCACAAGCATTACCCGTAGTAGCTCATTCTGGATAACAAGGAAATGCAAATGAGGAAATGGATAATAAAGAAAAGGAAAAAAATGTCAAATATCTTGTCCTACTGCTTTTGGGCTGTTACATGGAGAAATTCAAAAAATAGTTGATATTTTAAAATAGCAAGATGATTTTTATACTTAACGAAAATACGATAAATTCCGCCAACTAAACAAATATCCCTTGAAATGGATGCATTTTTAGTCGCCTCGAGCTATTGCTAGCGCTAACCTCACTAACCTGCATCCTTTTTTAAATGACAAATAAATGACAAGTCTCTTCTCAGAGATCGGACAACAGCAAGTGTACAAATGGACGATTATATAAGTTTGTGAAAACAATAACCGGTGTTGAATGTGAAATTGGGCGTGTTTTACGCTCAAATTCACCTATATTTCGAGTTAAACTCATCTAAACGCTCACATTTTCAAAACGTGTTAACTCATGATAAAAGTCACGAAAAACGAACGTGCTCTAGTGAGCTAGCTTAAATAATCGCGTTCATTTACAATCCTGTTTAAAACACAATTGTGAAGAAAGACTCGAGATCGTGTTCTCATATCATTGTGTTCATTTTAACCCCACAATAGTATGTGTCTTAAAAAATTAGAAAAATACAAATTGTAAGTAATAGGACAACTATTATAAAAATACAGTGTGAAGAGAAGTCTGTGAAATGCAAACTACACTTTCGATTTTAGTGTAAATTTCATCTACAAAACTGTCATCATTTTGCTGCATGTTTGAAAATACTCTCTTTATTGAATTATTAGTGCATATTAAATACATATTTTAACATATTTAACAGCATAGCTGCATCATAGTGTATTTGATGAATTTTAAGTGCATAAAAATCCGATGCCCAGTTATAACTACAGTATGTTGGGGTAGTTTCTGTGTACTGAAAGTAACACGGCTTGGAAATCCTTTGAATAAAAGATGTTAAAAAGGGATCTCTTCGGATGTATAACCATGTCTGCAAACGCTCTGCATGTTAGTATAAAGAAAATCTTCCTTAGGATACATACACGTACATAACTTGATTTACAAGTCATACATTACTTACCTAGAGAAGCACGCGCTCATAGTACACAGTATCCCTATGGACAACATGTATAATTATAACTATATTAAAATGCTTCTTCCAATTGAAAAATTAAAATTTGTTATGTAAATTAAACTCCTACAATTATCGACAGGTAATTTAGAAGGTAGTTTAACTTAAAGAAAAAAGAAAAATGAAAACTTAAAATTTCTTGCTATAATATCATCTAGTAATTGAATTTTTCAACAATATTACCTATATTTTCTTCTATGCTGTTATGTATGTGATGAACTAGTTGTGAAATCTAATGGTCATCTAATATGAGAATAAATTGACACGAATTTTGATGTTTGATGTTATAACTAGACCATTTTTCTGTTTCCTACAACAAGCGTGTAAATTATTATTTTTCTTAGCTTACATATTGTCATAGAGCTTCATTGTTAATAAATGTTTAATATACTATTTACCTTTGATATGAGACTTTGGTTGAATTCTCTGTAGGAGAATATGTAGTTAGGATTTTATATCCAACTGAGTCATATATATTTTGCGCTGAAAGATATCTTTAAAAGTATACACGTTAGAGTACGTATATCTTGGTACGCTTCCCGCCTAAGGGATTGATCTGTCTGCAACGTGTTGTTGCCACGCCATGGTTAAGTCGAGAGTTACAATACGCTAGAAAACACAGCAAAATGCCAAACCACTCACAAATCACTGTAAAACACTTATCCGCGTGTGGCAACTAAGCACTTGAAATACCCGCCAAAGCACAATGACATCATTTGATGGGCTGGCTGACAACTAACGTCACCTACACGACGAAACCAATAAGACGTCTATTGAATTAAAACGTTCACGTGAGTGCTAGCAGAAAATACTTTAAAAGCCTACCAAGTGCATTGGCGGGAAATGTGTCAAGATAAAACAAAAGTACTCTAGTAAGGTTACAGTACTACATAATCGTTAAGTTATAATTATTAAGTTATATATTTATTTACTTTTCATATAATTTTCTTCTACTGCAGGCGCTGCATACTGCGGAGTAGTTGGCCATATTCATCGTAAAGAGTACACAGTATTGGGTGGTTCCGTGAATAAAGCGGCTCGTTTGATGGTTGCGTATGAAGGAAAGGTCAGTTGTGATCACCAAACTTGTCTTAACTCCCAACTTGCATATGAGCACTTTATCTTGCAAGAAAATAAGGCACTCAAAGGTTTAGATTCCGTTGGGCCTATTTATGAATATACTATCACAGAAGAGTAAGTATTCATTTTTATGATTATCGTACTTTCCCTTTTGCTTAGAGCAAAATCAGTCGATAGGCATATGGATTGACGATAAATATGAATCTAGAGAAACAAAAGTTAAAGGAGTTTTAAAAAGGACACTTTGATACGGACAGGGAATTGGTTTTACTTTCAGAACACTTATTTCATTAAATTAAGTGATGATGATATAATAGAAACTCAGTTCTACCATATTGTGTACCAACAATAAAATGCGTTTAATGGCTGTCATCATCAAACTCAAAAATAGGAAGTAGGTTATTAGAATGATTAGGTATTCCATTACTCTCAGTATTCTCAGTAATATTGTTTAGAAATATAATTTAAAGTCAACTGTAAGTTCTTTTTTAATATTGGAAAAAGAACCTCCTACAGATAGAAAACTAATACACAGATTTTGAAATATTACTAAAATTCATGAAGCCGTTTATGAATGGAATGAAAATTACGTTGGTATGAAGAAAACAAATATGAAAATATAAATGCAAGGACTCTCAGAAACAATAAAATTGGTATTTTAGATCTTTCGAAACGAAAACAATCGCCAAATTGACAAAGTTATATCCTTTTGGGTTCAAACTTTGAAACACTTTTATTATGATTTGTAAGTACAATCAAATATGCACCATTTTGTTTGCTGATCTGCCATTTCACCGGCTACATCATTAAACCGTCGCTAAAGAACTTCTGTGACTAGTGGTAAAAAAAATATGGTACGTGGTTTTCACAGGCTTCCTTTGAAACTAACTTTACATCATTCAGAGGGTTCTATAGGGACCGAAACAAATTATAATCTTACAGGGGCTGGTTTGGGTTATAGCACTAACTAACCAGGGCCGGATCCAGGATTTTCTGAGCGGGGGGCATCAAATAACAGCCAGTACATTTGAATTAAATTTGAGTTTTTAAAATGCTTTTAGGCATCTGTGGTGTGAATGAGGAGTTGCCCTGGAAATGCTAAGTATCTGCTCTCGATGAATTCTTTTCCTTCAACCTTCAGAGAATTGACTGAAACTATTGATTTTGCAAAACTTACTGCTAGCTTCTCACTTTAGGTAGTGTATATTTACAACCAGAGGGGCGGGATGCACATGCACCTTTGCACCCCTTTAAATCCGGTCCTGTAACTAACTCTGTTGCCTATGGAACCCGGAGGTTCATTGCCGCGTTCACAAAAGCTCTCCACTGACTTCTATCCTTAGACAACTGTGTCCCGTTTCTATTTTGTATTCTTATCTCTGCGAGATCCATCTTAATAGTATCCTCCCATCTGCGCCTAGGTCTTCCTAATATTTATTTTCCGATGGTCTTCCAGTTAAGACTTCGAAAGCTTTCCTACTTTCTTCCATTCTGGCTACATCACCTGCCCACCTATGTCTCTTACATTTGATGACCCTAACATGTTTGGTAAACCGTATAAATTATGTAGTTCCACGTTATCCGCCATTCCCCATTCCCATTCCTCTTGGGTCCGAGTATTCGTCTCAGGATCTTGCTCTCAAAAAATTTCAGTCTACTCTCTTCCTTCAGAGTTAGCGATCACGTTTTGGAACCATATAGAACAAGAGGCATAGTTATCATACAACAGATGTATTAAATCTTCCCAGCCAAGTTCTCTATTTCTGACGGGTTATTAAAATTTTATACCGTCTGGTGTTGTCAGCGTGGTATACAACACCCTTTCTGATGACAAGTTGTGGCTGTTTCTTTTGAATGAATTACTAGGTGCTTAGGGCTAACTGTTGACAGTAAAGGTCCGAGTCTACCGTTCTGCCCAGAGATAGCAGATTGTGTGACATAAATGTCCTTTCAATTCCTTCAAACGCAGAGCATTATGTCAGTGGGCTTTTCCATACACTGTGGAGCTTCTCCCCACTTCAACCACGACTGTTTTCACACATTTTTGTCGAAGGCTATCTATTTTCCATTACTCGCAATCAATCACTTTATAAATGTCTCGAGTGATTACATTCCAGTAGATGTTCAAAGATAGTAAAGTCATTACACAATCTACTTTAAATATGGATTACATGTTGTTGTATCACACACGAGAAATTCGATCGAGTAAATGTTCGTGAGTCAGATCATGTGGCATCCATATGTCGAGCTTCTTTTTGTAGCCAACTTTGTCCAAATGCTTTAGCACTGTTTGGTGATGGGTGTTTAGGTCATCGGCGATGTCATGACTACTTACATGCTGGTTTAGTTCCATTTTGCAATAATATTTACTTTCACTGTGATTGGTAGCCTATTGCGAGTAGCATTTTGGAAATCGAAATTTCCAGAACGAAAGCGACTGAACCACCTTTTAGCTGTTGTTATTGATAATATATATTATCTATGGCTAACTAAGTAATTTTATGGCCTATGTTTACAAAAGCTCTCCATTGACTTCTGTCCTTAGCCAACTGAATCCAGTTCCTATTTTGTACTCCTGTTTCTGCGAGATCCATCTTAATATTATTCTCCCATCCGTGGCTAGGTCTTCCTAATGGACGTTTTCTGAACTCGTCTTCCGGTTAAAACTTTGAAATCGTTTCTACTTCTTTCCATTCTGGCTATGTGACCTGCCCACCTGACCTCCTAGACTTTATGACCCTAACAATGTTTGATAAAATATATAAATTATGCAGTTTCTAGTTATGAAGTTTCCTCCATTCTCCATTCCCGTTCCTCTTGGGTCCGAATATTCGTCTCATGATTTTATTCTCAAATGTTTCAGTCTACGTTCCTTCCTCGGAGTAAGTGACCATGTTTCGCAACTATAGAGAACAACAGGCATGATTGTCGTCTTACATACTATATTTTAAGCTTCGAATTCCTCGACAGAAGATGTGACGACAAAAGATTTTGAACTGAATAATAACACGAATTCCCTGCTTTCAGTCGACTTTCAATTTCTTCGTGCATATGGTTTTAGTCTGTTAATATTGATCCTAGATATTTGGAAGTGAACTTTGTCGAAGGCATTTTGATGCATCCATAATTTGCACTATATTTATAAACAACTCAAGCTTCTTCACGGGCCTGGGTCTCATTTGCACTTTAATTTAAATAAAATCATAAAATGAAGCGAAATTTTACTCATCTTCAGTGCGGAATACTTTCCATCTGATTCTAAGAATTCCAACACTTTTCACAGATCTACTAGCTTCAACTGTTACCTGTCAAATGACGTAATACCTAACTCGCTGTGACTTATATACCATGAGATTTGCGACATTAATGCTATTTCGTATGGAAGGAGCTCAATGCTTTTCTGACTACTCGATTAATCAATTTTATAGAACGGTTTTTTTTTTGGATGGTTTCTCACAATTAACAAATACATGGTTGAGAAATTTGTCATATACGTATAAATATATATAATATATAGAAGTTAATACCTTCATATACATTCATATTAATTTTAATTATATTCCTTTATTCCACCATTACCATCGATCTCTTCATCACCGTCTCCCTTAGCCTCGGTGAATATTTGTAGGACGTTAAACTGATATATTGTGTACATTAAACATATCATGAACATTTTAATTTGAAAGAACTACATTTACATCATGGCACTTACTCTTTTGGTAGTGAAGAAGCTAGCATTACATGCATATTCACTTAATGTCTATTCACAGAATTTAATATCATTATTTTAACAAATTTCTTTCATGTTAATGATGTTGAAGTTGTAGTGATTACAATGCGATGTAAAATGTATAATTAAATTTGTTTTTTATTCTTCTCAACCTTGAAATTTATGAAAAATGGCATGTTTGAATTTAACAACCTATTACGTTATTCTCTTTAGCCAAAATAAGGTGAATGATTGACGAATATGGAAGATCTGGTGGTTGTTGTATGTAGGAGGAAACGAAACGGAAGAACCCCGAAAACTCACGAACAAACAACATATCCACAATTTTGCTGCATAACATGTAATACTCAACATTTAATAAGTCTTTTTCGTAACTCTTCTTTCAGGGACCCTATAATATATTTCTCATCATCATTGTATTCATAATCACCTTTTAATTTACCATTTACTTTTCAAATCCTCGTTATAGTCTAGGCTCTGTCCATAAGAGCTGTAGAAAAATTGGGGATGACTGCAGATCTCTTCAGAAAATGTTAGATGGTGATTAAACAATAAAAAAAATCGAAGGTAACACTTCCGCAACTGGGGCCTTCATTGCGAAATTCGATATTCAAGATGCCAGCGCGCCAAGTACCAAATTATATTTAAACTGGGATATCTTCTCACAGAAACAAGCTAGAAACTTCGTTCTTGTATCAAATTAAAGAAAATGGATAGTAAAAGTAAGAAACCTGGGTATATTGTTTACATGTTGCCGCAATATTTAAAAATAGCGGTCAATTAGGCCAAAATTGAGTTTTTCCCGCTTCTTTCTCTTCATTTCATGACAAATAGCTATGAAGCTATTACAAACATGGAAACGCAACCCACCCTAAATAATTAAAAAAGCATAATGTTAGCTTTCTATTGTTACTAATTTCTTTAGTATATCTTAAAAAATGACGAAGCTAATTAAGTTTAAGTGGCGCAGAGTGTAGCGTGTTTGGACTGCTTAACAAATTACGGGAACAACATTCACTCCGCGCAAAACTTTCGAAGCTATTACTTTTCAACAAATTAAAATAGTCCATTTATTTTATAAGTAAATTAAAGGTAATAGGTTGCTGTGTTGTGAGAAATGAAATAATAATGTTATTGCATTTGTCAAGTATTATTATTTACACGTTTGTTCATATAGTATGTAGTTCATGTAATTATTATTCTGTTTTATTTTACAGACTCTGATCTCATGAGAATTTACTTTGATTTAATGATAGCATGATATGTTGTTGTGAGAGCTACTAATATTTAACGTAAAGTTTTTTTTTTAGTTTCAATATTTTTACAAACGTATGAATTTAGGTGTGCTTTAGAGAATATTTACATATTTATTTTCAGAATATAATGTAAAATTACTGACACAACATAAATACTCAAAATAATATTTAAATTTTCCAAATATTTTAGCTAGTGCTTGAGAGCAATACTTGTATATTTCTTGTAAATTGAGAAATAAAACTACTCACACTCAACGCCGTAAAGTTATTAAAATAAGAAGAGATAATTTTCTAGAAATGAATCTTAATGTAATTATTTTTCATAGGCCTAAATTGTTTTTTTGGAATACTAAATAAAATTACAGACAAAAAAATAAATTCTCAAACTAGTAAAAGGATGTGAACAATTCTATACAACTAAAAGTAACAATAATGAAATATATTGCAAATAATGGTAAAATGTGTTTTGTAGTTAATCACCTATGGAAACTAGGGGAAAAAATATACTTTTGTGTAATATTTTCAATTACTTCCTTGGTATTTTTTCTACGTATTTTAATATGGAATACTACTGTCCATTGTTCTACGTTCTCAATTTGTTTACATCACATTCTTTTGCTATGAACTTAAATACATATCCACACACGAACCAGCACATTTGCAGTAGGAAACATAATCTACATCACGTTTTCGACACTTACACCTTCTTGTTCCGCAACTTTTACATCCACATACACTTATAACATGTTCTGGCAAACAGTTGAGTGTGGCACTAGGAACTAGTGAGTTATCTTCGTCAAGCTGCCAGCCATATTCCAAAGGATTGAGAGGGGCACTTCCTTCAAGCACAGTTAACAAGTGTGTACCATGAAGAATGACATTTGCAAGTGACTTCTAAGAAAAGAGCTTGTGGGCGGAATAGTTAACAAATTTGCCGTTTTTGAGTGCGTAATCTGTTCTTTTCGAAGTTCTTCAAATGATTTCGAAGAACTCCCGCATTTGATAACTTGAACAAGGTACTTTCCTGCATTCTCAAAGTCTTTGGGCTCTTCAGACTTCTGTTTTCCGAAGTTTTGAAGCAATTTAACAGGATCTGCTTTAATAGCTGCTGATTTTATACCTATTTTACTTGTGACATTGGAGCCTGTAAGATAATGGGTGGCAATAATGACTTCACTAAGAGGACCTCCTCTTTTAGAAAGTATATGGATAGGAATAATTTCTGATGCAGATTTTCTCATCCATAGTTCTGCCAATCCTTGGATTTCAAAGGTTGAGAAATAATGTAGCAGATATACAAGAACATCTGTGTCATTGGAAATCACTACAATACGTTGAATATTTTTCCTGACACAATGCTCGATGTGAAGAATTATTCTTAAATCTGCTTCTTCTATTGGCCTTTTTAACTCTTCGTGGAATTTTGGAACATTTGAAGAGGAAGTGACAGATATAGCAGGAGTTTCACCATTTTCAAGTAGTAAACCACTCATATACATTTCAAAGGGAATTGACTTTGCTTTTGTGCAGAGGTAGTCTTTTAAGACATCTTGAATTTCGTTTTCCGAGGAAGCCCAAAATCTGTCCATTTGTACCGGTATGGATGTGGTAGGTGACAGATTTGTTTTTAGCATAAGTGAGGCGGTTACCCTTCTCTGTCTTTCCACATTTTTCACTGAGGTAGTTAGATAGCTATCAAACACAAAATCCTCGCGGGTGCATGTGCAAACACTGCTACAGCTCCTGAGGAATACATCAAACAGATCAGCAAATGTTTGCAAACCTTTCACTCGAGTTTTACGAAGTTGGTTCATGACATCAACAATAATTGCTGTATTCATTGGTGAATGGTCTTTAAAGGTGTACTCAGACGGTTCCAACAACTTCTGCAAAGTAGACATTAGTTCTGATTTGTTTGGCTTGGTGGTTGCACCCAAATTGTCCAGCAATGTGGTGGAGTGGCACAGGTTATATCGCAATATATCATCTAACACTAGCCCTCTCTCCTTAGCGATATTTACCAGTCTCTGCGCAGAAGCTAGCGATTTGACAGGTGACATCTTGGAAGAAATGGAAGATGACACTACTTTTTTTTGTTGACGGAATTGTGGAAGTTTTCATCTGTGAGTGGTCTTCGACAACGGAGTTGTTTTGTACAAAAAACGCTCATTTCGGAATGCCACATAAGCTCCATGGCCTCGTGTAAGCCAATTCAGGATTTCTTCTGCATCAGATTCTAGTACTTCATTCGACATGAAATGGTGCAACTTCACAGGACTGTGTACCTTGTACGGATTTTCTCTGCGCTCCATAAATTCTACCATCCTGTTAATACAGTTACAAACTTCATCACCTACATTCCAAGGAATTCATGATGAATTTGCAAGTCATAGTCTGTTTGTGATATACCAAGAATCTGACTGAAGGTTTGACGTATTGAAAGAACTTCGTGGTATGACAGTTCCCACTCCTTAATATAGTTCTTTCTGCGCGTCTGACCCACAATTCCTCCCGATGATTTCTTAGATCTATTTATAGTCTGTTCAAGTGCCATATCAGCTCTAACTGCGCTAAATATTTGTTCGTTCTTCTGACTACGAAGTGACCATTCATGAACTGAGCATTTATTTCTGGGTGTTGAGTCTCCAAATTCTTCATTTGCTCAAGATAGAGGGACGCCCACCGCAGGTAATTAATTAGATTGAATGCCATGAATACCGGAAGTAACTGCTGTACAGTGTATAGATGCAGCGGCTAGTCTCCTTCTCGGTCAGCTCTTATAAGGCTTCTCAGCAGAAATACCAGATGTAGAAACTGTTCAAGGTAGCGACACAGCTCTGAAATTGAGCAGAGTTTCTCTGAAAAGTTCTGCAAAGCCTTCGATATTTCTTCTGAATTACTGACCAACTCCATGAACTGATAGGAAGCACGTTCAGCTTGCCTTTCTTTCATAATAGTCATAGTGTCAACGAACTGCTGGATGAGAGACGTATAATATTCATCTTCTTCTTCCAGGAAAGTCTTCCACTTTAGCATAAACACAACATCTGCAAATATATTCATGCCTCTCACTGGTCCTAACATAGTTAGTTCCCTTTAGAATACACTCCGTCACTTTGGGCCCAAAAACAGAATTTTCTATGAAGAGACTCCAAACCACTACCAGAAATATACTTTCCTATGCAGGCCAGAAGGACTTTTGTCATGTGGAATGATCCTAGCATGAGGACAATGTTTGGAAATTCATTGCTCGTAAGTTGAATTTCGGCAGCAATGTGATACACCCCTTCGTCACATACTACGGGCATTGAAGACTGGTTTAAGTGTACAAGTAGGCTCTGGAAGTTTTTCATTGCTGTGCATACACGATGTTGTCTTACCGGAAGATTTGTCACAATTCTGGCAAATGATGCAGGCATTTACGTCCAACATGGATACAGAGGAAGGGAACTCCCGGGATAGGGAGATGCCAAACAGGTTTTCTGTAGTAATTTTTAGGAGATTAGTGCTAACTATGAATTTTTATTATTCCACTGTCCACATCAGAGTCTGTAAAATAAAACAGAATAATAATTACATGAACTACATACTATATGAACAAACGTGCAAATAATAATACTTGATAAATGTAATAACATTTATTATTTCATTTCCCGTGACACAGTAACCTATTACCTTTAATTTACCGATAAAATGAATGGATTATTTTAATTTGTTGAAAAGTAATAGCTTCGAAAGTTTTGCGCGGAGTGAGTGTTGTTCCCGTAATTTGTTAAGCAGTCCAAAAACGCTACACCCTGCGCCACTTAAACTTAATTAGCTCCGTCATTTTTTAAGATATACTAAAGAAATTAGTAACAATAGAAAACTAACATTATGCTCCTTTAATTATTTTGGGTTGCGTTTTCATGTTTGTAATAGCTTCATAGCTATTTGTAATGAAACGAAGAGAAAGAAGCGGGAAAAACTCATTTTTGGCCCAATTGACCGCTATATTTAAATATTGCTGCAACATGTAAACAATATACCCAGGTTTCTTACTTTTACTATCCATTTTCTTTAATTTGATACAAGAACGAAGTTTCTAGCTTGTTTCTGTGAGAAGATATCCCAGTTTAAATATAATTTGGTACTTGGCGCGCTGGCATCTTGAATATCGAATTTCGCAATGAAGGCCCCAGTTGCGGAAGTGTTACCTTCGATTTTTTTATTGTTTTATCACCATCTAACAGGTTCTGAAGAGATCTGCTGTCATCCCCAATTTTTCTACAGCTCTTATGGACGGAGCCTGGATTATTAGTAAATATTAAGGTACCGAAAACTAGTCACTTGTTTTATTTTCTTTCCTCAGACATTTATAGCTCTCATAATCTTCTAATTCAATCCATTGTTCTTTTTATTTCATGTTTTACGTATTTATTGTCATCTCCTGAATTTTCAACATTCCCTCTGTAACTTCATCTTCTTAGCTCTGCTCGCTTCAGGATATTATACACTTATCTTACGCTCATGAAGTTCGAAGTAGAGGTCTGCACTGGCCGGCCCGTGAATTTATAATGTGAGGCTCGACCCGAGTCCGAAATATGTTTTAGCATTTAGACCCGAGGCCGGCCCGAGCTCGTGTGATAATCAAGTGAGCCCGAAATAAGCCCAGAATAATTACAGAATAATAAGCCCAGAATAAATAAGCTCTGAAATAATTACAGAAGCTTAATAATTAACACAAAATTGTATTTTTATTTACAGCAATTAAAGGTTTACTTTTGCAGTTATGCTTTGAAAAGTTCTCCAGAAAGAACGGTCCAATAAATATCGTTGAACAATACATTTACAAAGTCAGGCCCGAAGAGGCCTGAGAAATATGGTTAGATCTATATATTTGAAATTTTATAGCCCGAGCTCGGCCCGGCCCCGAAGTGATATACATTTTGTAGACCCGAGTCCGGCCTTCGGGCCGGGTCGTTCTTAGGCCCGCGGGGTAGGCCCGAGCCCGTGCAGACCTCCAGTTCGAAGTGAATGGCTCGTTAGTTGCAGTGTCTATGTCTTCTTAATTTAAATAATTTTCTTCGAAGTTCCGAATGAATCTGTTTTTAAATTCTCATCTTTAAACTTTTCCATATCCCGGCTACGTTTTTGAGTTCAATTCCACTTCAGTCATTTGAGTTAATTGTGACATATATATAATATATATATATATATATATATATATATATATATATATATATATATATATATATATATATATATATATATATTTATATTTATATTAGGGTGGTCCTTATTTATATGGGGAAAAATAAATTTAGGAATTTCCTTGGAATCACCCCCTAAAATGGTTCCATATGGGACAAAATTAAGCCAGGAGAAAAATTAGATCTATTGAATAATTTTAAATGGTGCCCCAAACGACCCAAAATTTTAAATGCGTTTACAATACCTATATGAAGGTTAAAGAATTTAGACTTTGTCATAACAATGGCTATATATATGTCTGTATTTTCATTTATTTTCGATAGTGTCTGAAGAAGGATATGCTAGATATCCGAAACAGTTACAAATTATAATTTAAAATAAAGTGGGTTTTAAGCTTTGGTCAGTGTTTCTTTTGTTAAAATAATCAATCCAAAGCCATGAATAGTCTTAATAACCTTAGGTGCTGAAACTTATAAGCGATTAGATTTAAGCAAGAAGAGAGATTCAGATGAAGACACGGGTGTTTATATATGGTAATAGTTAATGGGATTGACATTGAACGACTGAATGCTTAGCGCCACAATCCGACCAGAAATAAGGAAAAGTCGTAAATAATTTGTATTATTAGTTATGTTATCAAATTAACAAGTTGACTCAAGTTGGTATACAGATATAGTGTATTACATATGCTAAACAAGTTGGTATAGTGGATATTGATCACGTGGTTTTTATCGTTTATATAGGGTGACTTTAAAAAAAACTCACGGATTTTATTTGGGTTTACATTTTCTAATTGAAGTCCGATTTTCATGCGGTTTATGGCAAATGATCAAGGAAGAATGGGAAATTTAGGGCACTATGTTTACTGGTTTAAATTCATCCGGGGTAATATCGACAATACCTCAAGAAAAGCAGCAAATATTCGCCAGTGTACCGTACAACTGAAATGAGGTTTTGAATTTTTGAAGCGAAATTGCAGAATACAAATTAAGTGTTAGTGAGAATACGAATTAAGTGTTAGTGGTAATTCCCATAAATCACATTGAATATGTATAGCTGGTTTATTGCGACGAACGACGGAGAGATTTCTTGGGCGACCTACGGAGTCGAAACTGACATCTTTCATAACACCCGCCTGCGGGGTCCGATGCTTCCCTGCCTCACTCAGAAGCAATTCTGTTTCTTCCAATTTATTCACTAGTGACCATATTGTTCCCGTCTGGAGCAGAACATGATGCAAATTTGTTTCTAAATTCCCTTTGCGTAGCAACAACAGGTTCCGTTCACCAATAACTTTTAGCAACAAACTCATGTGTCAAAAAAGCAAAGAATTCTCACTGTGTCCGATCATACTCACACAATAGCATAGAACTGTACAGCATAATTCCCAATACAACGGCCAAGTTTCCTGTTTCTTATTGACCTTTGCGAGGTCGCCATTTAACGAAGAAAACTCAAATCTCCATACTGCACCACACCTCATTCCAATTGCAAGGTACACTGGCGAATAATTACTGGTTTTCTTGAGGTGTGGTCGATATTAGCCTGATGAATTTAAACCGATAAACATACTTCTATAAATCTCACTCCTTCCTTGATCATTTGCCAGAAACCGCATGAAAATCGGACTTCAATTAGACATTTGAGACCCAAATGAAACCCAAGAGTTTTAAAAAGCACCCTGTAGTAGGAAGATAGACGTTAAGTGCTGTAATTAATGAATATAAGGAATATGGGTTACCGATTAAAGTAGTCATAAATTGATTTCTAGTACTGTAGTTGGATTTCCGTAGTACTTCTAGTTGCCGTAACCTAAGGTTTAAGGAAAATATTAGTGCAAGATGTTTTCTTACTAGTTGTGAACAAGTCTAAATTACCAGAGTCAGAGTGGCATATATTGTATTGTTATTAGTAACAAAAGTGGCGACGATTGTTAGCCAAACCCACGAAGGAGGTAAACGATTGCAGTGTAAATGAATCTCTCATTTGGAACCCATAAGTACAGACGAGACGAATGTTGAAGCATACCTCAAACGACGTGAGCAATCTTTTATGGCAAACGACCTACCGTTAGAAAAGGAAGTTTGTTATTTAATTTATATTATAGGTTCCTCAGTTGGAATTCGAAGCCATTAAGGACCTATTACTAAAGTATTTTCAGAAGCCAACAGACTTTATCGTGGAACGCGACAAATTTCATAATTTAAAGCACAAAGTGAGTAAACCAAATCACAATTACATCTCACAATTAAAAACTCAAACAAATAGGTGTCAATTTGATGCATTTAACGATGTTGTTTAGAGGGATCAAATTGTATGTGGCATTGTTAATGAGGTCACATGCATGAAGTTGCTTTGAGTGCCCGACTTACGAATGCATAAGGCTATCGATATTGCGACACAAATTGAATTGTTAGAGAAAGAAGTTACCGATTTTTACTGCATTTAAAAGCATAATATGTTATGTTATCTAATGAAAATCTCTGTGTACCCTTATTCCTTTCTCTGAGATGATGAGTTTTGATGGAATATCTTTAAATTAGGACAGTCCAAGCTTAAGTGATGATTTATATGTTAAAATACGCAGTGTTGAATTCAGACATTTTCACCCGGGGGGGAATGCGAACTCCTCGGGAGGGAGAGTTGCTTTTCTGTATTTTTTGCAAGAAAGCAGCATATTTAACAATTCCATTCACATGCACATCTTACCTAATATTGAAATTAATTACTGATATATATTCAATGTGAGATTCTAATTTAAAAAAACAATTGTTTAATTTTATCTAAAACATTAAATAAAGACTGGCAAAAATATTTTAGACTAAACTTTACAGGCTATTTACAGTACCTACTTTTCTTATTATTTCTTATATTCAGTAGTTACTGTTTGTTACTAATGTAGAAGTTTTTAAAAAGATTTAAATTAACTCAAATATTTTTGCTCCTAAAACAAACATACACAGGGATATCTTAACTAGGGATGCGCACGAGACAAGATTTGAGACTGCAAAAGTGATGCAAATATGCTGTAAAAGTGATGTCTCGACTCGAAAAATATATATTTTTCCATTGGAAGAGTTGTGTCTCGACTCGAATTTTGTCAGGAAAATTCTGTCTCGACTCGACTCGAACGCATCCCTAATCTTAACAAAAAGTTATCATTCTTTCTCACACTTCTGATTCTAAATCAAGCATAATGGCATTGGTTTCTTTCACTGCATACACATCAATAGTTTAGTTTACGAAATCTTCAGTAGGATTAGTGCCCGTGTCGTGGAAAATCAGCGCTTGGGGCGAGAGTATACGACGGCACCCCCGTACATATGACAGGTAAACAGACCAGCCGCGAAAGATGAGAAAATTTTAAAAAGTAAACCCTGCTTTTCCTTGATTTTGAGCACTTTTTATTACTTTTTTCCTTTCATTTTATATATATGTGCATATGCCCACATGTGCACATGTGTTTTATTCTTCTCTTTTTCCTTGCCTTCTTTTCTTTTTTCCTCCCGAATTTTGCGCCCCTTACTTCGGCTCCCGGGGCCGTCGAACCGCTTGCCCCTCCCCCATGGCACGGCACTGAGCAGGATGTTCGTAACCTTCAATAGCAATCTTTCACTTATATACTACTATTATATTGATAAATACTATATAAATCTCTAACCCAGGAGGGATAACTGTTCCTCCCTGATCCCTCTAAATGACGCCCTCTGAATCTCACCCTTTAATTGATTTATTTTTAGTTAAAGAAAGGTGTGTTTACTTTAACAATCGTAAAACACATTTACGTCTGTTACTTCCGATGCGAAAAATGGGATTTAGGCGCTCTATTTCAAATAATGCAAGAACTGTACATTTTCAAGAACTGAAGTCTGTTGACATCAGAGATTATATGGAATGATCGAAAGATCTTCCCTATCTTTCCTTTCCTATCTCAATCTGTGCTAGTGCTACCTACTAATATATAATATAGGGCGAGAGTATAGTACCTACTAAAATACAAACCTTTCTTTAACAGATAACAATTTCATGTTCTGCCAAACTCGCTCATAGCGTTAAGACACACAAGTTTTATTGACTATTTGGTATTCTATCTTAGATGTTACATGTTTAATATTTATATAGAATGGGCTGCGTCATTTATATGTATATTGAGAGATCGGATTTTGTCTGCACGTGCACGGAAAGAAAAGCAAATAATTGGGTGAAGTAATTTCTACATTTTGTGACTGAAATTCTGGGGGGAATGAATTTTCTTCGGGGGAGATTCCCCCTGGGCTACCCCCTGAATTCATCCCTGAAAATACGGATGAAGAAGTCTCGGCACTAACAGAAAAAACGATTATTGTTGATATATACATATAGCTAGAGAGGTTTGCATTTCTCCCACATAGAATACAGAAAAGTAAGCAGTATTTACGATTGGGGGAAACGAAACTACAAAAATGCTGAAACGAATAGATTTCGTGATTTCTAGGATATTCAGACCTTAAAACCTCTTCTCGAAAATAGAACAAATGTACCTAGTGTTTTGACATTGATTGGGAGCTATTGATTTTAAGATCTAGTTCTTGTATGACTCGAATCTAATTGTGCGTCTATACTAAACTGATTTTACTTCTACTAAGTATCAACTCTTTGACTATTATCCTTAATGTTAGTCTTATTCTTATTATCAGGGCCCGGATTTTGTTGACAAGTCAACTTTTTTCTGTTGCGTATAGGACAAGGCAAGTTCAAATAAAAACGTTATCCATCAACTCTAGGTTCTAAAATTATATATTTTTAGGGTCAACTTTTGGTCACTTTTTGCCATTTTGAAGTTTTAGGTCATATTTCACTATTTTAAGGTCACTTTTAGCCCACTTATGGCATTTTTATTCTTTTTCTTCTACATAAGTGAATCTTAAAATGAACACTGTTTACGGATGTGAAAAAGACGAAGTTAAATCATCTCCTTTTATGCTTCCTGATTATTGGGGTGGGAAAACTGCATTCTTAACAAGCTAATGAAAACAAAGCTGTAGCGGGATGACGAAAGGTGGGGGTTGGTAGGTGGCCAAACAGATAGTTTTGGGTTGTTCCCCACAAAGGATGTGATCACGTGAATAACTAAAAATGGATTAGAAGGCGTACAAGGATTTTAAACCGAGTTTTTATCTATTATTTTCAAGTAGTCTACACTTGCAAACTTTTATTGTTTAAGAGTGCTTCCTAGTTTCAACTCGGGAGTGAATTGACGCATTCAGTATGTATATACAATGCCGTACAATGGACTGATCAGTGGACATAAATGATCAATGGACTGCAACTAACTGAAACAAAACGTTGAGAATATGAGTGAGAAACGTTAATTAAAATCTAATAGATATTTTTAAAATAGTCAATGTTTAACGAAATAAACGTTTTTAAAAAACGCAAATTTTAAGGTAAATTTTTGTGAATTTTAGGGTCATTTTACAGGAATTTTAGTGTCTTTTTATAGGTCACTTTTTAGAAAATTATAGGTCAACAAGATCCGGGCCCTGATTATTATTAGTAATAAATTCAGAAGTTAATAATAGCATATTCAAGGTACTTAATGACTGAAAACACTGCGGCGTAAGAAGCAATATGAAACTACCACATTGTTTTTCCAGTTTACAATTGCATTTGAATTACACTCTAATTAAATTTCAATATTGCAATTCTCAATATGCAGAAATGTTCTAGAAGTAATCTGAACTAAACTTTCAATATTTCCTTTCAATACTTTACTATTTATACACATTTTTATCTAAATTGTTGATTTTGTTCTTGTAACATAAATTAAAACTATAAATTTTAAAATAAACGTCGATCCTATCCACACAATTGACGGTTAGGGAAAAAGTTACAAGACTTTACGGGAGAAGTGGATTCAATATCTTCTGAGGTCCCTGTTAATAAGGATCATACGGGATTTTATAGGTCAACTGGTGCTATTTCTAAACATATCACTAAATTGTCTAGTAATAGAGACCGTAGTGATAATAGGAATGTCAAATGTAACATTCATTTCTGTACCAATTCTTCTCGTTTGGAGGATAATACTGCTTTGAGCCTTTGGCTGTGTTAAACAGATTTATAGAAAAACTTACAATTTGTGACGGAAATAACCCTGACAAACTGTTCAATTATTATATGTAAAATAGAGGATTTTCTAAATGGTAATAAATTTTCTATATGTTGTGTTGTGTACGCTTTACAAACAAAAACTAGAAATCTATTATTATAGTACGTACCTAAACGTCGATTCTCTCCATATTCGCTCCACATCCTCTTAAATCATGATCCGTTTTATTTTATATGCTGTACTTTTTCTTAAATTTTTGTTTCGTTAATCTGTGTTTCAAAAATACGCCGTAAGACCTACAATATAGTATTACGTAAACATAAGGACTTGATCGAATTTTTTTTTTTTTTTTTTTTATAAATTCGTTTCTATCCTATTTATTTTACGTTTTTAGCTCTTCAGAGCCAAGATTATCAACATATCCTTTGCTGGATCGTGAAGATGCGATAAAAGTGTACGTTGATACTTTAAAAAAAATGCAGGACGTCCATAAGAGACAAGCCAAGAAAGAGATTCCAACAATACTTGTATATGAGGGTGGATCTCGTATTGGGAAGACAAGGTTTTTTGATGCTCTGATCATGCAATCTCGAAAGTGTGGAATCAAAACATCCACTTGTCTCGTCAAGAGAAGCCAAATGGGGATGGCGTTTTCCACTCTTAAATACATTTTGGAAAGTATGTTTAACTTGGACCAAGCAATGACAAGACAGCAGAAAGAAGAGTTATTTTTGAGCCTTATCACTGATGTATATACCGCGAATAACTTGTGTTACTTAAACGATATTTTGAACCTTAAGTTTCCCATGACAACGGAGTATAAGGGACAAAGTATAGAAGCAAGAAGAAAATTCATGCCCAATTTGTTATTAAATCTTTTCAAAACTGTGAGTAACTAATTTAAAAAATTCAAGTTTGTTTTATGAAAATGCTTTCACCCTAGTATTTTACAGGTGTTCGAAAAGTTTCTGTGCACTGAGACACAATTTGGGATATGATTTGTATTAAAAGATGTTAAATGGACTTGTTTAGATGTACAAACATTTCTGTACATCAGTGTAGCAAGGCAGAAGCTTTATATATATATATAAATATATATATATATATATATATATATATATATATATATATATATATATATATATATATATATATATATATAATTTGATTCACAGCTCATATCATACTTACAAAGAAGCATTAATTGATAGTGCACAATAACTTTACGGACGCTGTATACAGATACCTGTACACTAGCCTCTCGCTAATCCGGCCATTCCTGGCACATATGGGTGCCGGATTATTGAGTATCTGACATTTATTTTATTTATTTATTTATCTCGTTTTTTATTTATTTTGAAAACATAGGAGATATAGTGTACTGTACTTTATTGAATCGAAGGATATAATTTTAAAACATAGAGGATATACTTTATTAAATCCAAATATATATTAATTTTCATAGAAAACTTAGTCCTTGAGTAGTATCAGTCACTATGAAACATGTCCCTAATTTTAAACTGTCGCAATGATTGGTGGAGACGGTGGCATGCTTTATCACGCAACCGAATTGTGAAGAATGCTACAATTTCGAATACGTACAGTATACAAAGCATTGTTTAACTAAGCATTGTTGCTCATGCGCACGATAATTCATTGTGCACGTGTTGTGGAGGGTTACTGAGGGCTAGATTAGCGAGAGTCTAGTGCAGCGTTTCTCAACCTTTTTCAACTTGGTGCACACTATGGGTACAACTTGAATTCTCGCGGCACACTCATAGATATTATTATTTGTAAATATAAAATACCGTGGTAATTCTTTTTTTTTCTGATTACTGATCTCCTCACAGAGAAGAAAGCTCGATCACTAGTTTTCCCCGTGGTAAATCATTATACTTCTTTTTCCTTGTAATTTAAAAATAGAAACCAATTACAATGAAATACAGGATTCAGGTTATTAAAAATAAACTTTCTCTTTCGAAAACTGTATCCAACCTTTCACTAAGAAGGAAGATCACTCAAGAACGAACGAACAAACAAATTTCTCGTACTGTTAAAACACAAATTTAGGTAACCTGCATACATGTTTGCTTTGTCGAAAGGATTATATTAAAATTTCAAGTTACGGAATAGTTTGCAACAATAAAGAACCAATGATGGTCATAAAAATGATAGCAACACTTACTCTCAACATTAAAAATGTCCAGAGAAGTAACACAGTATGAAACTTAGAATTTATTAACATGGTTAATATACGTTACAATTCTTAAATATTATATGAAGATTAGATTTGTTCAATAATATTAGTAATGAATAGTTTTTCAATAATATCTATTGAAAGTTACAATTTTTGAAAAAATAATTAAAACACGTTGATTCACGATTCAAAATTAATGTGCAACTTGAGCTTGATGTTCTTTCACAATCTTCTTCAATTGTGGATGGATAGTTGACAAACACACTCTCATATCGTTTTCCGGAGTTTACAGTTGTGACCTTACACTTGATTGTGTTTAGTGTAGAAAATCCTACTTCACCTAAGTAAGACGTAGAAAAGAGAATGCAAACTTTCACAGCCTTTGTAGAAATAGCTGGATGTTTTCTCCAGAGAGAAATCCAGAATGATGCAATGTCTTGGTGTGAGTGCTGGAGCTTCAAACCTCGGTTATTCTTCACATCGACAGGTTCATAGTAATGTGAAATACAAATATACATTTTTCCTATGTCTTGCAATTTGATTGCTATAGAATTAATAATTTTCTTTCGATTTCCTCGCGGCACACCAGCGAGCAATTTGCGGCACACCAGTTGGGAAACGCTGATCTAGTATATTCTGTGTAGTGTGTTCTGTTTCTGCTTGATACATCACGCCAGTTTGACACATGCTTACGAGTATAATGACACTTAAGACAAAGTGACCGTCATGGCTTTGTTTGTGTTATATATGATGGCACAAGTATTTGTATAATTGTAAAAAAAATGACTAACTTTATTTTGTACATAGACTTAGGTTTAAGTTAATGGTTAATGGATAATAAAAATATTTAAATAGAGTTTTTAATGCAGTAGTGAAACACAGTAAAGGAAACTGTGTGTCTTCATGATGCCATCAACGAAACCTGAATACGTTAATGCAAGCTTGACGGTTTACTTCAACATCCTCACAGGAATCAATTCCGACAATGTTAAACTCCTTAGTCATTGCTACACAAAGGTAATGTAGATTCGTATTTAGTAATTCTTGTCTTTCAAATGATCACATAGATAAAAGAAAATCTGCTGATGTCAATCAGAGAATCTGGGAAGCAAATTTAATCGTACACGTTTGCAAATTCATCGATAGAAAATGTTACATTTTAGCTATTCGTATTCATAAACAAGTGAGTTGGTTTCACATTATTAAACCATGGTAAAGTTTTATAATAGAATAAAATTTTGCTATTTGGTAGCCCTACATCTGGTCAATTGCGAAGTTTCCACTGTAGAAGACTGGCAGCAGTGTAGTTATGTCAAGCCGCAGTCACTCCTGACAGGCTTTCCATAGCTTTTCGACGGCGCGGAGTCTTCTATGCATAGATGTTCATTTTACTTCGACCTCACTCACCCTCACCCTCGCAGTAGCAGTTGGACCTCGCCCTCGCGAATGGAACCCACCCAACACAAGTACATACTGATCATGTGTAAAGAATGTTCCTCGAGGTACATTGGAATGTACATGATAGGTACGTGAATAGAGCAATCATGTGAAATACACATGTAAGGAATAAGGTTACTTCCGCCCAAAAGTACGTGCATGACACATACCGAGGAATGTATCTATTATGTGTATATCACGTACCGTGTATATACTTGACACATTTACTTGGCATTGGCATGTGCCAGGAATGTACTAAGCATGTCAGTAATGTTCCTTAGGGCAGTGCTATGCAACTGGGGGTGCGAGTACTAAAACCTTAATGCTTCATTTTTACGTTCGAATTTAGAAGCTTGTACTTTTAAAAAAAGCCAAGCAACTAACTCTGAAAATATATGCCCTCCTCCGGCATCTGTGTGGCAATTTAACTATCTATTAAAATACTACAGTAACATTTACGAGCGACCGAGCTCTAACCTATAATCTTAGCATTCAAACCTTTGATTTACGGTTATTTGTAATTTCACGTTTATAACAAAGACAAATATTTTTAAAAGAGTGTAGTTTAAATAAATTACTGAAATAAATATTTTTCACAAAGTTTATCCTTTTAAATTATTGTTCAAAGGCCTTTGCCTTTAGTAAGCCTTCTCCGACATACATGCAAATGAATTGTGCTGCCATCTTTGGAGCTCTTTTAAAATACACATATATGTTTCTCGACAATGAGATCTCAGAAACTACAGGCTCTAGAAAGATGACGTTTTCACTGATCGATTGCAAATTTCATGTAGATTGTCCAGTTCTAATTGAATATTTAAAAAACATGGGCACTATTTCTTTAGTACATTTTTACGGGTACATTGGAAGTGTTGAACTTTCAAAAAAATAAAATAAAACATCACATCCTAATCATTACACATTCCAACACCACACTGTTGTATATAGCGGTTGTATATGTCTCCGGCATTTGTTTCATAGCCAAATAATAATGGAAAAGGAAGGATAACCATTTCCTGAAGGATGTCTATATTATCGGGCTGAATTTCTTTAAGGAGTTAGTTTATACTTAAACTTACGTCTTCCCGAAAATTTTATTTAACGTCTAGTTTTAACGTACAGGTTTTGAACTAATTCTCTGCTGTGTAACGTCACAATATAACCATCAATGCTAATTTTATGAGGACAATTCTGCCAGTGGGGTTTAGAATGTTACAACCTAGAGAACGCATCAAACGTCAGAAAATTGCAAAATGACACACACAATATATTACAATGTGGCTAAACTCAGAAAGTGGCTATAGAAGTGAAAAGCATATGGCTAAAAAGCCACTATTGGCTCTTTGGAAATTATGTGACTAACGACGTTCTCAAAATGGCCAGATCTCGTCACAAAGTGGCTAAATTGGCAACCCTAGTCGCAATACGAAGCAAACGCACAACCATGCCATGGTACATGGGGTATGTGCCATTCACATTCCTCATATTCCAGTGAAGCATGTAAAAGTACCTTTCAAGTGTCAGAAATTCCTCGAAAGGCACGTACCTAGCGACACGTGCTATGCATATGAAATGTACATGTTTCAAGTACCAGGTACGTAAACGGTACATATGGAACTTAAATGGCACGTTCCTAGAATGTACCTGGTTGGGTGGGAATTGTCCATCGCCCTCGCGCGCCCTCACCCTCACTGTCGAAACTTGTCCTCGCCCTCGCACACCCTCGCCCTCACCGTCGAAGCTTGTCCACGCCGCTCGCGCACCCTCGCCCTCGCGGCCAAAACTTGTCCTCGCCCTCGCGCACCCTCACCCTCGCCATCGAAGCTTGTCCTCGCCACCCTCACCCTCGGCATCGAAGCTTGTCCTCGTCCTCACGCACCCTCGCCCTCGCTGCCGAAACTTGTCCTCGCCCTCGCTGTCGAAGCTTCTCCTCGCCCTCTCGCACCCTCACCGTCGCATCGAAGCTTGTCCTTGCTCTCGCGCACCCTCACCCTCGCTGTCGAAGCTTCTCCTCGCCCTCGCACACCCTCGCCATCGAAGCTTGTCCTCGCCCTTGCGATAGGAGTTGTCCATTATCCGCGCTCGCCCTCGCCTTCGTGCTCAAAACTTTTCCTCGCCCTCGCGCACCCTCGCCCTCATATCATTGAGGGCGAGGGTAATTGAGGGTGAGGAGGCCTCGAGAGGGCCTCCTTCGTCAGGATGAGAGCATCAATTATTCAACCTATTTGTTGAATTATTTCCTTATCGTCAGTGGCGGATCCAGGGGGGGGCGATCGCTCCCCTCCAGAAGAGGAAACTTCTTTACTTTATATATACAAATAAAACGCATCCCAGAGTTTGGAGCTCTTAAAAGTAGCTCTAAGTAGCAGTATTACAACCCCCCCCCCCACCAGAAGTCCGTCCTGGATCCGCCCTTGCTTAACATACGTCCTAAAGAAAGGAAACTAAATATTTCATCGTATAACTTACTGTGGAACACCTAAAATGGAACAACTGTTACAATGGAGATCTCGGTCGATAGTGACGTTTACATCATTTATCAACAGTATCCAATGCCTTTACTTCAAAATATTCCTTGAACTACGATGCAAGCATAAGTATTCAGCCACACAAGGGCGGCTCTCATGAGGGTGAGGGTGAAATCAAGGTTTGATGAGTGGCGGTAGAGTGACTGCCGCGGACTATCTGTCAGAATTTGACAGTCAACATGTTGGCCATCCCTGATGTATGTAGCGTAAATGAGGAATTTGAACAAATTCAAAGGGAAAGATCTAAAGAGCTTAATTTTATAACTCCGTCAGCAAACAAATAAAATACTTCAGAACACTATTGTTGAATTATCACTCGGAAATATATACCCACTCTAACCTATAACATGAATGACTTCATTGATTTGAATGTGAATCTAAGTTAATTGGTATTTTAAAATATAAACTGAAATGTGTCAATGCGCTTGTAAGGTTAATTTCGATGCTCAAATATTGTTAATATTCACCACTAATAGAGATACATTTGTCCTACATTAACAATGTTAAAATTTTTAATTTTTTTTCAATAATTGCCATAAATATGAAACTTTGTCTTAAGAAACTACCCTAGGGGCCAATTTGCGCACTTTATCACTTTGGTCTTGGTTCATTTTTGGCAGCTATCATTGTTGGAAAGTTTATTTTCAGTAATTTCCACAATTATGAAATGATATCTTTCAAACGTTGTCTCAAGGATTCCTTACACTACAAATACGTAAAGGCAAATGAAAAATGAAATCTTTAGTTTAAGATCCCACGATTATGCAAGCTAAATGCTAAAGGAGACAGAAGTGAATGATGAAAGAAATAGTTGAAATAGTTGAATGTGGTAGGAAACTGGAGAATCCCCAGAAAACCCACGAACACGATGTCCTCCACCACGAACTTACTTGGACGGGAATCGAACATGCGACCCTTCGAACAAAGGTAATTTCTCTATCGCTGAGCCATCGTTCCTCCCTAAATGGCACGCTCTGTCAGAGCTTAGCGCCTCCAGGGGCCTTGGAAAGATTAACGAGCCTAAAATGATTTAGCACTGACTTTTATAAATCCACCAATTCAACAATTAATAATGTCGTGCAAACTTTAAGATTGTAGTAATGAAAGAAAAGATGAAATCTTTAGTTTAGCGCTCCAGAGTTATGTAACTGCTAAAGGAGATGGATGAAATTGCAAGTGAATGATGATGAAAGAAATGGTGGAACGGGAAAGTAAGAGAACAAACCTTTATTTTCTTTAGCACAAATAATTAAATGTGTAGATTAATTGATTTCCAGAAATTTTATTATAATTAGCAATTAAAAACTGAAAGGGCGATCACAAACTTTTCTTGCCCAGGACCTCGCAACAATTTGTTACACGCTGCCATACATCATTAAAACAGGAGTAGAGTGACTGAATTATTTTGCTCTGTGGTTGAAAAGTAATAATGCAAAACAGACAATTATTGACTTGAAGAGATAAAAAAAGTTTAAGAGTTTAAAAATTCTGACTGGGGAATAAAATCTTCATTTTTACGCCTACGATTATCGCAGTCTTGTAGCCAACCTGGAACGAAAGAGATTCAGCCCACTGAAGATTCTTTGCGAATATCATTTCAATGTGAATTTCGAACAAAGATCTAAGCTTACCTTCATGCTTACGTTACGTCAAACAGCTAACATATAAGGTGGAAATTATTCAACTTTTTTCATAAGATGTAATCCAGCTGACTAATTAAATTTTTATAAGCTTTATATGTTATATGTTGATTGATTAAATGTTGCACCTGATAATATGTAGTCGTTACTGCTTGTTACATAGTATTAGCGTGTGTAATGGTTGTATGGGGGAGAGGAGTATTTAAATGCTAATATTCTAAAGTGAAATATTTACATAAAAATTAGGATAATTAAACATTTTCAATGACTCCCTCTTAGACTTCGACTCTGGTCGATTACCGGTGATTACTGAAAGTTAATGATATTGAAATATACAAAGGAAGTTAGTATAGTGTCTAGCAAGCATGTCTGCTTTGCAGCAAGTCTCAGGATCGATTCCCTTGAGTGAAGTTTGAACGCATTATGGTGGTTCGGATCCTACCATAAACTATAGATTCACGTACCATTTAGCATCGGCATCGGTGATGAATTAAAAAGGGACATTAACTCTAATACGTCAGAATACAGACAGATCGACTGATTCCCAGATATTCATAAGTAAAACTTATATTTTCCAAAACAGCAAATTACGTTAGTAGAGTGCTATTTTTTTTCTAAATATAGATCATGAACGGTTTGAAATTATGTTTATTCTGTTGTGTGAGAACGTTTCTCTATAGTTAGAATTGAGGACATCTTCGAAAGTTCCCCTTCGGGAGGATGAACACAAAGAATCATGAAATTACAGGTGTAAACCTGAATGCAGTTTTACCCACTTATCTCACTAGTAATCTATGTAAATGTAAGGTCACTTGACAGGTCCAAATGTAAGGTCACTTGACCAAAGGCTTAGATAATGTCCCAACAACCTCCACGATGCGGGGCCACCAACTCCAGGGATGTAAAATATATAGAAAATGTTTAGAAAGTAGAGGCGAATAACTAGGGGTTGCAGCGGGCAGGGGTTGTGTTGCAATAATAGACTATCAAAAACTTCCTGCTCAAGTCCTAAAATTTCACACGGCGTACAATTCCGAGTGGGAGAACATTGAACGACAGTGGATCGAATTCCGCGTTAAACCTATAGGTCCACTTCTCATATAGCCTCGCCGACGAAAGAGGACGCTAAACGGCAATCAGTCAACAGTTGCAAATTTCGGCTGCATAAACAACTTATGTCTTGTGGAACTTATTAAATTTATTTTGTTAAAGCAGCTCTTTTAACAAAATTTCAGTATTAACGTGTCAGATATTTCTCTTTAAGGACAAGAAAAAACATATTATTTATTTTGTAACTAAATGATAGCTCTACCCACGTAGATTATAAAAGCAGAAACAATGAAAATCGATACAATAGTGACTGACATTATTTTAACAAATATCGATTCAGATAATAGTTTGGGCTGTCACAAAACTATGAAAAGTTAAAAATTCCGATTAATTGTAACAACTTCATCAGTGGTGGACATTGGAGGAGGATATATGCTATTAATCAGCCCATTTCATGGGCATCCAAACTCACGAGCCCAACGCTCGCTAGCTCGGCATTCGCGCTCAACCTTTCTCGGGTTCAATAATTAAGCGCTACCCCGAGCGCCAATGAAATAAGTCAGCGCGAGTCCAACTGAGGGAAGTGAGCCCGAGCATGATTCCCAAAGGAATAAATGAGCGAGAGCCCAGTTGAAAAAAATGAGCCCGAGTCCGAGAGAGTCCAGAGCAAAATGGCCATCTATGAACCAAAGTTATTCCATCAAGTTTTTTTCCATCTGATCTACTGCATTCTGATGGTTCTCATTGATTGTGTTTGTTCAGATATCAGCGCTCTTGTCATTTACTGCTGAATGACGTGAGTGACTGTCTGTCTGTCTACCAACACTTTTTAAACATGACAGTGTAGTAGACAGTTCTTATCTAAAACGTCTCCAGCACAGGGAGGGCAACAATGAGGCACACTTACTTCTTAATGTAGCGCTATTTCTACCCGGAAACTTTCATGGGAAAAATTAAATACCGTATTTGCCGGCGTATAAGACGCACCGCCGTATAAGACGCACCCCCTTTTTTAGAAACGATTTTTGAGAAAAATATAATAGTGAAAATTTTATTAATTTCCATTATTTTTTGTTCAAGCATTTGTTATATTTTATTTTACTTTAATGTAGGTACTTTACTTTAATCATAAAATGTAAACAGGTATACTATGAAAATACAACAAAAAATACATGCATTTATGACAAAAATACAAGAAGATATTCCATTTACGTTACATTCACCTAAATGGCTTGGACAGAAAGAAGAGAGAACACAAAATAAATACATGCGTACATGACAAAAATACAAGAACATATTCCATATACGTTACATTCACCTAAAAGGCTTGGACAGAAAGATCACAAACTTGTTTTGTCACATTGGAAGACGTCAGTCATCACTGTTACTGCTATCAGCAAAACTTGAAACTTCATCACTTGCCGTTTCACCAGAAGCAGAGCTACCACTGTCTTCATACAGTAAGTCGTCTTCAGAACCATCCATATCGTTACTGATTCCACATTTTTTAAATGATTTTATGACAGTTTCCTTTTTCACTTCATCCCATGATGCTTTCACCCATTCGCATATTTGTGAGATACTGGGTTTCTTTCTTCTTCCTGTGGGAGTGACTTCGAAGTCAGCAGACCTCCATTTCTCTCTCATGAATCCCTTGAAAGGTTTGTTAATAGAAACATCTAAAGGTTGAAGCTGGCTTGTCAATCCTCCCGGTATTACGGCTATGTGCGTTTTCATATCATGCAGTTTCTTCTTGACAACCTCTGTTTTGTGGGCACGAAATTCATCCCAAACAAGTAAGGACGGTTTCCTTAAGAGTCCTCCAGGACGCCTGGACCACACCTTCTCTATCCACATCTTAATTCCGTTTTCATCCATCCAACCCTTTTCATGAACGTGAATCACTACACCATTTGGTATTTGTTCTTTTGGTAATGTTTTTCTTTTAAATACCAAGAATGGCGTCAATTTCGTTCCATCTGCACAACATGATAACACAACAGTGTAACGCGTTTTTCATTACCAGTGGTTTTCACAGTAACAGTTTTTTTGCCCTTTGAGTCCACTGTCTTATTTGAAGGTACATCAAATGTGAGAGGTACCTCATCCATATTGGCTATTTGCGAAAGTTGAAATTGTTTACGTTTTCTGATTTTTAAGACATATCTGTGAAACTGTACAATTTTGTCCTCATATTCAGCTGGCATTCTCTATGCTATTTTAGTTTTTACATGCATAGAAAGGCGATTTCTTTTCATGAATCGGGAACATCATGAAGTTGAACCAGTGAAATCAGTGATACCTGTACGCTCTGCCATAGATTTTGCTTTGTGGATTTTCATCTTTGTAGGCACTGCAATCCCGTCCTTCCTTTGGTCCTCAACCCATTTTCTTACATCCTCTTCGAGTTGTGGCCATTTGACGACTCCTCTGCGAAGATTATGCTTAGATCGCTTTGCTGCTGTAAGTTCATTTTCTTGTTTTCGCCAGGTGCGAATCATCTTTTCTGTAGGAGGAGGGCCAAAATGACGTTCTGCAGCTCTATTCCCATTAGCTTTTGCATATTCTATAACCTGCAGCTTAAAAGCTATGTCGTAGCTGTGCCTCCGCGACATTTTAACAACTTGCCACGATAATGAAGATTAAAGAACTGAAGCAGAACACGATGCGTATCTTTCTTAGCGTTTGTTAGTCATCTATTCATAAACAATGCAAAACATAAAAACTGTGGTTACAAGTACTAAATAAAAGAACACCGTCATCCTTTCAAAAGCAATGCGGTGAAACAACAATCGGCGGTTACAAAAGAACACGGACTGTTTGGTCTTCATTCGGCGGTTTACAAGAATCATGCCGACAAGTTTTGCATGCATATTCCTTTCCGAAAAAACAATGTTATCGGTATCTTTGAAATATTCAACCTTATGTCAGCACTTTCTTGAACCCTGATTTCAACAACACAAAGGAGAAGCAGAGGCAGTGAAATATAATGCCTTCAAATTACCGTTAGTTGCATAAGACGCACCGGCGTATAGGACGCACCCCAATTTTACCGACAATTTCCAGGGGAAAAAAGCGCGTCTTATACGCCGGAAAATACGGTATTATTCTTATTTGCATTATTATTTTTTAATAATTATGTACGTACACACGATAAATTGTCTACTGCAATTAATTGAAAGGAAAAATACGGTTAATGTATAACCTTGCTATGACACTAACTTTTCATCTAGGGGACATGGCAGATGATATTTTAAATTTTGCCTCTCTCCAAAAGAGGTCAAACAGCAAACTCCAAAACAGTTGCTTTTAAGGAAGCTTGTCCTCCTCCCTCGCGTGCCCTCGTTCTCCTGAAGGAAGTTGTTTCTAGCCATCGTGCACCCTCGCTCCCGCAGTAACACTTGGCCCTCACCCTCGTTCACCCTCGCCCTCTTCGTCGAAGCTTTTCCTCGCCCTCGCGCACCCTCACCCCCGCCATCGAAGCTTGTCCTCGACCTCGCGCATCCTCACCCTCGCTGCCGAAACTTGTCCTCGCCCTCGCGCACCCTCGCCCTCTTCGTCGAAGCTTTTCCTCGCCCTCGCGCACCCTTCCCTCGCCCTCGCTGCCGAAACTTGCCCTCGCCCTCGCGCACCCTCGCCCTCTTCATCGAAGCTTTTCCTCGCCCTCGCGCACCCTCACCCTCGTCATCGAAACTTGTCCTCGCCCTCGCGTCACTGTGGGCGAGGGAACTTGAGGGTGAGGATGCCCTCGAGAGGGCCACCCTCGCGAGGGTGAACATCTCTGCTTCTATGAGACAATTCTCATTTCAGGATACCTAAGGCGCAAAAGTCCTAGGAGAAAATCCACGTTGACACATGAGAGGACTGTTGGAGGAAGAGGAGGTTGAGCGAGATGTGTGACTTGGAGACGCTTTGTCTTGATGGGCCCACACACAATTCTTGTCTCTCCAGTAGAGATGGGGAATACCATGGTGATAAACGGGTGTCAGGACGTTAGCCTGATAATATTCCGAATCCACCTTCGTATTTTTGGGTGCATGATGTATGGTCAGCTTGCCCTGGTACGCAGGGCCGGCCTTAGGTGATGCGGGGCCCGATTGGGAATATTTTGCGGTGCCCCAGGTTTACAACTAGCTTGCACAAAAGGCCTGTAGAACATTATATATATATATATATATATATATATATATATATATATATATATATATATATATATATATATATATATATATATATGTGTGTGTGTGTGTGTGTGTGTGTGTCTGCTGGTTTATCTGCAGAATATTCTGGTGTAAACGCTCACCCTGTTTATTGCTTATAGCAACTAATTTTTTAGAGAAGTAACTCGACTGGAAATGCAGAAAGTGAATGATTTTAAAATACATATTTCACCCTCATGCCTCCCAATTTTTCAAGAAGGTTCTTTACCAGGCTCTCTACCAGTGTTTCATAGTTTTCTTCTCTTACAAGTAAACTTATCGATATCGAAATCTAGTTTCTTGACCAAACTTGGCAAGGAAGCATGTAATATCAAGAAACGAGTGTAAGCAAAATTTAAACCGCTTCCGTCCATAAAACGGCCGCAGTGGCCAAAAACCTGATTGTTCAGAATAAGCGATAATAATGTGTTTCAATTTTGAAAATGTAATTTTATTTGTAAAACGGGTAAAGGGATGAAAAACAAAATCACATTTGCCGACACCGGGAGGAAGTAGACATCTATTTGAGGGTATGTGTATTATGACCGCCATCTTGAAGTCAGTCTTATATCTCGCTCGACATTTTTCAATAGGAAGAGGGTCATGTAATATATTAAATTAGATTAGAATTTTACGATAAATAGAATAGTGAAGTCTATGTTTCCATAAGTTTATATTTGTAAGGCATAATGAAATGCGCATTAATATGAATTCGTTGGTTCATAGATTTCTTAACAGCTTTTTGAAAAGAATTGAAGTCAGAGAATCCTAATGAGAACATCATAGATAGCAAATTTTGAAAGGTATAATCAGTTTGAAATCGTTATCGACTGCAGACGAAATACAATGACGATGAGACGACATAAACCTTAAGAAACTGATGGAAGATGGATGGCATTTTCTATTGGATTAGTTGAGTTAGAAGACAAACCTTCATATTCAGTACGCACTAGTATAAATTCCGTTTTCCTGACTTAATTAAAAAAAAACATCCACGAGATATTTCGCAGGAGAGGGCAAAGTCTGTCCTGAGGTTTGGTATTTTTAATATAGCTATAATAAGAAAAAGGATATTCAAAAGAGTCGCACTGACATGGAAAGGTCATGAGCTGGTCCGCTGAGATGCGAATGAGACAAATGTGTTTTAATTTGATATTTTATAACTAGACTAACCCCAAAGTTACACGTGTCACCAGTAGGTACTTGCCCTTTTCTCACCATGCTTAGAGCACATGTATAGAGCTATATAGAGGATTACGGTAATTTTCTTTATATATGTAGTCTTACTGTACATGTCCGTGCCAGTTAGGTTTTGTCCGCCGCACAGCCATGTTTTCCTTATAGACCTAACCATTTGCTTGCTTCATGCAATGTTAATGACATGCCCGTGTTTTGTGGATTGTTTGTGTCCGTGTTTTGTAACATGTCCTTGTTCGGTTGATTTGTTTGCTCCGTCAGTTGTTTTCCTATAGACCCACTTACTTGTGTTTGCTTCACCCAATGTGAATGACATGTCCATGTCCGTGTTTTGTGGATTTTCGGTGTCCGTTGGTTTGTTTGCTCCGATGGCCTTGTTGTATAGACACAACCATTTGCTTGCTTTATACAATGTTAATGGCATGTCCGCGCTCGTGTTTATGGTTTGACCTTTGCGCAGGCGCCATTACCGTCGCGAGTATTCCTGCCCGCCCGCCTGCTTTCTATATTCGCTCGGCAGCCGCGCAGCACCGGACGCTAACGGTATTTTCCTCCCGCTGTGGTTAGCTTTATGGATTTGGAATTACTTGACGTGGTACATATATATGCGGGGAACTACGTATTTGTTTACTTTGACTTGGTATTTGAATGGGCTAATTATTATTATTATTATTATTATCATTATTATTATTGGTAACGATCTTAGCATTAAATTATATGGAAATAATTTTTCGTTACCTTGATGGAGTTTTGAACTTGCTTCCTTTGTGTTACTAGTCCGTTGCGTTACCAACTGTGTTAGAGCGAAGCATGTGGAATACAAGTTCTTATTTGGTATTAGTGAACTATGGACATCTCGGTGTTGCGTGCGAAACCGTTTTAGTAACACCAGATACATCTAGCGGTTAAACCATGAACTACGTGCTCAACTCTCTTTGCCAAGTTGACACGATACAAATGTAATTTAATTTTAATGATTATGTATAAGAATATACTTTATTTAAGTGATTATACTTGTTTGCTGTTTGCGTTTTAATTTACATTTATTTTAACTTATTGGTGATCTCTTCCTCTTGATAAAATTGAAAAGTTTATTTAGCTATTACATATTAAAATGACAAATTCACGTCTTGAAATTGTAGACGCTGTTTACTTTTGCATAATAGATTTATTGCAGAGCTTTTTGACACTGGCTGAATTATTGAAATAGGGTTTGTATTGTCATTATGTATTAATAGAGATTGGAGCTAGTAATATTTGCGGAGAGACATTGAATATTGTTATGTTGCATGTTTAGAATAATTTGATCCTGTTGGTTGAATTATACGTTTTAGTATAAAATATTTGAGCAGTTGTCCATTTCGAAAATTGAACATTACTTTTAAATAAATGAGATTACTTGAGACCCAAGAGCGGACTTAAGCTGTGTTTATTTGAGTCTTAAACAAAGAGGCTATATAAGACAGACGTATTAATGGTCATTTGAAAATAAACTCGGAATTTTGAGACCAAAGATGCGTAGGCTAATTGCTTACGAATGGAGAAGTGTGTTAAGGAATGAATAATATTGATTGATTTGAGCTTATGAACACGGGGTATATGAGACGCTGACCTAGTGATTAACATAGAACATGAACTATAGGAGCTCCCGCAGGGAATCGAATTTGGGTTTCCCACATTAAAGATGCATGTATTTGATTGTGAATTTAGCGCTTTTTTCAACAGCGAGGCTATTTGAGACATAAACCTACAACTTAATGTAGGCCCGAACCACATGAGCCGCACTGGCAATTGAACCCAGGTCTTCGTGCCATATGCGTGTACGGTAATGCTTACCAATGGAGAAGTTTGAATTGTGTTGAGAATATTTTTGATTGATTGATTTGAGTTTTAACAATGGAACCCACAGATTAAGAAGAACTACATGTTTCCACAGGGGGTATGGGTTTTTATCGAAACAGATTAAATATATTTTAGTGATTGAATTATAATAACAATATTGAAAACAAATTATAAAGCTGAAGAAGAAAATATTGTTTTATTTATGGATATTATATTAATTTTTTTATGGAAATTGTTTTAAACAAGAAACTAGACAGTCGCAGACGTCGTTGGTATTTTGCAACAGGTGAAATCATATAGATTAGGAGTCACGAGTTAAATGAAAGGAGGTAAAACCAACGCTAGAGCATGTCTATCTTATCTATGTAAACTATACTTTAGCACCGCTCCGGCACGGAGAAAATTTTTCATTTCATACGGAAAAGAAGTGAATGACCTCAGATGTGTTGCCAATTTGTCATTTAATTGTTTGGCTTTAAGAGTCGGTGGGACTCAAGTGACCTTGACAAATCGAAGATAGAGTTTCTCCTTGCAGTTCAAAATGTTTCCTTATTTTGGCAACAGATGGGGTTGTTGCTGAAATGCCGTCAAAGCAAATGCACCCCTCCTTTTCCTTCGTTTTCCCCTGCATGTGGTCAAAGTTGGACAGCGAATGAGGGGGTGGTTACGGCTGTAAATGGGACAGAGTGAAATTCTTTTCTTTTGGCTAAAAGAGAAACAGAACTTAAGAAACAAATAAATAAGAGGGACCAACATGATATCAGCCGTCAGCCCCGTGTTAGAGAGCCACTCAAATATCTACAACGGTCACAAACATACCATAGAGAACTAAAGCACTTGTCGCCTGTCTCTTTCTCAAAGGATTCTACCTATGGTAAATAACAGAATAGTGCGGGAAGAATCTGATATAAAATGAAGAACCATGCCAATATTAAACACACACACACACACGGGAAAATCGATATTCTAATTTATTTAGGGCCTTCGTGCTTTAAAAAAAACTTGGAATTGAATAGCTTCTTAGAGAAAGTATGTTTCGAAACTAGTAATTATTTTATGGATTGGTGCCTACGGAACCTCAGATCATATTAAACGAATCCTAAAGAATTTTTGGTATTAAGTTATAATTTAAGAAATGAGGGAATAAAGAATGTGATGGGCCGAGAAAATCCATGAACACACAAGAAAAACTTGTTTCGATGTAATGAATAATAAGATGAATGGTAAATTCAGGAACTAAGACGTAAATTATTGTTTAAGAAAACAAAACCTATTGGAGACAGGGTCCTACAGTTTTTGTACAGGATTAATGTTTACTTGTTACAACCGTTTTGTCCGTACTAATTTTAAGAACAATTTGAACTGATACATAGTTCTAGGAGACACTTAGATTTGAAATCATCTCACCATTATAGTGGTTAGGGTAGCTTATTTATTGGATATATTGGAATATAAATGTAGGGGAGCACCGGCGGTGAACGCTCTACCATTAAGCCCCGCCCTAAAATTTAAACTTGAACTTTCCATGCTAAAACCGCGAATAATACGCATTATTTTAGTATTTAATACGTTTCTTGTAACAGTCCTGACCAAATTTATGGAACACGTAAACCGAACTTCGGTTTTGAATGTTCGTTGAGATGCCTGATTTGAAGATGTTAGTTTAGGATTCCTTTGCTAAGATTTTAACTTCCTCGTAATAAACTAGTTGGACAATTACTGTTTTATTACAGATGGTTGTAAAAATTATGCTTTTACTCATAATTATTTGAGCACAATGCGAACCGCTAAATACTAAATTCGCTTTGAACGAACAAAATATATTTTGGCATGCCATATTGCATGTTGATAAACATCTTGTACAAATAATAAAAACTAGGTGCAAACACACTCAATGAAGATTCTTCTCTTCTATACATTGTAAAAAGTCGTCGGAACGGTAAAATTATTTCTTGTTCGTCGTAGAAACCAAATGTACTACCATATTGAAAGCAGAAATATAATTAGACTAGCATACCGAAACAATTCTAACACTAGTAAATCACCTTTAAAATAAATGCTGAACTTGGATACGTTGGTACAAACACGTGCTACTCAGGAAGCGTGAGATTGAGATCATGTCATTACGTGGCCTAGTGAGTAAAGCGCCAGACTCATGCACTAAAGTTCCGGGGTTCGATCCTCGGTCAGGCTGTGATAAGATTTTTTATTTTTACTAATTGTATCTTGAAACAAAATTTTTGTATTCTATATATTATTCCGTGGATAAATAATTTCAAAGATTGAAAAATGAGTTGATTAAGTTAGAAGTTTGTAAAAGTTTTTTTCACGGAAGACACGAGAAAACTTATGACGTTAATACATACAGATGACAGAAGTAAATCACAGAGACGTCACAAGAAAGTTTGCAGGATTCATAAAGTTAAATGAGAATGGAATAAGATTAGTGGGCAATGTTAGAAAACTAATATAATTTTTCCTGTGCTTGTGAGAGCGGGATTGTAGGTTATGAACGTTGAAAAAACATGAGGGAGTGCACTGTACGTTTTCGGAGTTTTAGGACCTATAGAGAAAATTGGTATACACATAATTCACTTAAACTTATGAGAGTAGGGATTTTTATAGAACAGTGGTGCTAATAAGAAAAAGCAATTTACTATCGTATTTAAAATATTTGTTAACTTAGATAGGATACGCTAATTAACTTGTACAATTACGTGGCACATATTTGACTCAGCACGCCTGCCTCCAGAGTGCCATCCGCGAGAAAAGCGCGCGGCGATCAGTATAGCAGAAGTATTTGTATGGTGAAGATCTCTCTTCGTGTTGTCAGAACATTGTCATTTAGTCAGCGGAAAGTGTTGATGGTCGATAATCTTGATAATACGTCTTCAGGAAATTACTTAGTAAATTATAAGTCATAGTTACCTTCGGAGAACTTCGTGTGGAATTCTGGGAATTTAAATATCAACGTCTATATAAGACCGACAAAGTTGCGCGGCGGTCAGTATAGCAGAAGAATTTGTACTGTGAAGACGTCTCTTCGTGTTGTCGTGACATTATCATTTAGTTATCGGCGTGTTGTTAGCTGATAAAGTTAAACAGTATCTTCGAGAAAATACTTAGTAAATTATAAGTCATAGTTACTGTCGGAGAAATTCGTGTGGAATTCTGGGAATTTACATTATCTGCGTGTGTATAAGAAGCTCGGAATCGTCAATCGCTCATTCTACAGGAAGCAGTTTTACCGTGCGGACGTGTCTTCGTGTTCTTTTGAATACAGAATAAATAAACGGGCACGGATCCTGGAAAAGTATAGAGTCCATAGGACAAGTGGATCATTTCGTTACAATCAGTCGCGGAGGTAACATCGTAAGAACAGCGCTCCATTGATTTTAAGTTAGAGGAACTCCAAAATTGTACAACGTTCAGTTCAGAGGACGTGTCTAGATGTGCTCTTGTTCGTGATAGTGGTTGCAAAATCTACTAATTTGATCATATGTGGAAACAGTTCGGTTTGTTTTTGTACTTCGAGGTGTAAACATCGTCTGTTACGAAGTTACCACAATTAAAGTTTACACATCATAAACTAAATTAAAATATCAAAGCAATATAAATTAGTGTATACTATATTCGATAATAAGGTGAAATAACTAATTAATTGTTTGTTTAAACTAGATTCAACAATGCATCTGTTTAATCATACGATGGAACCAACGTTATTAGAGAAATGCTACAATTGATTGAGAATCGAGGATACAATGATGCAGAAGTATATTTCACCTGGGAAGTGGTAACACAATGTCATGCGTTAGGAGTGCGTGTGTATAATGAACAACATGCGCGTTTACTACATGCATTATTAACACATTTTGGGCATGACCCGCTTATTATTTTGACAAGTTGTAAGTCCGCAAAGGATATTGTTGATTTATATCATGTGGGCTTCTTCCGTCAAGATAACATGCGGGATTTGGCGCGTGAAAAATTTAGGGAATTTGTATCTGCAGAAAAAACTAACGGTTAAACTGCTGATGATTCCGACGAGTTATTGGGTGTTCTTCCGGGGGCTAGTACGAGTTCTGCACCAGAACATAGTACATGTTCTACCTCAGAACCTACATTGTATGGTGCCGGCAAAAGGGATTGCTTTCGCATTGTCAATAGTAAAACCAGACACAACCCTTATTTTGGTTTGCGGGGAAAGGAAGTTACTGTTGAGCGTATGCGCACTACTGGAATCGAAGACCCGGTTGATTATCTGCAAAAACTCTGAATTTATACAAGTACAGACGCTAGATGACGTCGATGATGATATATATATCGGTATTACTATTGAAAGTTCTGCGTCAAAATTAGACAAACCGGTATACGTGACATGGCGTCCTAAAAAGGAATTGAACCCCGATATATTGTTCCGTACCGTCGAAAATGTGTTAAATAGTAATGGAAATTTTCTTTTTAGGGAAAAGGTGAATTTTAAGATCCACACTGCTAATCCACGTAAGGGGTCGAACTCGTGAATCGGCAAAGTACGAGGAATACCAAGTGTACTATCCCAATGGAAAAAACATTTATTGTCTTCTCAAGGCTATCATCCTCGGGAAGGGTAGGGCTGATCAGCGTTATAATTATGTGTATGAATTAAAAAACAATCCTGAGCGATTATTGAAGCAGGCCAAGGATTTGTGTGATGATGCTGATGTTACCATTGAGCATCAAAATGGTTGTACTATTGCTGATGCAAAAAATTCCAAAACAGACTAATCCCTGAATACCAAATTTCCATCTATGAGAAGAACAAAATGACTCGGGAGTATAATATAATAGATCCGGGAATTCATGCCGCCAAGCAAATATTAATATTGTATACAGAAGGGCATTATGAACTCATTACTAATATTAACACCCTTTTGGACATAAAAGAATATTGTCAATATTGTTTACAAGGGTATAATAGTATACAATATCATAAGTGTGAATATAAGTGCCCTATGTGTGAAAAGTATCATGAGGTTTGTGGTGACAGTATCAAACGTGAGTGTAATGATTGTTTACGACTGTTTCCTTCGCATGAGTGTTTTGCCAGTCATAAAAATGTAATTGCACGTGGCAAGACAATGTGTGAATTAGAGAGTTTGTTCCAATTGTGGTGATATGTTCGATATGCGAAACAGGAAGTCTGAATACAAATGTGGTGAACATTTCTGCAAAGCATGCTAATGCATGTGGATGGTGGCCATATTTGTTTTGTTCAGGCATGTCAAAGTTGAGCATGTCGATACCTTTTTGTACATCGTGCTTGAAGTAGAGACGATGTTGTTACCCAAGAATGAACGAGGTGAACGAGAACATTACGTGAATTTCGTGAATTGTGTTAATATTTGCCGTAAATGCAAAGACACAAAGTTGGATGATCCATGCTTTGTGTGTGGAGATAAAAATGGATACCGTAAGTTTGATTTCCAGAATATTGACGGATTTATTAGTCACGTGCTAATAAGTCGGCCAATGTTCAAAAAGATTGTAGTACTTTCTCATAATAAAAGTAAGAATGATATGCAAGAACCTTAATCGAAAAACATGATCTTGTACCTGATGTAATAATGACGGGCCAAAAAATTGTAGAAATGAGACTCGGTAATAAAATCTATTTTCGCGATACATATTTATATATGGGAGTTAAATGTCCCTGCTCCAGGAAACATTAGGTTTGTCTGGCAATTTGCGGAAGGGATATTTCCCATATTCGTTCAACATCCGAAAATCAAAATTATGTAGGCAAAATTCCGTCTAGACTATATTGATGTAGACAGTCTCAGCCCGAAAGAACGTGGACAATTAATCGCCTGGCACGAAGAACGTGCGCTAAGTGGCGAGGAGTATGATCTCCAGTACGAGATGATGGAATATTGTAGAAATGATGTTAAGATTCTTGCAGAGGCTGTGATTAAGTTTTCGAACTTAATCGAGGAAAAAACAAACGGTATCCAGTGTTTTATTTCCTCCCTTACGATTGCTAGTTTGACTATACTAACGTATCTTTCCTTATATTTACCAAATTATATCATTCCAATTATTCCACCTTATCGGTTCGATCACCGTGACCGGCAAAGTTTAAAACCTTTGTATTGGTTACGGTATTTAAAACATACCAAAGGTAATAGAATTGAACATTCAGGGAATGTATTGGGAAAGCGTATTGGTAATATAAAGTCGATGGGTATGATAGTAAAACAAATACAGTTTACGAATTTTAAGTTTTTTCCCACGGGTGTAAGCGTTGTTTTACAGCATTGCGTCATGTTAATCTTGATTCCACCTCTAAGGATAGTACATCCTTGCAAGACCGCTACGAAAAGACCATCATAAAAGCTAATTACCTCAAGAAACGAGGTGTTAATCTTGTTGAAATGTGGGAATGCGATTGGGACCACATGGTGAAAAACGACATGTCCATACAAGAGTTTATTAAAACTCAACCTAAGGACTTTGTTAATCATCTTGTACCCAAGAACGGCTTTCATGGTGGTCGGACCGAGTGTTTCAATGCTTTGTATGAATGTACTTCCGATGAATTCATTGCGTACTATGATGTAACATCATTGTACCCTTGGGTAACCGATGCCTGTAGGTAAACCAAAAATACACAAGGGGCCGGACTTCCCAGATGTGGGAAGTATTCATGGTGTGGTTAAATGCACCGTTTTGCCCCAAAAGAATTGTATTTTCCGGTGCTGCCATATACGTGTAACGGTCGACTTATGTTTGGCTTATGTCGCACGTGTATGGAGGACTTGAGTGTCAATGATTGCACGCATTGCGACGCCGAACGTGCCTTAACAGACACGTATTGTACCTCTGAATTTCATAAAGCAATAAGAAACGGCTATAAAATTCTGCAAATTATTGATGTATGAGAATTCGAACTACTCGGTTGTGAGAAGGGAAAGTCGGATAGTCTGTTTAAAGACTATGTGAGTTCCTTCCTGAAAATGAAGCAGGAAGCCTCTGGTTTTCCTGCTTGGTGCAAAACCAAAGGAGACGAAAACGAATATATTGCAGATTATGCTCATGAAGGCATAGAGTTAATGGAATATAACATTGAATTGAACCCTGATCTGAGGTATATCTCCAAGATATTCCTCAATTTGCTTTATGGGAAATGGGGACAAAGAACGGACTTGTCGCAGTTTGTGATTGTTGAAACACCGGAAAAATTTTTGCGCTACCTATGGGCACCACAATACGAAGTACAAAGCGTATTACCCATTGGAGATAAACATCTTATTCATAAGTATCATAATACGGAGAATAAGAACAAGCCCTGGAAATTCTCAAACGTTCTTACGGCGTTTATTACGTCATCTGCGCCATTAAAATTGTATGACTTAATGACAAGTGTAGGTCGCGATAAGGTGTTGTATTGTGATACTGATAGCATCATGTTCATACAACGCCGTGATGAGAAATCTGCACTTACATTAGGGCCCTACTTGGGTGAACTAACCGACGAAGTAAAAGAGGGGCGAGAAATAGAGAAATTTATAGGTTTGGGGCCAAAAAATTAGTTACCGTATGAAAGAAATTGGGACGGGAAAATTTGATTATGTGTATAAAATTCGGGGCATCACTTTGGATTATAGAACACGCGAAGAAATTTGAGCATTTCTATAAATTAGTTCGCGAAAACTTTGAAAGAAAAACAATAAACATCCCAGGTAGGATTACCCGTAAGCGGGGATTTGTCATCGTATCGAGACCAGAAACAAAGACCCATCAGAAGGTAGCCAACAAAAGACGACGATTATATCCTGACAGCACGACCGACTACAGGACATTACCTTTTGGGTACTGCGCCTAATGGTTGGCAAATGTATAAATGTGAGTGCATAAATGTGTTGTAAAAATGTATATATTTTGTTAATAAAATTAAACATAAAGAAACTGTAAATAATTGAATGAATGGGGAAAATGTAAATAGTGGTATGAATGAAAAGGAAACACGTAAGAATTATACACTCTAACATGTTATTCCCGGGTATGTTATGTTATCAAATTCTTTAAATATTTCACAGTCTCTCACGCCCTAAATAATTTATATTGTAAATAATATTTTCGTACTGTAAATAATATTTTAAATTATGTATATTGCATTTTAAGGCATATTGTGTATATTATTGTAAATAGTTTTTCATATATTGTGAATTTTTCATATGTTGTAAATAGATTTTTCATATTGCAAATAGCTTTTATACATTGTAAATAGCATATTTCAAATATTAAATTATTTTTGTTAATTAAGTACAAACAATACAAATATGAATAGAACATTGTATATATTATTATATTCAAACACTTATTATATATTTTACAATTTTTACTTTTATTATACATCTACAATACTTATTTTTATTATATATCTACATTTTTTATCTTTAATATATACATTCATTTTTTAAATTTTTATTATATATTTTACATTTTTATTTTATTATATTTACATTTTTTATTTTTTATTATTGCATATAATATTTTATCATTATTTTTACAATAATTTTTTAAAATTATATTCCCGCCTTTAATTTCTACATCCTATACAATTAGAAAGGTACCTAATACAAAAAGTATGTGTATTCCGTATAAGATAAAGGAAGAATACATATGCTTCATATAGTATTATATATAAGTTTATTTACGCACATTATACTAAAGTATGTGTATTCTGAACATGATAAAGGAAGAATACATATGGTTCATAGTATGTGTATTCTGTATAAGATAAAAGAATACATATCCTTCATACGCATAAAAATAGAGTATTAATAAAAGCACAATATTTCTAATTTTCATAAAATTATAATATTAAATTCATATATTCACTCAAGTAATTATTATTTTATTAAATTCAATAATTATCTGAATCAAAAAGTCAACCGAGGTTATAAGTATACCCTAAAACCGGAAATTACAAAATGTGGTATCGCAATATTTGTTTATTTTCGGTTCGCGCAACAAGTTGTTCTACGTCATAAAGAACAAGAAGATTGTCAACATCAATAAATCGCACGCAGCAACCAGGAAATAGATAGCAGCGGTGGTGTTATCAAAGGTAAGTAAACTTTGTCTTCTTACTTAAGTTAAAGTATTGGGTAAACATATCTATAAAGGAAAATATCGTTAGCGTCCGCGGCTGCCGGGCAGCGGCTATACAAAGCGGGCAGAAGAAAAACTCGCGACGGTAATGGCGCCGGCGCAAATGTCAAACCATAAACACGAACACGGACATGCAATTAAAGCATTGTATAAAGCAAGCAAATGGTTGTGTCTATACAACAAGGCCATCGGAGCAAACAAACCAACGGACACGAACAATCCACAAAACACGGGCACGGACATGTCATTAACATTGGATGAAGCAAACACAAGTAAGTGAGTCTATAAGGAAAACAACTGACGGAGCAAACAAATCAACCGAACACGGACATGTTACAAAACACGGACACAAACAATCCACAAAACACGGACATGTCATTAACATTACATGAAGCAAGCAAATGGTTAGGTCTATAAGGAAAACATGGCTGTGCGGCGGACAAAACCTAACGGACACGGACACGGACATGGACACTAAGCCTACATATATAAAGAAAGTTACCGTAATCCCCTATATAACTCTATACATGTGCTCTAAGCATAGTGAGAAAGGGCAAGTACCTACTACTGCCACCGGTCGGGATATCGTGTAAAAGTTATTAGCTGGCTCCTGGTAGAATAATTTGAACCTGGTTGTTTGTTCGGAAACGGTTGAGTAGATGAAAAACTCGGTGAAGAAGTATCCTATAATTTTTCAAGGGCATACTTTTTGGGGTGAAAAAAAAGTTTGCCGGAAGTCCACCGCAGAGTCCCAAACGGGGTTCAACTCAAAAGTTTTAAATGGCAAGGGGCTTAAGTAGCACATCATTTGAGAGCTTTTGCGAAATGAAAGTTTCGACTCTGATGGAGTAAGTTTCGACTTTCTACGAAAATCTTATGCAAAATGGCATCGGGTGAAAATGTAAACAGATAATTAATTGAAAATCCATGGCCATCCCTATAAATTGGAAACAGTGAGACAAATGTAAAACCAGGAAACCACGTGTGCCATTATTTTCAAAGTACATAATTTAAAGTAAAAAAAGTTATGTACCTGACCCCCGCAGGGTTCCAGGTGAGGTCCAGCTCAACGTTATCAAATGGCAAGGGGGTATAGTAGCACATCGTTTGAAAGCTGTTGTCAAATGAAAGAAGATGGAACAAGTCTCGACTCTCAACGATAACTGTGCAAAATGACAGAGGGTCAAAAATTAAACACAAAATTAATTGAAAAGTCTATGGCCACATTGAATCCAAGATTGCCACTTAAAACCTACGTCGAAAGTATAGGCACTCCAAACTGTTGAAGCTAGGAAAACCAAATTTGGCATGAATGTTGATCAGTAAGCTTAGGTGATGAAAACATACAAAATGTTCAAAAACGCGACATCTTGAGTTCAAAATACCGCATTATGTATCACATGCATGTCAAGCTCAAACCACTGGAGCTGAAGAAGCGAAATGTGGTATTTGGGTTTATTGTAAATAGTAAATATCCACAAAAAGTCAAAGACTTATCATCTGTAATCCAATATGGCTGACATCGTGAAAAATGACTTTGTATATAAATTCTGACACTTATGTTGCATCTGACAATCACAGCAGCTGACAATTATGTTGCATCTTCATTCATTCAACCCGTTGAAATAGATATATCTACGGGTGACCCGACCGAAGTACAGATAATTTGTTGCCACCAGGCGGGAACTCTAACCGTTGCAGCAGACGATTGGAAGCATCATGGAACGGAGACTACTATTTTTTTTATTTATTTACCATTTCGATTATTTCTTATTTCTTTGTTATTCTCACTTTCATTTTCTATCCTGTTTTCATCATATGTATATAAATTAGTCCGTCATTGTGAACTCATCTTCTTTCATTTCAGAATAGCTTAACTTTTGAGTTGGACCCCACCTGGGATCGTGTGTGGGCCCTGGGACAAGATGTTTTTACTTTAAATCGTTGTACTTTGAAAATAATGCCACAAGTGCTTTTCTGGTTTGACATTTGTCTCACCGTTTCCAACTCATAGGGGTGGCCATGGAGTTTTCAATTAAGTTTTTGTTTACATTTTGACCCGATATCATTTTGCATAGGATTGTCTAGAGTTGAGACTTACTCCGTCCTCTTTCATTTCGCAGCGCTTTGAAATGATGTGCTACTTAAGTCCCCTTGTGATTTAAAACTTTTGAGTTGGACTCCGTCTGGGACCCTGCGGTGGACCCTGGAGCAAACTTTTTTTATCCCAAAAAGTGTGCCCTTGAAAATGATAGGATACTTGTTCACCGAGTTTTTCATTTAGTCAACCGTTTCCGAACAAATGACCCAGTTCAAATTATTCTGCCAACTAATAGCTTTTACATTACAAAATGTGTTCTAACTCACAATATCCCGACCGGTGGCACGTATAACTTTTGGATTCGTCTCGTTATAACATATCAAATGTAGACAAATTCTCTTTCAGATCTCAGCGGAGCCAGTTTGTGACCTTCCCTTGTGAGTCTGATTTGTTTTATATCATCTCTGTATTCACGTTAGTATCACATGACATGATCAGTGAGAACGCCACGAATTTTTACTTAGCAGGGTGTTCAAAACAAAAGAGGGTGTGCACCCAGAATAATGATATACATCTTTACACAAACTCAAAGAAAACAATATTTTTATGCCAAAGTGTGTGTATAAGGAAATTTCAGGAGTATTAGGGGTGTTGTTGCGGGTGTGCAGAATACTCCCTGGACATATCTATTTTTACAACAGAAGTTGATACGTATAAAAATAAACTACTACAGCATTAAATTCAGAAAATATGTACTTGTACCCGGAAACTTAATACAAACTATTCATTTTGTTGTTAGGGAGAGGCCATACCCTCCTTTATAGAGTCCATGGATGTACCGTACCTGTATTGCAATATGTTGCTGTGTACTTGATAAGCGAGAGTAGCAGAACCATCTTAACAGTACAATAGCCATTTGGTTGGGGGCCCCGCGAGCATTATGGCATGTATTATTTACATGTGTTAGGAGCAAAATTTAGTCATAGAGACCACAACACACTTGTTTGCTCTGGGGCCTAATATGATGTTAAAACGGCAGTGGAGAGTACAGTAGATTACACTGGACAGTAGAGTAGATGGTACTAGCGCGGGGCCCGATTTGGAGCAATCGGTCCAATCGGCTTAAGGCCGGCCCTGCCGGTACGGGTGTCCAGCGATGATCATGAAACCTGTGCCAAAACTTTCCTCACATTTAGTGAACCACCTTTGAAAGTCCCTCGCACCTGTCAATCGATAAAATATTGCACGTGGCTTGTGACAGTCATCCAGATAAACATATGCCTCATCCAATGGTAGAACAAACTTCCGCTTTTCACCGGCTAGGTACCGATCATACACCTTCGACATTTGGTGCTACGTTCCTGGATGTGTTTTGGCAAGAGCTTATGAATACGCCCCTTCCATCGCCTTAACCTTTCAATTAGGAAGCCTTTTTAAAAAATAAAGCCTGGGTTACGGCGCCAATTTTGATCAAAATGTAGGGTTATTTTCAAATGGCTGTGGATCAGGCCCTAATAGGCATAAACTCACGAATGTTGAAGCGTTTTACGGGGAATACTTGAAAGTTTCATAATTTGTGTGGTTGACGCAGATCGAATGTAATCAAGAATTAGGGGGTGGGGGAAAATATAATTTTTACAATTTTTCTAATAAAAAATTTGGGTTCTGCCCCCCACTCTGTCATTTTTCAAGTTGAAGATGCGCATACTGTATAATGTACATTAAAATGTTTTTTTTGGGACATTCTCAATAAAATATAACAGCAATGTTACCATACGATACACACAGCGTAATTAGGAAATTCGTCAAAATTATAATGTGTCTACGCCACTGATTAGGAATGAAAGGACAAAATGCAGGGCTATTTTAAATGATCGTAGCTCAGGCTCTAATAGCAGTAGACTCAAGAAAGTTAAAGCATTTTACGGAGAATATATGAAAGTTTCATAATTAGTATCATTGACGTTCGACCACTATAATAAAAAATTACGAGGTGGGGAAAACAGATTTTTTTTACAATTTTTCTAATAACAATTTTGAGTTCCGCCCCCTCTGCCACCCCAAAAGTTGACGATGCGCATAAAATGCATAAACTAACTCACGAATGTTGAAGCTTTTTACGGGGAATACTTGAAAGTTTCATAATTAGTGTAGTTTACACTCATCGAATGTAAGCAAGAATTAGGGGGTGGGGGAAATAGAATTTTTACAATTTTTCTAATAAAAATTTCAGGTTCCGTCCCTTTCTGTCGCCCTAGAAGTTGATGATGCGCATAAAATGTATATCAAAATGTTCTTTGATATATTTTCAATAAACTATAACAACAGTGTTTACATAGGATACACTAAGAGTAATAAGAAACCTCTCAAAATTATAATGGATCTACGCTACTGATTAGGAAAGGCAAAATGCAGGGCTATTTTCAAATGATTGTAGCTCAGGCTATAATAGCCGTAGACTTAAGAAAGTTGAAGCATTTTACGCACAATATATGAAAGTTTCATGATCAGTTTGGTTTTCTCTCGGCCACTGTAATCAAGGATTACGAGTGAGGGGAATAGAATTTTTATAATTTTTCTAATTATAAAGAATATACGAAGTATACGAATTATTACTTTCTATAAAACAAGAGGTTGACGAGATTAAAACAGGGAATAGGAAATTAAAGAAAGATCTTGAAAAGTCACTAAATCTAGCCCATGAAAAATTAGACGAAAATTCAAACTTATTAAAGAGTCAAAATGAAGAACTGGTGAAGTGTATGAATTTCATTGATGAACTTAAAAGTGAAAATTTATCATTAAAAAGGCAGGTAGAAAAACTAAAGACAGATTGATGATCTTAATCAATATAGTAGGAGAAATACTTTGGAAATCCACGGTGTTCCCGCTCTTCCCAATGAGGATGTCGTTGAAATCGTAAAGAAAGTTGGTATTGCCTTGGATGTAAATATCACAGATAATATGATAGATACTTGTCATAGACTTAAAAAATCCCCAAAACAACCCGATCCGCATATAGTAGTAAAATTTGTTAGAAGATCTAATAGGGATAGCTTTGTTAAGAGAAGGAAAGTTAAAAGAAACCTAAACTGTAAAGATATTGGTTATACAATAGGTGGAATTATTTATGTAAATCATAGTTTATCACTGCATCGAAGGCATCACTGCATATAAGGAAGCTAGGAAGGTTAAAAAGGGAGAAAAAATTCGATTTTCTTTGGGTTGATTATGCTCATAACATTAAGTTAAAGAAAAAGTCAAGTGATACGTATACACAGCCAGTACGGTAGGGGAGGTTAAAGGAATGATTATTAATGATAAGCATGACCTTTCATTTAATTATCAAAATGTAAGAGGTTTAAGGTCCAAGTTGAGCGACACATATTCGAGTATCGCTGCGAATGATTTTGATGTTATATTATTAACTGAAACCTGGCTGTGTGACGGAATATATAATCATGAATTTATAGATCATAGGTATAATGTGTATCGACAGGACAGGCAAAACAGGAATGGGGGTGGCGTTGTGATTGCTGTCCTCAAGGATTTTGTTGTTGAAAATATTCCAATAACTATTGATACAATTGGAATACTGTTCATAAAATTGGTAGTAGCGCATAAATCTTTTTATATAATAGTAGATTATTTTCCACCGAAAACAAAAGTTGATAAATATCAAGAATTTTTTGCAAAAATCGAGCAGGTTAAGGATATTCAGCACAATAACTTATTAATTTTCGGTGATTTCAATATTCCAGAAATTACCGATTCTGATTATGACTTGTTGCTAGGTAGTCTGATTTGTGTTTCGTTGGCCAACTTCTTGTCATTAGTTAATTCACAATCATTTAATAGAGTGAGAAATAGTAATGGAACAACTTTGGATTTAGTTCTTTCTAACGTTGAAGGAAGTTTAAATGTATCTAAGTGTATATTTCCTTTATTGCCTGAGGATAATCATCATCCTCTTTAACCTTTCAACTTTATATTAAGAGCTCTGAGTTTACTATTAAACCAAGTCCTATTATTGTATATGATTACAGTAAAGCTGACTTTTTCAATTTACACAAATCATTACAGAAACAAAATTGGAACGAAGTAACTAACTCCAATAACGTTAATAAGGCCGTGGATATTTTCTATGAAGTAGTTAATGGTATTGTTGATAGATGCGTACCTAAGAAAAGATTAAGAAACGTACTTACCCTTGTTGGTTTACACATGAAATTATTACTATTCTCAAGCAGGATTATTATAGAAAACACAAAACTCAGTCACATTATCATTATAATAAATTTATTCAACTTCTAGACAGCTAAAACGTATATTGAGCGCTGCGTACAAGAGTTATATATTACAAACTGAAAATACTCTAAATAAGAATTCCAAATGATTTTGGAATTTTATTAAATCCAAGAAAAATAATAATTTTGTAAATAAATGTATGTTTTACAATAATCAAAAGTTGAACTCTGACAGGAATATAACAGGCAGTTTTGCGCTGTATTTCCGAAGTGTATATAGTTCAGATTCTTCTTCTTACGTTATTTCTGATATAAGTACTATGGAAGTTTCTCAGAATTTAACAATTGATTTTATAACTGAACTTAATATTAAAGAATCCATCAAAAAACTAAAGCCATCTAAGTCATTTGGTCCAGACTCTATTCCTAGGTATGTGTTCAAAGGTTGTGGTGATACTTTAATTTCCCATTTGTATTATATTTTTAATTTAATATTGAAAACGTCAACATTTCTTAAAGTGTGGAAAGTCAGTAAAGTTTGTCCTATTCTGAAAAAGGAATACAAATTTAATTGAAAATTATAGCCCAATATCACTTATATAAACTCCGGCTAAAATATTTGAGCACATAATTTTTAATAGAATTTTTAATCATGTTAAATCATACATATCCACACGGATTTTATGCAGGACGTTCAACTGTAACCAACTTAATTACTTTTATCCAAAACATCTCAGATTCCATAAATAATAATTTTATGGTTGATACCATATATACGGATTTTGCAAAAGCTTTCGACAGACTCAATCATGATATGTTACTACGAAAATTATCTTCCTTTGGATTATCATACAAATTATTGACATTAGTTGTATCGTATCTTAGACATCGCGTACAGTATGTACAGTGCGTCCCACTAGCTTTCGAACCCGAAAAAAACGTTATAATTTCCAAACAAATGTACATAAGAAAATGAAATTCACAATACACGTACCTTGTTTCATGCTAAACACGAGAAAGGGTTGAACAGAAGCGCACACGTAAGAAAAAAAGGATAGGTGGCACCAGGGGGAGTGCTGTTTGGCGTGGTGCGCGTGCGTTAGTGTGACTCGAGTCGCTGCATCGGAAGGATGGTTCTGTACACCGTACAGGAACGCGTGTTCATTGTTAAAAAGTATTGGATATCGGGATCGTATCAGACCGTTCAACGTGAATTTTGCCGTGAATTTGGATGCCGTAAAGGACCATCGAAATCATCAATACATCATTTGGTGAACAAGTTCGAAACAACAGGAACGTTGCTTACGGGACATGGAGGCGCACGTCCACGGATGTCCGAGGAGACAGTACAGAATGTGCGGCAACGTCTTTTGCAGTCCCCTAAGAAGAGCCTGCTTCGATTATCACAAGGGGTAGGGATGTCAAAGTCAACTGTGCAAAGAGCTGCCAAAAGAGCCAAGCTGTTCCCATATCGCGTTACAGTCGTTCAGGAGTTAAAGACTTCAGATTGGGAAAAGCGCGTGATGTGTTGTCGTTGGTTTCAAGCTTTGTTGCATGACAATCCAGGAATCCTAGACTATACTTGGTTCACAGATGAAGCTTGGTTCCATCTCTCCGGTTATGTGAACTCGCAGAATACTCGGGTGTGGGCCGCCGAAAATCTGCATGTGTACCATGAGATTCCACTTCATCCCTTGAAGGTGGGAGTTTGGTGTGCAATTTCCCGACAGCGTATCATTGGACCTATCTTCTTTGAAGATACTGTAAACACACAAGTTTACTTACACATCTTCAGTGAATTTGTGAATCAGCTGGACGATCAAGAACTGCGTCACGCTTATTTCCAACAAGACGGAGCAACATGACATACTTCCAACGTGGCCATGGCAGAAATTGAGTCCTTTTTTTGGTGACAGGATAATCTCCAAAGGATTGTGGCCGCCAAGATCCCCGAATTTGACATCACCTGATTTCTTATTATGGGGTTTTCTTAAAGGTTGTGTCCACAGAAACAACCCACGATCACTGCAAGAGTTGCGAAACAACATTCAGAATGCGATTCATGAGATCACACCGGAGAATCTACATCGGACTTTTCACAATATGGAACGCCGTGTACTAACATGTCTTGACGTCCAGGGAGGACACTCTCAGCACCTGCTGTGACGGTCGTGTATTCAACATGAAACAAAGTACGTGAATTGTGAATTTCATTTTCCTACGTATATTCGTTCGGAAATTATAACGTTTTTTTCGGGTTCGAAAACTAGTGGGACGCACTGTATTATATAATCAGTTAAGTTCGTCACAGTATAGAGTCTTATCGGGTGTACCACAAGGTTCACATCTTGGAACATTACTTTTTCTGTTGTTTATCAATGATTTGCCTTGAGTTATAAAATACTCCAAATGTTTGTTGTATGCAGACGACATTAAATTTTTTAAAGAAAGAAAGAACAACGATGATGTAATCAAGTTAGAAATGAATTTAGATAGCTGTTACAGATGGAGTATTGACAATAAATTGCCTTTTAATATAAATAAATGTTCAGTAATAACGTTCTCGAGAAAGGTAACTCTACTTTATTCCAATTACTCTATGAATAAAATTATAATACAAAGAGTTAGCCATGTAAATGATTTAGGCGTCCTTATAGATTCTAAACTATGCTTTAATCAGCATATACATAAAATGATTAATGAGGCATATCTTTAGGATTTTTAACTAGAAATACAAATGAATTTACTAACATAAGAGCTTGTACGGTTTTGTTTAATAGCTTAGTACGTAGCAAGTTAGAGTATGCGTCAATAGTATGGACTCCTTACTATAAACAACAGGAAAGAAATATTGAAAAAAATACAAAAGACGTTTTTACGATATTTGTATTTGAAAATGTACAGGGTGAATTCCTATGACATAGGAGTTTCTTACAGCAAATTATTAGACATTTTTAAATATTCGCCTTTAACTACACGAAGAGAAATATCTCAATTGATTTTCTTATTTATTGGTGAATGGCATTATAGATAATCATGAATGCATAAGTATGTTAAGTTTTAATACTGCCAAAATGAACTTAAGGACTAGAACGCTATTTTATACTGTAAAATCTAGTACTTCTATGCATATGAGTTCTCCCCTAATTCGAATTTGTCGAAATTATAATAATGTATCTAAGGAAAGTCCAGAGATTGATCTTCCTTTGCCATACACTTTATATTTGAAATTGTTAAACATTAGATAAGAGGTGTGTCAGATGATTATTAAAATATTGTATATATTGTATAATTTTTCTCTATTATATCCTTTATATTTGCAATTGTTGAAACAAATATCAGACAAGCAATGCGTTAGATGATTATTCGAACATTGTATACATAGTTCTTTTTTTTCTATTACGCTATACATGTAACATTGTTTTTGTTTTTCTTTACACCAATGCCAATCAAACGTATATCTTTATTTTATTTTATTTTATTTTATTTTATTTTTATTTACTCGTCTTTCTTTCTATTTTTCCTCTCTCTTTTAGCTTTATTTTATTTTTATTTTTATTCTTATTATTGTACATGTATATAATTATTTAGATATAATTTAATTCTTGTAAGTCTATTGTAATTGGGACAGCAGTCCTGTTATAGGTGACAAATAAATAAATAAATAAATAAATAAATAAATACATATTTTGAGCTCCGGCTTCCGTGTACGCACTACAAGTTGTTCCTCAGACTCAACAGCTGTTTGTCTCAGACACAAGATGCCGGAATATTTCCTCTGAAAAAGACTAATTGAAGAAATCCAGTGAGGTAGAGTTTGCTGTGATGCATCTATTAGTCAGTCCCGTATGTTCGCAAAATGGCTGTAAATTTGGAGCAGCCCGAACTCCAGTGGGAATGCTCCAGGCAACAGTGGATTGAGAGAAAAGAGTTGGATTTGGAAGGGGAAGGGGAAGATGGAGGAGTAGATGAAGGTGAGGGAGGCCTTGATGAACCTGACGTTTCATCAAAGTCATCAAAATTAAATTCGTATGCCTCTGAGGAAGGCAGATCAATCTGTTCTTCATCCCAGTCCGAAAATGTGTCCATTGCTTTCATCTCGTCTCGAATGTCTTCTGAGCCTAGAACATCTCTTGCTGTCATTTCTACTCTTGAACACAAGAAACACCAAAGTCTCTAACTAACTAATTAACTCTATGGTGTATGAAAGCCGGAGGTTCAATGCCGCGTTCACGAAACAAGTAAAAACAACGAAAGCAAAGCTTCGAGTGTTACGGTCCATAAAGATAGATTCTACTGTATGTTAAAATGCGTACAGGAAAAAAAAAAACGCTTGGGGCCGCGGTGGCTCAGTGGTAGAGCGTTCACCTCTGGTGCTAGGGGTCTCGGGTTCAAACCCTGCTCCCGCCAAGTGGACTTTGTGGTGGACAAACAACGTGTGCGTGGGTTTTCTCGGGGTTCTCTCGTTTCCTCCCACTTTCTTCATTCCACCATTTCATTCATATCTCATCATCACCGTCTCCTTTAGCCTAACCGGCATAACCGTGGGACGTAAAACTCAAAAATTTCAATTTCAGGAAAAAAACGCGCTCACAACACTCAGCTCAGAATGATCAACACACAAATGAAAAGAGGAACAATGATCTTTATCTCATAAAACAAGGACTGTAGGAGCTCAGAAACCCAAACACACTCTCCTTATCGCTCTATGTACCACGTGCAGAAATAAATCTTTCTTTCTCAGTCAGGCCAACACCTCACACTCTATATCTGATGACGCACTACTGGCACCAAGATTGGAAGGGAAACGTCCCCTGATTGATTATACGAGAATTAACTTCCTGTTGCGTTAAATCTCTAAGAACAAAACTTCGCACTTGAAAAATTTAAATGCATTTTAAAGAGCCTGTATGACAAATATAAAGAGTCACGTTAGTACACTTTTAAAACAAAATTACAACTTAATTTCTGTATTCAGCAGTTGGCTAGTATGTCTCTAGAGTAAAATACATGCAAGTGCACATATTTGATACCCAGAAAATGAAAACCAATTAGGTTTAGTAGGGGGAAACTGCAAGCTGTCTATAAATAGTTACTTCGTGTCCCAAGCCTTATTTTAAGGTATCTAAATATAGTTACTTCGTACAACTTCAAGTCGCGGTGAATGATGGTGTGGACTGTCTTCAGTGATGTCTGTAGCCAGTTCGTGATACTCCTCTGTATGGGTGGATTCTCCCTGGTGGACAGAGCCCGAATTCTAGCTCGTGTGCGGCTAGTGGCAGGCCGGGGCTGGGCCTGTTTCTGCCCCACAGAAATTATCCCATGCCTCGTCTTAACTGCCCCTTTCAACACCTGTAATATTACATTTTTGGACACAGTGAATGCACGCTCCTTACACAGTTTGATAATGGTACTATAATTGTAGTTCACGTCGGAAAGGGCACTTAGGCCTATGCTGCCCTCTCAATAAGCACTTATTTTTGGCGGTATTTATTCCGATATGCACTTACCAGACCTGTCACGCACAGTCAATGGTTCAAGGTGCTCCTGCACAAGGTGTGTAATTTCGTCATCATAGATAGGAAACAACCTCTATATGAAAAAATACTACTTGCTCTCTATTAACACAAAAATATTTTTTCCTAAATTAATAAAAGTCTGATGACAAAGAAAGTCAGATGCCTTTAAAACATTAGTTCTAATGAAATTAAACACTGATGGAATATCAAATGTTTTATTTATTGAATTAGAAACATCCACGTAAAAATTATGTTGAATATATAAGGTATAACATCTTTTGGAGTTGCATTGAAGGAATTCACATTTATTGGATGACTAATTGCTGAATTAATTTCTTATTGAAATTTCATATCATGTATATTAATACAATTCTATATATTGTAACTTATTTCTTTTCAGGCATCTAACAATAACGTGATAATTGTTCTTTTGGATGACGCTCATTATTTGGACTTCTCTTCTTCTGAAATTTTGTCAAATCTCCTCTATCAATGTACATTTATACTTCTTGTAATGTTTATGGATATAAACAAGATTACCACTAATATACGTAAAAATTTATCTAATACATTATTTAAGGACGAAAAACGTGTTGTACGTTTCAAACTGAGTGGTTTATCGAATGACCTTATGGCTCCTCTTGCATGTCAACTACTTGATGTCAGAGGGATTCCTGTTGAATTGGAAACGTAAGATAATTTTATTATCTTTGCATGAATTTGAAAGTATGAATATTGATATCATTTTCCATTATCAGGGAATATTAGTTGTTAGTACTGGTAGTTCCAGGCAATTCCGATTAAACTAGACGTTTTCTATGTTCTCGATTTAAAGCTATTCTGTTTACCTAGGTATATTTTAGGCAGTAGTGCATTTCAGAAGATCGACTTTTGGCTAGCTCTTTCATGGAAGTGTCTAATGGGGAGTTTACACTTAGTCGATTTGCGTTCGATTGAGTTGAATTGACGTCACTTTCAACTTAATCGACCGTGTAAACGGGACTTCAACTTAATCGCTTGTTGATCGAAGGCGACTAATCGACTGGCAACTGAACTGAAAGACGTTCTATTTTCTGTGGTTGAAATAATTGAACACATCCATCGATCTGATTCGGCCTAGTTGCTTCGATTTGGTGGCAAATGCAGCGAGTCGATTTAGTCGTGCGACTAAATCGACCAAGTGTAAACGCCCTATAACTGTGCCTCACTATGTGAGGTCGAGAATAATCAGCTGTCTTACGAATATGTTTTTCTCCTCCTTGCTCTAAGATGAAAAGAAACAAAATTAATTCAATTTGTCACATTGGCACAGCAAACAGCGTGCAACCCATTTTTAGATTCCCTACTGAATCCTACTGAAATCAAACAGCATGTTAACTTTTCAATGTTACTGCATTTTCGTTTCCAACAGTACGTCGTAGGCTATTTACTTCCATAATACTTTTGGTTAATTTAAGTAATATTGGTTGTAGCTTGTGTGTTAGTGTTGCTAACAGTTTATAATCATCTAGTATTGCTATTTTTCGTCAATAGAATACCACTTCTACAATATACAGTATTGCAGACTCTAGGATTAATAAGAATGAAATATTAATTCTTACCATAAGTAAGTTATTTATCACATTTTCTAAATGAGTTTGCACGAGGTGTGATTAGAAAATTTTAAGACAAGAATCACCGATGCTTAGCGGTAATGGCTAGCGTAGCGTGTGGTGCGAAAGAGAAAGAACCTAAAAAGATTGTCCCTCTGTTTGTAGTCAGTGGGTTTCACTTTATTTGATAACCCTTTCATTTGCATATTCTACACCTACTTGCTCAGTAGCGAATGGGTGGGTGATGGGAGTCTTTGAAGATGATGATCAGTGGGCATCCTCGTCTACCTGAGATAGACGTGCGCCATTTTATCCTGGCTTATGTGTGTCCCGAGTTTTGTTGAAGTAAATAAAATAAATGTACGGTATATAAAATGTTCAGAAAAGTATACCATATATATTTGTTCATATTTGTTTTGGATTAATGCGGATTGTGCTTTTGCCCATTCTGGTTTTTGTTCGTCTTTCGTTTGTCTTTTTTATTCCAGAGCCATTTGTTCTTGCTGACGGGTAATGATGATTTGGAGCTCCTTCCATTTCCCTTAACCACATTGATTCGTCGGTGAGGTCGTGCCATGTTAGTGGTGTAATTTCTCCCTGTAAACGCTCCGGTGCAGCATTGCGGTGATCACATGGCTTTTTTTTTCAATAGACCCTATATCAAGTACAACTAACCTTCAATATATACTATAATCATCTAATTTATTTGAATAGACTTATCAAAAAAGTCTAAAATACAAGAGTATGAACAGAATATATCTGTTCCTGAAGACATGATGGAAAAGATAATGTGGACTCTAGTAGAACACTACCATGTGATAAAAGAGACGGAATCATGAGAATATCGGTAGTAACTACGATTGTCCTGTACCATTAAGAGCTTGTCACCTTTCGTAATTGCTAAAGATATCAGTAGCACTGCAGGAGAGATAAGGAAATTCGAAAACTTCGTAACAGCACTCTGTCACTGGAAACTGAAAATGAAAACCAAACTTCAAAGCTACTCAAGATGGACTCCAATGTCACTTTAGCATTATAGTGGAACCACGTCGTCTATTGAATATGAGTCGCGGAGTTGTCTTGTGTAAGGATCTCTGGATCTCTTATGTGAGGATTAAATTGCCTTGGGAGATTAAATCAGATCAATATAATGCTGTTGCTTGAATCAGAAGAAATCGAACGGAATTCTTTTAACTCAGTAATCACATACTTTAATCGTCATCACATGCCAAACAGCACACAAGTACCCAAAAATTAGAGTAAGAATTGGAAGGGTTGCTAAAACAAAACCTTGCTTTTAATGTGTTTTTTCGGTTGATTATAAAAGTGAGAACTTGTTGGTTGTGCCTTTGCCAGAGGCAAGAACAGTTCAGAATTTAGTCTGTGTCGTCTGTGTTCAGTATACACCGATGACCTAACAGCAGATAATGTTGCCCTCGATCAAGCACTTCAGTTTTCTGTGAGTTGTGTGTTTATCTGCACTGACTCACAAAGCAATATTATAAGCCTTCAGAATCTTCAGCCTAGTAAAAGAGGGTACATTATCCTAGTAAAACAGATCCTAGCAAAATAGGGTACATTATTGTGAGATGTGTCATCATTCACATTATCAGGGCTGTCTCGTCGTTGTCTGCTAAGTACTCGGAGAACATCAGATAAGCATGAATTACACTGAAGCATTCTTTCCCGAGCTCTGATCTTAGTACCGTTTCCTCCAACGGATACGTTCTCACTGGAAAGCAGATTGAAAACGGGCCAGGAAAATAAGCCCCACTTAACAAAGGTTACTTTTGGGGGATTGGCAGATATTATCGCGTACTAGTAACTGAAATGAAGTTATTCTTACACGCTTGTAATCGGACACTTCATTCTCATTATTATTATTTAGTTTGTGGCGCTAACCGCTCATGTTATGAAAGTTATTGTTCCACTGAGTATTCACATTTTCTTTCAGAATGTTGGAACCACTTAGACATGGTTTAATACTGCCCGAAAATCTAAACAGGTTTTGGGGAATAATTCAGTATTCGCTCTTTTATTTGTATTCTCACTTCACTTTTAATCGTGAGATTGGAATAGTTAACGTTCTCGAGAAGTTTTTCCTTCTATCATTTTTTCTTTCTGCTATGCATTACTATTTATTTCTATTTTTGTCTTATTTTCTTGTTATAGATTTTGTATTTTGTCGTATTTGAACTGTCTAAAAACAGGCCAAACTAACGTTTTTCGTGCTGTGAGAAATTGGCTCTTATGGAAATAGTTGGTACCTGACATGAACTGCTGTCTTTGAGAAACTAACGTCACGATACTGTTGCGTCAATTTCTTGATTGCTTGTGGTGTAAATTTGGGGTAAAATAGCGAAACGCAAATGAATTCATGCTCATAACCGAATTTCCGATTATATATATGCCACAGTTCGTTATAAAACATTTTGTATCTAATGGATACTTATATATTACGCACTATTCCACACATGAATATAAACATCAAATTAATCCAAACTAGTTATATCTAGTGCCGTCATGGGGGGGGGGGGCAACGGCCCGGACGCCGAAGTAAAGGGCGCAAAATTCGGGAGGGAAAAGAAAAGATGTATATAAAATGGAAGGAAAAAATAAGTGCTAGAAATCAAGGAAAAGCAGGGTTTATTTGTAAAAAGTTTATTACGCTTCGCGCCATCCATGGTGGCGGCGCTTCGCGGCTGGTCTATCGATCTCACTTTCATGTACGGGGGCGCCGTTGTATACTCTCGCCTCGGCGCTGATTTATGACGGCACGGCAATGGTTACCGGTATAGACTCTGTATTTTATTAAAAATAAGTACCTAGTTATACTATAATCTTTATATTCTTCTAAAACAATATACATTCGTTGTCATAACAGTGAGTCAATAACAGTATGAAACAAGAAGATAGTCGTGAAGATAGGCATGATTAAGTCGCTGTACTTTTGTGGATTTGAAAATATTTAAAATCCTTTTCGAATGGAATATAATCTAATTAAATGTGAATAAAAATAAAGGGGGATTTTACAATTCTAACTTCAAATGCTTGTCGTTGGGTTGACTAATTCGTATTGGACTTTCGAAGAAATATCAAACAATTTTTAATGACCGTGTCCATAGAAACAACTCCCAGTCACAACCCCTCTTTTCAGGTTTTAGAAGAAAATAGAGAAAGAAAGAATGAGAAAGAAAAAGAAAGTAGGAAGGAAAAGAGAAGGTGAAGAAGGGAAGGAAGAAGAAGATAGGAAATCTGAGGAGAATGAATCACTGGATAATTATGGGAAAATTTGGTGAAGAACCTTGAATGATTTCTAAAAAGTAGTTTGAATTCAAAATGTTATTGCTCGAGGATCAATATTGCAGGGATCCGGAATAGACACATGTTCACTCTTACAACCCCGACCCGGATCCAGGCAACTACACTAGTGGTAGTTGTCCTGACCCAGCCCGGGTGACGAGAAAGTTTAGTTCTATTGTTTATCCATTATTTTAGAACGGAGGTTACCTAGTATCCAGTCTTTGAACTCCAAAATTCAGAGGTCGATCACACATTCGAATCAGCCAGGAAAAAAAAAAAAATACTTTGAGTAATGCATACATTTTTGTCACGAATGAAATTTTGATATTCCTGCAAGATCGTCGTCTATTCAGGCGTATCCTGTCATTTTTGGCTTTTCTCTCAGAGCCGATTGTAATCAGTTTTAGGCGTTATTCTTTATAAACATGGCCATGCTTTTTAAAATCATTACAATAAATTAACGTTAAAGTTATGACTTAGAATTAGAGTTATTACTCATTCACAGACACATACACACGGAACAGCGTATAAACATGGATAAGTTAGTCTCAAAGAAACCATCTAACTACATTTTACTATACATTTTATTACATCTATTAAAGAAGAAAGGAAAAAAAACAATATAAATTGTTGAGAACATGCTATGCATATATATAAACATGTAGTAATATACACATGGAATTTCAGAAGAACGTCCTGATGACGTATATCTATGTATTTACAGAAAATTAAAAAAAAAAGTCTTGGGTATCTAAATACGGATTTAGATAAATTATTTGAATTATATAGTACACAAGAAATTGTTAACATATAGAAATATATTTTTACATCTTACAAAACTATAGAATAGAAGCAAAGAAAAAATAAATAAATTATTGTACGAAGTTTGAAGTGAGTCTTTTCTCATATATCCAGATATTATATATATATATATATATATATATATATATATATATATATATATATATATATATATATATATATATATATATTATTTATTTTTTCTGGTGAGTTTACGAGTCCTATCCCGCTACTAGCGATGATTGTCAATGTCACATTACCTATCAGGCACTTTCACAGCTTCCATTTGTCTTTTGCTATCATATTTTCATATGCACCCATATAATTATGTTAGTTATTTTAAAACATATAAGATCCATTCGTAGATGCATTCATTGAGAATTTTTTTTTCCGATTTTGGGCTATAAAACAAATTTATGGTCTCTAAATTACAGAGGCTATTTTCTATCCTCGATTAGTCGTCACTAGCTTGGTTATCAACCAGCTCTAAGTCACTAGGTCGTTCTATCTACACATATACTTCTGAACCTAAATTGTCAATTCATAATTCATGAAGGATTCGTGATATTGTTATTACTATTCTGTTCTTCTTTTGTTTGGATACTATATATTTCAATGCACAGAGATTAAGGTAAAAGCACACACTGTTTAGGTTGTGAAGATTTTGATGAGAAACGGATTTTAGATGAAAGATTGGTACTAGGGTGTTACATTGGTGAATTGGGGTCCCGGGTTCGATCCCAGCCTCCGCCAAGTGAACTTTGTGGTGGACAAACACCGTGCTCGTGGGTTTTCTCGGGGTTCTCCCGTTTCCTCCCACTTTCTTCATTCCACCATTTCACTCATCTCTCATCATCACCGTCTCCTTTAGCCTAACCGGCATAACTGTGGGACGTAAAACTTAAAGATTTCATTTCATTTTACATTGGTGAACTTAGAAGTGGAATTAACGGTACCTGCCCTTATTTCATATTACATGCAATTAATAGTAAAAGAACATGAGGCTTAAAAAATCACATATTGTATCCAGAGAATCTACGAAACATAAACAAAATTATTTTTATATGCGGCGGTATTTCTAAAATCTATCTTTCGTATTTGTCGGATAACTCGAAATATGGCAACCAATAATCGTTCGGGGTAAGTACTAAACCCTTTATACATATTCACTTTCTCAATTCAATTATATACTTTACTTCGACGTCATATTCACGTTTCATATACATTCACATTTCATCATCTACATATTTCTTCAATAATAATCAATAGATTATGCTTCAAGAAAAATAAATAAATAAACCCCGACATCTAATTCACTAACAGGTTGCAACACTTTCCATAAACGAGAATATCTTTCATCCCTTATAATCAACGGATTTTTCCGCGCATAAATATAACATTCGTATATATATTCTGTTTAAACAGTAGACCCTATGCATAAGGCAGGCACGTACACATAATTTTAAACCTAGAGTGTTAATTTCACAATTGGGCCCAAACTACTACAACCTTAACATTTATTATACCTTATAACAAGAAAGTATAAATAGCTGGTGGTTTAACATAGAACTTCGAATGGATAATTACGAAAGAATGAGAATAACATTATGGTTTACAGGACCATCATTCACCCCGCGGTGGGTCAAATACTAAAAAGAAAATTAAAGCCAGTCGCTCGATACCTCGCGTCGATGAATTTCTCCATGAATCATGTCTCACGATATCTCCGTTCATGAATTAGGTTCAAGAACTATATACTAAATGATCAATATTTATGATGTTCAATACTTGGGGGGGGGGGAAGGTTAACTTAAAATCTTGAAGAAGAGAATAGAGAGGTAGATGAAGGAGAGAGAGCAAAACGGCGCCAAAGAAATAAGCTAGAACACTATAACTACAAAGATAAGTGGTCGAATTTCGTCATAGAGTATTCCATAGCCAAATATACGCCGAAAAAGTGGCCTACTCAAATGCGTGGCCCAAGGGGGTTTCTGAATGCCTAAGTACGAGTCGGTGCCTTCTAGGCAACCATCTCACAAGGAATAAGCCCTGTGGGATGATTGACTATTAACGGTATCCGGTACCAATTCCCTCAGATTAGGCCGGTCCAGCCGGAAGTATGAGTGCGGTCTCTAATTTAGGATTTCAAAATTTAAAAAAATATCCGACCCCTCAGAAAAATAAGAATTCCGAGGAGAGTGTGGAAAACTAGAATGAAGTCGTTAAAATAGAAAAATCCTAACTAAGGAATTTGTCAAATTAAAAAAAAAATAATAAATTTGAATTTTGTACTGGTGATTTATTCGCCAAATCTCACCAGTTGCTCCCTCTTCGCTAGAACGCCAAATCTTGAGGTATCGAATGATTTCAATAACTATCTAAGTTAAAATTAAGAGAAAAAAGAAAATATCTGTAGGGGAGAAAGGGTCGACACCTGGGTACGAAAATATCGGAGTTTACTGTAATTAACTTGTAAAAAATTTGTTGACTTTATCCATTTTGTCACTCCTTCAAACAAAGTAACTTAGCCGGAATAGGTGACGTGGTAAAAAATAATGTTGCAGGTTAACCTCAAGACGAATGCATATACTTCTACGGCAAGGTGGCCAGAACTTTTACTTTCAAAAACGGGACGCATACGAATCGGCGACCGGGGGAAGGGTGACTTCCACATTGCATTTTGGGATTCAGCAGTGTTTTCAATTTACAAAATACACAAGTAAAAATGATAACACAGCGTCGGGAGTCAAGTGACGGCGGGAGTCAAGTGACCTTGACAAATCGAGGATAGAGTTTCTCCTTGCAGTTCAAAGTGTTTCCTTATTTTGGCAACAGATGGGGTTGTCGCTGAAATGCCGTCAAAGCAAATGCACCCGTCCTTTTCCTTCGTTTTCCCCTGCATGTGGTCAAAGTTGGACAGCGTAGGAGGGGGTGGTTACGGCTGTAAATGGGACAGAAGAGTGAAATTCTTTTCTTTTGGCTAAAAGAGAAACAGAACTGAAGAAAAAATAAATAAGAGGGACCAACATGATATCAGCCGTCAGCTCCCTGTCAGAGAGCCACTCAAATATCTACAACGGTCACAAACATACCATAGAGAACTAAAGCACTTGTCGCCTGTCTCTTTCTCAAAGGATTCTACCTATGGTAAATAACAGAATAGTGCGGGAAGAATCTGATATAAAATGAAGAACCATGCCAATATTAAAAAAAAAAAAAAAAAAACGGGAGAGTCGATATTCTCATTTATTTAGGGCCTTCGTGGTTTAAAAAAAAAACTTGGAATTGAAAGGCAGAAAACCCAGACAAAGATTTGAAATGTATTGACAACGTGAATCATTTTTTAGTGGAATCCACTTCCTTATTTTCTTTTCAAAATATGACCACCAGATTTACCCTCTCTCTCGCCTTCACATTCGAATGGTCCTGGGTTCGATACCAGTTGCTGACCATCCTGAGTTTTTCCTATTATAACAGGAAAAAGCCGCAATGTTATATTCAGCCTTGGGGGCCGGCTTAGAAGGACAGGAGGGAGCACATGCCCTGCTTGATGTTGGTTTTTATTGGGGGAAATAGACCACTTCATTAACAATAGAATTAAAAGATGTGTCACTCATGTCCAAAATTATTGTCGCATGCCTATAAATATGTTATTGTAGGAATATAATTTGATAACGAATTCACCCGGTATTTCTTATAATGTTAGTATGCGTACAATCGGCAAAGACATGTATGTGGTAAATTTCATGTCAAAAGAGCAGTAAATAAGAACAATAAAACGAAAACAAAACTTTCGTGTCCATTTAGCAACATTTTATTTTACTCATTCTAATCTTCGTATTTATAATTACTGTATTTTCCTATGAAATTTACCACATATATTTCCCGATTGTACACATAGTATCAGTATTAAAAGTCTCCTGCAAAATCATTATTACATGATATTTTTACAAGAAGACAGTTATAGAAATGCGACAATCATTTTGGACATGAGTGTACAAGGATGTAACAGGTGTTTGTTTCAAACATTAAATAAGTGTTCGTATAAATTGAACTTATTTCCTGACGTCATAGAACTAAGAACTGTTGCAGAGCGATGTAAGTCCGGTGACAATACAATATTCCATTCTTACTTTCATACTTTGCAATGTATCTATTTATTTTAAAAGCAAATTTTAATATGTTTTTATTTTCAACTTCCTTATCCTAAAATAAATACTAGCCTTTAACCAGCCCTGGTATCCCTGGTAGAATATCACTTTAGGATTTGGAAAAGGTGTCCAACGAATTAAAAAAAAATGATAAGACACCTTTTAAAGACATTCTTTTGTTAATAAATTCCCACTAAAAAGTTAAAAATAATGTTGTTTATGCAAGACAATAAAAATGGAGTGCGTCATTTTAAGAATTTATAAAGTAACTGTAAGCCTATATGAGAGCGCATCCCTTTTTTTTAGTCACGCATAAACATTTTTTTTTTAAACTTTTAAGTGCGACTTGATTAATGAAAGAATATCTTTAAAATGTTTATTATTATCTTTTTTTGTTATTGTTAATGTTTGCGTCCTTGGCATAGGGTGTTCATTTTGGTAAGGTACCGTATGGTACGTTTCTATACTACTAGGGTATATTAAAATTTAGTTTCCTATGCGTTACTACATACATTAAAAAACATTTTTTTTTAAAAGAATTACTACCGAATATTACTACCGCTCCGCTAATAAGAGGGAGACAGATTGAGGATACCAAACACCCCTACCGTTGATTGAGAAATATTTAGGTGTCGACACTGATGAGCAACATCTACATATGAATTTGAATGTTTTATGGGCTTTAGACAATTGATTCAGACCGGGAAACATGGGGGACAGAATGTTGGAAGCAAGTAGTCCAGTCCCTAGTTTGAATGCCTGGAATGAGTAAGGACTCTTCCCCCCTTGGTAAAACCTACCGAAATTGGAAGCAATATCAAAGAAGCACTGCTTCGAAAAAAGAGGGAGCAAACATGCATAAATAGTCAGAGTCGGATTTAGGTTTAGTGGGGCCCCAAGCTGTTGAAGGTAATGGGGTCCTTTATGTGTCCAGATGAACATACGCACCCTACATACAGCAATGAAGAAACTAGAGATAATTTAGGAAGCAGACTGGTAGAAGGAGCCCTATTAATTACACGAACGTAGGCTACACAGCAGGAAGCACTGTTGCTACGTATATATAAATTTTACTTTATTTTTTCAAATTTTCTTATATTTTAGAAATCCAATTTTTCTTTAGATTTTGGGGCCCCCAAGAGAGCGGGGCCCTAAGCTATAGCTTGTTTCGCTTACACGTAACTCCGGCACTGTAAATAGTATAAATATACAGGCGCGGATCCAAGGGTGGCTATAGAGGCTATAGCCCCCCCCCCTTGACGCTCAGGTATACACTGGATAAAATGGGCTTCAATCCTGTTTACTCTGGATAAAGAGGCAAACTATGGTTTACCTCCTCCCTTGATCATATCCTGGATCCGCCACTATAAATATGTACATGTATGTATGTATATAAATGTGTGTGTCTAGTATGTTGTACGATGGAAGCTGATGAAAGAGCTTTATACCATATTATTCTTGATTTTTTGACAGGTAAACAAAGAAAATTTCGGGAATTAATCTATCCTAAAGATTATAATAATGTATCTTATTTTTTCTCTTGCATGTATATTCTTAGTCCTGCAGGAAGTTTTCATTTCTTTCTTGGAATAGATAAACGAAGACTTTGGTTCGGCTTCTCCTTCACAAATTTTTGACGAAAGGTTGACTTTATCGCTACAAACACAAATTACTTCTTCTCACAGAAACCATCTACAAACACACTGTACTGCTGAAACAGAAACCATCAACCAAAGAGGTCATAAATTTTGCCATCCCTCGTGTTTGAAGTTCCCGTTCTTCACAATGATTTCCTTCCTCCCGCCCCTGTTAAGAAGTTCAAAGTAGATTTTCAAAAGAACTGGCTCCCGCTGAGAAGGAAAGGGGGATGAGGAATGACTATAGTGCCATCTAGCAGTTATACGGCCAAGTACGTGAACACGAGAAAATCTGATTTCTGATTTCTGTAGATTCAATTATGAAGGATATAATTTCTCATCGATTGTGAAATGGATGTCTTTGAAAACAGCGAAAAAATAGTACAGTAGCGCACAAATACAGAGATTGTACTCCATTCTCAAAAAAGTCCGGAGTTTTTAGCTCTTTTCCTTACTGTAAAAAAACAGAAGACTTTTCCGTCTGATTTTGATCATTTTCTTATGGGAATTTGGATTATAATTATCTGTATTTATAAGAAGAAAATATCACGCACAGCGTTCAAATTGCACCTTTAAAATGAGATGCATCATATTTAGTGCGCTACTGAGACATTTTTGCGAAAAAACGAAATGAAACCGTGATTTGCCTAAAAAATGGTTGAGATCCCATGTTAAATTGAACACCAATATTCCGGCCGCTGTGGCACACTCCTTCTTCCTCTTAAGTACTACCCAGCAATACTTTGATATACTTCAACACTCAGAATTCCCACTCAATCTCCATTTGAACGACAGAACACTCAATTCTCATTTCAATATTGAGAAGTCTAGACACGGCTGAACCTTCCCAATGAGTGTTGGTACGGAAGAGTGTAGAATTAGCATTGACCATTTATATTTTGAATAATAATTACGGGCCACCTGGGTCATGTTTGCTTAAAAACGGGACATTTACGCGTCCCGTTTGAGAATCAGAAAAAACGGGACAATTGAAAATAAGGGACTGTCCCGGCTAAAACGGGACGTCTGGTCACCTTGTTCTACGGCACCACATTTTTAAGCAACTATCGTACTTTCGTAGTTAATTGTAAAATATTTCGAATGGTTTATTATATGATGTTATTTACCCCGCTAGACTCGATTCTCAACGAATAGGTACTATTACTTCTAAATCGTCAAACTGGAAAGTGCTAACATAGTCCATTCCCTAAAACACGCTTACGTACTCGTGAGAGGTTTTAGCGTAGAGGTCAGTGTCTGAAATATCTTTCCTTTATACATAAATACTCATCGCTTTACCTTACGGTACATAAATACATTAAACACATACATTCAGGGGTGTCCTATTATTCTTTCAGATTTAATATTCATATCTATATCTATCTATCTATCCATCTATCTATCTATCTATCTATCTATCTATCTATCTATCTATCTATCTATCTATCTATATATATATATATATATATATATATATATATATATATATATATATCTTATTTGTCTTCATTATACTCTATAACGTATATTCACTGGTGGACACCCTATACTTTAAGTACCGGTATACTAGAGACTGTTCAAAGCAGTTTTATTATATAATTACGACATATATGTCACTACAAGATTAATCACGCACTGACCAATACGCGAAAACTGTTCATGAACCCAGATCCTCTGTAATCAAATCCAAACTATATACCACTTTACTGTTTAGAAATGCACATAGGTTCAAACAACAACAATATGATCAATCCTAATATTAATTAAATACGTCTCTATTCTGATGACAACAATGAGTTTTATACTACAGCACGAATAAAAGAAAGAAGAAAAATTTTTGCTTCGCAATCTAAGAACGGAAAAATAACATATTTTAACTTCTGTCTAGTGATGAACGCAAAGTTTATTTTTGTTAATATTTTAATTACTGGTCCACACAGAGCGTTGTAATTTGGAGGAAAGCTCAATTTGAAGACAATTTACCCAACTGTTCGTTTAGATAGTCCAAAAATAATATTTACTTATTGTTAATCGAGAGGAAAGGTCAATTTCGTCAAACCTAAATCACTAAGACATTGGGGTAACCGGAATGAGAGCAGCGGATGATACTGAAATCGGACACTGCGGCGCTAGGAGTTTATAAACAAACCGTGCACTATGAAATACTTCTTGTACTCTGTACATCACAATACTGAATATGGAATAACTACTACTTTTCATTATGACTTAAAGTATATATTATGTTGAACAGGAGATAAAAATTTTAATAATAATCATTACATTGTCCCTACTTAGACATATCACACTCTTATTCATACATTTCAATGACTCAGTACTACTACTATCATCAAATACTACATCACTGACACATTCACTACATTTCACATAAACTACTAGACACATATTAATACATGTTATTATACACGTTTATCAACACTACTACACGGTTATATTATACACAACAAACAATATCCAAATTTTACCATATTAAATCGGCTCTGTAGATTGGGATGGGAGTGACAAATGAATCAGGGCCCAAGCGACTCTGTTACCAATTAGCTCATTGTTCTTTACTTAACTGTCAAAGCAAGGAAAACATGTTGAACTATTAATGGGGGGTCCCTTTTCTGAAGGGAAAAGAACCCATAATAGCGAAAAAACGTGGCGAAAGCGGACGCCCAACTTTGGAATAAATGCCATAATTTCTTTAACCCATGTTTACTGGGACGATGTTCAATTTAGGAGTAGATGGGAGCCCGTTTCTTAGTTTACACTACCATAATGAAAACTAACTTAGCTGCAGGAAAACCAACCGCCATGTTAGTAATTATATATATATAAACACTTACTACATGCATAAACAAACTATACGTAGCCCCTATATGGACAGGTCTGTAGTATATAACCCTAACCGGAATAGTTTTTGGGAGGGATTTGAAGGAAATTTAAACTGGTCTAAATCACTGCCACTTACTAAACTTGACGAATTTTCAACACTGAAATCGATACACTTTTATGTTGCTCCTGTCCACAATCATTCCTATGCATAAACATGGCGTCGCTGAACCCGATCCTTATTTCAAATGTTTTTGATTACTTTTACAGCAACATTTTGCAGTTCAGGGCTCCCGTCTGCTTCATTAATAGTTCTTTACTTAAAATAGACTAATTTTACCTGCTATTTCTGTCCTTTTATCTGTAAAATCACTGAAGTATCTGCAGCAAACTAACTTGATCGTTGCTCGAATCGTCCCGGAGATTCTCGCGCCGTAACACCATGGTTTGGGAAATAGTTCCAATCACAGCAGAGATTTTTTTGGCGGCGGAGAGTACAAAACGAATAGAAAATGGTAAAGTCTGGATCAAACCGAATTGCAGAGAGGATATGGGCATCTCAAGAAGGACGAGGGGGGTCCGAAAACACTTTGCCAAAATTTCGATTGGTAATTTTTTTAAGAATTCCTGGCTAATAGCAGGCCTAGTTTTTTTGTATAGCATTAAGATGATGAGTTCAATATTTCCCTATTTGCAATACCCATATCCTGAATGTTATCGTGAAATAATGTATGAATAAAGATATTATTTCCCAAAATATAGTTACAACCGAATTATAATGAATTTCCACGATACATAAAAGTATAATTATAATCAATTGAAGATCAGATATAAATTAAAACCTATTTCGGAAAATTTAGCATGGTACAGTCGGTGATAAAAGTAGTGGACCCCTCCGAGCGGAGACCACATTATGTGATTGTAATGGTACATTACAAGTAATCAACCTATAAACTTGAAATGAATGACAAATTATTCAATATTAATCAGAATATTTTAACTACATTTTCTTCTTCTTCTTCTTGCTTATGCAATATTTTAAAGTATTTTTCGCACTAAAGACAGATATAAACGAACCTTAAATAAACATTATCGTTGAATACTTAAACTCAGAAATAAGCTAAGATGTACTTAGACTGGTTTCAGACAGCTCAAATGATAATCGTAGTATTCTTGAGTGCAATTATTATATTTGCATTTCTGTTTTACGGGGACATAAAATAACAAAAGCAAACATATAATAATAGTTTTTGGCAACAGTTCATGTGATGTTACGACTATTTCCGTAAGGACTAATTTCCCTCAGCACGAAACTATTGAGTTCGGTATGGCCTTATACAGCTCATTTATTCCTTTAGCTTTTTTACATCCCCTGTTTCAATTTTTGTACTAGTTTTTCTTAAATCTCTAATTCTGTCGAATTTATACTTGAACTTCACATTTTAAAGAATTTTATTTTGAATTTTTAATGTACAGCATGTGTTGGACATTGACCATATAGTGAAATACACAAATGGCTCGCTACTAACATTCCTATCATACTCCTAGTAATTAATCAATCCATTAATCAGTAGAGCTTAACACCTACTAAGATCTATTCCAGGCAACCTGATAGGAAACTCCCCTTCCTCCCACCACTCTCCAGTACGGAGGGGAAAAGCAAGCCGTTGACCTTCACAGGGAGGGAAGCTTTTCTAATAAACAGAATCGTGTACACACTAAATTCGCTCGCACCTGATGGTGAGAAAGCACTGCTGTTTTTACCTGTCATCTCCGAATAACAAACTATTACTGTTTTTAATTTTTGTCTTTAAGAAAAGTATTTTTTACTATTTATGTATTAAAGTTTTGGTTTTAGTCCTATTTATTAAATCGCATTTCTAGAAATAAGAACTAATTCGTTATAAAGTTAATTTCCATAATTGTTTCACTTAAGAATCGGGAGAAAAAGCTAACCAATTCTGTCGACATTCTGTCTTTATTTACAATTTCAAGGAAGGTAGTCTTCTGGCTGTCTGAGTATCGAGTGCGCAGACTATCGACCTATGCAAATATTGTATGAATTTAGCGTGTGTGGTAACTATATTATATATAGTGTCGTGTGAAATTAGTGCATATTAAATTGTATTTTGTATCCATTATGTTTTGTATAGTTTATATTATCTGAAACAAATTTTAGTGCATATTAAATTGTAAATAATTGCGTATTTAGTGCTTTGTGAAGAGACAATTCATGATGCTTGCAGTAGTTCTGCGATAAAACATGAGCCCGGGACAGCGTTACGAAGTGGTGAGAAGCGTTGCATTTTGAATATCTTCCATGCTTTAAGGGAACAACACCCTAGTTTAACTGTTGAAGAATTCGCCGACATGACTGGGAAACAGACAAGTGTAGGAAAGGCAACTGTTTATAGAAGTAGGCGGGAGGCTAAATTTAATGAAAATAAATTAAGAAGTCTCAAAAATACACGTACAAGTATTTCCCCTCTCGGAAAACTATGACGACTTCACGAAATCGGCAATTCGATCAAAGGTACATGAGGTCTTTTCCCGTAATGAATTGCCAACGTTAAATAAAATTATAATAGCTATAAATACCGATGATGAACTGCCCTGCTTTTCTCACTCAACTCTCGATAGACTGTTGAAAATCATGAAATTCAAGTATGTATAGCACCCATTAATTGCATTGACCTCCAGACAAGAGTTGTGTGAGAATTAAAAACTTTTGTTGGGGCCGTGGTGGCTCCGTGGTAGAGCGTTTACCTCTGGGGCATAAGGCCCTGGTTCGATCCCAGCTCGTGCTTAGTGGGCTTTGTGGTGGACAAGCACTGTTTTTGCAGATTTTCTCGGAGTTCTCCTGTTTCCTCCTACTTTTTTTCTTTGCACTGTTCCATTCATTCTCGTCATCACAGTCTCCTTTAGCCTACCCGGCATAACTGCGATACGTAAAACTCAAAGATTTAATTTCATTTCCAAACTTCTGTTACTCTCCCTCCCCCTCAACGGTCGTCAGGACTGTTGACAACTCCGTTTTTGTTAAAATAGTTAAGTAACAATTCAAAAGTCAATTTCCTCTATTATCAATTGGCTAAACTCAAGGCCAACGAAAGGGCCGGGTGAGGATTGCAACCGCACAAGGCGCCAAATTTTAGGGAATTTTAGGGGTGTCAAATTCACTATGATGGTTAAGCTCCAATATTATAATTTTGCTTGAAACGGCAGACTCAGACATGTGCCTGTTCAAATTACATAGCATCTGTAGTTGCTACTTCGTGTCAGGCTTCAATCAATCTGGGATTGTTTTTTTAAATCCACCATAACAAATTTTCCCCCTTAATAAACTCAGAAGACTTCAATGTTGATGAATCTTGTATGTATGATGCTTTACCGTACATTTATCGCCGCGTATTAATAAACAACAAACAAAATAAGATACTTTGCCACAATCACATCAGGTGTACGTACGAAGAGAAAAATGTAGGAAAATGATTTCATTGAAAAATAATCAATAGAAACCAGGGCATTTGCCTGAGTTGAGGCACCCGGGGCGAGACGCATTTATTCACTATTATCTGTTTGTATACATATGGTTATTTTTTTTCTGGTTCTTTTTAATGTAAGAACACATGTATATAAGAGAGGAAACAAGAAGTGTATTATTACTATTATTATTATTATTATTATTATTATTATTATTATTATTATTATTATTATTATTATTATTATTTCAGGTTCTATTGTTATTATCTTAACGCACTGATAATTTACCCATACATATTGCACTTGGTTTCCGATTTTATATTATGAAATGAATGTATCAAAGCAGTAAATACCAATTCAATTACCAACCCTGACATCCCTTGCCATTCCAACATTATGTCATAACCCCGACTGCCAAAAAAGAAGGAAAATAAACAATACAACTGTTCAATAAAATTTTCATTAAAATGACACATGTGCTACTTACTCACTAATGCAGGTAAATGTAATTAAGTGTTTTAAAATACGCAGTGTTATTATGAAAGTTGTAATTTATTATTTAGGCCTAGACATATTTAGATACACTCTATACCTCCGTGTGCGGGGGCTGATGGTGGAAGACGGAACACCAACATTCACCTCTACTTGAGCGTGGTGGGGGAAAAAACTTCTTCTTTTTCCTATCCTTTTATGTGAAACAGAGAATAAATAAGAATATGTGAGTGGTCATTTGCAAATTAGACTGACTGCGGTAGTGGAGAAAATGTATGCATTTAATTATGTTTTAAGGGGCCGCGGTGGCTCAGTGGTAGAGCGTTCACCTCTGGTGCTTGGGTTCGATACCAGCTCGCGCCAAGTTAACTTTATGGTGATCAAACACCGTGTGCGTGGGTTTCCCATTTTCTTCATTCCATCGTTTCATTCATTTCTCATCATCACCGTTTCCCTTAGCCTAACCGGCATAACCATGAAACATAGAACTCAAAGATTTCATTTTCATTTTTAATTATGCTTTAAAAATGGGAAAATGACATCGGATGTGTATGAGACACTTAAATCAGCTATCGGAGGTGGTTATTAGGCTAATGCAGTGCCGGATTAGCCAGGTTGGCTACTTGGCAATCGCCAAGGGCTCAACGGGCCCCGCAGAGATCACGAGGCCCGGGACCTGTACCTTGGTCGAATTTCCGTTATAGCAAATACTTTCTTCAGTCTTCCTACCAAAAAGGTTGCGAAAGTCTAAGTTCGTCTTTAAGGACACGCGCCAAGGGCCTTCAAGTTGGCCAGTCCGACACTGTCCTAGTAGAATTGAAATATTCACACGAAGAACAAGAAATGAAAACTACAATATCTAGTTATTCAAAATAGTCACATCTGCTAACACACTTTTAGCGTATCTCAGAAAGCGATCGGATTGCCTGACGAAAGAAACCTTGTGGTGCCGGAGATTGAAGTGTCAGGATAATGCAGTGAGTGAGGAAGGGCTACATACTGCAACTTATTTAGAGTCTAGAATATCCTTTGAAGAGATTTGTGCATAAATACTTACGTATCATGACACTTGTGTTTTTTGGAATTACTGAATACTTGCTTTCAAAGTTGCAGTGCATTTCATGGAGTTGAGCACTGCAATGATCTGCAGTGACGGTTTCGCTGCGACTGAGAAAGGTATGATGGATCAACTTCAACCTAGATAACCATACCACCAACATCTTCTAGGGGTTTTGAAAATCGTCTTGGATTTTGATCAAGATACAACCATTGCTTTGACCATTTACGATTATCATAGCACATACATTTCTAATTAAATCTACACTCTCATTTCTTACTCTTGGAGAACTTCATAGCTCCTAATGGCGATTCTTGTTTAACGGTGTGCATGAGCCCCACTTTTTCACTTTACCGATTGCATGGAACTACCAAATGGCAGTGGTATTTTGTATGCGTAACTCGTTATTGATTAGCGAATACCATTCGAGTGTTCATTACTTCGGTGTTCGTGAGGAGCTCACAAGAACATGATGTTGGTCGTTGACCAGGGAACTCGTTTGGTATTGCTGTCACCGGAATAAAATTTGACAAACGAACGGTAAAAGATGCATTCATTCGTCATTCCTGGTCAGAATACACCGTTAATGTTTCTGCAGCTTGCTGTGCTGAACATCCCAGCTTTAATTCGTAAAGAAAAAATCATTCGCAGTTGTATTTTCTCCATGATGCACTTTTTGTAACGTTATACCTATGACTTTAGTCAATTCCTGAATTGTGTTACTGAAGTGAGTTCGTGCCTGACGTCAAAGTGAATATTACATTCGCACCAATTGGGTATATTAAGATCCAATGCATAGAGGAAACGAAAGAGAAAGTATTGATGTGTGAAAAGGATGTGTATTTTAAGAAGATAAAACAATATTTGTCTTCGAAACAATTGTTTAATAATTTGGTACGTTTCATGCTCATCATGGAGCTCCTTTTAAACCTATCAACACAAATACTGAATTACTAAACAATTGTTTTGAGGACGAATATTAACTTTTTTCTTCTTAAATTAACATATCTGTCTTTCCATGTCCGTTCAATATTAAGGTTATTGAGTGTTTATATTTGATTCCACAGGGGTGGTACACTATGAATGCATGCCAAGCCTCAGGGTGCAGACAATAAAACACGAATAGTGTAAGATTACAGTTTATGAATTCTTCGAAAACTTTTGGCACAAGAGACCAACACTCTGGTGTGCTAAGAATTGGATTCTGCGTTATGATAACGTTCCTCATCATCGTGTCTCTTCAGTACCTGAATATTTGGTTAAATGTCGAATTCTCCAGATTTCACACCTATTGATTTGTATATCGGTTTTTAAAGTGCAACCACATGGAAAAAGATTTGATACGAAAAATAGAATCAAGAACATGAGGATAAAATTCTAGTAGGATTTACAAACATGTTTCCGAAAGTGGAAACATTTGGAGTCACTGTTTTCAGTCAGCGTGAAGTATTTCGAATAAGATCCATTCAAATAGACTACACCATTCTTATAATTCAAACCAAGTCTTAAAACTTTCCAGTCACACCATGCATGTATAGAAATAAATAGTATCACATCTAGTCTTAAAAGATTTCGTATACTCACCAATTTTTATTTGCTCGTCTATTCACTTTTTCCTAGCATTGTCCTGCTTTCGCGAGAGAAGAAATGAATATTTATATGCATTGGCATATTATTTCGAATGATAGCTAGAATAGGGAAGATGTTTTAAATTAAAATGATTAAAATATTTTTTGCTATAAGATAAATTATTCTATTATTATATCAGAGGTACTAAGAGTGTATTTCCTGATATGATACATTTGCTAACAAATCGTTATTGTTTAAATCAATGCATACATTTAGAACAAGCTGTCAATGATATGTACCATAATTTATTTAAAATGTCTTGTTCTGTATTTAACTTTGAATTGTTACAATTTTTGTTCTCTTTAGTAACTTTGATTTAGGTAACATCTTAATGTTTTATGTGATAATTACTTTTAACATGTGATCAGCTAAAGTTACAGCAAAGTTACAGCATAAGGAAGTTCGATCGAAAAGAAAATATCTTAGAACAAATATATTTTTCTAATATGTAACTTTTTGTAAAGTCAAAGAGAAGACATCATTCTCTTAAAGTCAAATAATGTTAGGGTTCTATATTACTTCATCTTAAACATTCATAATGATTTTTGGGTATTACTTACTTAATCATTTTGCATATTCAGTGATTTTATGCATTCCTGAATATGGTTGGAGTTGACCATAATAGGAAGTAAAATCATTACATTTAATTACGTATTTAATATTAGATATGTGCAATTTAAGTACAGATGAAATCGGACTTTAACACTAGGAAAGATATTTGATCAACGTAATAGTAGATATACTACTACTAGTTTCAGAGCAGCTTTCCGCCAGCGATTTTTTAATATAAAAGGCAAATGAAAAACATTTTTGAACATGCTTTGAACAGATTATTTAAGTATACATTTTTGAACACGTTTTTCCGCTATCTCATTATGTACAAGTAATTTATACATGTTAATATTCGGACCCAAGAGGAACGAGAATGGGGAATGGCGGAAGCTTCATAACGAGGAACTACATAGTTTATACGGTTTACCCAACATTGTTAGGGTCGTCAAGTCTAGGAGGCTTAGGTGGGCAGGTCATGTAGCTAGAATGGAAGAAAGTAGAAACGCTTTCAAAGTCTTGACTGATAGACCCATAGGAAAACGACCATTAGGAAGACCTAGGCGCAGATGGGAGGACAATATTAAGATGGATCTCGCAGAGATAGGAATACAAAGTAGAAACTGGATGCAATTAGCTAAGGATAGAAGTCAGTGGAGAGCTTTTGTGAACGCGGCACTGAACCTCCGGGTTCCATAGGCCATAGAGTTAGTTAGTTAGTTAATAAATTACAATTTTTATGAAAATATCTATAAAAGCCTTATATCTAAACACATTAAACTCAATCATATCTCCTTAAGTTAACTCTTTTTCTACTAATACACAATAACACACTGAGCAAGGCTATGTGATAATATGTTAAACAAAAAACAGTATCACGTAACAGTTTCAACACAATAACTGTGTCTTCATCAGACTTCCACTCCTTCTGGCTGCTTGGGAGTTGATCATCACTTATATACTCCCCGAAGATCAACTTTTAATTAGTCTCCACCCCTTCATTAAAAAGTAACACTTGTGTGGCTTTCACTTTCACTTTTTAGCTGCACACATGACCAATTAAAAGTTTCATTTTTTTTCGCTGGATGCATTCTGTCCTCTAATTATCATTATTTTCCTTGTTAATTTTTTCTCTTTTTTTCTTCTTCCTTTTTCATTTCTTCTTCTTTTAGCAGAATCTTCTCCCACTCTTTATTTATCGAGAACCCTGCATTCCAATTCATCACCTTGTCTCCTGCCTCCATAATCTCCCTGACTTCCTTCCATTTTCTCACCAAATTTCTGTTCTCTACTTCTATGACCTCTGCTCCTTCACACCCTATCCTGTGGTTTGTCTCTTTCTGATGCTTGTATATCGCATTGTTGTCCCTTTTCAATCTTACATCATCCTAGTGCTGTTTAATCCTTTCTTGTATTTTCTTTTTTCTTTCTCCTATGTAAATTTTGTTACACTCCGCGCATCCTACTCTATATTACTCCCCTTTGATCTTTGTCCGCTATTGCTTTTCTCTTGGTTCTTCTGACTAGTTCAATTATTCTGCTTGCTCCTTTCCTGTACGTCCTAATTCCTGCTTTCCGAAGTATTCTCTTTATCTTCTCTGTTTCTTTGCCTAGTCTTTCTTTCTATATTTTTAATGAAGGGGCGGAACCTAATTAAAAGTTGATCTCCGGAAAGTATATATAAGTGATGACCAACTCCCAAGCAGCCAGAAGGAGTGGAAGTCTGATGAAGACACAGTTATTGTGTTGAAACTGTTACGTGATACTATTTTTTTTCTTTTTTACATATTATCACAGCCTTGCTCAGTGTGTTATTTTGTGTGATTGTGTATTAGTACAAAATGGAAACAATGCCTGATAGAATAGTTAAAGTTAAGTCTTCTATTTTCTGATTTATTATTTCTTCTCCTTTTCTGTTGTAATCACATTCTAGTTCTTTTACCGTTGTCACTACAGTTCTTTCTTTTAATCTATTTTATGATGTTCCCAAACTAAGGCATACATTTCATCATCTAATACGCATCTTTTATCATCATATGAATTTAATGCTAATTTTTCTTCTACTCAAGATGCTTTGAAAGCTTATTGCAAAGACATAATGAATTGCTTAAGAACGATGTATAAGCAAGTAAGGTAAATATGGATAGAACATTGTCAAAATTCAAATTGTTTCAGTAAAATCAAGAATAATGATAAAGTACATGCATCTTCTTCGAATTACCCAGGGCGCGCCAAGCGGAGGTTACGTGCTTGAAATATCTCACATCTGGACTTGGAATCTGCAGACTCGATTTAGCAGGCAACGTGATTTTTGACCTGATCATGTGACACAGTCTGGTCCTTACGGCAAACTGTATAGGCAATTCCTATATACAAATTGCCAATTAGATTAAGATTATACCTTTCAATTCAATTGAAAGCTGTGATTTGACAGTTCATGCCAACACTGCAGTTGGACAAAATTTAATGTCAAGACATACCACCAGATGTCACCGTGAGCTATGAAAATTTTGTCATCAAACGAAAAAAACTCGAGATAGCAAATTTTGCGACAGGAATAATAATAATAATAATAATAATAATAATAATAATAATAATAATAATAATAATAATAATAATAATAATAATAATAATAATAATAATAATAATAATAACTTATTCTTAAATCTGTAACTAAAAACACAATGCTAATTATAATAAATATGTAATAGTTGATTACCCTTCATACACTTTCTTAGCTCTTTCTTTTTAACATAGTACAGTGCTTTAGTGTTTCAAATATAAAATATGAAATCTTTGAGTTTTACGTCCCACAGTTATGCCGGTTAGGTAAAAGGAGATGGTGATGATGAGAAATGATTGAAATGGTAGAATGGAAAAAGTGGAAGGAAACGAGACGGTGTTTGTCCACCACAAAGTTCACTTGGCGCGAACTGGGATCGAATCAGGGACCCCAAGCACCAGAGGTGAACACTACCACTGAGCCACCGCGGCCCCCTCAAATATAAATAATTGACAGGAATTGCATGTTAGACTGTCTTTTAATTAGGGTTGCCATTCGTTCCGGAAAATCCGGGCCCGTCACGGAATCGAGGTCTGCGTCCCGAAACTATTTCTCGGGACGCTTAAATATTCCAGATTTTAACGAAGAAGAAAGGAAGGAAATATTATAGTTTGCGTTTTTCACAGGAGTAGGTATATAATTATTCTTTTCAACTTCTGAAAAACTTGAATACATAAAACATGCATTTAATTAAGTTCACGATTTAACTACTTTGACATTGAACGAAGCATTGATGCGAGTTACTGAGTTGTTAGTTCATTAAAAATAACAGAAATAAAGTACAAATTCAACGAAAAAGTTCTTTGAAGATAACAAAGGCTGTAACAACATATTGCCAATGAAATAACCGTACTAAAAGAAAGAAAGAAAAAAACACGAACAGATAAAACGTAGGAGAAAAAACACCATGCCTTGAATGTGCTAAAACAGACTCTGGAAGCCACGAAACATAACAGATCCTAAGAAACTATATATATATATATATATATATATATATATATATATATATATATATATATATATAATGCTTCCTGGTGGTAGGGGGTAAATCATCTGCTTACGTTTGCTTAACTAGAGAGTAGAAGGTCTACTAAAATGACTAAAAATGTGATTACGTAATACTTCAACAACTTTATCTAGTGGAAGAAAGTAAATTAGTATCTAACACTTCTTTTCATTTTAAGCACTTTAAAGATTTTTGTAATTTAGTAGCGTCCCAGTTCGGATTTTCATTTTGAAATCCTACTTTTAATGCATCGGCAAATTCGACTTTCATTTTCTTGTTCAAACAATTCAATATAGTTGAGTTCATACACATGATTGAATTCTCGACCTCTGAAAACCAGCGGAGTTCTTCGTGAAGTAGACTAATATGTTATGTTCGTTGCGGGTATCAACACTCGAAGAGTTGAAATATAAACCGATAGATAATACCAATATACACCATTAAGAATGGAGACATCTTAAACTTTACTCACTTGAAATTGTAGAAATCAACATTTCAATCACGCATTGTATACATTGAGTGAAAACAAGGAAATTTAGTATTAATTTATGACAATTTATTTATTCGTTTTATATTCTGAATGTGTAAAAAAAAAATCGCTACACACATGTTAGAAAACTCTGCTTTCCAGTTACTATAGAGATTTAACAAACAAAAGTTTCATACTATTAATGCTTCTAATGTACAGATGGTGATGAGAAAAATGGAAACACCTGAACGAAATTGCAACTTACCAGATTAATATGGTGTCGGACCACCTTTCGCCTTCAGAACAGCCTTGATGCGACGTGGGATGGAGGCATAGAGGTCGTGAATGGTAGCAAGTGGAATTTTACACCATTCCTCGTGCAGGGCATCGGCCAGTTCTGTGAGAGGAGATGGGGGTGGAAATCGTCGCCGGAGTCGTGTTTCCAAGACGGACCACAGATGTTCAATTATATTGAGATCTGGGGATTGGGCGGGCCAGGGGAGGTGTTGAACTTCATACCGATGTTCCTCAAACCACGCTGCAACAACGCCAGCTGTGTGAATTGGCGCATTATCATCCTCGAAGATGGCGTCATTGTCCGGGAACAACATCCGGACCATAGGATGCAAGTGGTCTCCTAAAATTGCGACGTAGATGTTGGCAGTGATTCGTCCGCTAAGTGTGACCACAGGACTCAATGAAAACCATGATATGGCGGCCCACAGCACCACCGAGCCGCCGCTATGTTTCACAGTTGGGCGGAGACACTGCAGATCATAAGCTTCTTTAGGCGTTCTCTACACATAAACACGGCCCGTGGTTGGGAATAGGGTGAAGGATGACTCACCCGACATATCACATGTTTCCAGTCTTCAACGGTCCAAGTTGCATGGTCGCGGCACCATTTGCGGCGTGCGAAAGCGTTATGGTCTCTGATGAGCGGTTTGGCCCGTGCAACACGATCCCGTAAGTTCATGTCATGTTATTCGCGGCGGACTGTGATTGTCGAAAGAGGGTGGGGAGGTGCAGATTGAGTTCCTCCGTCACTTGCTCCGCAGTGACACGACGGTTCTGCATGACAATGGGCTTTAATACCCGGCGTGACCTGTCACTCATAATTTTCTTCCACCCACTGTTCCGCTTCCGATGTGGTTTTCCCGTGTGTTGTGTAGGCCGTCAGCACCTTCGACACTGTCCCACGCGACACACCTAACATAGTAGCCACTGCCGTCACACTCACTCCACATAACCACGCACCAACAATTTGCCCTCTTTGAAAATCTGAGAGGTCTCCCATGTTACACTACCTCCGTCTGCTGCAGCCACTGGACACTGCTGTTCCACTGCGCCTGACGTAGTATGGAGACCGACCTAACACACCACCACCAGCGGTCCGGCGCTGCGGGCGCCACGACACCACTGCCAACCCATACATCTGACGTGTTGCCAACTACAGGTGTTTCCATTTTTCTGATCACCATCTTTACACACACATAGCCTATATCGACTTCTAGCTTTAATATAGCACACAGTTTTTGTAAGAATTTACAAACGTTTTACTCTACTGTTAGAAAGGCTGTATGATTGTATATTTCACAGAGTTTTGGTAGAAAAATGCAACGGTGTTCCTGGATGGTGTGAAGGCCTTCTGACCGGCCTCCTCCAATGCGAAGGTATTAAAAATGTTCCCATAAACTCAGCAGAAGCCAAGAACGTAACACTCATTTACCCAGACCAGAAATTACTCACAAGAAATACAGCGATTGATGAGACTCTACACCCTCTGTTTACTCCTTTGGTAGCCTCTGATGATCCGTCAAAGAAGAGAGAAACGACATTGTCGCTCGGATTTCTGGTACCACATTTTGATAGTCGCAAGGTAAGGAAGATCCATACTTATTTGTCAACCATAGATATCAGAGAACGCGTAGGACTAACTAATTCTATTAGTCAGGTTTTTGGGAATTACACTATCCTTAGCGTAGAGATCTGCACGGGCCGGAACTTTTAGACCGAGCTCGGCCCGACCCGATAATTTACAATGTGAGGACCGACCGGAGTCCGAAATATGTTTTAGCATTTAGGCCCGGTTCGAGCTTGCGTGATAATCAAATGAGCCCGAAATACAGAAACTGAATTACTAACGCAAAATTGCATTTTTATTGACAGCAATTAGATATTTAATTTTGCAGTTGTGCTTTAAGAGTTCTCTAGAAAGAATGGCGCTATATATATATATATATATATATATATATATATATATATATATATATATATATATATATATATAATATATCGTTGTACAGTATATTTACAAAGTGAGGCCCGAGAAATATGGCTGTATATTTAAAAACCTACGGCCCGAACCCGACCAGAGCCCGAATTTATGAAAAGGGAAAAGAAAGAAAGGAAAAGAAAGAGAAATTAAGAAAAAACAAAGCTCCGCTCGCTCCGTAACAAAAGAGGGGGGAGCCCTGTATCGTGCAAATGAGATGCATGGAATAAGTCGTGAGTGGGAACCCTTCAACCCTGGTGGGAATATTCACGAAGCTATCGGCTTATGTCTAGTTATATAGGAATATATAATCCATTTCTTAATTTCGAACATACTAGGTTCAACCAAAATTAGAAAACTTTTATATCGGACTTCTGAAGAAAGATAATATAAGATAAAATAAACACATGACCGTGTTTATTATACATAGAATTACCAGTCACGACCCCCTTTTCAGTTTTATTCACAATAGGAGAAGAATAAGAGATGAAGAAAGGAGAAGGAAGATAGGATAGAAGGAGAGGAAAAGAGGGAAAGTAAGAAGGTGAGAACAGAGGGATATTTTCTTTTTTTGAGAAATATTGTAAAGGGAAGTGAATAATTATCGAATTGGGATTATTTCCAAGAGCTATTGGGTGAGTATTTGGTACTAAGGTGATCAAAGGTAGACACATGTTAACCCATACCCCCCAGACCTAGATCCATTTAACCCGAACTGCCGAATTATCCCAATCTAGCTCTGAGATAGATGAGAAAGTTTAATTTAACAGTTTATTCGATATTTCCGAAAGTTCTTGACTAGTATCCAGTACTTGAAGCATAAACGATGAAGTTGACGGCAAGTTATAACTGACCAAAGAAAAAAAATCAAAGTAACCCGCATGTTTGTTGAAGATTTTGACTTTCAAAGTTCTCCCAGGATGATCGTTCATTCAGGCTATTTCTGTCCCTTTGAGCTTCCTTTATAGAGCCAACTTAAATTGAGTGAGTATTGACTTTTCAACGGCTTTAATTGTCAACTACCATTAATTACAGTAAGTCACACATATATATCAAAAGAATTGATGCAATTAATACTAAACCTACATTTCACTCACACACACATTCATACAGGACAATGTATACTTCAGGTTGCATTTAGTCGAATTAAACTAACCTAACTACATTTCTATAGACATTTATTACATTCCAAGAAAACGTAATTTGACAGCACAAGGGAAAAATTTCGATACATGAAAAGAAAATAATAATAGTAATAATATGGTTTATAGGTATGCACAGAAATTTGTTACTTTTCAATATCGAGTAACACATTTCTCTTTGTAGATACATTAAGAGTTGGATTACGTTTAAAAAATCGACAAACAAAAAAAAGAAGGAAAAAAACAAAAGGTTAACATTGAACGTATTTAAGGTTCAGTACGAACTACTACATATCAATGTGAAAAAAGAAAGGAAAAACAATTGGTTAATCATTTGAAAAAGAAAGAAAAAACTTTGATAGCATTTTTATTGAGTCTCTGTCCCAAGAGGGGAAATTTCGACAATTTTATGAGTCCTTTTCTCACGTCGATAATAACTTCTTTATCAACTCTCTTTATGCACTATGATTGGCGTCCATGAGAGTAGTTAGTCGTTTTTCTTAGCTACAGACAAAATAGTTGCTTCACATTATATATATTTTCCATTTATTAATTGAACGCACTTGGTATGAAAATTCAAAATTTCCTGAGATTTAAAATAGAGAATCCAGTCCCAAACATTGGGACATATTTCTATTATATAATATTTCAATGGAGCTAGGTCTCTGGACCTATCCTAGGTTCTGTATTTACGTTACGAAATTGTTAACCACATTTCAGTTCATTGAATTTTATTCCTGGTCTAGATCGTGAAGTCAAGAGATTCGAGTCACTGAACTGGCGAATGACAAATACTTATGTTTCCAGTCGTAGGGGAAGGATTTGGGGCGCACTGTTTCATAATTCACTGATTTCGTTATGGTTACACAAAATAACTTTAGATACGGATTAGGGTTATTTTTACGACCTGCTACTTGTTCTATTTACATGCTAAATTTAACATAGTATTAAAAATGTAATAGTTACGAACATTAATAACAAATCCGTAAGGTGTTATTTATTACAAGTTACGCGGTAATACTCTACAATCACAAATAGTTGGTCAATATTGGGTGTCGAAAATATATGGCAACCTAAAACAACCAGGGTAGATACCGAGCCTTTTACATACATATTCGCTCATATATATATATATATATATATATATATATATATATATATATATATATATATATATATATATATATTCATATTACTCAATATAATAAATTTTAATCTAATATCAATCATAGTATTTCGTCGACACTTAATTTTCTACATAACCTTTTCATATTCAATAAGTATTCACATTTTCTTGGCTCAAAACAAAACAAAAACCCTGACTAACAAAAATTCTTTTCTTTTAATAAGGTTGCAACATTATATATATATAAACCCGATAATCGATAAAAATTCAATTTACTAAGATCCGCGTATAGAGAAATGGTTCATATTATTTAATAAGTTGACACAAGAAGTGGAAATACAACAAATAGAATAGGCACGTAACTTTTCAAACTATGTAAGCATACATATATAAATGTATATACAGAGAAAGAAGAAAAATCGAGATTATTTGAAATTAGTGTGCCCAAACTACTAATACATATACACCATATAACCAATCAATAGAAAGAAACCAGAAGTCAGTAATCAATGGGTATAGTTTGTACGATCGATGAACAATAATCAAGCTTCTGGTAACCTAAAATCGTAGTGTACCTTCTCGTCAGTCCCTCATATGGTGGGTTGAGTATCGTGAAAAACGGTAGTAAGTTGTACTGAAATACCGGAAAAACCTCCATGAATTGTATCCCTCGATGTCTCAGTTAGTACATACGATCGAAATAAATGATATGAACATTGTATGCTTTCATGTGTTTCAGAAACAGGGGGAAGGTTAAAAAAATCTTGAAGTAAGAAGGAAGAAAGAGACAAGATAGAGAAAGCGGCGCCAACGAAAGAAGGAAAATTAAGGTACTACTTACTACACAGACGAGTGATCGAATTTAAGTATATAACAACTCACAGCCAAAAACGTTCACATATGCCGAAAGAGGGTGGTTTACTTAAATACGTAAACTAAAAAGTTATCTCCAAAACCACAACTAGTCCGTGCCACAAGGGAATTTTCAGAAAGGCGAAAGCTTTAAGGAAATTCCCCTCCTCACTGTATCCGGTTGAGTTCTTGGAGACCCCGGCCATACCGGAAGGTTGGTGCAGACCCTTCATTTGGAATTTCAGGGAAAAAATCACCCGACCTCTCAGAAAACTAACAAAGTTCAGAATAGTAAAGAAACCAGAGTAAATAATAGCTAAGATATTCCTAACTAGTATTTGCCAAAATAAAAAAAATAAAATAAAATAAATTTTGGATCGGGATTTCAGTGACCAAACATCACCGATGGCTACCCTGCGCAGACATGCCAAGGTCTGGGCCGTCGATTAATTTCTATTATCATCTAATTAAACTAAGAAAAGAAACGAAAATACTTAAGAGGACTAGGGGTCGACAGCCGGGTACGCAAGGGACCTAGATATTAATTTAGTAGCAGTTGATTTAATTGGATAGCCCCATCCGATCCAGTAGCTATATGAACACTGTACGGTAAATAATGTAAGCAACGTAAAAAAGTCTCGGCAAGTCAATGAATGTTAAAGGTACAAATGACTAAAGCTGTACTTTCCGATAATCCTAGGATAAAGCAGCTATTTTTCTTAATTATCATTTCCGTAAACCTTCAAAGGTAATTCCTACATGATGCTACCCTATCTGACGAAATTCTTAAGAACTGGGGCTGTTAATATGAGATACTTAAATGTGAAGTAACATATAATTCCCAACTACACATTACTATCCAATAGCAAACTCGGTTGAATGAATGTATCGGTGTAGAAGTCAAAACGCGAGAGATTTTTAGTAAACTATTCATATTCTCAATATATATAATATACACTGCGCCTATCCATTTACGTACAGGTGACCTATCATCTCATTCATTTTATATCATAATCATATTATTACTATATCATTACATTTATTCATTATTTACTCATTTCCACGCGAAGTAATATTCTACAGACACCCTATTACATACATTTACCGCAGGCCATACAAATATTACATTATGCACTAATAAATCTATAATTATCGCAATCCTTCACGCTTAAACTACTACACGATAACATTCATCGAACCACGGACTCTTTGTTCCGAAGAACTCAATTATATTTACTTGCAATAAAAAAATATTTATAAATGCATTCATTGAATGTTAAATTATCAAAGATTATATTTGTTCTGATTTAACGATAATATCAAAGCAACAATGAAATCTTTCTATAGCAACGGGAAATTAGATTTTAATATTGTAATTTCGAAACAAACAGTAATATCATGTAGGCTTACTTCTATTAAGAAAATATGCAATCTTGATTCCGGCGGATATTTAGGTTTCTAATTGAGGTAACGAGCTGTAATTTTCAATACTATAAGATCTCATGCTATTTCATCGAAACGCATACTCATATGAACCGAAAACCATGTCCACTGGATGTAATTTGAGAATAAGGGGCCAAAATCGAACCTAGATCGCTAACTCATGCCATGACGTAATGTCAACAAACAACTGATTTCCGAAAACGGACACGATGGCGCTGTAGTAGAGAAATAATTTACTGTGTACTAAAATATACCCTTACACTTATTAATCAGAACTCTGATATTTACTCTTGTTTAGTGTACTTCGAGTTAGACAAATGGTATTAAATTAACACATAGTAAATACACTGTCCTAACAGTAGAATCATGCACTCACTCAGAACTACTAACTACATACAACACTATAAGTACTACACATAAAACTACTAACTAAACAAGCACAATTTATTATACGAATATTAAAGGCAAGTACCTAATATATTAGACTTCAAACACATTACTCCCTTGTCGGTAGTTGGCTCTATTGAACTTTAGGAGGACAAAATGAGAAGGTTAACCCTAGGTCCAATTGACCTGGCCATTTATTTAAAGCATGTTTACTGGAGTTCGATGCCCTGAGGGCACCTTAACAAGGTTTATTGAGGGACCTTTTCCCTGAGAGGAGAAAAGGCCCTAATCACGAATATTATCTAACCCATTCCCCCGCTAGAAATGGTTCAATTCGGAAACTGAATAGGAGCCCTTTTTTGTTAGATTAAGCTGCCATTCTGATAATTAATATTACAACTATGAAACCTACTATGTACATGCACTTACTGAATAATAAAAAAATCACATTTACCAAATACACGAACAAAATGCACAAAACAGGTCGTATTTTTCCTAACCCCTAACTGATTTTATAGTTTAAAAGAAAAGGAAAGTAAAATCACTCTTCTATACTGTCTATTCTAGTTTGGCAGCATCATGGCGTCCTGTAAACCGAAATCCTGTATTTCACTTAACTATGAACTGTTTCTTTAATAAAAAATGTAGATTTTTTGGGCTCCTACGCCGTCTTCAGTGTTTAATTAGGAAATTAAATTTTACCTTGATTTAATGAAAATGTCAGTCCTTTCTAGCAGAATTTTGATAATCAATTTTACAATTTGTGCTTCCTGAAGCGTTCACGGTGAGAATGATAACATTGCGCCGAAAATGACAGGGATAGGAGGATTCCATCAATCAGGGCGGAGTCTTTCAGCCGCGGAAATTACAAAGCAAATAGAAATTGGTGAGATCCAGATATAACCGGATCTGAAAGTGACTATGGACTAGTGAGAGGGGGTGAGGGAAGGTTTAGTCCTGGCTAAATTCTACATTGGTCTGAAATTAGGAAAATTTATATCCAATGGCGGAACTATGTTTCGGTATGACGTCAGAATGGTAAACCTTGTAACTATTCAACTTGTATATGTGAAAATGGAATTTACAATTAATCAAAATATAAATAAATATATTATTCCGTGAAAATATGATTCCGAATGAGACCTTTCGATTCATTACATTAATTTGAGGTACAGAGGATAAATACATCGTGTAATTAAACCGAAATCGAATTTTAAAAAAATCACTAGGTACAGGGTGAGTAAAAAAATAGTTGCCATTACTTTCAACTTTAATGGTACATTACATTTATATATACTTTGTAGGAACGAACCCGGGGCCAGTCCGTGCAGTCCTCTACCTTAGCAACAGCGTTCTCGCCGTTGTTCTTAAGATTGACATAACAAACATTGTCTTAGACTTTCCTCTTTAGGTTTTAATTTATTTGTTGTATTGTTATAACTTTTCAGTTGTTTTGTGTTATAAGCTTTCTATCTTGTTACTTATTAATTTAACTTCGATACCTTTATCCTTACTTTACAGATCTTTCGTTTTATTCTATGTCGTCAAGCAAATGTTAGATTTACAATTTTTAGGGTTTCATTTTATATCATTGTATGAGATTATTTTGTAAGAAGCATATGTTTGTTCTTGGTTATTTAGTGACCAGGAAAAATAGTCTCCATGCTGTATCCCTATTAAACATACATGGGCGTCGCCAGAAACTTTTGCAGGGGGGTCAAGAACAAACGCTAATAATACACACACACACACACACACACACATATATATATATATATATATATATATATATATATATATATATATATATATATATATATATATATATATAACAAAATCACAATATTATAATTAGGAAGTCATACAAGTACATATACTATGTTGACTTTAGAAGAACTTTCCGAAGACAGAATCATGTTCCCTCCTTAATACTTCATAATAATTCCTGTTTTCAACATCTCAAACATTGAAAGAATCAAGAAAGAGAGAGAGAGAGAGAGAGAGAGAGAATGCATGTTCGTGACTATGTTGCTACCGTACGTGCCTTTGGTATAGGAGATTTTGAGTTAGATTCCCGGTAGAAGTTGAGCTCATGAAGGTTGCATTCCATATGAAGCTTTAGGTCCACATCTCACCCTCGGGGCTGTAAGGGACACTAAACTCAGAATAAATCAACCCCAAAAGAAAAACACTTTATAACAGTACTGTGTTTCTTGATGTTTATTTATCAGTCCTTTGCGAAGTCATGCAACAACGAGACTGCTCTCGGGATCTCGATAAATACAAGAAAATATTTTTTGTGCATGAAAATCAGAACCTAATCATTTCACATAAATAGAAATAAAAAAAATAACACATGCAAAAATGTATTTACGAAAATATTACGGTTTTACTTACCAAATAGGAAAAGAGCAGATTTTATAAGATAAAATCGTTGTCATCTTCGTGTTTGTAAATAACTAAACCACCAAGTAGAAATAATTCCTTGTCTTGTTTCATAAAGTTCACACAAATGCACAAAATCTTTCTTTCTTCCGTAACCACTTTACAAAACGCAGAACAATGAAATTATATTTATAAAAAAAGCAAACACACAATATAAAGGAAAGTGCACATAAAAGATCTCTATATATAGATAAACATTATTACGTGTCATATAGGTCTACTTCTTGAACAAGAATTGCATACGCCTTGGTTCTTTCTGAAAAGCATCCAATACGTCTGATATGAATTGTGTTTTATTTTTATTTATAAGTTCCCGATGGAGACTCATCACACACAATCCTGTCAATCGTTCTTCAGAGATAGTTGACCTTAACCACGTTTTCACACGTCTTAGGGTGTTAAAACTTCTCTCAACACAAGTTGTAACGGGGAGGGTAACCATTACTTGTATTCCTGCTTTATTGCCGCATAAAATGTGGCGTGATCCATCAAATCAAAAACAGAGAGTTTCTCTAAACTGTCTGCATCGAGATTTATGTGTTACCATAAATCGTACCAGCATTCAGCTTTAGCAAGGAAATTGTCAAATTCATAAATTTCATTTATTTCATCCATCATCTTCATGAATTGTAGTTTAGAATTGTTTTTAATTTCACGGGGATGCAGTGTGTAGAGTGAAAAGCCTGGACTATGTTCTTCCAAAAATCTATTATTTAGCGACTGTTACAAAGAATCTATGTACGGTATAAATATGGTTCGCCGATAATATTCTTCCGCATTTGTGTATGGAGGATTAGCACGATGAGCTTGTCTAGATGCAAGTCTGGGAACTGACAGCTGAATATTCAGTTCATCAGCAATACGATTACACTTTTCGAAGATCGAATGAACTGTAACTTCAGCTGTATCTCTCTGTTCTTTGAACATACAAATCAACTCCGAAATGTGTGATTTTGCCGGCATTAAGTTCAACTGAACTTCTTTGCAAAATTTGTGCTACTGGCTCAAGGTACGAGGAATATTGACTGATAACTGGCAAAGAAACAATAAAGGCTCCTGTTGTTCCTGGACAAAAAAGACAATAAGCATTGCTTCTAGTTTCAGAAACTGTAGAATTTATTGACAGTTTTTCTAACGCACACGCTATTTCTATGAAATGTTCAGAAAATTTTCTGATGCTGTTGTATTTGGAAGTCCAGCGGATTTCAGAAAGCAGTGGGATATTTGGAATATTTTTTCTTCTTAATGGGCTATCGCGAAAGGAAATTGTGATTTCTTTGATAGTATCCACTGTATTTCGTGTGTAAGAAACGGAACATAGCTTATTAACGACAAGATTAAACTTGTGTGATGCACAATGGTAAAAAAACGCCATTGGAAATTGTCGTCTGATAATGCTTTGTATGCCGTTACTACATCCAGCCATGGTGGGACAACCATCGAAACCCTGCCCTACAAGGTCACACTGAGATAATCCACGTTCTTCCTATGTTTTTAGAATTATCCTAGCAATATATGCGGCGTTTAACTCTCCTAATGGAATGAAACCTACGAAATCTTCTCGCATCTGATTGTCAACAGTGTCATAAAACCGAATACCTAGAGACAATTGTTCTACACTTCCAATATCAGATGTCTCATCTGCAAGCACACTATAATAGTGGGAAGAAACAATTTTAGGCTTTATATACTGTTCATATAAAGTGTTGCCTGCAACTGATATCAATTCATTTTGAGTCTGCACAGATAAATATTTCGCATTTTGAGCAGCAGTTTCAAAGTGTTCCTTTACTGTTATATCTCCTGAATCTACTTTATATTGGAGAAGATCGTAGAAATTGCCAGATTTAGCATTCTTTCATCGTAAAGACAAATCATGTGTCCCAAAAAAACAATTGTCTCAATGATTGATGACAGTTTTTTTTCGGTTTTCCTCAACTTGCTTCCGAGCCGCTTCATCAATTTTCAAATTAACGGGCAAACTTTTCGTAGACACAACATTCAAAAATAGCTGAGCACGTTTTGTGGACGACCGATGTCATTCAGATTGTTCGTGTTGTCGAGCAGATGCAAAAAATAATTGTATTTTCTAAACAGTATTAGTATAAAAGACCCTTGCAATCCTCTTTTTACCGGAGATCGAAAAAGTACACACTGCTTGCACAATCTCCCTCGCAACTTTCTAGAATATGCTAGCCACGGAAATTCAACAAACCACTTATACAAAAAGGGGCGTTTTCCTGGCATAACATCTTGTTTAAGATCATATGTTTCGATTGGGTGCCACTGCGACATCAATATTTTATATCGACCAGTGTCCGACAAACTTGACTGCAAATTTAAGTCTTCATAATTGCCAATGACTTTTGGGTCATAGGACGATTCCTCACCTAATAAAGTTGCACAAAGGGACATTTGGGGAGAAGGTATGCTAACGATATTGCCCTCCGGTAACTCTTTTTCTTCGCTCAGATTTTCAACACAGAATATCACGTTTGGTGTTTGGTGTTTTGAGGACACCTGCTGTTTTAGAAAAACATCGAGTTTCATTTGCTTATGCTTATGCTGATTAATTTTTAAAAAGTAATTCTTTCTAATTTACTCACCTACACATGAGATATTAAATAAATTATAAACTAAGAGGAAAACTCCCACTAAACTCTGAAAGAGACCAGAGATTGAAAACCACACACATTTATCACTTTCCGACACTCCCGAGCAACTTTGAAGTTTTGAAAGCGAAAACCGCCTATATGACGCACTACAAACACGGATTTCCAATAACTGCGCACAACCAACTATGCAAAACTAAACCTTTCTCTTCTTGAAAAGGGCCAATCTCCATCCTCCCCGCTAAAAATAACGTTGTACTTTTAAACCGCGGGGTCTCATAGAAAAAAAAAAAAGCTCAATTTCTTCCTGCTCAGAACGCTACTAAGAACAAGGAAGACAATGTTTGACAGCATTAGAATCATTGTCCCTGCTGCTCCATTTGCAGTTTTGTCTTCTCGACCCCTTCCCCTCTCTGTAATCCATCAAGATTCTTGGTTTAAAAGGAGTCGGGGTCATTCAGGATCACCTTGCTACATCCAGAGAGCGAAGAGATGCAGAGTAGTCTGTGACATTATTGCGTTCACAAACATAATTCTTGGGTTATTTTTAACATCAATATGTGTTAAATGCTCATACTTTTCCGATTGTTGCAAAGGTCAGACAAATGAATCAGAGAAACACTTTTATTCTGCTTTACAAAGGAAACCGCTGCAGAAGTATTAAAAGATGTGGCTCTTCATTTTCTATGGGAACGATTGAGGATAACTTCCTTGATTCTTTCAACGTTTGAGATTTTGAAAACAGGAATTATCGTGAAGTGCTATGGAGGGAACATACGATCCTATCTCCGGAAACTCTTTCTAAGTTCTATATATATACTTGACTACTTCAAGATCAAGGTAATATTAACTAGATTTCCAGGGGGATCGACCGACCCCTTCGACCCCCCTTCCGACGCTGATGTAAACATACGATTATTCAATTGGAAATCATAAAAGTGAAAAATAAAATTTAGTTTCACGTCACACGAGACGGGTCTCTGTGGTTCAGTGGTAAAGCGTTCACCTCTGGAGCATGCAGTCTGTGGTTCGGTCCCACACAGAGAAAAATCCGTTCTCCGGACAGCGGTATATTGTACAAATTTATGGTATCCTCTTGCTTACTACAGCAATCAGTACGGAGCATACGTTATCCGTATGCTACATAGGCACTGCCCTTAGATGTTACATCATGCCTTTGCAGGATGTCTGACATCTAACAGTTTTCCGTATATCACCTGCATGTACTTATGTTACCTTCGTCAGCTATATGGTATATACGTCCATTTGTATGTGAGATCCTGACAGCCTACATTGTTTCATACAGAAAGTACGTATAGATGGAACACTTATACAGAAAGTATTATAAAACATGCGTTTTCAGTTATACGTCTGCTGTACGTTAAGTCCAAAATCTACAGGAATTACGCATGTAACCTATCTTTTTAAGTACGCCACCTACAATTTTTGTCTCAGTGCAGCTCGCTCCAAGTGAGCATTGTGGTAGACAAACATCGTGTGCGTGGGTTTTCTCGCGGTTCTCCCGTTTCCTCCCACTTTCTTCATTCCACCATTTCACTCATTTCTCAACATCATCGTCTCCTTTAGCCTAGGCGGCTTAACCCTGGGAGCTTAAGTGTTATAGCTGTTATTATCTTTCCATTTACGACAACGCGTTATGAGAGTGGTACCCTTTGCTTTTTTTTCCAGATACAACAAACAAAAGAAATATTAAAAAATCTACTGATTATATTCTAAGCATTCCTACATAACAAAAGAAGCACATGTTAATACAACACGTGTTATTGGTTGTAAACAATGAAGCAGACGAAAGTCAACACGGAAGACACCGGAGCAAGCCGAAAGGTGACGGTCCTCACGAAAGGACCCGAAGAGGATAAATAAAAGCCCAACCACCGAGGGACCTGGCATCTGTCTACCAACTGATCAACTAACCAACACCTGCCCTGAGGTCGCATTGGACTAGGGGTACACCTTTCCTTAACCCGAGGTTGCATTGGACTAGGGATCCTCACTACAAGCAAGCCTCGCGAAGCCGCCTTGGGCTGAGGGGGCTTTCTTTCAAGACTCGCTAGAACCTGTAGGAGCCTTGGAGACTGCTTTGAGAGAAGGGGCACATTGCAAAAACACGTATTTCCTCTTATCTGGTCCATAACGAGATATACACTATTTTACTCTTTGTAATCAAAGACGTTTGTAATTAGCAATTTTTATAATAAATTGGTGAAGGAGAAAACTAGCCCGGACCGTCGTTTAGTATAAAATGCGGGTCATGTCCAAGCTAAAAATTACACTATTATACACAAAACACATATAAATAGATGAACAATAGCCACTTAATTACATGGAATGATAAAATGTTTTGACTTGCAAAAGCATTTATAAAAAGGATAAGACGTGTAGCTCTATGAGAGAATAATCAGTAACTACATGCAATGTAAAGTTTCGAAATCTTGATGGAATATTGTGACTTATGCAATATATTGTTTTGTAGTTAACGATACAATGAAAAATAAAAACATTATCTATTTCATATGGAATATTTCTGTTTAGAAAAAAATAAGAATGGATGTGTTTCAGCTATAAAGTTACCAAATCGAACTATCTGGTTCACCCACAACAACAAATGTCGTTCTAATACAAAAGATTAGCATTGCAGAGAACCGCACAATAAATTAAAAGTACTGATGAAAGTTCAAGACCAGGAAAATTTAATCATCATGAGTGACTGGAACGCAGTAGTCGGTGAAGGCAAAAAAGAGAATGTAACTGGGAATTTCGACCTAGGAGAAAGAGTGCGAGAGGTGCATGGTTAGTTGAGATCTGCAAAAGCCATAATCTGACTGTAACGAACACCCTCTTTGAACAACCACTAAGAAGAAGATACACATGGACAAGACCAGTAGACAAAGAAAGATACCAAATAGACTACATACTGGTCCGTCAAGCATTTAGTAATCAAGTGAAGAACAGTAAGAGTTACCCAGGAGCAGACGTTGATTTAGATCATAATTTAGTTTTGAAGAAGAGCGAACTCCGACTAAAGAGGAAAAGAGTGGTAGCACTAAACAAAAGATAGAAGACAATCAAGCTAGAAGGAGACGGAAACATGAAAAGGGAATTTGCAAATGCGACAGACAAAGAGGTCTAAGGTAGCTTTAACAGGTAATGACATCGCCTCGAAATGGGAAGCCATGAAAACAGGGGTTACAAAAGCTGCCGACGAGCACATAGGAAGAGAAACGAGAACCCAATATAAACACTGGATAACAGCAGAAATATTGGAAATGATGGAGCAAAGAAGACACTTGAAGATAGCAAACAAAGAAGAGGAATACAGAAGGTGCAGAAATCATCAACAGAGAAGTAAAGGAGGCCAGTGAAAACTTGATAAACAACTTGTGCGAAGAAATTGAGGAAAATGTTAAAAGCAATACAGAAGCATATAGAAAGGTTAGAAAACAGTTCTGTGAGAAAAAAAAACGCACAGACATTATCATAGACAAGGACGGGACAATGCTAATAGAACAAGAGCAAATAACAAAAAAAAAAAGAAAAAAGGAAGGAATACATTGAAGAACTATACAAAGTGTGCCGGTGCTGTGCCATCAATTGTAGCTCAGAATAATCTCTAAAAATACTTTTTAAATAATGTAACAATTGGGGATGAAACTGATGCACAACACGGTACTTAACTGCAAAGTTATGATTGAATGTAAATAAAATTTAAATGTTTTAATTTTGAAAATGACTAGTTGGGGAAATAGGTGATAGAGAGATAGGTTATGATTAAAAGATAAAGGATGAGCACTAGCCTGACAGATCCAATTAGACTGGTGTCGTCCTGATCATCTGGATGATGTATGGTTTTCCCTGGAGAAACCTGGATGTTTGGAGTCAGCCAACAACTAGATCTTAATCCTGCTGGACTGCCAGGGGCGTTGAGTTCTCTCGTCTTAATGCGTTTCTAATGATGTTCTCTTACACCTTCATGCCACTACTCAGATGTCAAACTCAAATGCGTCTGCGGCGATAAACCAACAGAATGGTATTCTCGGGACATGGAGTCGGTCGTCCTCCAATGGTGCGGTGTGCTTGCCTCCAAAGATCCTGCACATTCCTAAACTTCGTGGCGAATACCCCCTGTCGATGTGTTCTCCGTGGTTTTGTTTAATCAAAAAACGATGAGTCTGATGTTCAGTAAACAAGGATATGTCAAGCTAGGCGGAAAGGAATGCAGAAAGGCAAGAAGAAAACTAGTCGCGTTTATTCACAATTTCAAAAGTAACAATTGACAAATACATGCTTATTCAAACTGTCTGGCAATGTACAACATTAATAAAAGTTTCGTTCCGTTGGATTTTAAATGTTCATAGTTCTGTCGTTGATAAATATAATTTAATAAAGTAATTGAATTTAGCGAATTAAGTTAAGAGTTTATACAATTATCACAGGGTCACTTCACATCTGATACACAGCTACTTCACAAAAGGAGACAGAAAGAACGAAGGAAGAAGACGTCGATGAAAATGAATTAGAACCATCAATTTTACAGTGAGAATTTGACAATGCTTTGGAGAAAATGCAACAAGGTAAAGCTCCAGAAATAGATCAAATACCAACGGAAGTGATTAAGAATCGCGGATTAGCAACAAAGAAGAAACAATTTAATCTTATTAATGAAATGTACATCTTGGGAAAAATATCAAGGGACCTCGAGGAAAGCATATTGGTACCTATCCCAAAAAGAACAGGCGCACGGAAATGCAAAGAACACAGAACGTTAAGTTTGCTTTCCCATGCATCAAAAATACTGTGCTAAATTGTCGCACAACAAATAGAAGGAAAAACCGAAGGACGGCTATCGGAGGACCAGTTTGTACTCGGCAGGAAAAGGGGAACAAGGGAAGCAATACGGTTGATCATGGAACAGCACATCAGAATAAACAAATCAATTGTGATAGCATTTGTAGATATAGAGAAAGCTTTTGACATCGTAAATTGGAATATCATGTTCAGAGCATTGAAGAATCTGAAATTGGATTACAGAGACAGAAGAATAATATACCAACTTAATAGGAACCGCACAGCTGTTATAGGAAAAGATCAGAAGGAAGTAAGAATAAGTAAAGGAGTAAGGCAAGGATGTTGACTTTCACCTCTCCTTTTCAAGGTCTATATAGAAAAGGCTATGAAAGAATTCTTTGATAAAAACGGGAAAGGTGTAAAAGTAAATGGTCAGGTTTTCAGGACAATAATGTTTGCTGATGACATAGCATTAATAGCGGAGAACGAAAAGGACTTGCAAGAAGCACTTTCAAACATGAACGACCAATGGGAAAAAACATGAAAAAATGAAGATAAATAAGAAGAAAACCAAAGTGATAAAGTGGACAAGAGCAAGACAGGAAAAGGCAAACGTATTCACAATCGGTGAAAAAATTGAAGACGTTAAGACGTTCCCCTATTTAGAAAGTCTGATATCCTCGGACGGAAGAAGTGAAAAAGACGAAAGTTCAAGAATAGCGCAGGCTATACAAGCATTCAATAGGAAAAGAGGACTACTAACATCAAGAAATGTGTCGTTGGAGTTCGTAAACGATTTATTAAGACACTGGTATGGAGCGTGGCGCTTTACGGACCAGAGACGTAGACATTGAGGAAAGATGAAATATCCAAGGTAGAAGCATTTGAAATGTGGTGTTGGTGCAAAATGCTGCCCATATCATGGACCGAAAGGAAAAGGAATGAAGATGTATTAAGGGAAGCTAACAAAGGACGACAGATCATGAAGATAATAGGAAAAAGAAGATATAGCACGCTTGGACATCTGATTTGGCACTCCGATTGGACCACCACGCTGATAGAAGAAAAGGCAGAAGGAAAACCAGGAGGAGTAAGACCAAGGATGGAATATCTAGGTGCAGTTACGAAGAAGAGGCTTTATAAAAGTATAAAACAGCTCTCCCAAGCGACAGAAAAGTTTTAAAATTTCCACGTTGCCCACCAACTTATGGTTGAGGAGAACAAGAAGAAGAAGGAGGAAACTAGGAAGCAAAGGCAAAATTATATTCCGTTCTGTCACTTAATTCAAAACCTATAGAGAAATTACCTTCTGTAGAAATGGAAACTTAAGTTTGGCAGAAATGTAGGATTTCTGATACAAACAACAGAAAATATTCCTAAATTGCAAAATTTCCGCTCCAAGAAGAAAAATTAGGGGACAAAGCCAACATTTGATACAATTACACAACATGATTCAAAGTCTGCAGAGTACTTCCTGTAGGTATGGAAATTTGAAATTTGGTCCAAATGTTCTGTGATACAAATAAGGAAAAAAATCCGAAAACTGGAATTTTTTTCTCGTGGGAGGAAAATTAGGGGCAGGACGCACTTACCGAATTGCATGGAAGACTTATACGCTACTTGCTGTAGACATGGAAACTTGAAATTTGTCACAAATGTAGGATTTAGGGATGTTACTGAAACTGAGACAGACACTTGTAATTCGAGGCGATACAAAGACGAGACTAAGCTCAGTTTTGAATGTCTCGGTCTGTCTTTAATATTGACAGAAAATGACTAAAATTATCTCTATCCAAAATTCTTGTGTTGTTAGATTACATTCAAATGGCCGCAATCATGGGTGTTGGACGGAGAAAGGATATCAATGATATCTCAGATAACATGCTATATCAAAAATATTGTGAACAGCAGACAATTTTGAGTTGGGATTAAACATATTTTATTCTCTTCCCAGTCGTTTTAATTACTCAAAGACTATGTTGTCAACGTATTCCGAAACCTAATTTCGTAAAGCAAACACAAACTTTCAACCACCCAGAATTATTTTTTTCACTCGGTTAAGGGGTTATCCAAGAAAAGATGTGTTTAGAATTCCTTGTTGTTTTACTACAACCTATCGTATTAGTAATGGTACCAACTTTCCTTTGAAATTGAGGGTAAAATCTTTAGATTGGGGGAGAGAGATTGAGCTGTCATTTCAGAAAAGGATAGGGGGAAGCCATGAAAACAGAGGCTATCAAATTAAACCAGAGATTTGGTTAAACCTATCAACCAGCATTTCTATTAAAACTCTATAGCATACTGTATATTTGTATTTCTTTAAAGAAAAAGAAACTTTTACTAACTAATAAAGATGCTACAAACATTTCCTCTTTTTATTTTTACTTTGAAATACAGACCCAATGTTTGGAATGACCAACTCAGTGCCTTATATAGTATGTGGGATAGAGTAACACTGATTCAACAGGAAGTAAATAAACGATATTTCTAGAGTTGATTGATTAGTTTAATTTTATGGCAAGTACTAAGTTACATGAGATAGGATCTATTAATTAAAGCGGAATCTAAATCACTATTCGGGTATTATCCAAAGTTTGATACACCCAGCGAATACGCACAGAAAGCACGAAGTTAATCACTGTGCTGTGAATGAGTACGCGGTCTACAGTAACTCTCCAGTAAGCAATGAAATGAGAAAACATAAAGAGGAAACAACAAACTACAAAATAATCATACTTATCCATTTCTAATTTTAAACAATTTATTTTGAGACTATCGAGAAGAGACCGAGACGGCTATATAGCCAACCAAGACTGCATGAAGTCTCGTCTCCTCACGTTACCATCCCGCGTAGGATTTGTAGTACAAGTAAGGAGAAGGAATGCGAAATCTGGAAATTTCCGCCCTTCAAGGAGTAAAATTACGAATCAATTGCAAGATTACTTGATTCAAAACATATAGCATAGTTCTTGTAAACATACAAACTTGAAATTTAAAAGAAATGAAAGACATAAACTTCAAATGCAGTAAAAACAATCTCAGAACTACAAATTTCCCTCTCCAAGAGGTAGGATTAGATTGAAAAGCAAAATCACATATTGCTAATTTGTGAAGACGATTATAAACTAACAATGTCCTTCCTGTAAATATGTAAACTTTCAGATCTGTACCAGGGAAAGTACATGATATTCTTCGTCATGAGAAGTGATGTAACCTACGGTTACAGCATAGATGTCCATTTTGCTCCGACCTCACTTACCCTCGCAGTGGCAGTTGGCCCTCGCCCTCGCAGTGACAGTTAGCCATCGCCCTCATTCAGCCTCACTCTCGTGTTGAAAACTTGTCCTCGCCCTCGCGAAGGGAGTTGTCCATCACCCTCGCCCTCGCAGTCAAAGTTGGCCCTCGTCCTCGCGAGGATGGTTGTCCATGGCGCTCGCTCGTCTTCGCTCTCGTACTGGAAACTTCTCCCCTTCGCACACCCTCGCCCTGCCAGTGGCACTTGGCCCTCACCTCGCCCTCATATCATTGAGGCCGAGGTTATTTGAGGGTGAGATAACCCTCGTGAGGATCAGATCCTCAGTTTTACAGCCTATTCGCTGAATTATTTTCTTAACACACTCCCCAAACAAAGAAAACAACATACCATCATATAACTTACTCTGGATCACCTAAAATTGAAGAAATCATTGACTATTCCACGTTTAATATTATCATGAAAATGTTCAGATAAAATTTGAATAGAGTTACATTTATATATTTCAGTGCAAACTGATGTTGCCCATGAGACGAGACGAGAGCAGAAATAAGGTTTATCATCTCGTTTCATAAATTTTATAGGTCTCGTCTCGTCTCAATTCTCGGAAACTTCTTTATTGTCCCGATTCTCGACGACTCACTTCTAGTCTCGTTCTGTAAATTTATGTACAAAATGTATTCCTTTATCTAGAAGTTTTTAGAATCCTTCTACGTCACGAGAGTTGTAAGAAGGGTGTATCTAACAACATTTAAACCATATATATTATTGGAATGTATAGATATTATGATTTGAGTATCTTTAAAGGCTCAATTGCTCTTTATTCTGATCGTACAATTACTTTTATCAATTTATAGATTTTACGTACGGATCATTTAGCACTAAAATAATGTTTGAGACCTAAGACTTGGGTGAACTAGTGTTGCTCACGAGATTCGAAAAAATTCTCGTCTTGTCTCGTAGTGCAAATTATAAGAGTGAAAACGGTGATGAGGTTTAAAAAGTGCTGTTTTCAGCATATCTTTTCTTATAATTATTAACATATAAGGAAATATGTAAGATTTACGAAAAAGATTGAGTTAGTTTTTTGCACGAAATTAGGTTGGTGAATTTCGTTTACAATTCCAGCAATAACACTTTTTGTAATATGTTGTATATGTTTCTTATGTGCAAAAAAATATTGACCCATTTTTATGTTACTTTTGTATATAGAAGTTAGTTTCTATTTTTACTAAGGTGATGAGGAAGACACCTTTACTAAATTAAAAGAAATCTCTGCGTCAGCACAGGGAGAAGTGTCGTTTGCCCCTTTCCCTAGGAAGCTTCAGATCATCGGAAAAGCGCTGCACTGCACCCCTCTCCATGGAACCCTTCGTGAATCCAGTCCTGGATTCCAGTCCTAGATTACCTGTAGGCGTTATAGCTGTAGATAAAAACTTTACTTTGAGTACCGTAAATTGAAGGTTCATTCTGACGACTTTTCCAAGAAATGTGTGTTGGTTGATAAGTAAGTAATGTCGTCTATTGTCTAATAATAATAATAATAATAATAATAATAATAATAATAATAATAATAATAATAATAATAATAATAATAATAAAAGATAAGAATGTGTGTCCGACCGAACTTTAATACTACTGCAAAAGAACTAATTAAGAAATTTTCATAGTTAATGTATTTTGGCAGGATAATATGTCTTCAAACCATAATTAAAATTAGAGGCTGTTCCTGACGGAAGTCATATAGTTAAAAATTAAAAGCTTTCTTGCTTAAAGTAAGGGGAAAATGGTGATGGCATCTACCAAGATGATTTGGCACCCTGTCACGCTGCAAAAACGGTTAAATCATGGTTTGAGGAGCATGACCAGGAGCTAGCACACCTCCCCTAGGTCCCACAAGCACCAGATCTGAACATCATCGAGCCATTGTGTGTTTCTATCTTTAAGTACATACGTAAAACTTGGTTTTGGGTGGGAGAAGAGAAAAGGAACACAAAGAAATCGCACCGAAGCTATTTCATCCGGTTGTTCATGGACATATCATATCACTTAATATCTATTTTTAGAACAGAAGTTGGAAATGTAAAGAAATAAACTAGTGTTCAATCAACTTTAGAACATATTGCTTGTTCTAGAAACTTTTTATCTAAAAAAAAACTCTATCACAGGCAGGGCAACAAAGAGGCACACTCGCTTCTAAACGTAGAGCTATTTCTATCCGGAAACATTCATGAGAAACATGCAAATATTATATTCATTTCCATTATTATTTTTAATAATTATATTGAAGTACACAAGAGAAATTGTCTACTGCAATTAAATGAAAGGAAGAATATGACCAATCTATAATCTTGCTATGACATCAACTTTTCATCTAGGGGACATTTTAGATTTTATTTGAAATATTATATTCCTCCAAAAATGGTCAAACAGCAAACTCAAAATAGTTGTTGTTAAGAAAGTTTGTCCTCCTCCCTCGCGTTCCCTCGTTCTCGCGAAGGAAATTGTTCCTCGCCCTCGCGCACCCTCGTCATCGCAGTGGAAGTTGACCCTCGCCTTCATACTCTCGCCCTCACACACCTCGTCCTCGCAGTGACAGTTGGCCCTCGCCCTCGTTCACTCTCGCCCTCGCAGTGACAGTTGGTCCTCGCCCTCGAAAAGGTAGTTGTCCATCGCCCTGGCCCTCGTGTTGGGAATTTCTCCTCGCCCTCGCGTCACTGTGGGCGAGGGAATTTGAGGGTGAGGATGCCCTTGACAGGGCCACCCTCGCGAGGGTGAACATCTCTGGGTTACAGTAGGAATATCTAAACTCACTGAAGAAGACAAGGTAACTTGTTGAAAGTATACAAGGATTACCAAGTGAGGCCCATTCAGAGGCAAGTGTTGTTTTGTAAATAATGTATGAGTTTTTGATTTACACACTGTTGCTGCAATTATTTTCGTAATTTATGGCAAAGTTTGTCAATCAAACTAGTTAGTTCGAAAATAGCTTTCATTCTTTATCTGAGGATGCAAAATCGACAGGACCTACAATTTTAGAATTAGAAAAGTATCCTAGAGACTCTTTATGATATATTTAGTAGGAATGTTTCAGGTTCGTGTTCAGTAATGTGTCAAAAAATGTTTTCAAGAATTATGATGATATTTCTTATATGATTTGTAGGATAAGAATATCCTGAAAAGAACATTAAAGATTATGTTAAGTGAATTTTACTTTCTGTTAGTATTTAAATGTTAGGAAAAGTACTCTTAAGGTCTTACACTGAAAATAACGAAGATATGGATAAAATGGATTTAAAGCAATTAATAGGCTAAGAATAATATTTACTACTAATGGTTTGTTAGAATAAAATTTAACATTTTAAAAATGTTTTATATTTAAATACATTTGTGAAAAAGTCACGTTGACTAACTTTCCTGTTATCAGCTGTATCTTTAATTTTGACACTACTTTCAATGAATACCTTAGTAGCAGAGACAACTTGTAAATCGCTTGCTGTAAGCTTGAATTGCAAATCGGCTAAGCCTGTATACAGCTTGATTGGAAAACGTGCAAGCATGCCACAAGCTGAATTCCAGTAGCGAAATTACTAGGGGCAACCTTGCGTTCAGTGTTCCGTTCAAGCTTGACACAATCGTTTTACAAGTCAAGTCAAGTTAATAGCCAATGAACGACTAGAGATGCTATGACGCTCTGCGAAAGATCTAAAGTACGACAAAAGGCAGATTGTATGAGAACATGCGATTCAAGTGCAAGCGTAGAAAACCAAAAGCAAAGCATGCGCCTACTGGCCGAAAGCTTTCTACTACTAAGGTACCTACGATTATAGCAAGAAAGAATGAATCATATATGATATATATTTAAAGTTTCATAGCTAATCTCTTCAGTTGTTACAATATGTGTAATATTCGTTAATCAATACTAAACCTGAAGTTCTACAATCGATTTATTATGACTTTTTCACATTGTTTCAGCCATCGACATCAAAATCTGCGACAGCGACCACTAAGTTTCCTGTATGCATTATTACCCCAGGATTCGACTTAAGGAAAGCCATCGCGGAAATTTCTTCGGGAGGTAAGCTAATCAAAATAAGTAACATATAAATTAATATGATTTAACAATAGTTTCGAAGGTTCTCTTTATTTCATATCACTAGTACGGTTTACTCCAATAGTAGTACACCAAAATTTTTGTATATATCCATTATTTTATTCCAATGATTTATTTCTGGATTTTGTAGAAGGGGGAATTTTTATAAAGGATTGCCACTAAAACGTGAAGTTGAATTATTGTACTTTATAACAGATTATATAGCCTATGAAAGGGGTATTTTCCCTGGGAAGGCTGAACTAACAGACAAGGAAATCAAAACTTAGAAGGGGAAATTCCCAGGCTTTCCTGGCTACAAATAAATCCCTGTTTTATTCTATTTGTTTGATAAATATGCAGCATATAGAAACATTCTCTATAGCAGCCGTTTTCGGCTGTTAAACTAACTTTTGTACCACAGTGTACCTGGGTCAGAATCCAGGTCCGTGGCACGGGGTCATGGTCCATAGGTACTTAGGTTATCCCTTTAAATTTTAGTAGTGGGTACATTGACTCACCCTTTAATTTTGAGAAGAGTTTATTTAATAGGGTGTATACGACCATCCCTTAAAATTTGGAGATTACCAAATTCAAAAAAAAAAAAAAAAAAACAATCAGTAGGTGGTATAGGACCAGGGAATGTACTTCTGTAAGTTAAGCAGTTCACTTTTTCCACTTCTATGGGTTCATATTGTTTTCTTTCAAAATAAATAATAATAAAATTGTGAAAATGTAATTCAAAATGCTTCTTTTCGTGCTAATTTATAATTATACAGGATGACGCAGGGAAATGAGAAATTTTAAACGTTAGAGTTGACAACACTGTAATGGTGGCAGTTGTTCGGAACCAATCCGTGGTTTTTGTCAATGGGTTGCCACTTTTTTCAAGGAGAAAACAGACTTTGGTAAATTAACTTCGGGGACATTTTTTGTAAGGTGATAGTGCACATTTAAAGTGTTCATATTAAAAATGGGAGAGCGCAATGGCCTATAGGAGAGAAAAAGCGTCTTAAGGTTTTCACTCGCCGCATATGTAGCATTACGCAAATTTATTAATTTTACTGGCACGGCGTGGCAGTATCAGTAGCATTTATGACTCACTTGCCAAGGGTCACGGGTTCGATTCCCGCTGGAGTCAACTTGTATTGCTTTTTGCTTTAACCAATAAAGTAGCCACTGGTAGCTACAACTAAAATGTTAATTCACCATATGTTTATAATGAATTAAAACAATAGAAATATTCAAATCAGTTGTAAAATCTTTCAATGTTCCATGTTAACTAGCAACGAAATGTAATCTATTTCGTAAATATATTGATATCGCGAGTTATATTATGGTTACAGTCGTTGTGTAAAAATGTTGTTGAGGCTTCATTTCTACATCTGTTGACAGCGTGAGAATTACAAGGGGGATGAGAAAGAAATCCCCTTTGGTAATACTGGATGTTACTATAACCAAAGGAGATTTCCCCCTTATTCACCTTGTAATAAGCGGCGAAAATCTGTCTCCAACATTCGGGAGAAGGACGGGTTAGACCGTTCCCATATATTTTTAAAGCGATGTTCAAAATATTTATGAAGTAGAAAAACAATACTGTGGAGGATCAGGGGAGCAAAGTTGTCTTCAACATTGGGAGCGGGCAGATTTGAGGCTTATTCTGAAGGGATATCAATTTCATCTCATTTTCCTTTGTGGCAATCGGACAGAAATCATCGCATTTCTCCTAAAAAAAAAAAAAAACACGTTTCAAATCACATTATTGGTGGAACAGTCCCTCAGTTCCAGGATTGAGGGGACATATCCTCCTCATCCCCCGTGCCATTTGCGCCAGTGCTTGTAATACACACACTGTCAACAAATGTAGGCACGAAGCGTCAAGAACATTTTTTACACAACGACTATGGTAATCATAATATAACTCGTGATATCAATATATTTACGAAATAGGTTACATTTCGTTGCTAGTTAACATGGAACATTGAAAGATTTTACAACTGATTTGAATATTTCTATTGTTTTAATTCATTATAAACATATGGTGAATTAACATTTTACTTGTAGCTACAAGTGGCTACTTTATTGGTTGAAGCAAAAAAAAAAAAAAAAAAAAAACAATAAAAGTTGACTCCAGCGGGAATCGAAGTTCTATATATGGAGCATTGGACTGTATGGTTCAGAGACTTGGACATTATGGAAGTTAGAGAAGAAATATTTAGAGAGCTTCGAAATGTGGTGTTGGAGGATGATGGAGAAGATAAATTAGATAGAGAGAGAACAATAAACGAAAATGATTTGAAACGGATAGGAGAGAAGAGGACGCTTCTAGCCAGCATCCGTCGTAGGAAGACCTATTGGATTGGACACATCTTACGAAGAAACTGTTTTCTTCATACCGCCATAGAAAGAAAGATGGAAGGAAAGTGAGGAATAGGAAGAAGAAGAAGAACACAAGTGATTGATGATTTGAAAAATAGTAGAAAATATGGGGAGTTAAAATAGGAAGCTGAAGATCGATAAACGTGGAAGAAGCATTTCCAGAGCTAAATCTAAAATTGGAAACTAAAAACCCATTAGTCTCAGAACCTATTGAAAGGCTGAATATTTAATAATAAATGTAATAACTTTGAGATGCGATTTTAATGAATTCTGGTAATTTAATCATAACACTCTTGATTCTCGAAAGTGTTCTTCGATACACCCTTGTAGCCAAAGATATATATTTAAAAGTTAAAATCCAGCGACTTCAAATTGAATTATATGGAGGTTTATTTCTGGCGCTCCTCCTGTTTCAGCAAGAACATGTAGCTAAAAACAATTGCTACAAGCAGGTGAACAGACTTTCTTCGAAAAAATTCTGTCCGGGATAGGGATGCGCACGAGACAAGATTATGGCTGTCTCGACTCGAAAATGTGCTGTAAAAGTGATGTCTCGACTCAAAAAATATATATTTTTCTATTGGAAGAGCCGTGCCTCGACTCGAATTTTGTCAGGAAAATCCTGTCTCGACTCGTCTCGTGCGCATCCCTAGTCCGTGGGCAAAATCGAAGTGTGCGGATATCGCACTAGGGCACTAATTGCTAAAGGATAGCTATATCTTGCACAAGAGTGATATATAATTGCAGCTTAATTTAGCTTTGCTTCGGTGAGAGGAATTGGGAGGAGTTGATCCACTACGGGGAAGCTCCAAGTTGTATGCTGGGAAGAAACACTGCAACTAAATAATTTAGTTTTTGTATTTTTTTAACAAACGCATCATTGATCTAATTATGTAATAGATATCCCAAAGAGATGCAAGACACATATAAAAATCGAGAATAAATTGATTCTTATAATTGCAGCAGTATTACCAAACATCACCCTTTGAGGTCCCTAGAGGACCTCGCTTGTTATGTTAATGAGACCTTAAATAAGTGTTACCTTTTCTATTAATTTCGTAATTTGAGTGTGCATGTATTTTAATCTATTGTATTTAGTATAGTTGACTTACAATTATTTTTAATTTTATTGATGTAATATCGTGTATTCACAAAACTATGAAGGGAGTATTTACAAATGCTACTTAAAAAAAAAAAAAAACACTATCGTTCTGAAAAAAACACATTGTATACATTTTTAGTTTTTGACGCAGTTGCATAGCAGTATATGTCTACGGATGCGTATATCGACCCTGCGGATGCGGTATTTTATAATTAGGCAGACCTCTCTCAGTATAGTCTCTCAGAAACTACAAAATGGATACCTACTCCAACGAAATATAGTACAGAAGCACATCACATAAATAATTGAGTGTTCAGTAAAGGATGATACAGGACTAAAATGTCAGCTGTATGTTCCACCTGGCAAATAGTTCAGTGAGTATTCTTCCGTCCTATCCGTTGCAACATACTTGGAGTTGCGTTTGATACGAAACTAACATTTAATAACCATGTCGTTAACATAGGTAACGAATCTCTTAAGATGTTAGGGTTCATAATTTTAACTAGAAAGGAAACAACATTACCAAACTAACAGAAATGTATTACTCCTATGTCCGATCAAAATTGAAATATATTGCTGTGATCTGGAACCCATTGTAACAGCAATACCGACACCAACTGAAGTAAATTCAATCTAAATTTATCAAATTCTTAGCATTCAAGAAAACTGGTATCTGCCTATCTTATGAAAACTATGTAACATTAATAGACAACAACTTCTGTATTCTTATACTTGAACAAAGGCGTAATGTGATAGACCTGATTTTTTTTCATAAAATAATACACAATGAGTTTAGCTATAGATCTGATATCGACACCAAGTTTTCATGTCCCAACACTTAAAACTCGTGTTGACAAGTCTGGCCCATTATATCGCAAAAAAGCAAGGACCAACATACTATTGAAGTCATCAATCTGGACGATGTGGTCTTCCTATAACGAAATATGTAGCGAACACAAAGAAATGGACATTTGTAATATGAACTACAATATGTTGTAAAAAAAAACTATTGTAAATTTAGTTTGTAGCACACGTACACTGTAATTGGGCTTATGCATGTTGTGTTGTTCACAAGTAAATAAATACAGAGTTGTTATAAAGTCCTTGCTATAAAACAAATGCTTATAACATTTTAAAAATAACGATGTTGCAGTTAAATACATTTTAAATTGTGCGATGATCTGTAAATTTTTGGTTGGTAACACTACCACAATGATGAATTTGGCAACACTTGTGACAACAAAAGTCATGAAAATGGGGACGGTACAAGAGAAACTTCAGTTTGTGTGTTAGTATTCAGAACTGAAATCAAATGTGTTGGCAGTGTTGCCAGATCTACTGATTTTGCAGGAGATCTCCTGTTTTTTCTACGTTTTGCTGATCTACTGCGAAAGAAAATGAAAAGTGAACAATCTCCTGCTTTTTCCTTACTTCGAGAAGTTAAAGAAATATATTATTATTAATATTGAATTTTCAATGTTCGCTCACATAAAAAGACGAAATTTCTCTGTTATAATTCACAAAGCTCTGTAGAGCATATAGTTATAGGGTTTTACTGTATATAATATGAATCCAAAGAATACAACTGTACGTCATCTTCTATATGCATTATGGTCAGCGTTTTTATGACTTTCTGGAAGATTTACAAGTAAGTGTTGTTTAGATTGGGACTTGGGTTGGAAGAGTGGCTTAGATCGTTTCTCCACGATCGTCAGCAAGAAATCGTCTTACGTCACGATCACGTGTGACTGCACAACACAGTTACGTTATCGCTACGTGCATGAAAAGACATTTTCCCACTCCACTTTGCTCTTTCACTACGGTTTACGGTGATACATGTGTGTATCAAATAATATTAATATAAATCGGGACTTTTCCCTTTCATTTGCTCAACGTAGTTCATCGGAAATGAATTCTGGACTGTTTGTTTTGACTACTGCCCCCTTAATAATGACAAATTTTATTGCCTCCCCTCGGATTTACATTCAAACGCCAACACTGTATGTGTCTACTGATTTCTCCTGTTTTTTGTCTTCGAATCTCCTGCTTTTCCAACTGGCTGGTCTGGCAACACTGTGTGTTGGTGCAGCGAAACTTGACGAGTGTAAAAAACAGTACCTCCTGGTGACAGGAGTATAAAGAGTTGGCACAGCAAGTTCCTGGCTAATGAGGGTGTTTGTAATATGCAAAGAAGTGAACGGCCGCCAGTGAGCCCAAACACGGTGCAAAGGGTTGCCGATAGCCTGGAGAGTAGTCCAAGAAAATCGATTCCTTGGTAGTCGCTGTAGTTAAGAATCTCTTAGTCAACAATACGCAAGATAATGTGTAAACATTTGAAAGAAAACCCGTACAAGATTAAACGTGTGCATGAACTGAGGAAAGAATATCAAGACACGAGAGTGGAGTTCTGTGAACTGATGCTGAAATGTCTGGATGATGACAGGTAACTTCTTAAGTTACTCATGTTCTCAGATGAAGCAACTTTCCATGTTTCAGGGAGGGTAAACAGGCACAACTGTCTTGTTTGAGGAACTGAGAACCGTCATGGATATGAAATGCACGAAAGAGACAACCCAAAAGTGAATGTATGGTGTGCCCTATCAATGGAATACCTCATAGGCCCATTTATCTTCGACGAAAACACTGTGACGGAGCAACCATACATTCAAATGCTTACGAATTTCCTGATACCCGAATTGGTTAGGTTGGGAAACAAGGGTCGCATCCACTACTAGCAAGACGCAGCCCCCCACATTTTGCATAAGCCATCAGGGACTACCTTGACCGTGAGCTACCTAACAGGTGAGTTGGACGCAGAGGTCCCACTCCTTGGTCCCCCAGGTCCTACCGATTTGGCACCTTGTGATTTTTGGTTAAGGTGTCAGCAAAACAAAGGACTTGCAAGACCTGAACTTTAAGATTAGTGAAGTGATCCATGACATTTCTGACGACGCCAGACGAAATAGCATTCACGGAATTTGCCGTTGGTTGCAGAAACATATGGATGTCAATGGAGCCCAGCTGGAGGTCTGGTGATGATGGTGGCGGTGTATCTATGGATGGTAATTTAAAATGTAAGTCTGAATAAAGATCTTAACATTGATTTCACCGCAATATAGTTATTTTTGTTAAAAAAAAAGTTGTAAGCATTTGTTTTATAGCAAGAACTTTATAACATCCCTGTAAATATGCACTTAACATTCTCCCAGATTTATTTATCAACATCTAACAAACAATCCATTTTATTTGTTTTGTATAAATATACAGGGCTGCTTATGGCGGCAGTAGACCAACTCAACCCTTACGAGCAGATAGTGCTTAAATGTGGAGCTGTGCTTGGAGAAATATTTACGCGGAAGATGTTAGAGAATCTTCTGGCTTATGATCAGGAAAATAGTGCAAATGCAGAAGACACTGCAAAAGGTACGTTGTTTTGTAAGTAATTTTATAAAGATCTTCACCGTATTATATTCTGTTTTCTAATTTCGATTCTGTGGGTATAATGTGGCAGCCCATTTTGAAGCCAATTGTGTTTTAGAAATGCGATTTCAATTTATTTATCCTTTATACACGAATTGTCATAATATAAATTACTGGTAAAATATATTAAACGCCACATAAGAACAAGTTTAACAATCAGCGAGTTGTATTCAAAATTGTGAAACTACAGTGTGGTTCCAAAGTATCAGGACTCAATATCGAAACAGGAAATGATATCCAATAGAGAGATAAGGTGGAAGATGGTATCTGTTTCTTGAAACGTTGAATCCATATGAAAAAATCTCGCTACCTTATTTCCTCGAATGAAGCCAGAATTGAGAGCGAAAATTGAACAGATTTTTACAAGTTCTTGTTTCTCTAGAGAGATAAGAGCGGAAATGTAATCTGTTATTGTGACACTGAATCCATATTTAGAAAGCGTTTTTCATAATCAATTATAATTTTTCTTAATGATAATCAGTGTGAAAACCGAAAATCGGTTTCTTCCACTTTTGGTTAGAATAGAGAGATACTTGGACCGTAAATTCATATTTGAAATCCAACTTAATGTTTTCCATTGTACGAATTTTGCTTTTCGTAGACTTAAATTTGATTTAAAGTGCTCGCTGAGCGAAACAATACCTTTATTGTAAAAGATAATAATGTGTAACAGTTTCGCCAACTACCTATCCACTTTGGCTTCATCAGATAGTGTGTGATAAAGCCAAAGTGAATAGTTGGCCAAACTGTTACACGCAAATAATTTTTTACAATAATCGTATTGCGTTGCTCATCAAGTAGTGTAATCAAATTTAGAAAACAAAACCAAATATTTGTATTTATTACCTCTATACTCTATGAGGGTCAGTGTCGATTCCAGACATGATTTTTAGGGGCACTGCAACCCCCGGAGCTCTGAGAGTGCCTCCCCGGAGGAGACCAAAATAATATGTCTATAATATAATAATAAATAGAATAGTACTGCTGGTACTATTCCGGAATAATAAGTGTGCTTCCTCCCGGAATTTTTTTCCTGAGAGAACGACTGATGAGGATCAATATTAAAACATAAGATTGAAGTGTATTTCAGCCATTTCCGCTTTTAGTAGACTAATAAGAGCAGAAAATTTTTATATTCCTAATTTTAAAAAAGTTCCTTGCTGTCTTTTATCGTTTTTACTTTGACGATGAGTTCCTTAATGGCTATATGGTTAGCGTATGCGCCTTGGACATAGGAGACCCGGGTCTAATTTCCGGAGGGAACGCATATGATTTGGATCCAACGTTAAGCTTCAGGTCTGTGTGTCGTATAACCAATGTGCATAAAGAAACGCTAAACTTCAATCCAATCCTTTTTCTTTTTCTCTATGGAGATCAAAATTGAAACCAGATGTGGAATCTCTACAATTTTCAGTTTCGGTACAGAGACAAGGCTGGAGATCAAACCCATTCTTGAGACACCGAATCCATTAAAAATAAGTTATCTAAGATATAGATCTATATAGATATATATAGTCTATTGTATAAACATTGCTTTTCTTTTATCTAAATAAAAAGTTCATTTATGGAATAAAAAGCTATGATTAACAAGTATATTTTTAATTTCTATTAAAAAAGTATTATTTCATTACAATTCTAAATTTCTCCTGCGTATCATAAGCTTACACTTGTCCTATTATTAACAGAGTACTCTATTTCTATTGTTATGCTTAAATCTTATATATATATATATATATATATATATATATATATATATATATATATATATATATATATATATATATATATATATATATATATATATATATATATATAATTTGTTCTAATGATTGTTACTAGGTTTACCAGTTCCCATTTATACATATCTAAACTTGCATGTTTGATCAGAAAAGTTACGGATAACAAAGGAAACTAGAACATTCTTACACTTCTCGAACAAATAATATGTAGTCAAAAGGAAAGAAATATGACCTAAAATTATCCTGTTGTATATATTGCTATGCCGATATGTAAATAAGGACAAGAGTTAAGCTTAAGAGAATAGCGAATTTAACACCAACCGAGGAAATAGAACAAATACGTAACATGCGTAAATTGTACTAAGATCGTGTTATTGCTTTCCAATATCTGTATAAACATGTTTAGCTTGGTATATCATTAATTTGTTGACATATTGTTCTTTGTTCATATTATTGAATAATGCACATACGTAAAAGATGAAAAATCCAGAATAGATCAGGAGAAAAACTTATCCGAAGGAAAGCAAAAGTCTCTTACCGAAAGCATTGATATAAAACTCAAGATTTTTTTTACAGGCTAGCCATAAAGACTAGCTACCTTTCAGAGGGTTACACCCTCTCTTATGGACTAGATTTTATGGTTACTAGGGAATGAGAATGTTGGGTGGGCTAAGTGATTCTAAATGTTATTAATACAATTTACATAATAAATAATTTCACATGTGGACACTTACTTGTAAGGAACATTGATCCTTAACATTAGGTGAGGGTACATATACAACGGACGATTAAATCATCCCCAGGGGGCAACAAAGGAAGCGGAACACCATTGAAGAGAACCACATGTTTCCTTGTTAAATCGGAGGGATAATTCAACAAGTGCTTCCAGTTGAGGGTAGCCCTTCAGTTGACCTGCTGAAAAAGAAAGCGATGTTGCAAGTTTCACCCTCTTGCTTACTGATTTTTCAGTCTAGTTTTGGCAGAAAGACACTGCGTGTTGCTATTTGATTTTCAAGTCCTATTATATCTAGTGTTTTCGTTACTTTTGGTTTCGTTGTTCTAATTATTCGTTGTTTTTTGTTTCCGTTACTTTTGTTCACGGTTTATTGTGTGTGTGCGTGTGTTTTCGTTATTTTATTGATAGCTGGTTGCTACTTTAGAAAACATGTGGAGGTCGTGGGATACAAATGAAATAATTCCTCCTGCAGATTTTGCTCAGGAAACTGAGGCATGATCGGTTAATTAAAAAAAATGTGGTAGAGTGCTTGCCTTTGGTGTGTGGCGTCCCTGGTTCGATCCGTGGCCAAGCAAGTTTGTGGTAGACAACATCGTGTTGTCGGGTTTTTCGGAGTACTCTTGTTTTTCCCACATTCTAATTCCACAAATTTTTCCATTATCATTCATTTGCCTTAGTCTACCGTCTCCCTTAGCTTAGGTGACATAATTGTGGAACGTTGAACTGAAATATTTCATCCTCAATTCAACTTGCATATGAAGTAATGAAAAAAGAAATCAATCATTATTTTCATGATATGTGCTTATTTTACTCTTAATAGATATAGCATATCGTTAATATCGTATAACTTCCATAACGATAACGTTTGTACGAACCAAACATGTTAAGTTGCCCCCACCCCCAATGTACAGGCACTATTGCTGCAAAAGCCCGATAAAAAAATACAATCTTTCGTTGTCACCCCTAGAAGTCCATCCTTGAACCGCTCCTGTTCATACTACTACATAGAATTTCTTTAATGATTGTTATGTTAGTGATATTATTATTATTATTATTATTATTATTATTATTATTATTATTATTATTATTATTATTATTATTATTATTATTATTACATAGGCCTAATGTATCCATTGTTAATATAAGTTTAGCGATGACAACAACGCAAAATCTCGACACAACACACGTGCCCTTTATGGCTTATTTGGAGTGTTATTTATGAAGGCGGTCAGGGTAAATTTTCTGCCTGAGTATAAAGGAAGCCGATTGGGGACCAATAGAATGTCTCGATTATACATAAAGATAAGGAATTAAGCAGAAATAAGCAAAGAACATTAATGATCATAATGAAGGATTAGGTATACCATGCATGATACGTACGATATAGTAATGGACGTAAATGATGTGGCGAGGTGCATACACAGGACAACATGTGGGTGATATTAGACAAATCAGTTTATCTTCAGCCTAGGGGCTGCTCTAGGCAATGATGAAAACGAATGAGGCCCATGTTAGTAAATGATGGTAATCACTGTGCTGGAAATCAGGGGCGGATCCAAGGGGGAGACTCCCCAGAAGAGGGAACTTTCTTATTTTATATATAAATAAAAACCCTCGCAGAGTTTGGAGCTCTTAAAAGTAGCTCTAAGTAGCAGTAACCCACCGCTCCCAAGAAGTCCGTCCTGGATCCGTCCATGCTAGAACTGATGGGTGAATGAGAGGAAGATGTTCATGAATGACATAATCTGTGATAATGAGTAAAGCAGCGTCTAATGGTAATAGAGCATAGTGATATAATGTGAAGTGAAGAGAAAGTGGAGGATAGTAAGAACAGTGTAGTGTTGGAGGAAGTGCTATATAGGGCCTAACGCATTGCATGAAGTAAAGGATGGCGAGTTTCGAAGCGTCTGGCGATATATGTGAGGCGCAGTTTTTCAATGTAGAACTGTAAGATCGGAAAGGTAATTAGAGATACAGATCTTGTGTGCGACTAGGTAGCTTAATACGGAACGCTGTACGGAAAGCATAGATTAAATGTTTCTTGTAGAACTTTGTCGGGGCAGCTAACCAAGCAATAAATCCGTACGTGAGGACTGGTCGTAAGAAAACTTTGTTCGTATTTAGTATGGTGTGTGCTTTAAGGCCCCAAGTGATACCAAATTTCACATTAGTAAATCTCCACGTTAAGCGGGTTTGCTTATCCACGCTCCTAACTATGAAAACATTTACGATCAATCCAACCCCAATCATTTCACAGATTCAACCTATTGCATATAAGTTATTAGGACGTAAAATTGACTGTAGTTTATACGAAAAAGACCTTTATGCATTGCAAGACCTGTAACGCCCAAATATTCACCACGAACTTATAGTGGTATCGACATAAACAAAAAAAGTGTGGAGCAGGAAACTACTTTACATAAAAGTCTAAAGAAACTCAATGAAGGCGTACGAACTGGTCGAGCGTTTTGGGTCAATAGTCTATCAATCATAAGTTTATGTGTTCAAACCCTGTAGAAAGTATTGGTTCCGTTTTTTTTTCCTTAAAAGTGTGTTCCTATTTTCATCAGAGGACTGAAAACATTTCTTTGAATAAATCTTTCGAAAATACTTTTCTCTCAAATTCGATTAGAAGGAAACATTATATGAATTGCAAATCTAAAATCCAAAACTGAAAGCAAAATATTAAGAATGTTCAATAGTTCATTATTATCCTTTGATTTGTAATGAAAAACTAATTATAAACATTGATGATTTCAGAAGATTCTCTCCGTGTAATGGTCAATATATGAATGAGAAGAAATTGATAGAACATTATTAGTCCACTTTGAGCATGATCGAACATATGGCCACGAATTTATGTCGACAAGGTCTCAAATTCTCCCACAGGTCATGCCCTGAAATCATCACTGTTTCAAAGGTTTCCTTAACAAACCTAGATACAATATTACATTTATTCCTCGTTCTACGTTTTGAAATACAAAATTATAATTTTAAAGATAATTATAATACGATAAGCATAAAGGTTTATAGAACTAATGAAGTAAATAGTATTGTGTAAGTTATCGGTTTCCAATCGGATTAAAACTAGAATATTCTTTTGCATTGCACTTTAAAATAAATCCTCTCTATATATAATTCTTACTGGAAAGCATGTTTAACTCCAATTACTTAATCAATATTTTTAATAATATATTTTTATTGTAATATTTTTACTATTCAATGACGTATATACTTCATTTCCCAAAGCAAAACCTCGCAAATGTATAGTGTGCTAGTGAATATTATCAAATAAATTATAATTTAGTTTACGTAAATACTGCATTGCCTGATTTGTAACTTCGTACTTTAACTACTACTACTACTACTACTAGTAATAATAATAATAATAATAATAATAATAATAATAATAATAATAATAATAATAATAATAATAATAAAATCATAGCCATATCTTATAAGAATTTCAGGCTTACTCAATAAATGAATTCAACGTGGTCTCTATTCGAAGTTCTATTTATTCGAATCCGATAGAAATACAAAGGGAAACTTCGAGAACAGATAAAGGAAAAATGTTACTTTGGTGGGACTGGAACTAACCTTTATGAGTTCCTTTCAAGTTACAAATGCCTTAGACACTGTTTCTTGTCTTTAAGTTACCTGATTCACTGAACGTATCTGAGTAGGTTATCTTTATTTTCTACTCCGTTGTACACGTTTTACAATCATTTCCTTTAAGCTTTTAAGTTTGAACGACAGGAACACGAATGCAAAAACATTTAGGTCAATTAAAATTCCCCCACCGGGAATTGACCCGGGGACCCCGTACACCAAAGGCACACGTGCTAGCCACTTTTTTCTTTTTTTCTTTATTGCAGTAGAGTTACATATAAACATAAAGTACAGTTAGGTTACATGAGTATCAATGAACAGTTCATTGTTTTCTATTAGTAGAGTGACAGAGATCAGAATGCGCGATTACCTAGTGGTAAGACGTCCAAAGTTGAGGGTGTTAGTTATAAGCTTGAACAAGAGCTACATCAAGGAAATGTGCAAATAGGGTTTTTCTTCGGGTTGGTGGAAAATATCTATATCTGGTATACAAATAATCCTGGTATTCGGTGATACGGCGTAACTCAGGAGTAAGGATATAATGAACAGTACTCGATATTAACCACAGCACTGAGTTATGTTTAGCGCTGGGAAAGAGACGGAAATCAGGAAATAAGACGAGATCACTGGTAACACAAGCTGGCACAGTACGGCAAATAGTACTGATCAGTCGTTGAAACTTTGCCCAAATATGAACTGTATTACAACAGATTTTTAATCGATGTTCCAAATCATCGACACGACCACACTTGATACAAAGGGCACTGTCACTGAAATGTAAGCAATGTCGTTTAGCACGAGTGTTCACAAGGTCGTTCACCACAGCGTACCAACTCGAGATTGTCGGTCCAGAAAGGTGAGAGGCAAAGATATTACTCCATAGTCTCTTCCGTTGTCATGCGGGGTGCTTTTGGTAGAGGCGATGAGGAGGGAGAGAAAGTTGGTGAAGTAAATACTGATACAAGTCCTTCACTGAACTAGGCAACGCAGCAGTTAGAGCTGTAGACATATACGCATAGGAACAAATAACATCACTATAATACCAATAAACATCAGGAATATGGCATATATTAAGTGGAAATGTATATGAAACAGTGTCAAGACAGTAAGAAAGAAGGGCATGGCTGATTCCCGTAAGGCTGGTTGTGAGGCTGTGGAAGCCTCGGAGCAGAAACATAGCCCGAGCGTGGAGCTTTGAGACCACCGGCTTTTGGTGAGAGACATGTGAAGGGATACTTTACTCTAAAGACGTGACCATGCCAAAGGAACCAATTAACGACACTCGTAATGCGTTGAGCAATATCACTGGGCATAGGAAGCAGCTGACACACATACCACAATTTTGATAGAGCATAAGTATTGAGAAAGTATATCCGGGACAATAAACACAACTGGCGTGATCGATGTGACTGGAGAACATGCCGGATCCTGGTTACGAGTAAGTTATATTCACATGGACTGTTTCAAGAATGGTAGAGGAAAATGTGATGCCCAAGATTTTTAACTGAGGAACAACGTTAGTGATAGTGGGATACTCAGAAGAAGTTTGTGTGCCAAGAACCAAAAGCTTAGTTTTCGACTGATTTATCTGAGCGCCAGATAAGGCGGTGTATTCCATCAAACAGGTATCAACGGTGTGAATATCACTGGAATCGTGGATGAAAACTGTCACATCATCAGCATAACTGCAGACTCATAAGGTAAGACCATGAAGGGAAAGGCCGGAGAGACGAGCATTAATACTATAAAGAAGAGGGCAAAGAGAAATGGTAAACAAGCTCATACTCAATGGGCACCCTTGACGCACACTTCGTTTGATACGCAGAGGCTCAGTGAGAAATTCATTGATTTTAAGTTTACTTTGAGCATTGTTTTACAAGATACGAATCCAGCGAATGAACTGCTCCCCGAGACCTAAGGTGGAGAGTATACGCCACAAATAATCATGACGGACGCGGTCAAAGGCTTGGTGGAAATCAAGTGACAGGAGAGCATGACAGGCAGAATAGTCTTCAAGCGTAGCAATAACGTCACGAATGCACTGTAAAAGATGGTAGATCTTCTTGTTTTCTACACACTCATATTGGTGAGGACCCACTAACTTGGCTAAATAGGGGCGTAAGCGGTTGTTCAAGCAGCGAGCGAGAATGTTGTAGTCAAAGTTCAGCAAGGTGATTGGCCTGTAATGGGAAACGGTAGTACGATGTGATTGCTCCGGTAAAAAGATAGTCACGCCAGCTGTTTTATACAGGGACCGTGCAGCAGGAGCAAAATGTTCGTTCACCATAGCAGTTAAGGTATTGCCAATAAGTGGAAAGAAACGTTTGTACCACTCAGCTGGAAGGCCATCAATTCCAAGAGATTTTCCAGACAAAACACTCATAGTTGCTGTTTGCACCTCTTCTTTGGTGAATGGAGTTTCCAGTGATTGCGCTTCGCGTGGATCGACCACACATGGGAGGCGATCTAGGAAGGAAGATGGTATGTCAACGGTATCCGATGTGCCATATGAACTGGAATAATAGGTGTAAAAAGTTCGCTTAATACCTGCAAAAGTATGGTAGGTGTTACCTTCGTCATCCTTGATATTCTGAATATATTTGCGTGTACCTCGTTTATATTCTGCCAAAACATGGTAGAGCGACAGTTCTTCTTGAGGGTCAATGACTGTAGATTTGCTTCGGATTTTCGTTCCTTCCATTCGACGGCGGCTCAGACACAACAGTTTAGCTTGATACTGCTTCATGAGAGGTAAGGCAGAATGGTTATGGGGAACAGCATTTTTAGCATCGGCCAAACAACGATAGTAGAAGTGGAAAAGAGTTCGGTGATCACGCTCACTCAGCACAATACCAGCGACAAAAGATGGCAACACGTGGTTTGATACTACCAGTCAGTAACAGTCCAAAAATGTCTCTGCTGGGTTAACCACTTCGCCCACTTGGTTGTAAAAGATTCGCAACATTCATTATCCTCAAGAAAAGTATTAAAATGCCAATAACTAGGCCCTCGTTCAACCTTGACATCAGGTATACGCAGGGTAACAATATAAGCAGAATGATCAGAATATGGTAGGTACAATTTCAGCGTCAAATATGTTTGGGATCAGCATGGGACACATATACATGCGGTCGATGCGAGAAGCACTGTTACGGCTGACATAAGCAAAGGCCTGCCGACGTGGAGAAGTAGACAGCCAGCTATCTTGGAGATGAAGACCTTGTGTTAGCTCCTGCAAGGTTGGACTATAATTAAACCCGGGAGACTGGTCTCCAGGATTTAAAACACAGTTAAAATCACCAGCAAGAAGAAACATGCCACTGTTGGGGAGAATACAGGAAGCCACATCAGAGGCAAATAAATTGTTACGATCCACACGTGCCTGAGAGCCACTAGAAGCATACAGATTGAGAAGGTGAATATTACCGAGCCTACCACTGATAATACGGCCAGTTGGGTGTAGTAATATGGGGGAGAAATTAACATGATGCTGAGCAACAATTGCCGTTCCACTGCCAGTGACAGTAAAATTAGGACCAAGGTCTAACACTTCCTGCCCAACTTCTTGCAATAACGCGATATCAATATGAGCTTCTAGTAAAATGTCACGCAGCGAGAATAGCTTGGTATTACTATGTAAATTATTAATATTAATGGTAGCAATCTTCAAGGTCATTGAAAAGGGAAGAAAACATACATAAAACGAGATGTGTGCATAACATACACGCTCACATCACAGAACTTTCTAGTAGGCACTACAAACAAGGGCGGAGCACAGATATTGAAAAAAGGCAAACAATAACACGTTTGTCATAATTCGTATTGAGCGCCAGCACTGCAATACACACACATAAAAAGCAAACACCATTAGCAAGACATGTGCCAATGGAAAGCATGATTACCTATAAATATTACAGCAGGAATCTAGGGAATCATCTGATTGAGAGTCAACAGCAGCAGTGACAATTGAAGTGTTATCGTCAGGAAGGATGTCAGTCTCTTCTTTATTTTTCTGAAACAGTTTCTCCCTGAGGTCTTGGCGCCTCGAACGTTTAATTCAAGACCGTTCGCCAGTATCAGAAGCAGAAGTAGGGGAGGTTACACTAGGGCAGACAACTGGAGGGTCCACAACTAGATGAGAAGGACCAGTAGCAACAATGGAAGGTGAAAAATCTTTATCACCATCGACACTCTCTGGGTTGCCAGATTCGAGCACGCAGGAACACACAGGAACCACCGGCGCCATAGAGCTGGTAGAAACGCAAAACATTCACAGAAGGAAGAGTTCTTGCACTGAACTCATTATCACTAGTCGTCATTCCTGTGTTGATTGAAGCAGAAGGAGACGCAGTGGCCAATCGGACGTCGGGAGTTGACGCTTGTGTAGCACAAGTATGCAGAGAATCAGTGACGACTAAATATGAAAAGGATAAGGAGACTACCGGTGAATGATCATCGACAGATGTTGATAAGCTGAGGTTTGAGACAGACGGAGCTTAAAGAGGCATCACCCGCAGGGACGGCAACAGAGGGGAGAGGGGGTAGTCGCTATCCTGAAGACGAGGTGCATGCGGCTCATGAAAGTTATCTGTTGTTTGAGGAACATTAATGTCCATGGAGATCTGATGGGACTGAGGTGCCTCAGAGTGCGATAGGTTGGGAACCCGAGCCTGAGACCGGTAGGCTGGAGAATTGAGGAACAAAAGAATTCACTGCAGCATCCAAACTAGAAGCAGAAGGGGCCACTTTACCCGCATAAGTAGTAGAACTGCGAGGTGCGTTATTGGGACGTTGGGGACAATTCGAATGTAAATGCTGGGTACTGTGACACCGTATGCAAGTTTTCTCCTGTCCAGGATAAGTGACTCAGTAAGGGTGCTGTTGAATCAGGACGAATGATGGAATCGATTTCTTTAATTCCATTCGTAATAATTTCCTCCCAGTTCGAATTTGGTAAACATGGTCACTAGAATATAGTTCATCATGAATATTATAAATAGTACCATACTGACTCATAACATCCTTAATGGCGTCATTGGAAAGTTCCATAGGAATTACATGTAAGCGCACAGTAACAACCTGAGTATCAGCCCAGGAAATCCGTATATCGTATGTGCCTGAGGGATCAGTAAATTGACTACGCCACTAGTGTCATTCAAAACTTGTTCACATAACGCAAGAGATGAAAATTTGATATACACACACTTACGGTAAATATCCAGTTCAAGACTCATAACTTGTTCAACAGGAAAGGCAAAACGATCATAGAACCATTCATGAATTGTCAGATAGGTAGGCCGCTGGCTAACCGCTCCGAAATCAAATTTCAATGTATTCACTCGACGTGCAGACATATTGAAGATATTCTCAGTCACAAACCAGAAAAAAAAACACCAAAACTGTCACCGAAAGATCCACACAATTACAGTGAATAACACGAAAAAAAAATGCTTCACTTAATGGGTGAGTTTGACTCACGGAAAACAACACAAGTGTAGCAGCAGAGAGTAACAGTGTTTACTCGACAACGTTCACAGCTCGAATCACTAGACCAGCGGTAAGAACGAATGAAATCTGGTTTGAAGTGTCTGAAATTTATGCCTATTTCACCCTGATGTAATATGTCTATTGATGTTTTTATGTTTACCGTATTCGGCACTTTGAGGAACGATATATGTTATTTATATAGGTTCTATTACGTATACGTCCATCGATACTATATAAAGTATCCGAATTATTCATGATCTTTCATGGAAATTCGATGGTGCATGCACAGTAGACGGACAGTGTAATTGGAAAGTGACTTCAAGAGAGATTATGTATTTCGTCGACATTACTTAATAGCTATATAGAGGAGATAGCGAAAACGAGTCTACCTAATGAAGATGGAATTTCGGTAGGATATGAAATGATGAGATGTATACGATTCGGGTTGATATAGTTGTTGTTGCAGAATCTAAAAGGAAAATTAATAAGATGTAGAAAACTTGAGAAAGGCTTCTGAAGAATATGGGATGAAAATAAATGTTAGAAAGACAAAATCCATGGCGATTGAAACGAAGCGATCGGTGTCAAATATAGAAGTAGGAGCGGGAGAAAAGAACAAATGACTAGTTTTCGATATTTGAGTAGTATTATTAGTGATGATGTGATATGCGAATGTGAAATAAAAACAAGGATAGAAATGGCAAAAGAAGCCTTTAGGATGAAGAAAATACTATTTTGTTGGACCTTGAATAGAGTTGAAAAAGACTCATAAAATGCTTCATCTACTGTATTTTACTGTATTTATAAGGTATAATCATGGGCATTATGCAAAAATGATGAGAAACAATTGAAGGCTTTCGAAATATGTGCGTGGAGAAGAATGAAGAGAAATAGCTGGGTTGAGAGGAAAACGAATGAGAGGGTGTTAGGAATGGAAGGAGAAAACTATTATTAAGAAGAGGAAGAAAAATTGGTTGGGATATTGGTTAAGAAGGAACTGTATCATGAGGGATGTACTATAGGGTATGGTGGCAGGAAAGAGAGGGAGGGGATTAATTAGACTATATAGAAACAGAATTAGGCTATTGGCGATATCAAAACAGAAAAATCGTATGTTAAGATGGAAAGGTTAATAGAAATCGTGGAGCATGGCAGTTTCTCAGTCGCGGTAAGTGACCCGCTGGTAATGGCGGAATACTTATGATATAATGATGCCGATGATGGCCCCGGTCATAAGGACCAGAGTCAATAGGGCCCTACGTCAAAAGATGCCGGGTCAAAAGGGTCCCCGGCAAAAGGGCCTCACGTCAAAAAAGCCTGAGATATAGCCTGAAAAGCATGAGATATATAAAAATGCTTATTAGATTAAAAGTATTCCGTGGACACCACCTGATTTGTGTTGAAAATGCGTACGTGTGGATCTGTATACAGTGTTAGTCAAAGTTATTACGACAGCCCAGTTAAGATTCATGTGAACAGAGAAAAGTTTTTCAGGTAGGTATTGATCAGTGTCGTGTCATGGTGGGGGTGGGCGGGGCAACGACCCTGGCTGCCGAAGTAAGGTGGCGCAAAATTCGGGAGTAAGAAATAAAAGGAAGTAAGGAAAGAAAAAGAAAGAGGAAAAATTACTTGGAATATTTTAGATCAATAGCAGATAGTGTTACTCTTGTTAGGAAAATCTATGTACACCCAACAACAAAAGTCTCTCCACCCTAAGTGCCCTAATTCCATAACTTGGGGTCCAGGTAATTTGCAGTTTTGAGAACGCCTGGACAGATGCAACCCAATTTACACGTAACTTTTCTCGGCACTGACAACAGTTGGTAGCACTGAATCCAATCTTTATGCAAGTAAAATTGTGAGTAGATGACGCACGAATCATTTCTCCATTCTGAGATGAACCTCTCTGGTTCAGAGCGTGTTGTCCAATAAACATCATATGTCAATCTCAATATTGTTGTGTATGTAATGTATTATTTCACTATATACTGTATATTCAAAGAAATAAAAACACTGATCACACATGAATCAGAAAATGCTTGAAAGTAGACGAAAATATCAAATCTAGAACAACTGCTGGAAATAAGTTATTAAATGATTGCCTTCATTGATACCTTCTCCAATTTTCCTCATTCCAACATTTTTTTTCTTTCTGGAGGAGAGAAAATCTTACTTGTAACATTGGGTATGTATTGAAATTGAAATTGAAACATTTGAAAAAGTTAGAACCTGACCGGGATTTGAACGCGGGTCCGCCGAATATAAGTTCAATGCGCTAAACACTTACCCACCTAGTCACTTCATCTTCCGCCTAAACTATTAGCCAGTTAAAAGCATTGCATGTAAGACTATACACAAAATACTCGTACTAATACTCGTATAAGGAGATGTTCCTTATGAGTGTCACAATGACTTACTCAAGGTTTCCTTTAACTCTAAAACAAGTGATATAGACCTTCGTCAATGAGGAAAATATCGCGGAGCGTTCTTCAAGATGAGGCTACCTCATTGTTTTTAACTGGTCCCGATTTATATTACTGCAATTCTACCTCACCGTAACTTCTAATTTCTAAAGAAGAAAAACCGGCAGACATTATTTTCGCATTCTTTGAATTGCATCAACACGTGTAGAAATAGTATGTGCTATGTTTATGTAATATAGCTACTAGTTTATTTTCTTATCTTTGTATCAAGTGTGAAAGCAGAGAACTGCCATTTCAGTGACTCGGGCTCGAATCCCAGCGTGACAGTTATTTTTTCTTTATTCGAAGGTATTGTTTACGTAATTGATATTATTATTATTATTATTATTATTATTATTATTATTATTATTATTTTATTATTATTATTATGCGTATAACTGTATGAATTTCGATGGCAACTGTCGCCGAATATTAAAAAGTGAATATTTTAGAACTATGAAATAAAGTAAAGAGATGCGCGTAATTTTATCATAAAATTATGTGGCGCAACGAATTTTATCTTATCGCAAACGGTTATCGTCGAATATACACGGTTAAAGGAGCACTCTGTTGATCAAATTAATAGAAGTTGCAAGACAAGTATTGGCCACCGGCAGAAAAAAAACACAGAGTAACTGCAAGTCGAGTACGTATTATTGTACAGGAGTATGCTCAAAGACCTTTAGAGAACTATCTTCGTGGCTTGGTTCACAATTTTAATTTTCAATCCACGCAAGCAGTTTGAGACAAATGTCAATCGTATTTGGCATTTGGAAAGTTAAGCAAAAATGATAATAAACTTATGTCCAATATAAGTTTGAAGAATTTCAAAAAGATTAAAGTAGCCAGAATTTTTCAATGTAAGTTCACATACTTTATATATCTGCGACTTGGGACTAAAAGGGCTAATGTCAACACGAAGTAGTTTGGAGTATATATACTTTTCATATTAACATTTGCTTTTCTTGCAAAAGAAAATATCCATTTATAGGCGTTAAAATTTGACGAACATCTCATTTTTTGCCAAAAAGTGACACTGGCCCTTTTAGACCCGAATCACATGTTATATATATATATATATATATATATATATATATATATATATATATATATAATTTAATCGACAAGATATGAAGATTTTTCTTTCTAAGGATTCATGTTAAGTAAGTACTTTTCAAATATATTAAATGTAATATGTTTATCTCAAAAATACTTTTTGTTAGTAATGTCTTTCTTCACTCTTTTTATCTTACTGTAAGGCTTTATACAGCATTGGTACTTCTAAAATATAATGATCATAGTGTAGTGTTAATCAAAGTCAAGTTGTCCAAAAAATATACTGTAATGTAAAATAATTATATACGTATAAAATCTGATCAGATGCAATAGAAAATACAAACAAATGCTATTTCTTTGTAATGTTTCTCCTTTGTCTTTCAGCTGTTTTTAAATCCTTATTATAAGGTTTCTTGTTAGGTTAGCACCGCTAATATATAATAAGAATAATGTAATGTTCACCGAAGTCAAGTTGTTAATATTATATACATCTATATATATAAGTTGATGAGATTTAGTGGAGAAAATATATATAATAGTTTTTAGTAAGGATTTTTTGTTTATAATATACTTCTTGTTTCATTATTTTTTATTTGATTCCATGTCAGTAAAGCCTAGACAAAGAATGAGGTGTACAGGAGGGGTCGTTCTCAATGCAATATTGTATATCAGTGGCTCTCAATCATGTTTACTTGGCACCCTCAATGCAAGCCCTTAATACTTCACACATTTCTTACCGTTTGTTGGCTACACGTACTTTTTTCTGATCTTTTACCTGATTTCAGATGCACCATTAAATTTTCAATTCGATAATAATAATAATAATAATAATAATAATAATAATAATCTCAATATATTTATATTTCCTCTAGCAAGACTTCTGAATACCTTTGTAGTCCAATATTATTATTTACCAGCTGTATTTCTAATTAAACCACAGTTCGTATTCAAAAAATATTTTGCATTCCTACTTTTAATTTAACATATCTCTTACATCGTTCGTAATATTTCTAATTAAGAATGTAGTTTATTTCTGTCAGTAGCTTCTGCACTTCTGTTCTTGGAAATAACATCCCATCAATGTGGGTTTTCATCGCTCCAATAGTGATAATTTTTTCGGTTCACCAGACCATATAAGGTAAATATCACTTCATCAAAGAATACCGGAGGGAGGGGCACGGTGGTTCAGTGGTAGAACGCTTAGCTCTGGTGTGTAGGACTACTGGTTCGATTCCCGGCCAAGTAAGGTTGTATACATGAGTTTTCCCGGGGTACCCTCGTTTCCTTTTGATTTCACCCGTTCTTTCATCATCATTCACTTGCTTTAATCATCGTCATCCTAAAGGGCATAATGTAGGACGTTAAACTGACAGTCTGAAAGTTACCAGAGAATACCATGTCATTTACGACAATATTTCTGTCATCGATATTTCATATCATTACTTCGCAAAACTCAATGCGGTGATCAAAGTCGTCTTCCGTTATTTCATGCACTAAACGCATTCTCCTAGGGTTTAAACTTACACCGCCATATGCAGAGTCGTTTTGACGTATGATTAGCGTCATACTAAAGGTTCGACTACTGCAATTAACATATGTTAATCGAACTCTTTAGTATGGTACTAATCATACTTCAGAATGACTTTACATAAAGAGCATAGTGTACAAAAATTCATTGCACTGAACTCTGGGAAACACCTAGCTTGTTAACAACTCTGGTTATCAATGAATGCGGAATTTCCACAAAAAGATTGTAAATTAAAAGAAACTGCCAAATTGCTACATTGTTTCGGCCTTCCTGATCGCATGCGGTACCTTTCTGCAAAACATTCAATGGTCTCTTAGGCAGTTGACTTCGAAATTGGGTTACGATCGGAAAATGTAGCATTAAATAACTGTTGTACCTCTGTATATGATCTCTTCCTATCCTATAACCGGTGTCACGTCAGAAGGGCCCGAACAAAAGGGCGAGGACAGAAAGGCCTTAGTCAAAAGGGCTCCAGTCATAAGGGCCTGAGTCAAAAGGATCTTGGTCAGAAGGGCCCCGGTCAAAAGGGCCCCCTAACAAAAAGGCCTCACGTCAAGAAATCTGAGATATAGCCTGCAAAACTTCAGAAGTATAAAAATACTTATTAGATGAAAAATATTACGTGGACATACCTGTTTATTTGTGTTGAAAGAACATACATGTGGAAAAAAATATAGGGTCAGTAAAAATGTTACGACAGAGCAGTAATAACGATACGCGTGGACGGAGGTAAAGTAAATATTGCAGATGGTGGATTCTGCTATATTTGATATCACATAATATCTTTTGAATGGAAAGAGGTGGGTTTGACACATCAATTTAGGCTAGAATGTTCCCACAGATGAGAAGAAGAACTCATTTTTTTAAAAAAATCTATCTTCATTCGTTTGCGAGATAGGGTGCTACGTTTGACATTTCTATCTAGTAGACCAAAGTATCTGGACAGGCAAAGAGACACGTAGAAAAGTAAAAAAGGTTGCAGGTTGATGCGAAACTGCACTGAGTGAGGGCGTGGACATAATGACAGCCATCCTAGATTCGCCATATTGGATATCACATAATATTTTTAAATGGAAAGGAATATGTTTAGCACATCAATTTAGGATTGAATTTTCCTACAAACGAGAATATGATTCATTCTTTACCAATCCTCATTCTTTTACGAGGAAAGTGTGCTATGTTTGACATTAGTGTGTAGTAGACAAAAGTATCAGGACAATAAAATAATAATATGGCGGAGGAAAAGCAAATGTTGCAAGTGTGTGTTGTTGCAAAAACTACATTGAATGGGGATGTGGACACTGTTCATCACAAATATTCAGATATTGTTTAAAAAACTACTATAAAATGTCCTCTAAAATTATTTTATTCCTCGAAGTTAATACAGTTAGTATTTAATAGCAAACACACAATGATTTATAACTTTCTTTAAGCATTTCGGCATCGTTGTTACAATTTTCCTGGTGTAGTGTGGGGAAATATTGTTCCAATCTCTACGTAATGCTTTTCTCAAACCTTCTTTCACCGTAACTCGTATATATATTGCAATTCGTTATAAAGATTCTCAATGGGATTAAAGCCGGTAATGTGTGGTGGGGTTTAGCGAACTTTTGGGCAGTTTTAAAGCAATTTTTTCTTTACAACATATACTTTGTTTGGGATCAATATCTTGATAAAATTAGAAGCCCTTCTAAGAACGTTAAGATATATTTCTTCTGTATTTTAAATCAGGCTGGAAGTTCTTGACATTTATTTCTGTATTTACTTGTCGAAACACTATTATTCTACCATCATATTCATGGAGGTTTAACTTAAATTCGTCGATAAAAACATTCCCACCAGTTTTTGGGTTTATTTTCAAAAGCTCTAGAAAATTTAAGTATATTATATTTCTTAATTTGGGTAATACATGGTTTCTTTCTAGCAATTCTACCATTATATCCTTCCCGTATTAACTTTACATGGTACAATATACTGACCAGAAGAAACATCGTTATCACCCACTACTATTTGAACGACGTTGTTGAGCTCTACCAAATATTCGAAACTGCACATGCTATTGCTTTATAGTCGTAAAGTAACAATTAATCACAAATATACTTACTATTAAAATATGTTATACATATGTGGTAATTTCTTAATATTTTACAAACGCAAGCAAACGAACAGAAACGTTAAGAACACAATGAAGTACTATTTATTAGTTACCTGTCTAAATACTTTTTTCTACTAGAAACAAATGTCAAACTTAGCACACACTATCACGTAAATAAATAGAGATCGGTCAAAAGTAGACTCAGTAAGGGATGCGCACGAGACGAGTCGAGACAGAATTTTCCTGAGAATATCCGAGTCGAGACAGTTCTTCCAATAGAAAAATGCACATTTTTCGAGTCGAGACATCACATTTACAGTACATTTTTGAGACGAGACAGCTTCAAATCTTGTCTCGTGCGCATCCCTAATTCAGATTATCGTTTGTAGCAAGATTCTAGCCTAAATTTATGTGACACAAGTACCCCTGTCTATTTGAAAATATTTTATGGTATATAATGTGCGGAATTCAAGTTGGGTGCCATGATCATTTAACGCAGTTTTAACACCAATACCAACCTGTAACATTTACTTTTCCTTTGGCCATTTGTCTCTTTGTTACTGCCCTGTCATGATACTTTTTCTATTAGATACATATGTCAAACACCCTGTCTCATAAACAAATCGTAGTGTGTCAAAAATGAGTTCACCTTCACATTTGTGGAAATATAAAGCCTAAACTGAAGTGTAAGATCATAGCCTTTTCCATTAAAAAATGTACGATCCGCAATATAGTGTAATTCAAAATGGCTTCCACGGTGACCACACTCCAAGCCAATGCAGTTTTTGCAATAACACCAATTGCAACATTTGATTTTCCCCCGTCCACGCGTGTCGTTATTATTGTTCTGTTCCAATACTTTTGACTAACCCTGTATGGAGATTCACATGTATGTTCTTACACCAAAATTAAAGAAACGTTTTCAAGATAATATTATTCATATAATACGTATTTTTCTACTTTGATTCAGGGGCAGAAATTGAATTCTAGAACTAAGGGAACAGTCATTAATAGATAGTCTGATTGGGCTAGGTCTCGAGAATACAAACTCAGAGATATGATATGATATGATTTTCACTTTAGCATTCCTTTCAGCAGCGAGGCTGTATGAGATGTGGACCTACTGATTAACGTGGAATTCGAACCACATGAGATCCCGCCGGGAATTGAACCCGGGTCTTCCACGTCTACAAACTCAGAGAGACACGGTTGAAAGGAAACTTTCATCGAGAACCGACTTAAGCGATAGGGATTGTTGCAGAACAAACAGCAACCAAACAAAATTAAGATCACTATTCAAGTTTCCTTTTTGTCTCTAATAACCACTGATATTCTTCCTTCTATTGGACAATCACTTCTACTTACTAAGGTGGCACTATCCCCTCGTGCATCTTTGATTTCCACTTCTGAATTGATTTCCGGCTTTCTGGCCGTGGGACTATTTCTACCCGGGCTCTTTCCACTCAAGCCCTTTTTTGCGGGACCCTTTTGACATGAGGCTCTTTTGACTCGGGCCCTTTTCTTGCTGGGCCGTTTTGACGCGGGGCCCTTTAGATTCAGGCCCTTTTGTTGTGGGGCTCTTTTGTCGCAGGGCCCTTTTGACCCGGGCCCGTTTGACGCGGGGCCCTTTTGTCGCAGGGCCCTTTTGACCCGGTCTCATTTCACGCGGGGCCCTTTTGACCGGGGCCCTTTTGACCCGGGCCCTTTTGACGCAGGGCCCTTTTTACGCGGGGCCCTTTTGACCCGGGGCCCTTTTGACGCGGGGCCGTTTTGACCGGGGCCCTTTTGACTCGGGCCTTTCTGTCCTCGCCCTTTTGTCCGGGCCCTTCTGCCATGGAATCTTTCTTTTACCTGTTGTCGAAGTTTCTCTTTGTATTTCTATCGGATTCGAATAAATAGAACTTCGAATAGAGACCACGTTGAATTCATTTATTGAGTAAGCCTGAAATTCTAATAAGATATGGCTATGATTTTATTATTCTTATTCTTATTCTTATTATTAGTTAAAGTACGAAGTTTCAAATTAGGCGATGCAGTATTTACGTAAACTAAATTATAATTTATTTGATAATATTCACTAGCCCACTATAGATTTGCGAGGTTTTGCTTTGGGAAATAAAGTGTATACGACATTGAATAGTAAACGTATTACAATAAAATTATATTATTAAAATATTGATTAAGTAATTATCTTTAACATTATGATTTTGTCATTTTAAAACGTAGAACGAGAAATAAATGTAATATTCTACCTAGGTATTTGTTAAGGAAACCTTTGAAACAGTGATGGTTTCAGGGCATGACCTGTGGGAGAATTTGAGACCCTGTCGACATAAATTCGTGGCCATATGTTCGATCATGCTCAAAGAGGATTAATAATGTTCTATCAATTTCCTCTCATTCATATATTGACCATTACACGGGAAGAATCTTCTGAAATCATCAATGCTTATAATTATTTTTTCATTACAAATCAAAGGATAATAATGAAATATTGAACATACTTAATATTTTGTTTTCAGTTTTGGATTTTAGATTTGCAATTCATATAATGTTCCCTTCTAATCGAATTTGAGAGAAATTAGTTACCAAAGATTTATTCAAAGAAATGTTTTCTGTCCTCTGATGATAATAGGAACACACTTTTAAGGAAAAAGAAAACGAAACCAATACTTCCTACAGGGTTTGAACACATAAACTTATGATTGATAGACTATTGACCCAAACCGCTCGACCAGTTCGTACGTCTTCACTGAGTTCTTTAGACTTTTGTGTAAAGTAGTTTCCTGCTCCACACTTTTCTTTTTTTTGTTTATGTCGATACCACTATAAGTTCGTGGTGAATATTTGGGCGTTACAGGTCTTGCAATGCATAAAGGTCTTTTTCGTATAAACAACATTCAATTTTACGTCCTAATAACTCATATGCAACAGGTTGAATCTGTGAAATGATTGGGGTTGGAGTGATCGTAAATGTTTTCATAGTTGGGAGCCTGGATATGCAAACCCGCTTAACGTGGGGATTTACTATTGTTATATTTGGTACCAGTCAAGTGTTTCAAGAGATTAAGTCTATTATAGGCTTTAGTAGTAACGGTTTTCAGGTGTTGCAACCAGGTAGGAAGGCGTTCATATGTAATTCTCAGATATGTAACAGTATTACCTAAGAAAAAGCTAATGAAAATATTTGTATGGAGCAGACAACCCCTAAATCCGCTCATGCTCAAAGCACGACATTTGTATGCGTTAATGCAAGAAGACCTACACATATATAAGAATTCAATGTGGCACATCAAAATATTAACTAGATGAATTTCTTTGAAGACCTCATTTTTAAAAACAAAAATTAGGAAGTAATGAAAGTGTCAGTGCTGTCAACTTAGAAATTTTTTCTACATAAGAAATAAAGTCGTTTCACGTGCAAAGCTATTTGTGAATTACTGTGTATAAAAATGGATTTATTAAAGATGTTTAGCATCTACTCTCCACTCTTGATCACTGAAAAACCAGAGGCGGTATGGCATTCCACCGCATACCGTCTCAGTTTGACCAGTGGTTAGCAATACAAAAATATTTTATCTCAGCACTTTTGAATTGAGGCCAAAGGTTAGGACAAACGATCAATTTGAATGGATACTGATCTGCGTTAAAAATTTCCTTTGAGAATTCTTAGTCACTTGCATCCTCTGGTGCTTACATTATTACAATTTGAGAACTTTTAAAAGTTCATTTATTTGCGAGATTCATGAAAAAGCTTTTAACCTTGTCAAATGTTTGTTAAGTCCCTTCCTAAACGTCAGTGAGCTTAGTTCAAAGTCTGTTTAAGAATTAATTCAGACATAATTTCTAGGTTCATAGAGTTAAGTAATGTTGAACTGGAAGTAGCTTTTCTTAAAATAAGTCCTAGAGAAATTGTAATTGAAACACAATCTGTTGTATTGCATGGAATTAAAAGATTTTGTTAGAAAGCCACAGAACATGCGAATTCTAAATGACCATTCATCAATCCTGTCCTGATCTTATTATCATAACTTACGTGAAATATCTTCTACAGCCATTACTTCACTGAGATAAATGAAAGACACCACAAAGTGAGCAAGTTCTAGATTTTGTTTTTGAGAACAGCCAAAGAATGATGATGAGGAATTCTCAAATGATGAGGTAGCTAGCACATGAAGTTACTTCTCCAGAAAGGGAAGTAACCAGAATTAATAACCTTTGGGAAAAAATAGCAATTAATAAAGTACCCAGTATGCAAATTACGGAACCACATCACACTTATTTAAAAGGAGTCGAGATATATAAATATATGTAAAGAGAATGGTTACTAGCAATTCAGTTACTTCCACTTTTTGACTGAAAATTCCTACTTTTCCTATTTTGTTTAATCATTAAAAGTGTCTTGAATTTCTATAAAGCCTTTAGGTCATAATCTACTTAACAATATATACATATTTACAGAACACAATTAGAGTTTGCATGCACAATATCTAAACACATATTCTATCCCTGATTATGAATATGTGGAGATATGTTGTATATGTTTAATTTAAATGGAATTCTATAACTATTCCTGGTATCACTTACGTTTCATGCTTACTGAAAGCAATATGACGTTGCCTTTAATAGTTTTTTTCTTGTTGTTGTAATATGTGTTATTCACAAAATATTCGAAAGTGTCTTAGATTTGTAAGCACATATTTTCATCCATATTTAGAGTGAAATACACCATTCCATTCATTACAATCATATTTCTCACTTGTTTCATTACTTTCATTAATATAATAACTGTTTATTATTAGAATATGTATTCAGGTTTATAACTGAAATATGATTAAGTAACATGTGAGAAAGTAGAAATAAATGTGACGTTGCTTCTTGTTACGTTCTTCACTCATCTCCTTTACTTTGAACGAAGGTGCCGGCACAAAAACCCTCAAGGTGCTCCTCTTAACATTATTCTTCCGTGCGTATCAGCTGATCTGGGAATCGACAGAGGCGTCAAAATTCTTCGTTATTTATTTCACACATTCTTTTACTTTCAACGAAGGCGTGGATACGGCAACACTCAAGGGATGGAGGGTATGGGGTGGGTGTGGGAAGTGGGAAGTACGGATGTTTTATCCGTACATTTTCATTGAACATAAGGCAAAAAGGGTTCACATACTTTTCATAAACTTATTCTCTCTCCAGTGAAGAGAAGATAATTTCAGTTAGTAAGCTCATAAAAGTGAATACTACATTCAAATGAGCTAAGACACGTCTTTGGAACATACAGAGTATTATTATTATTATTATTATTATTATTATTATTATTATTATTATTATTATTATTATTATTATTATTATTTTGTTTTTTAAAATTTAAATTGTCCTTTCCCCTTCTTTATATTTATAAGATTAATGGAATTTCATGGTTAGAAAATAAAATTAAAATTAAAGAAACAACATATTAACAGAGCTTGAGTGGATTGTTTTAAGTAGCGTATTTTGTTCGGTAGTGATAAATGAGAATCTGAACACCACAAAAATAGGATGGATATGAATATTTCCATATCCATATATGTATACACAACTCCAAAAGTGCATTACCACTTGCTGTTCTCCTTTTCCTGCAATAGCAGGCAACCCAAAAAGCTCGGCGGTCAGGTTGGTTGCGAATTCGAAAGGCGTTGGACCAAACCTGAATTTTGTAACAAATATATTAGTGTGACAAACTCCAAATAAGAGAATAAAACAAATTGTTAAGAATGACAATTTTTTTTATCGTGACGGAGTTGGATGACATCAAAAGTTACAAAATGATCTTACTTAAGCAGTTCAAACAAAATGAATGACAACAAACACATACCAGAGGAAGGTTTTTCTCTTCCCCCATAAAATAATCTCATAAAACGAAAAAGTTACATAATGTAAATTTTTAATATAAAACCCACACAAAAATTTAAAAAGTTGACACCCGAAAGGCAAGAACAACTGAACCGCAGTGAATGAAATTGTGCACAGATATTTGAAACATCAAATGAGGGACACGGGTTTCGTATTTTCTTAAAAAAACGGTTGGAGGGGCACGGACCCCTTCAAACACTTGATCACGAAATATCAATAGCGCTAGTAACAGTACGTCAGATGTGTGTAAAGGACAGGAAGAATTGCAACGAAACTTTACGAGTGGGCAACACGCAAAAAATAAACCAATACGGGCATTTTCATTTTCCAAGAGAAAACGGTTTTAGGGGCAAAAGCCCCACCTAAAGTTTTAAAGTTGAAGCCCGATAGGCAAAAAGAAGTGAACCGAAGTGAATGAAATTGTTCACAGATATTGCAGACGCAAAGTAAGGATACCGGTTCCGTATTTTCCTGGATAAAACGGTTGGGTGGGGCACCGACCCCTCCAAACCTTTGATCACGAAATATCAAAAGTGCTAGTAACACTATGTCAGATGTGTGTAAAGGACATGAAGGATTGCAAGGAAAATTTGTGTATGGATAATAGCGCAGAAAATAGGAATACGGTTTGTTTTGTATTCTGCGGAAAATGGGTTTCAGGGGCAAAAAACCGCGCTCCAAAATTTCAAAATTTGAAGCCCGAAAAGTAAGAAGAAGTGAACCAAAGTGAATGAAATTTTGTACAGGTATTGTAGTCACAAAATGAGGGACTACGGGTTTCGTATTTTCCTGGAAAAGACGGTTAGGTCGTGCACGAACCCCTCCAAACCTTAGATCACGAAACATCAAAAGTGCTAGTAACAGTATGTCAGATGTGTGTAAAGGACATGACGAATTGCAACGAAGCTATGCGCATGGACGATTTGCAAAAAAGGAAGGTATACGTTTTATTTATTTTCTGCGGAAATACAGTTTAAGGGGGCAAAAGCCCTCACCGAAAGTTTTGAAATTTGAGGCCCGAAAGGCAAAAAGAAGTGAGCCGAAGTGAATGAAATTGTACACAGATATTGTATATATAAAATTAGGGAATACGTGTTTCGTATTTTCCTTGAAAAAAGGGTTAGGTGGGGCAGGGTACCCTCCGAACACTTGATCACGAAATATCAATAGTGCTAGTAACAGTACGTCAGATGTGTGTAAAGGACAGGAAGAATTGCAACGAAACTTTACGTGTGGGCAACACGCAAAAAGTAAACCAACACGGTCATTTTTAATTTCTAGGAGAAAACGGTTTTACGTGGCAAAAGCCCCCACCGAAAGTTTTGAAATTTATGGCTCGAAAGGCAAAAAGAAGTCAGCCAAAGTGAATGAAATTGTACACAGATATTGTATATATAGAATTAGGGAATACGGGTCTCGTATTTTCCTTGAAAAGGGGGTTGGGTGCGGCAGGGTACCCACCAAACATTTGATCACGAAATATCAAAAGTGGTAGTAACAGTATGTCAGATGTGTGTAAAGGACATGACGAACTGCAACGAAACTATGTGCATGGACGATGTGCAAAAGAAGGATGGTATACGTTTTATTTATTTTCTTCGGAAAAACAGTTTAAGGGGGCATAAAAACCCACCCGAAAATTTTGAAAGCTGACACCCGAAAGGTAAGAAGAAGTGAACCAAAATGAATAAAATTTGGCACAGATATTGAAAACATAATATGAGGGTATACGGGTATCGTATTGTCTGGAAAAGACGGTTAGGTGGAGCACGGACCCCTCCAAACCTTTGATCACGGAATATCAAAAGTGCCAGTGACAGTATGTCAGATGTGCTTGAAGGACAGGAAGAATTGGAACGAAACTTTGTGCATGGACAATACGCAAAAAATAAACAAATACAGTTTTTTATTTTCTGCGGAAAAACGGTTTTCGGGGGCAAAAGCCCCCATCCAAAATTTCTGATATTGACGCACGAAAATCAAAATAGGTGTACCGAAGTGAATGAAATTGTGCACAGATATTGTACACATGAAATAAGGGAATACGGGTATCATATTTTCATGGAAAAAATGGTTGAATGGGGAACGGACACCTACAAATCTTTGATCACGGAATATCAAAAGAGATAGTAACAGTATGTCAGTTGTGTATAAAGGATATGAAGAATTGAAACTAAGCCTTGTGTATGGACAATACGCAAAAAATAAACGAATAATTTTTTTCATTTTCTGCGAAGAAACGGTGTTAGGGGGCAAAAGCCCCCACCTAAATTTTGAAAGTTGACGATCGAAAGGCATAAGGAAATGAGCCGAAGTGAATGAAATTGTAGGCAGACATTGTAGACATAAAATGAGGGAATACGGGTTTCGTATTTTCTTTGAAAAAAGTGTTAGGTGGGGCACCGACCCCTCCGAACATTTGATCACGAAATATGAAAAGTGGTAATAACAGTATTTCAGAAGTGTGTAAGATATGAAGAATTGCAAAGAAACTTTGTGTATGGACAATACGAAAAAATAAAGGAATAAGGTTTGTTTTATTTTCTGCGGAAAATGGATTTCAGAGGCAAAAAATAGACCCCAAAATTTTGAAAGTTGACGCCCGAAAGTTAAGAAGTGAACCAAAATGAATGAAATTTTGTGCAGACATTGTAGACACAAAATGAGGGAATACGGGTTTCATATTTGCTTGGAAGAGACGGTTAGGTCGTGCACGCACTCCTCCAAACGTTTGATCACGAAATATCAAAAGTGCCAGTAACAGTATCTCAGATATGTGTAATAGAGATGAAGAATTGCAACGCAACTTTGTGTATGAACAATAGGCAAAAAATTAAACGAATACGTTTTTTATTTTCGAGGGGAAAACGAATTTTGGGGGGCAAGAGCCCCCGTCAAACTTTTTGAAATTTGACCCAAAAAGGCAAGAAGAAGTAAACCGAAGTGAATGAAATGTGCACAAATATTGTAGAGGTAAGATGAGGGAATACGTGTTTCGTATTTTCCTGAAATTAAAAAAACTGTTGAGTAGAATGATTTGTTGAGTTTCGGGAGGAGTGAACCGAAGAGAATGAAATTGTATATAGATATTGGATATGTAAAATAAGGCCTTTCGTGTTTTACAAGTGTCGTGTATTCATCCGATTTTTTCAAATTTGGCATATCAACTACAAGCACAAACAGTATAACGTATTTTATAGTATTTCAGGAGGAATGTTTAACCCTTACAATGTTTTTGTGCATAAAAAATCGTGTCAATTTATTTCCAGTTAGCTGTTAATCTGTCAAATTTAAAGCAAAACGAATTAAGACACTTGAGAAAGACGAAAGGCCTTATTTTACATTGGGTCTATATAATATCTACACACAATTTCATTTGCTTCAGTCCACTCCTTCCTGTGCTATTACGGTAATATTTACTTTTTTGTCGGAGGGGCCTAGGCCAAAGCACTGTTTTTCTTCAAATATTAAAACACATTTCATTTATTGTTTTGCAAATTATCCCTATACGAAGTTTCGTTGCAATTTTCCAGTCTTTACGAGGTTCTGACGTATGCTTATTTGCACTTTCGATATTTCGTAATCAACGGGTTACAAGGTCCATTCCTCACTCAACCTTTTTTTTCCAGGAAAATACGAACCGAATTATCTCATTTTATGTCTACACTATCTGCCCATAATATCATTCAATTCGCTGCATTCCTTCTTGCCTTTTGGACCTCAAATTTCAAAATTTTGGGTGGGTATTTTGCCCCCTAAAACCGTTTCTCCACAGAAAATAAAAAAACGTATTTCGTTTATTTTTTGCGTATTGTCCCTACACAATGTGTCATTTCAATTCTTCATGTCCTTCAAGCACTTCTGGCATACTATTATTAGCACTTTTGATATTTCACGATCATAGTTTTGGAGCGGTCTGGGTCCCACCTAAACGGTTTTTTTCCAGGATAATAAGAAACCCGTATTCCCACCGGTGGTGACGAAAAAAATTCGCCTGTAGGGGGATAATTTGCTGAGGTTTTTTTAAATTTGGCCAATCAGGGCACCTTTAATTGTCTATATTCGACGATAACAGCTTTGAATCAGATAAAATGCACTCGCCATGTAATTTTATTACAAAATGACGCGTGTCTGTTTGTTTTATTTCATAGTTCTCCCATATTAACTTTCTATTGATCGGCGACAATTTCCATTTAAGAGAACTGAATACCGCCGGAATTTTTAAAATGATCCCCATTGATTCATACGGGAAGCTATTCCACTTTTTGAGCCGAAACGAGACTGAATTTCAAGGTTATGATTGTATTGATTCAAATCATTAATTGCTCCTTTTTCGTAACTGCATCTTATATTGCCATCTAGTGGCAAGCAACAGAACTCAGTGATGAGTGGATATTGGTCTCGCGGAGGAATATCAAGCTCGCATGTTTCTGCTACTCTCAAGCGCTAAATTCAAAGTTTAATACTTGTGTGGAAAAAAATCATGCCACGAATAAGTAAAAAGGTCATTAGGTTTTATCGACGAGGAGAAAGAAGGGGATTGAACTTAAAACCTTGGAGAGAAGAACAAACTTTTGTAATCCAAGGTCAATATAAAATATACAATATAATTTTTGACATTATAAAGAAACCTTGAATGTAGGTTGGAAGAATCATTCAGAAATTTCAGCTCGAATTTGTTTCAGGCGGGTTCGCGTGTGGTGTTGTCAATTCTCCTGTACGTGTTCTGAGTGCGGCACAGTCACTGTTAGATCAGCTGAGGAAAAAAAAAGAGAAAAACAGCTCGCACAATCAGCGAGTTGTTATTATTCTCACTATATTTACGTTTTAGTTTCTTACTATATTATTGTTTATAACTAAGCCATGACCTCTGCAGATCACAGTCATCTCCAATAATCAGTGCCAGATCAGGGGAAAAGGGACAAACGCTCCGAGCAGCAATTTAGGGGACGACAAACTGTAAAAGTAAAAAGTAAAAGCTCCTACAAAGGAAATACAATCACCTATTGAATTCAATTTGGCCTAAACGTCTTTCAAATTTCAATACCAGTATGGTCATATATTTGTAATGTTAATGCATACAACGTACCTTCCTCTGCAATTCAAAATACGTAGGCAGGTCTCCATTGAAAATTTAAAAAAATGGACTACATGATCCGAGGCCATGGTGGCCGTCACGTCGGCTAGTCGTGTTGTGTAGCTAATAAAAGATTACTCTTCTCCACTGCCCTGATCCGGCCCTTCAAACTTTTTTTCTTCTATCGAAGCCAGAACTGCCTATTTGGGAAAAGTCTCAATGTTGACGATAGCTAGTCATAAAAGCGATGCATCCGCCGTTCTGTTGGAAAGGGTGACGGGGTGTGGAAAGTCCCGCAAAATTCTACGTTGCCCAATGGGAAAATATCTAGATTCTACACTACCAATCTAAAACTAACTAACTAACTCTATGGCCTATGGAACCCGGAGGTTCAATGCCGCGTTCACAAAAGCTCTCCACTGACTTCTGTCCTTAGCTAACTGCATCCAGTTTCTACTTTGTATTCCTATCTCTGCGAGATCCATCTTAATAGTATCCTCCCATCTGCGCCTAGGTCTTCCTAATGGTCGTTTTCCGATTGGTCTTTCAGTCAAGACTTTGAAAGCGTCTCTACTTTCTTCCATTATAGCTACATAACCCGCCCATCTAAGCCTCCTAGATTTGACGACCCTAACAATGTTGGGTAAACCATATAAATTATGTAGTTCCTCGTTATGAAGTTTCCGCCATTCCCCATTCCCGTTCCTCTTGGGTCCGAATATTCGTCTCAGGATCTTGTTCTCAAATACTTTCAGTCTATGTTCTTCCCTCAGAGTAAGTGACCATGTTTCGCAGCCATACAGAACAACAGGCATGATGATCGTTTTGTATATTTTAAGTTTCAAATTCCTCGACAGAATTCGCGACGACTAGAGATTTTGAACCGAATAGTAACACGAATTCCCTGCTTTTAGTCGACATTTAATTTCTCCGTGAAGATGATTTTCGTCTGTTAATATTGATCCTAGATATTTGAAAGTATCCACTTTATCAAAAGTATTATTTAGTATTTTAACGCATATACACTACCAATCTATATATATAAAATTGAAAATAACTGTTTGTGAGTAAATCTCCTGAACCGCCCAACCGATATCGATCAAATTCTTAACATGGATAAGCTTCAAGGCTGGGCTGGTTTTAGGCTTTTCACTTTGATGGTAGAACTGAGCGGTGGAGGAGGGGGTGTAAAAATAAATAAAACTTAATAACTCCTGAACCACTCGACCGCTCTCGATCAAATTTTCAACATAGATGAGGTTCAAGCCTGGGATCACTTTTATGATTTAAATTTGACGCAGCACCGTTAGGGAGGAGAAGGAGTGGGAGACATATAAAAATCAATTTATATAAGACTGAAAGAGACTGTTTTGTAACTTAATACCTATTGAACTATCTGACCGATCTCAATCAAATTCTCAAGATATATGAGGTTTGGACCTGGAAACATTTTTCTAATTTCACTTTAACGGTAGATCTTAGGGGAGGGGGAGGGGGACGAATAAGTAAAAACTAATAAAACCTAATATCTTTTGAACCACTCAATCAATCTCGATCAAATTTTCAACATATATGAGGGTCGGGCCTTGGGTGTTTTTATCGTTTAATTTTGACGAGCCAACGTAGGAGAGGTGGAGAGAAAAATATATGTAAAAAATAAAAATAAAAATGACTACTTTGTGACTTCATCACTCTTGAACCACGTGACCGATCTCAATCAAATTTCCAACATACATGAGTTTAGGGACAGAGATTGCTTTAGGTTATTCACTTTGACGATGCAAAGTAGGGAGGGGGTGGGGGAGAAAAATTTGAAAATGATCAAGCATGACCGATATTAGAGTTGAATCCATAGTTTTCGGGGTCGATGAGAGAAACAGTGACACTTCTGCTGTTGTATCAATCCAAGTTCAGCCCTAATAGTTGGGGTGAGGGAGGGCGCAATGGAGGAGAGAGGATAAACATTTAAAAATGATCGAAAATGACTAATATTAGTGTCAAATCAATAGTTTTAAGAGTAGCAAAGATTAACAGTGAATATTCTGATGCCGTGTACCGCAGCACGGAGGAGGGGTAGGGGAGCTATATAATAATAATAATAATAATAATAATAATAATAATCGAAAATGACCAATATTAGTGTCGAATTTATAGTTTTCTGGGTTGCTTAGATGAACAGTGGTACTTTCTATCTCGTTTAAATTCAAATTCAACCCCACAATTTGGGGGAGAGGGAGAAAGAGATATTTAAAAATGATGGAAAATGACCGAGTGCTGAATCCACATTTTTTGGGGTCGCTGAGATGAACAGTGTCACCTTTGATGCCATGGCCCGCAACATGAAGGTGGAGGAAATATACATATAAATGACCGAAAATGACCATTATTGGTGTCGAATCCATGATTTTTGGGGTCGCCGAGATGATCAATGATCTTTCCGATGCTGTTTAAATCGATGCCATTAAAAACGAAAACAGCATATTTCACGGGTACTAAACACATGAAATACGGAGTTGTGCATTTAAATTTTCATTTCAACTCAGCAAAGCGGGTAATATATGCTAGTAATATTAATAAAGCTCAGGCACTGTCCTTTCTCTATTTCAAAACCAGCTACAATTCTCTTTCCTAGAATAACTATTACTGGAACTATTGTTATATTTTTGTTTTTCGTCCTTATACAACACTAAGGTTATAAAGGAAGGTCTTTTTGATGTGGGTTCGCAGCTTGAATCTGATATACCGTTCCCAACCATACTATCTCGCCTCCAGAAAAACTGGATTACAGGGCAGAGTCTAAAACAAGAAATGTATATCTCTTTTGCTAAAAAAAAAAACTTTAGTTCGCATACTAGTCACAGCACATGTTTAGAGGTTTTTCAACGAATCTGTATGAGACGAGACCTGCAAATGACACAGGACTGAAAGTTGAGCTTACACCAGAAGTCGAATCTGGTATCATTCTAAGACAAAAAAAAATCCTAATGGCTGACTACTTTAATGCTCATATTTCATTCTCATGTAAAAATTTAGGGTGAGCCCGGCCCCCTAGACTCCCCGTGGATTCGGGCCTGTGTGACCCCCCACCCTCGAACACAATTTTCTGGAAGAAAGCCTCTATTCTTCCTTTTGTCTGTCTAGTTTACTGAAAACATGAAAAGCAAGCTAGGTCACAGAGCATAGAGTTGGAAATGATTGACATGTTGCATTGCAGACATATTTCGTACCATTGATGATTTTGGGAGGTTTTCCAGGGACAAAATTCCCCTCGAAGTTATATCTCCTATGGTGCTCAATATGCGTTGAGTTGATTTTATCGTCCCTTTCAGCAGCGAGGCTATATGAGACGGGACCTACTGATTAATCGTGAATTCCGAACTACATGAGCTCTGGTCGGTATCGAACCCGGGTCTCTCACGTCAAAGGCGCGTACGCTAACCACTTAGACACGAAGAAGCTCGAAGCTCATATTAGTAAAGAAGAAAGCACATTATAGGACTTTCAGTGCAGATAACTAAATACGACGGCTGTTAAATGAATATTTTTCATCTTGAATATATTGTGATAATTTTCAATCTTATTTGATAATGTCATTTTTAAAAAAATAGCATTGTCTTTTCTGTAACTCACTACAGTATACAAGTTAAATTTCACACAGTGTGCAAAAGAGGGGAAGTGACTACAATGTACGATGGACGTTCTTGTAAACCATTCTTGTAAACCGATGAACAAAACCTTTCTTGTAAAATTCAGCGTTGCAAAGAACCTGTGTGGTTGACTCACAGCTACACATAAACTGACAGAACGAAAGTCTTCAATTTGAGTACTGAAGCTGCCTCAGGCTAAAAGCAACCTGCCCTCAGGCGTTGTTTTGTGCCTTGTAACATTGTGTTTAAAAAACAGACACAGACACAAGATAAAACAACTGATAAGGCTAGTTTTCTGTTATACAAAATTATAATTCCCAATTTGTTGTTTGAAGCCTCTTTATCCCTTATAAAAAACAACATATCCAGATTTATATTTATCATGAAAATATATTTATCATTCAGGTCCTTTATTATTATTATTATTATTATTATTATTATTATTATTATTATTAGTAGTAGTAGTAGTAGTAGTAGTAGTAGTAGTAGTAGTAGTAGTAGTAGAATTGGTATTATTATTATTATTATTATTATTATTATTATTATTATTACCGCATAATATTTTTCGCTAGTCCTCACAGCAATTAATATTTAGCAGCAGGGGTAAAAGTGCGTGGGAACGCGGGGGAACCCGGCACCCCATCTCCAAAAAATGTGTGCGGCGTCCCCCGAGTTCCTAAGCAGTTACAATGGGCAAACATAGGCATGGGGGACGGCGTGACGTCATTCCACTACCTACCGTCCAGATGATTCCATCCCATCTCGCCTAATCCCACCTCGTCTAACGATTAATCAGCCACTTATTTCTCCAAGAGAAGAATGTCCACCATTTTAGGCGAAATGGGAATTCCCATCTTGCCTAATCCCATCTCGCCTAATATCGCGGTAGGATGCAAGGAGGAAATTTCTGTACTAAAGAGGGAATTCCTCTACTAGCATTATAACCAGATATTTCAATCAATATTGGCAATCTCTTTAAACTACAATATAAATATATACCGGTAATATTACTATACAAGAAGAAAGCATAGGGGAAGGCGATTTAGTTAATTTAGTTCACTTTTGATTTGTTTTGGGAATACTGGAAATTGATTGGCAAACAGGAGCTAATCAGAAACAGGATAGAAATATACAGGGTGTTTCAAAGCAACACCGAGAACCTTTGGGAGCTGATTCCTGAAAACAAGATAAGAACCTGGGTGCACAAATGCTTCCTTTAGGCGCTATGACCAGCCAAAAACCTGTCGGGAAAATGTCCAAAATGTAACTCGAGAACAGAATGTCGGATCGAAGTCGGGGTAAAGGAAATGTATATTCTTTTTAGCCATAGCTTCCGTTAATGCAGAACTCTATATGGTACAGGGGCAGCACAAAGATCACCCCAAAGAAATTGAAGAATTGTTGGGATATTTTATGAAATGTTGACTGAGGCAAGTTAACTACAATTAAATACGATATTTCAAATAACATGAATCTTAGAACACGGTCGAAGTTACAAGAACATCGTTAAAATAATAAAAAGGGAAGATGCACATATTTGATTGATCTACTTTGTCTCAGTATAGAATTGACTATCGAGAAAGAACTGAAGTTATTTGAAGTCCATAAAGTTTACATGTTATGCCTTCTAGGCTAAGGAAGACAGAGAGATCACGCATGGCTATGGGGTAGCGTGTGCGACTTTCGCATAGGAGACCCGGCTCCAATTATCAGCGGGAGCACAAGCAGTTCGGATCTCACGTTAATCCGTAGCTCCATGTCTCATGTAATTTTGCAACCAAAGAGATGTTAAACTGAAATCCGATCCAATAATAGAGAGAGATAATAGATGGAAGCTATTTTTTTGGGAAATAATTCGTGAAAGGAGAATGTAGGAGAAAACAGGATAATTCCGAGAAATCTCACGGGTACGATGGTATCCACTACAAACTTTTATAGTCTGGGATCCATCCCACCATCTGCCATCCAAAACGGTTTTCGGGGGCAAAAGAACCCACCCCAAACTTTTAAAAGTTGACGCCCGAAAGATAAGAAGAAGCGAACCGAAGTGAATGGAATTTTGCACAGATATTGTAGACATAAAATGTTGGTATACGGGTTTCGTATTTACCTGGAAAAGACGGTTAGGTGGGGCACGAACCCCTCCAAACATTCGATCACGAAATATGAAAAGTTGTTGTAACACTATGTCAAATGTGTGTATAGGACATGAAGAGTTGCAACGAAACTTTACGTATATACAATACACAAAAAACAAAGGAATACGTTTTTTTTTATTTTCTGCGGAAAAATGGTTTTAGGGGGCAAAACCTCCCACCCCAAACTTTTGAAAGTTTACACCCGAAAAATAAGAATTGAACCGAAGTGAATGAAATTTTGCACACATATTGTAGACATAAAATGTGGGTATACGGGTTTCGTATTTACCTGGAAAAGACGGTTAGGTGGGGCACGGACCCCTCCAAACATTTGATCACGAAAACATTGTAAATGTTAAAGGTGCATCCTTAAATACTATAAAATAATATTTATACTGTTTGAGCTTACTGTTGATCTTCCAAATTTGAAAAACCGGATGGATACACTTGTGAAACATGAAAGGTCTTATTTTACATATCCAATATCTACACAAAATTTCATCGCTTCTCTCCACTCCTTCCGCCACCAGACGCCTCGATCCACGCTAAAGTTTTTTTTTCTTTTAAGGAAATTACGAAACACGTATTCCTCCATCTTACCTCTACAATATTTGTGCACAATTTCATTCATTACGGTCCACTTGTTTTTGCCTTTTGGGCGTCAATTTTCAAAATTTTCGTTGGGGGCCTTTGCCCCTTTACCGTTTTTTCGCAGAAAATAAAACGTATTTTTTTAATATTGCCACTGCGCAAAATTTCGTCGCAATTCTTCATGTTCTTTAGGACTTCTGGCATACTGTTATTAGCACTTTTGATATTTCGTGATCAAAGATTTGGAGGGGTCCGTGCCCCACCTAACCGTTTTCTCCAGTATAATACGAAACCCGTATTCCCTCATTTTATGTCTACAATATCTGTGCACAATTTCGTTCACTTCGGTCCACTTGTTTTTGCCTTTCGGGCGTCAACTTTCAAAATTTTGGGTGTGGGTTTTTGACCCCTGAAACAGCTTTAACGGAGAAAATAAAAATACACGTACCGGTATTCGTTTATTTTATGTGTAGTATCTACCTACCAAATTTTATTAAAATCGGAGTGTTACACTGGGGAAGTGTTACTTGTCAGTCATTGTAGAATTATTTTCCCTGTTTCTCCACCAAGAAGAAATTGTCTGACAAGTAAAGGGTCCAAATGGATGAATCGAGTTGCGGAATGAGACGTAGTGTGACTGATAGAGGATGTGGAAATATGTAAGTGTGCAAAGTTATAAGGGCTAAATGTCATAAGAAACGGAGGGGGTCAAAATTGATGGGAGAAGGGCTATGCTATGTTATTGAAATACATCAAATAAACTGTTGAATCGTGAAAATAGTGAAAGATAGACAATGCAAACGATGGTAGTTTCACATATTGACAAAATGTGATCTACAATGGGCAGAGTAAATCACGAACTTCCGGCTGCACCTTGAAATCCGCCATTTTGAAATCTGTGATAATTTTGGAAATGGAAAAGTAGTGATGTGATATATCAGTTAGGGCCAGCATGTTCTCAAAAGTCAATTATGAACTTTATTGATCGTTATCTGTACTTATTTGTTAGATTTAGGATAATCTTCATAGTTATTTACGAAAATTTAGGAGACTGATACTCCTACGTTGAAAGTTTGGACTATCACGAAAACACATGTAAGTTGAATATGTTCAAAGCCAAGAAAACTAACCTCGATATTTGATATCCAAGTTGTATATTATTATATTTCACTGTCGAATATCAAATTTCAGTGTTAGTTTTCTTGGTTTGTCGATATGTGAATTATTTCTTGTCCATAATACGACTAATAACGCTAAAAGACTCACAAATCAAATTTAGTTCGTACCTTTAGCATTTCTTACAATCAACGTACAATTGTAGTTATCAGCCTTTCGATAATTATGAGCCTCATAGGCTTCTTCTTTCTTACAAATATTAGTATCAAGTATTAGTATCTTAACGGCAACCCACTGATAAACTGTAAGCAACCCCTGTAAAATGAAATGAAGTATTTCATTTTAACGAACACGATTATGCTCTTTAGACTAAGGGAGACAATGATTAAGGCAAGTAAATGTTGATGGAAGATATGATGGAATGAGAATGTGAAAAAAATGGAGTATAACGAGAAAATCGACACACGATACGATGATGTCCACCACAAAGTTTCTTGGCTTAGGATCGAACCACAGGCCCCACGTAGCAGAGACAAGCTGTTTACCACTGGATCACCGTGTCCTCCCCAATCCCTAAGAGACGCGGGCATCCAGTTAAGAATAACTGACAGAAAAACGTGCTTACCATTTTCGCACGAAGGAAACTCCACGAATCCCACATTCTGATCGTTTGTACTTCTTGTAGGTTGGTTTACCATACGCAATATTTAGTATATCGATACATCTGTCAGAATCATACTGTTTCCTCCAAAGTAGGGGCAGGGTGACTTAGTGATAGAGCGCTTACTTCTGGTGTGGGATGGACCTCGTTCGATTCCAGACTATAAAAGTTTGTAGTGGATACCATCGTACCCGTGAGATTTCTCGGGATTATCCTGTTTTCTCCTACATTCTTCTTTCACGAATTATTTCCCAAAAATTAGCTTCCATCTATTATCTCTCTTTATTATTGGATCGGATTTCAGTTTAGCATTCCTTCGGTAGCAAAATTACATGAGATATGGAGCTACGGATTAACGTGAGATCCGAAAATGGTGGACATTCTTATCTTGGAGATTTAAGTGGCTGATAAATCGTTAGGCGAAGTGGGATTAAGCTAGATGGGATGGAATCATCTGAAAAGGTAGAGGGACGGTAGGTAGCGGCATGAGTCACGATGTCTCCCATGCCTATCTTTGCCCATTGTAATTGCTTAGGAACTGGAGGGACGCCATACACAGTTTTTTGGAGGTGAGGATGGGGTCCCCCGCGTTCCCACGCACTTTTACCTCTGCTGCTAAGTATTAATTGCTGTGATGGCTAACGAAAAATATTCATGATAATAATAATAATAATAATAATAATAATAATAATAATAATAATAATAATAATAATAATAAAGGATCAGAATGATAAAGGTATTTTTTTTAATTTCTTTACAATTCCTGTGGGTTTCCGTGAATCTGGTTATATTGCTTTTATAAGGAATTTATAAGGAATAAAGAGGCTTCAAACAACAAATATGATTTGTATAAAAGAAAAAAGCCTTATCAATTGTTTCACAACTGAACTTGTGTCTGTTTTTTTTTAGAGACAATGTTACAAGACACAGAAGCCACGAGTGCGAGCAGCTTGCCTTTTTCCCTGAGGGCAGATTCAGTACTCAACTTAAGACTTTCATTCTGTCAATTTATGTGTAGCTATCAGTCAATCACACAGGTTCTTTGCAACGCTGAATTTTACAAGAAAGGTTTTGTTCATCGGATAGGAAGCGAAGTCCATCATACGTTGTAATCACTTCCCCTCTTTTGCACACTGTGTGAAATTTAACTTGTATACTGTAGTAAGGTACAGAAAAGAGAATGCTCTTTTTTAAAGAGAGAATGACATTATCGAATAAGATTGACCATTATCACAATATATTCAAGATGAAAAATATTCATTTAACAGTCGTCATACTTAGTTGTCTGCACTGAAATTCCCATAATGTGCTTTCTTTTTTTCTAATATGAACACCGAGTTTCTTTGTGGCTAAGTGGTTAGCGCACGCGCCTTTGGCGTGAGAAACCCGGGTTCGATTCCGACCAGAGCTCATGTAGTTCGGAATTCACGATTAATCAGTAGGTCCCGTCTCATATAGCCTCGCTGCTGAAAGGGACGATAAAATCAACTCAACGCATATTGAGCACCATAGGAGATATAACTTCGAGGGGAATTTTGTCCCTGGAAAACCTCCCAAAATCATCAATGGTACGAAATATGTCTGCAATGCAACATGTCAATCATTTCCAACTCTATGCTCTGTGACCTAGCTTGCTTTTCATGTTTTCAGTAAACTAGACAGACAAAAGGAAGAATAGAGGCTTTCTTCCAGAAAATTGTGTTCGAGGGTGGGGGGTCACACAGGCCCGAATCCACGGGGAGTCTAGGGGGCCGGGCTCACCCTAAATTTTTACATGAGAATGAAATATGAGCATTAAAGTAGTCAGCCATTAGGATTTTTTTTTGTCTTAGAATGATACCAGATTCGACTTCTGGTGTAAGCTCAACTTTCAGTCCTGTGTCATTTGCAGGTCTCGTCTCATACAGATTCGTTGAAAAACCTCTAAACATGTGCTGTGACTAGTATGGAAACTAAAGTTTTTTTTTTTTTTTTTAGCAAAAGAGATATACATTTCTTGCTTTAGACTCTGCCGTGTAATCCAGTTTCTCTGGAGGCGAGATAGTATGGTTGGGAACGGTATATCAGATTCAAGCTGCGAACCCACACCAAAAAGACCTTCCTTTATAACTTTGGTCTTGTATAAGGACGAAAAACAAAAATATAACGATAGTTCCAGTAATAGTTATTCTAGGATAGAGAATTGTAGCTGGTTTTGAAATAGAGAAAGGACAGTGCCTGAGCTTTATTAATATTACTAGCATATATTACCCGCTTTGCTGAGTTGAAATGAAAATTTAAATGCACAACTCCGTATTTCATGTGTTTAGTACCCGTGAAATATGCTGTTTTCGTTTTTAATGGCATCGATTTAAACAGCATCGGAAAGATCATTGATCATCTCGGCGACCCCAAAAATCATGGATTCGACACCAATAATGGTCATTTTCGGTCATTTATATGTATATTTCCTCCTCCTTCATGTTGCGGGCCATGGCATCGAAAGTGTCACTGTTTATCTCAGCGACCCCCCACAAATGTGGATTCAGCACTCGGTCATTTTCTATCATTTTTAAATATCTCTTTCTCCCTCTCCCCCAAATTGTGGGGTTGAATTTGAATTTAAACGAGATAGAAAGTACCACTGTTCATCTAAGCGACCCAGAAAACTATAAATTCGACACTGATAGCGGCCATTATCGATCATTTTATATATATCACTTTCTCGCCTTCCCGCAAGTGGCGGAGCTGATCTTGCATTTAAACCGGATCGAAAATGTCACAGTTCATCAGAATGATCCCGAAAACTATGAATTAGACACTAATATTGGTCATTTTCGATTATTATTATATGTAGCTCTCCTACCCCCGTGCTGCGGCACACGGCATCAGAATATTCACTGTTAATCTCTGCTACTCCTAAAACTATTGATTCGATACTAATATTAATCATTTTCGATCATTTTTAAATGTTTATCCTCTCTGCTCCATTGCACCCTCCCCCTCCCCAATTATTAGGGCTGAACGTAGATTGAAACAGCATCAGAAGTGTCACTGTTTGTCTCATTGACCCCGAAAACTATGGAGATTCAACAATAATATCGGTCATTTTTGATCATTTTTAAATTTCACTCCGTCCTCCTCCCCTACGTTGCTTCGCCAAAGTGAATAGCCTAAAGTAATCCCTGCCCCTAAACTCATGTATGCTGAAAATTTGATTTAGATCGGTCGGGTGGTTCAAGATTGAAGTCACAAAGGCAGTCATTTATATATAAAAATTTTTTTACATATATTTTCCCCTTCCCCTCCCCTACGTTGGCTCATCAAAGTGAAACGGTAAAAAAAAAAACACTCAAGGCCCGACCTTCACGTATATAAAAAATTAGATCGAGATTGGTTGAGTGATTCAAAAGTTATTAGGTTTTACTAGTTTTTATTTATACGTCCCCCTCCCCTCCTCCTAGGATGTACCGTTAAATTGAAATTAGGAAAACGTTTCCAGATCCGAACCTCATATATCTTGAAAATTTGATTGCGATCGGTCAGATAGTTCAATAGTTATTAAGTTACAAAAATAGTCACTTTCAGTCTTATATAAATTGGTATTTATATATCTCCCCTCCTTCTCCGCCCCCACGTTGCTCCGTCAAACTTAAATTACAAAAACGATCCCAGGTCTGAGGCTCATCTATGTGGAAAATTTGATCAAGAACGGTCGAGTGGTTCAGGAGTTATTAAGTTTTATTTATTTTTACATTCCTCCCTCTCAGTTCTACCATCAAAGTAAATAACCTAACCAGCCCAGCCGTGAAACTTCTCCATGTTACAAGTTTGATCAAGATCTGTTATGCGGTTCGGGAGATTTAGAGTCAAAAACATAATGTTTTTCAATTTTATATATATTGAAATTAGTGTAAAATCCATAGTTTTCGATATTAGTGTAAAATCCATAGTTTTCGCGGTCGCTGAAATATATATATATTAGTAGTGTCGAATCTAAATATTTTCCTATGGGGGCAAGGTAAAATTTTACGGCACTTTCCACCAGCCCCTCCCCCCTTTCCAACAGAACGGCGGATGCATCGCTTTTACCATTAGCAATCCTCTACATTGAAACTTTTCCCAAATAGGCAGTACTGGCTTCGATAGAAGGAAAAAAAAAGAGTTTGAAGGGCCGGATCGGGGTAGGGGAAGAGAAGATTCACAGTGTTAGGCAAATTTCAATTGAATTAACAATTAACAATTAATCTGTAAATTTAATTGTTAATTGCAATTAACAACTGAAGTAAGTAATGGTTAACTGTTAATTGCAGTTGGCCATTAATAAAGGACAATCAATTGCAATTAATCAATCGATTGAAAGTAATTGCAGTGGAAAGTAATTGCAATTGAATTCAGTCATTCAATTGCAATTGAAATTAATTGGCAATTAATTCAATTGCAATTGATTTCCACAGCGATTACTTTCAATTGATTGATCAATTGCAATTGATTTTCACTGATTAATTTTCAACACTGTAGTTCAGAGAGGGTGTGGGGCAATGAAAACTTTAGCCACGACCAGTTGACCTACCACCAATCGTGACCCACGACCCACCGTGACCCACTCTGACCCACCACCCACCATGAAACACTCTCACCCACTGTGACCCACAGACCCGTAGAAACCCATTATCATCAACTCTGACCCATAATTCATGCCCTCTTCGCTACTGACTAAAGAGTTTAAACTTGTAATAAAACAACGCTATGAAATTATCACTCATTGGAGTTTGAATTTCTACGATCAATCACTCAAGCACCGCTCTATTACAATAACGGTGGATCTGACCTTTCTAATATAAATAAAATAGAGTTTGTTTGAGTGCCTGTCTGTCTATCTGTGTGCGGCCTGTGAACCAGACGAGTGGACGAAAGTTTTATAAATTTGGTCACGGGTAGCTTGGTCTAGGCCCCATATCAAGACGAAGAGTGTTTTTTTTTTCAACCGGGATCGGCCTGGGGACCAGACAAGTTGGCCGAGAGTAACCAAATTTTGGCCACGAATACCTTGGTTCAGGATCCAGACCAAGGCGAAGCGTTTTTGACTAAATTCGAACCAGGGGGTCTCAGGGGGCGTTTACCGGGACAAGTAAAAGTAGTAGAAAATGACCGAAATGAGTGTCGATTTGATAGTTTTCGCGTTCGCTGAGATCAATGGTGAAACTCCGATCGCATTAATTTCCAAATTCAGCCTATTCGGCTGCGGGCCGGGGGTAAAATCCATAGTTTTCGCGGTCGCTGAGATAAATGGCGATACTCCCACAGGCGTTGACTTCCAAATACAGCCGCCATCGGCTGCTGGCCAGAGGCGTTGTTTTTTCAACATTGGAACCAGAGGATCATAGGGGCTTTTACCGGGATGTGTAAAAGTAGTAGAAAATGGCAGATGTTAGTGTCACATTCATAGTTTTCGCGGTCGCTGAGATAAATGGCGATACTGTCATTAGCGATTATTTTCTAATTCAGCCACCATTGTATGCGGGCCGGGAGTCACCGGGGGTGAATTGCGAGACATGCAAAATTATGGAAAATGACCGATATTAGTGTCAAATCCATAGTTTTCACTGTCGCTGAGATGAATGGTGATACTCCCACAGGCGTTGACTTTCAAATACAACCGCCATCGGCTGCGGGTCAGAGGCGTTGTTTTTTCAAAACTGGAACCAGAGGATCATAGGGGCTTTTGCCGGGATATGTAAAAGTAGTAGAAAATGGCAGATGTTAGTGTTACATTCATAGTTTTCGCGGTATCGGCTGGAGGCCAGAGGGGATTTTTTCACAATTGGACCCAAGGTGGTCTCAGGGGACGTTTACCGGGACATGTAAAAGTAGTAGAAAATGACCAATATTTGTGTCGAATCCATATTTATCGGGATTTCTCAGATGTATAGTGACATCCCCGATAGTGTTTACGTTCAAATTCAGACCCCATCGGCCTTCCCAATGAAAACACATGTACGTTGTTGGGTATATATTCACACAAAATATATACAATTTTAGAAATGTTTCTTAATTGTTCTTCCGTTGTTCAGTTTGTTTACATTGATACTTTATCTGATCAGTGCGAAGAACGGGCATAACAGCTAGTACGAAATGGTAGTGTTTCTCATGGACCAAATTACAATGAATTCAATTACATAGATAATTATTATAATTATTATTGATAATTATTACCTTGTTTAATTATAGATACTTTTCAGTGGAAAAAGGATTAAAGTTTGAAATCCAAAATCAAGGTAAAGGAGACCAACGTAAATGAAAAAAGTATAAAATTTTTCATATAATTAAGCGTACCCAAACTTAAAATTTCCATGTAATTAAGCTTACTGTACAAATTGTATATCTCTTTTTCCCACAATTTAATTTCCTTGTGCTATGAACGCTAAACACAAGCTTCAGCAATTATTATAATAGAAAGCAGTGGATATATAATGCGAAGCACTGTATTTTGTTTCTCAATTTGTTTCTCTACTAACATCGATCGTTTTCGATTATTTTTTACAAATCAACCCACTACTAATTTCCCATATGTAGGAAGTCCTTCCTTCCATAAAAGAGATTTTAAAAAATGCAAGGACACGTTCTGTTTATTTTTAGCTCCATAAATTGATGTCGAGTTTCGTGTCGAGCCGAGTTTGACAAATAGCTCCCTCGTTCAATTTTTGAAATTTGGGGCCCAAAAGGCAAGAAGAAGTGAACAGAAGTGAATGAAATTGTGCAGATATTGTAGACGTAAAATGAAACAATTAGGTTTCGTATTTTCCTATTAAAAACCGTTGAGTGAGTCACGAACCTTTTGAATCGTTGATTACGAAATATCAAAAGTGCAAATAAGCATACGTCAGAAGTTCGTAAATAATATGTAGAATAGCAACGAAGCTTCGTATAGGGACAATTTGCAAACCAATAAGTTAAACGTGTTTTAATATTTGCGGAGAAACAATGTTGGGGCCTATTCCCCATCCGAAAAAAGTAAATATTACCGTAATAGCGCAGGAACTAGTGGACTGAAGCAAGTGAAATTGTGTGTAGATATTATATAGTCCCTATGTAAAATAGGGCATTTCGTGTTTCTCAAGTGCCTCTATCCGTTTTGCTTCAAATTTGGCTGATCAACAGCAAACTGAACATAAATCAATACGTGTTTTTGTTTATGCGCAAAAACTTTGTAAGCGTTAAAGCTGCTTCCTGAAATGCTATAAAATACGCTATAGTGTTTTTGCTTGTACTCGATCTGCCAAATTGAAAAAATCGGATGGAGACAAGACACTTGTGAAACACGAAAGCCATATATTACATATCCAATATCTACATACAATTTTGTTCGCTTCGGTCCACTCCTCTCGCTACTCAACGCCATGGTCCATTCAACAGTTTTTTATTCTTTCAAGAAAATACGAAACACGTATTCTCTCGTCTTACCTCTATAATATTTGTGCACATTTCATTCACTTCAGTCCACTTCTTCTTGCCTTTTGGGTCAAATTCCAAAATTTTGGACGGGGGCTCTTGCCCACAAAAATCATTTTCCTCTGAAAATTAAAAAACGTATTCGTTTATTTTTATACTATAGTTTATAGACAAAGTTTCGTTGCAATTTTTCATGTCCTCTAGACATATCTGAAATACTGTTACTAGCACTTTTGATATTTCATGATCAAAGGTTTGGAGAGGTTCGTGCCCCACCCAACCCTTTTTTTCAGGGAAATACGAACCCTGTATTCCGTCATTTTATGTTTACAATATCTGTGCAAAATTTCATTCACTTCGATTCACATCTTCTTACCTTTCGGGAGCGAACTTTGAAAATTTTGTGTGGGATCTATTGCTCCCTAAAACCGTTTTTCCGCAGAAAATAGAAAAAAGTATTCCTTTATTTTTTGCGTATTGTTCGTACACCAAGATATGTCGCAATTCTTTGTGTCCTTTACACATATCTGACACATTGTTACTAGCACCTTTGATATTTCATGACGAAAAGTTAGGAAGGTCCGTGCCCCACCCAGCCGTTTTTTTTAAGAAAAATACGAAACCCGTATTCCCTCATTTTACATCTACAATATCTGTGCACAATTTCATTCACTTCGGTTCACTTCTTCTTGCCTTTCGATCAACAACATTCAAAATTTTGGGTGGGGGCTTTTGCCCCCTAAAACCCTTTTTCTGCAGAACATAAAAAACCTGTATTCGTTTATTTTTTTCGTATTGTCCATACACAAAGTTATATTGCATTTCTTGATGTCATTTACATACATCTGACATACTGTTACTAGCACTTTTGATATTTCATGATCAAAGCTTTGGAGGGGTCCGTGCCTCACCCAGCCGTTTTTTCCAGGAAATTAAGAAACAGGTATTCTCTCATTTTACGTCTAAAATATCTGTGCAAAATTTCATACCCATCGGTTCATTTAGTTTTACCTCTCGGGCGTTAAGTTTCAAAATTTTGGGTGGGAGGTTTGCCCCCAAAAAACCGTTTTTCCGCAGAAAATTTTAAAAAACGTATTTGTTAATTTTTGTGTATTGTCCATACGTTAAGTTATGTTGCAATTCTTCATGTCCTTTACATACACCTGACATACTGTTAATAGCAATTTTAATATTTCGTGATCAAATGTTTGGAGGGGTCCGTGCTCTTCGAACCTTTTTTTTTTTTTTTTTTTTTTTTTTTAGGGAAATACGAAACCGTATTTCCTCATTTTACGTCTGCAATATCTGTGCAGAATTTCATTTACTTCGGTTCAGTTGTTCTTGCCTTTCGGGTGTCAACTTTATAAATTTTGGGTGGGGCTTTTATATTGAACGTTTACATTATGTAACTTTTCTTTTTTATGAGATCTTGTTTGGCGGAAGTAGAGAAATGCTTTCCTCTGGTATCTCTTTCTTGCCATTCACCTTGTTTGAACTGCTTAAGTAAGATAATTTTGTAAGTTTTGATGTCATTTAATTCCGTCACGATAATAAAATTGTCATTCTTAACAATTTGTTTTATTCTTTTATTTGCAGTTTGCCACACTGATATATTTGTTACAAAATTGAGGTTTGGTCCAACGCCTTTCGAATTCACAACCAACCAAACCGCCGAGCTTTCTGGGTTGCCTGCTATTGCAGGAAAAGGAGTATAGCAGGTGGTAATGCACTTTTGGAGTCGTGTATACAAATCATTGATGGATATGGAAAGAAGCGTTTACCTTTGTCAATGTATTAAGGTAGAAAAGACCATAAAAGATAAATGCGTTGTACGATTAGTCGGTTGTTATAATATGTACACCAACTCAAAACTAAGATTATAACAATGTACACTAGAATGTAAAATTCAGGAACTTACCAAAACGAACATATCCGCTGTTTTTCCTTTCGTATCTCAATAGCTTTACATTGTCCAGCATTTCATATTAAGTTATTTTATCTATTCAGTTCTTTGTAGCAGTTCGTAATCCTCCTCTCTTTGGTGTCTTTTCCTCTCTTGATACTTGCTCATCAGACCTAGTAACAGTTCATCTGTCTAACTTCTAGGGAAACTTAGATACGGGCGATAGTGACGTACCCAGTTTTACATTTCAGATATTCTTTTAGCTTCCTTATTTCTTTTCTACACACTGTTGATGAGACGTTCGGTCTTGAAAGCTAAGTGTATTTATTTGGTTTCTTCAATGTTTTATATATAAGTATCTTGCAAATAAGTTATATATTATAGATGAGTGTAGATAATGCTGAATTATTGTTTTGATTCTTTCAGCTATCCAGAAACTATTTGAGTTAAAAATATGGGTTTGTGGTCTGGCAGGTCCTCGTGAGGTAGACATCGTGCAATGCAATTGTGAGCTCGCACATGAGAAAGGTAAGAAATATTTTCTTGCTTTTTAATCTACATTGAAATTGTTTACAAGATCCTTCTGCTATAGAACATTACGAAAGAATATATCATAGAAATAAAGGTAAGAATTTATACCTTTACGAAAAAAAGATTGACGAATTTTTGTGAAAAATATCGAACCGAATATGCTTTCATAGAGTGTCTACTAATATAAAAAACTGCGAAGCGTCTAAACATCACTATAAAAGAACGGAAACGTTAGTAGAAACAGAAATAACTACGTATTATTGTGAAAAAAGAAAGAAAACTCTTTCATACTGTTAAATCAGAAAATAATAGGGAGTTTTACAAGTCGTAGTTACTACTGCATATCGATGTTAAATGTTAACTACTATATATTTGGAAAAAGATTAATACTTTTGTTATGTTTAATTGCGTTCTTTTTCATGCTTATGTAATGCAAATAAATTTCAAATCGAATAATATTTATTTTTTCAAAATTATGCAGATTTCTAATTTTTCATTTTAGAGAGCTATATTTTTTATTACATAGTTCAGTGATCGCCAAATCGTCGATCGGGGACATTTTCGATAGATCGTATTAACGCTCCGGTTGGCTAACTGATTCCTCCACTAAGCTGACGCTAACGACAGAGGGCGCTGATAATAAGAACTGTTTGTTTCTTCCATGCAACTACCACTGTCAACCTCATCACACAGTTGATTGTACACGCGTGGGGTTGTGCACGTTATGTTTTTCGTATGTATATTAGACACTTGCTAACTTGGATAGTTTGCTTTCATAATTACTAGAAATGTAAGTTTATAGGCAATAAACAAAGGTAAGATTTTTTTTAAATGTTGGTACCTCACGATAGGATTTAAAGCCGGTACTGTAGCTCAGAAGCTTCATAAGTTTGGCGACCACTCACACAGATTGTTTCATAAAGAAACGGAAGAAAAATAAATTCAACAAATGTTTATACACTTGTGCATGATTACAATTTTTTCTATGACAAATTCACTTAAAAAAATAAGTGCTTCGATGAAGTTGAAGTTGTATTGATAGTAGTTATTAGTTGTTAGATAAAGCCGTTGTAGTTCTTCCTGTAGATAATTCCTGAAGAAGTAAAGATAATGGTTTCTTTCACTTAATTTGGGCATAAGCTAGAATAGAACGAACTATTCATTACATGTTATCTAACAATTGTCTTGTAAACATAAAATAATAAAGAGTTCTGAATTCAAAATTTCGAATGTCTTTTGCAATGAAAAATTAAGCTCAACATATAAATTTCAATAAAAATGAACAAATATCTAGTTAAGAACACAATTTGAGTGAAATGTGAAATTTTGGTTTCTAGTGTGTTTCCTTAATGTTGAAGACTTAAATCTTGCTTCTCTTACTTAAAGATTAAATTGCGCACAGTAGTTTAGTGTTAGCGCGCTTATATTTCCGGTGTGAGGAGTTCCTGCTTCGATACTAGGTTATGGGAATTTCTGTGAGGGACAACATCGTGTCCGAGAGTTTCTCGAGTTACTTATTTTTCCTCCCACATTATCATGACATCTATTCTTTAACAATCATTCACTTGCATTAATCATTAGTCTTCTTTAACCCTAAAGGGAATCCTCGTGTGACATAAAATTAGAAATTTCATTTAATTTCAATTTATTTTAATGATTTCACATATTTTAACGTTTTAGTTACACCCTAAAGTTTTGCAAGAATGTCACTTAATGATGCATTTTTCAGCAGCGATTCCTGCATAAAAGAGAGAGAATATTATATTTTTTCCCTTTTGTGCCTCTAAGTAAGATTTAAATTATTCTAAAACATGCATTTTCTAAGGAATAAAAGTTCATTTGTTGCCTTGCTCCAAATAAGCTCCTTGTCGTCTGCTCTGCAAAGGTGCAACTCCGTTCAAGTTAACATTTAATTGCTGTCGGTGTTGGAAAGGATGCTTTTTTCCGAATGAAGCCGAGCATATACAAACATAGGCGATGAAGCAGACGAAGCTGTGCGTTTAGCCATAGTAGAATTTAAAGTTTTAAACAGTTCAGTTTTTTTTATGTAATTTAAATTTTCAAATGAATAAATAAATTTGTTTTTCTTTTTGTATAACGTTGTATGTTATATTTGATCTTTTTTGATAAAAATTGAAAAGTCATAGGCTTCTATGCTGCTAGCTAAATCTGTGCAAATAAGATGACAACGAAACAGGTGAGTGGTAGTTGTTCCAGGTTCATCAATTTGGAAATTTGGTCTTGCACAGAAATAAACCTGCCAGTGTATGATAGATCAAATGAAATTGTGTCCTTTAGGCTTAACGAATTTTATGATAATGTAAGATTATATTATATGAGAGACCAACTCCTTACCTTCAGAATTTCTAACGAAAACAAAATTTTACACTAGGTAATTAAAAGTAGTTACCGTAATTCTACGGAACAGTTAACTGAGTGTTCATCAAGTGATAAATTCCTATATTACTCATGTTTATATTGTTACTGAGAAGGAATTAGGAATGTCTCAGAATTCAGTGAGCATTTTTATGTAAATAATGGGTGTCATGAAAAGTTCCAAAATCATCTTCATCCAGATACTACGTAAAAACATTCGATTGCACAAGGATTCACAGTCAAGTAGATTATGAATATCGTTACGAGATAGTTAAAAAGTAATGAAAATGTAACAACAAACAGAAAAACAGAATGCCTGGTTAGTGCTAGTGATTTTCTTAGCATAGCAGGGATTGAGACATAGAAGACAGAGAAGATAGCAAGTCAATGAACAAGAGCAACTACACTGAACTGTCGGATTTAATTGTAAGATATGTTAGAAAGTTGTAAACCATTTGTTGAACGCAACTACGTTTGCCAGAACTTCCAATACAGTTCAAAATGATCTAAGCAGTTGTGCAGCAGATGAAATGTTTAACGAATTAAGACATGAAATATTCAATTCTCCTTTTGTTGCAATATTACTTCACAAAATAACAGACTTAGCAACTTCGAACACTGTTACAAGTTGAAAAATGATTTCCAGTATTCACAGATGTCACTCAAAATCGATCAGCCGCAGTATTGGCCGATCATGTGTAAAAATAAAATAAAATCTTTAACATTCATTGATTACTGTATATCATTTAGATTAAAAATGACGGATTAATATGAAAGAATTCGTGAAATGACAATGTGGGAAGAAAGGACAGAACTTCCAGAAAAACCATGAACACGATATTTCCCATGTTAATACAGGATTAGCCTAAAAGAAATAGACAACTTTAGTGGTCCCCAAATGAAGAGTTTTAATTACATGGTAATATAACTTACATAGGGTACGTCTGGAAGTTTTTGTGGTACAACAACAGATGCTCTATGTGTGATCCTTTGGTTACACGGGAAACATCTATTCCGTAGTCCAATTCTTCCCCAAAACGAATCAAAGTCTGACTGTCCACCACTGCAACAGAATCTATGATTCGTTCTTTCAGTTGCGTCAGACTCTGAGGGAGCAGGGAACATACACTTTATTTTTTTTATGAAACTCCACAGAAAATAATCACACAGTGTGAGGTCTGGAGTCGTGGTGACCATTGAGTCATAGCCGTGTTCTCATCTGTTGAACGGCCAATCTAATCCTAGGAAGAACTTCGTCAAGGTAACCCCTTGCAGCGAGTGTGATGGGGCTCCATCCTGCACAAATATGAAATTGTCACTATCTTCTTCAAGTTGTGGCATCAACCAAAGTTTCAAAATGTCCAGGTATGTTCTTCCAGTAACGGTTTCTTCTTGGAAAAATAACGGTCCATACACCTTTTTGGGCGATACAGCACAAAACACGTTAACCTTTGGGCAGTCCCTAATCTGCTCCACAATCTCGTGAGGGTTTTCACTTCCCCATAGACACACGTTATGTTCGTTTACGACACCACTAATGTGAAAGGTTGATTCGTCCCCAAATGTAAGCAGCTGAAGAAAGCCATTTTTTCTTCACAAAGACTTTATATGAACACACAAAACTATAAACATTGCTGTTTGTCACTTTCACTGAGACTTTACAATAATTGCAATCGATATGGATAGAATTTGAGGCGTTAGCGTAGAATGTTCCACACAGTCTTTTGAGGGATATCGCGTTCCTTTCCTGCACGTGTCGTTTGACACTGGAGGTCTTCCGGTGGATTTCTTCTTACACAGACAACCAGTTTCTTCAAATTTATATGCACCTAGTCATAAATGGACTGCCGTGTGGGTGGTTGTTTCCCATATTTTGTCCTAAAATGACGTTACACTACAATAACTGAATTTGTCTTGGCATATTCCAGAACACAAAACAACTTCTCAACTTGATTCGCCATATTCTTCCAAGCCACGTCAAGGTCAAGTTCGACGACAAGGCCGCTTACGTCACACACTCATTACTAAAACAGAAGAGAAACTGTCAGCTGCAAAACTTCAAGTGTGTACCCATGTACCACAGGTAAAATCTTTTTGCTCAAAAAATACATAACATTTTATACATAATACAACTTGTCTATTTCTTTTAGGCTAATCCTGTGTTTCCTTGTGTTTGACAGTTCCCAAGAGTGTATAACTATTCATGACCTATTCCCCAATCGAAAGCAGCACCACACACCACACTTATTTTTGCTTCTATAGTTGTTCTCAACACTATCACAAACAATTAGTTACTAAGTTCTCCACCTTCTTCACATGTTGGCTGAGACACTATACTGTTCCGTAGAACTTCTTTGTAATATGACAAACATACAACAATCTCATTGTTAAAATGTAATTTTCTTTTTACGAATGTTTCTAACATACTTAGAGGAACCAGACTCTTCTCTGATCACTAATATGGTATATATAATGGAACGGTTGCGAAGTTGCTTAAGGTCTTCATTCTTTTAAAATGATAAACTAGCAAACCCGCACGTCCAGTGCAGGACGCAGGACACTATTGTTGTCTGAATGATTGAATATGATACAAAATTAAAAATATTTATGGCTAGGAAAATAGTTTTAATAACACGTTAATAATATCTTTAATTAAGAATTTCTCGATTATTACTCGAATTTAAGACGTCCTCAAATCTAAGACGCACCAAGATTTCGCTGGGTTAAATTAAAGGAAAATAGTAATATGTTCCATTTTTCTATTACTAAAGCTCTCTTTGATATTGGTTATTTTCGGTGATTTTTATATATCCCTCTCCCCTCCCCATGTTGCGGGGACGGCATGATAAAAATTGTCCCAGACCCGAATGTCATGTATGTTGAAAATTTGATCGAGATCGGTTGGGTGGTTCAAGAGTTAAGTTCTATTTATTTTTATATATTAATCTCCTCTTCCTCTCCCCCTACCCTAGATTCTACCGTCAAAGTGAAAATATTAAAAAAAGCTTTCCAGTCTCAAACGTCATGTATGTTGTAAATTTGATCGAGATCGGTCAGGTGGTTCAAGAGACATTAAGTTTTATTGATTTTCATATAGTTACCCTCCTGCCCTCCCCTAAGTTCTACCATCAAAATGAAATAATACGAAACTTCTTTCAACTCTAGCACAAATAATTGAGAAGGCATCTGCACTTGGCCTACATTTGAATTTTTCAAAGTGTAAAGTTGGATTTCTTAAGTCAGATGAAGCCAAATTCGACCTATTATTTAAAAAAAATGACGAAGCTGCCCCAGGAACTAACCAGGATGCTTGTCTTCTAGGCACCGCTCTCACAAAGGAAGCATTTACCAATGTCCTGTTAAGCAAAATATCGAAGTTAGAATATTTTTGTCTCGTCTTGCCTCGATTTCTGTCCATGCAGCTTTCTTTCTTCTACGTGCCTCTTTGTCGATCCCTCCTTTAAACTACTTCTTAAGATGCTTTCCATTTTGGAATGAGACTCCACTACAGAAAAATATCTTATTCTTAAAATGGGTCTGGAGTCAATTTTGAACTGCTCCTTGAGTGACTTCTTGGATGCAAGTACACTTACCTGTTGGATTAGGAGGTCTTGGTATTCGACGAACCGTTGATATGGCGATTTTTACCTTTTTAGCGTCCTACCACGGATCTCTTCGTTTAATTGAGGCTCTCCTTCCACAAGGTTACCACCTGGACCCAGATGAAATAGTTCAAGAAGGCTCAAGTAAATGGATAAATATAACAGATACGGACCTTCCATAAATCAGCAAAAGAGGTTTTCAGGCATCTTGGTACACACCAATAGCAGCACATTTTCATGAACTTTTTTTACAATCCGTTGCTGTTCTAGAGGATAAAGCTAAACTTCTAGCTGCGTCATCCCCCTATGCTGGGGCATGGTTAAATGCGTTACCTTCCCCCCAATTAGATCTTCACATGTGTAATGAAACCTTTCGAATCCAGTAGCCCTAAGACTAGGTTCAGCTGTTTGTGAGCCATATCGCTGTCCAGCTTGCGGGGATCAAGTTACCCAACGTGGCCTCCATGTCCTCTCATGCATGAAGAGCATAGGCAGAAACACCAGACATTCATCTGTTAATGACATCATTTTGCGAGCCCTCACAACGGCAGGAATTCCTTCCATTTCGTGAACCTTCAGGCTGTTGTCGTTCTGATAATAAACGACCTGATGGCATGACATTAATACCGTGGATGAGGGGCAAATCACTAGTATGGGATTTTACATGTTCGGATATATTTGCCCATTCAAACCTCCCATTGACTGTTATGAATTCTGGCGAAGTTGCTAAACGTAGAAAGGCAGAAAAGGAAAGGAAATACAACAATCTCCTCGACAAATTTATTTTTGCTCCAATAGCCATCGAGACCAGTGGGGCATAGGGATCTAGAAGCCTTGACTTTATCAGAGAGGTAGGCAGACGCATATCTATCGTTTCTGTAGATGTTCGTTCAGCATCCTTCTTAATACAACGTATATCCATTGCGATCCAACGTGGCAACGTTTCGTCAGTTCTTGGTACGTTGCCGCCTGGAAGGGAACTGGAGGAGATATTTCTTCTCTAGTAGAGTAAAGCGGGGCAAAAGGCCGCACCTAATGTTCAGCATGCTATTGCTGCTATACCAAAAACAATATTGAGATGATCCATACCAGTTAATAAACCTTATTCTTTTACCTATAAAAAGACTGGGTAGATCTATTGTATATGTACACATTTATTTTATTGATATTTCTATATAGAAATTCACGAACTAATTACATTATTTGTTAAAATATTCTTCTGATATATGTACATATGAAAAATTATTTCTCAATAAAAAAATAAGAAACTTCCCAAGTTCGAACTTCATGTATGTTGAAAATTTGAATGAGATCGATCGGGTGTTTCAAGAGTTATTAGCTCACGAACATAGTCACTTTTATTTTTATATTTATTGATTTTTGTATATCTTCCCCTCCTCCCCATCCCCTACGTTGTTCCCTAAAGTGAAATGATAAAATCCATCCCAGGTACGAACGCCATCTATGTGGAAAGTTTGATCGAGATTGGTCGTTTGGTTCAAGAGTTATTAAGTTGTATTTACTGTTTTATAATTCCCCCTTTTCCCTCTCCTCTAAGTTCTACAGTCAAAGTGAATAGCTAAAAACACTCCCAGGTCAGAACTGCATCTACGTCAAAAGTTTGATCGAGATCGGTCGGGGAGTTCAAGAGATTAAGAGTCACAAACATAGTCACTTTCAATTTGGATATGAAGTTTTTTGTTCACAGACACCGCTATTAATATATAGATGCCTGAGGTTTTGATACGAGTACCATTATTATATGGAGCTCATACGCAACTAAGCGGTTAGTGTGGAAGAACCGGGTTCCATTCCTGGCGGGAGCTCATATTGTTCGGATCCCATGTTAACCTGTAGGTCCACGTCTTATTGTCTTGGTGAAAAGGACATTAAACTCAATTAAATCAAATTAAACTATCTGTATATGTTTATTAACTTCGTTGATATTTCAAAGTAGAGTTAGTAACAGAATCCCTCATGGTATGTTGTCACTACATGAGGTGAAGATAGAGAGTTAGCAAGGAGAGATATTGTTTGTACTCTTTGTCCTTGCTCCGAGCGTACCGCCACGTCTAAATGCCTCCTTATTGTAAGGCTATTTTAAAAGTGTTGATGAATCATTACAAAGAACTTGGTGGCTTTAATGAACAGATAATCTCAAAATGTCTTCTCTATCAATAGCCATGATATGGTCAATACTACCTCTTGAGGGCAGAAGTAAACTCAAACCACAGGTTGTGACACGTGACACGATATAAATTGGATAATAAATGTATGAAAGAAAACTGATACCGTTTTTCTTAGTACCTTCTTATCGCAACCATTACCCTAGAAAATAATTCCGTACGATTACAATGGCTGAATCAAGCCAAAGCACGTGGTTCTTAATATCTTCCAAGTTAAGATCTTGCTTAGTTTGTGTATCAGACTAACTTAGACTTCATTCCCAGTACTACGGAATCTATATAAATTCGTAAATATTAACAGCCATTTTTAAAAGGTCTATATAATTGTTGAAGGGAGTTTATATTGAAACGAATTCATTGATACCATGAGTCTTATTTTCCAAATGTTTAATTACTGGTTCAATATCCGTCTATTTTAGGTTGAATCCTTGTCAATTTTATGTTAACGGTCAAATTTTATGACTCTTTTCCTAATACAACCTACACAGCGAAAAATGAGGTGTTAAAGAACACAAAATGACTACCACTTTAGCGTGATACTTGTGTGCTAATTTAACACCAAGATCTATATCTATATATCTATATCTATATCTATATCTATATTTATATATATATTGTAAAACTTTGTGTAAATTCGTCTCATATAAGGAAGAGGTAGAGCAGATAATAAAAAGAGTGTCCGGAATCGACTCCCACTACCAGTTTTATTATAAAAAATATGAGTATTTGTACAAAATACTATACAATTTGGTCTCTATTTAAAAGGGTGAGTAAAAGGTAGTCTTTGACCGAGTGGTCGCAGACAGGATCTCCAACAGAGCCCCGTAGCAGGCTAAGAGGAGTGGAGTTAAGGAACCAATGCTCCGTAGCAAGCAGAGGCAGGTTAAGTTGCCAACAGAGCCCCGTAGCAGGCTAAGCGGCTGAGGTTGGGATTCCCAGACAGAGCCCCGTAGCAGGCTAAGCCAGGAGATAGGATAGGCGTAGTCCCGTGGCAGACTAGAGGCCTGGGGTTAGGTTACTCCAAGAGTCCCGTAGCAGACTAGTGGAGGGTCACCAGAAAACTGGTCTCGAGTTGCCTTCGTCCATCCAATTTATAGGGTCCTTTTGGGTGGCGGTGGCGCTGCTGCTCCGATGTCGTCTTCTGCTCCGTGGGAGGGGCCAGAAGCCGTCGTCTGCATGTGATTACAGGTCCCTCTGGTGGAAGATCCTCTTGCCGAGCCATGTGGTGTTGTTTGTAAACATTGAAGCGTGGAACTGCTTGTTTACGACATCACATAGGATATTACACCCCCCTGGCTTGTTTAAAAAATAAGCCGAAGGGTTATTTTTCTTTATATGAGGGTTGGCAACACTGAGGTATCCCACACAAAAAAAAGCACTAAAACATTAATAACACTTGCAACACACAAAAAAATCACTTTTCGGAGCAGTAATAAGGTAGGGGAAGAAAGCACTAAACAGTTAGTCCCTAATCACAGGCAGGATCGGTGCATTTTAATATGTCACTTCATTTCCCTCGAGGTAGGGTTGTTTTTGGCTTGGCGTCAATAAATATATACTAATTCACTTATAGTAAGTGGGGTTGGAGTCTGTGTTAGCTGTTGCTCCTTAGTTGTATTATTGGTATTAAATGTTTCCAATGGAATAGGAGATGAAATTTCTATGCGGGTCGTTCTAGATTTGTTTGGTAACGAGCGAAGACGACGATATAATATGTATAAAATAATAAGACTTAGGAGTACTAAAAAAGTTGCAATTAATACGGTTATATAAAGATGCTCCATACTGGAAGGAGAGAGAGAAAAAATTTATTACAATTGATAATTAGTGGCGATCCTGTACAATGTAAAATGTCTATGAGGCATTGTTATTAATAATGCGTTTATAAATAAAATATAAGAATATGCCAAGACCAATCAATAATATGAAAATAAGAATGGCTATAGCAATTATAGTCCACGGGAATGCAGTGGAAAGGTGTAGTTGCGGCATCTTATCCAACAAAGAATTTTGTTCGTGCTGTAGTAAGGAGTGCATCGAAGTTATGGTGCGTTGTAAATTTTGAAGGTTATGAGTAAAATTCAAATTTGGATTTTTTGGCAAATTTCTATATATTAACGTGAAGTTAACTGAGGTCCTAGTAGGAAGATTCAAATTATCGGTAATTATGCGTTGAAATTCTTCATACTTAAGAAAGTAAGTTGATGAGCGATTAACTGCATCAGCGGCTAACATGTGGTTTCTTTGGAGCGCTATTTTAACAGATTTACGCGTAGTAAGATGAAGTCCCATAGGCGTATATATATAAAATTCTTCTGTTTGTGACAAAGTAGGTTTCAGATGGCAGCTATCGGTTGTATTTCGAAAAACTAAATTAAATAGACAGCCTGTTTGTTGAGAGCGGGGTTGTGCCTGTAATTTACATATAGAGAACATATTATGTGATTGGCATAGTGATAAGTCTAACTCATAGATACCTTGGTCTGTCCAAATTGCATATTCAGGTGTCTGAATACGTATATGAGCTGTCTTAGTGAGAAATCCATTGTTATAAATTTTATATAAAATGTGATAATCATTAGTGTGCACAATTGGTGTTTGTATTATAATGTCTAAATTGGCCGATTCTGGGTCAAATGAGATTAAAAATGCCTTTGAACACTGATAAAATAATCCAAGATCTCTTTCCATTAATGTTCCTCTTAAGTTTATATCTTGTCTAATCATTTCTTTAGCTAAAGCAGGTTTTATTAAAGCGTCGTTAACTTTATTTTGAAGAATGCTTTGTATGATAGTATCAAAGTGTTGTTCTACATTTTGAAAATTAAGAAGAGCGATCAGGTAGCGTTCGTTTGTGGCTGTTGTACATATCAATTTCAATATACTATGATGAGTTTCGCTTATCAATTTTTCTACAGCTACTGAAAAGTTCGTCACCAAATGTGTGAGTTCAAAATTACTTTTCTTAATTTCCTGTATCTGAGAGTTTAGGTATTCATTCTGTGCGCGCATTTGACTAATGGCTGATTTTAATTTATGAACCTCATATAGACTATATCCACTAAGTCCAAAATTTGCGAGTCCAAGTAATAGGTTAAAGATCATTCGCCGCGGTCTTTTGGAACACCCTGTTTTAAAATCGCAGGGTATGATATCTTTAATTTTATTAATGAATTGACGCTCTTTGTCGTGCATAAGTGATACTATTTGTTCATATCCAGTACAAGAATCATTCGGAAGGTGTACTGCCGAAAAGTCTAAATGGAGCCTATAAGGTAAGAATTCTATATTGTCGTAACTGATTACGGGCTTGAACTTAGCTATAGAAATCCCATATTGTGCGAATACAAGTTCATTGCCTCTTACGCCGTCTACAAGCAGTACTAGGAATTGATAAATGAAAAGGATCAGCATTCTGCTACTGAATACGCGTACTCCCTACAAAAGAGAAGAAAAAAAATGCTGAGTAGCAAATTTAATATTAAATAGCAGTCAAGTAATAATTATTCAGTTGAACAGCATGCATATTACTAGTAAGGTGCTCCAAGAAATCAACCTAATTTTGAAAGAGAAGGGTGTTTTAGGGAAGGATAGGAGGAAGGTAATTAAAGCCTATCGATATCTAGATCGTGTAAGTCCTCCAAAGGAACGGGGAGGTTATTATACGCTTTGAGAAGTGGGTGAACGATAAGGGGAAAAGGAAACTGAAGTTCAGCGTGTATTAGGTGAGTATTATGCATGCTTATTAATTATATTGTATTGCATTTTTTTCACTTTTAATAGTTACTTTAATTTAGAATTAGAAAGATAATGACACTTTATGAAAAGTTCTAGCAGGAAACATATGTGTTTCAAAAAAGTAATCCAATTTTAAATGTCAATGACGATAATAATGATGGTCCTGAATTCCTGATCATCCTGTATAATGTAGAAGTGGTCATAACTTTTGGAACGTCCTGTAGAATATTTATATTCTATGTTGGTGGCACTATTTAGCTCAAAGAATAAATAAGCTGTATGATTATAAGTTGATTGTCCCTGTGAAGGTCAGTTGCCTTTTAAATGCAAAAATGGAGATGTCAGCATTCTTTTCTTCAGCCGTAAAATAAATGAATCAGCTTTTTATAAAACAAAAAGGAAATGAATGTTTGTGTCGTTATGAAGAGTGTTTTATCTGCTGAACTCGCGTCTCTGTATTTTCTTTCTTCTTAGTGGTGAGTACTGCATTTTTTTTTTCGCTCGTGTAGAAAATAAAATGAAGTTATTTATTCTTGTTCTATATGATCTCTATATTCATGAAATGGCTTGATCCGGTCTACTGAAATCTCCTGTATTGTTTGACGATATGAATTTGGAAATTTGATCTGATAAAGATTAGGATTAACTCTTTCGATAATTTCTAGAGGTCCTACATATTTGGAAGAAAATAATTCTGGTATCCCAAGTTGACGATTGGGAAAGAATACAAGTACTTTCTGTCCCTTATCAAAATTAGTTTGTTGATGTCTGCTGTCAAAATATTTTTTCTGTTTATTATAACTTGCGATTAAATTATCCTGAACGATCCCTCGTATCTTATTCAAATGTTCTTTGTTGACACATAATGTTGGAGTTGACGCTAATGCAATATCAGAGATGGTCTTAGGTTCGTATCCATACATGAGGAAAAAACATGAGTATTTAGTTCCGGCTTGCACAAATGTATTAATTGCGAATGTTATGTATGGAATTAGTTTTGGCCATTGATTTTGATTCTCCTGTACAAAAAATTTAAGAGCGTTCTGTATTATTCTGTGGAATGTTTCCACTACACCCAGGTTTTTGTGGTCATACGCTGGACAAAATTTAAATTCAAAATTGTAGAATTTTGCTAAGTTTTGCAGTCTCTTAGCGTTATGTACAGGGTGTCTATCCAAATACAGGTATGAAAAAGCTCCGTACTTAAGAATAATGTCATATATGAGAAATTGTTCAATTTCTTCTGCTGTGATTTTGTCTACAACTCTGGTGACACAGTATCGCGTGGACATTTCTATAGCAACTAGTATGTGTTTGAATTTTCCATCTCCGACTGGCACTCGCCCAATTGAATCGTACTGCCAAGCAGTGGCAATGGGTTTAGATGGGTGATGCAGCAATTGGCCCGCTGGTTTAGCTGGTAACTTCTTTAGTTTTTGACAAAGATTGCATGTCTTTATTCTATTGGCTATGTAAGCTTTCATGTTAGGAAAATAGTATTTCCTAAGCGCCGACTGGTATGTCTTGGTGTAACCAAAGTGTGGTGCCATTGGGTTGTTATGAATAGCCTCGAACCATTTGCCTAGTAAAGATTTTGGTACGCAAAGTAAATACAGCAGTCCTAATTGAGGGTGTTTCTGAGTCCTATATAATAATCCATTTTTAAGAGAAAAATATTTCGCCGCACGGAGTGTAGATAATTTGCTAGGTTCTTTATTTTCCAATACAGTAATGATGTCCGAAAATGAAGGGTCCTTCCTTTGTTCATCTGCTAAATTAGGTAACATAATGGACTGGTCGATTTGAAAAGTGTGCTCTAAAGAATGTGAAGCAAAAACTTTAGCGTCTTCTGTGTCGGAGAAGTTATCAACTTCTTGATTCTCGTCCTTTTGTATATCTTGTTTGTCTTCTAAGCGGCTAAAAATGTCTGCAGGATGCTGTTGACTTTTAATGTGCTGTATTTCAAAATTGTAATCTGCCAAAAATATTTTATAACGACTAAATTTTCCGACTTTGTCCGGTTGGGTAGTGAGTGAAGTCAAACATTTAGCGTCTATAAATAATTTAAATTTTGTATTCAGTAAGAAATAACGAAATTTTCGAAGAACATATATGAGTGCATATAGTTCTTTTTGCCATGTGGAGGCCTTTCTCTCAGTTTTAGTAAAACGTCGACTACAATAGGAAACAACACGTTCCTGATTGGTTTTAGTATCATAACAAGCCAATATGCCGCCTGCGGAGGTTGACGAAGCATCTGAATATGCTCGGATTTCCAATGATGGATCAAAATGAAATAAAGATGGAGCTTGTATAATATCCGTTTTAAGTTTTTCAAATAGCTCATCATGCTGTGTTGTCCATTTAAATTTTGAATTTTTGTCTAAAAGAATTTGAAATGGTTCCACCTTTTCTGTGAAATCTTTAATATGTGCCCTCAAATAAGAGCATAGTCCGAGGAAACTCTTCAAGGTGCGTTTAGAGGTTGGTTTCTTAAAATTGCGTATTTTATTGGAAATTTTAGGCGATATTTTAATCTCCTTTCCATTAACTGTGAATCCTAAAACTTCTAATTCCGAGTATAATAGATGGGTCTTGTTCGGGTTTGCTCTAAAATCGTGTTTCCTTAACCTTTTAAAGAGCAATTCCAAGTCTGACAATTGTTGTTTCCAATTTTTGCTTCCTATAACGAGGTCATCCGCAAAGGCTGTTATGCGCGGTGGTAGTCCCTCTAAAAGCATTCGTACAGCTATACTTAGGGCAGCGGCGGACGAAGTGTGTCCCATTACGCAACGTTGAAACTTATATGCCTTCCTAGTATGATTGAGCTCAAAAGTCATGTATTTTTGACTTTTGGGATGCAATAATAGCTGGAAATACGAGGTTTTTATGTCAATTGTGGATATAGAGCTTTTTCCTCTTAAAACGTGTAGAATATCCTCCGTATTTTGAAATGGTATACTTAAGTAGTGTGAGAACGTATTACAAGCTTGGAGGTTGAGAACTAAGCGGAACTCTGAAGTATTTGGCTTCTTCACTATGAGAAGTGGCGAGGAAAAAGAACTGTCACTAGTTTCTTTAATAATATTGGCATCTAAAAGTTGTTTAATTTGTAAGTCAATTTGGGGTCTTACTGCCAATGGAATGGGAGGTGATCTCTGATGAAAAGAGGCTCCTTTATCTATTCTTATTTTATGTACATAGCCACGAAAGTAGCCAATGTCAGTTGGTGTATAAGAAAAGACATCCCTGTATCTAAAAAGTAGATCATGCACAGCTTTCTTTTGCTGACTCGTTAAACTTGGATTGATGTCAAATAGTTTAATATCAAAAAGTGACTTGGTCTCTTCCAGCCTATTCTGAATTTCTTGTTCCGTTCTATAAAATGTTTCGTCATTTTGTTCATCTTTTTGGTAATCACCCTGTAAATCTACTTCTTGAACATTCTCTTCAACATACGCAATTGGGGTGCTCTTTACTAACGTTACCGGTCTACTTGTAGGATTTGATATCAATAAAGTCAAATTATTCTTAGGTACTTTAGTAGGCAACGTTTGTAGTCCGTATTTATCCAGCAAATTTTCTAATGGAGAGATAAAAAAGTATTCATTATTCTTTTGCCGATTCTTGATATTAATTGGTAAAAAGAAATGTGACCTGGCTGGTATGGTAACGTTTCGTGTTGTATAAACATCAGCCGACTTGTGCTGTTTTATTGTATGCATAGCGTTAGCAGATAATTTTTCCTGAGTATCAATTTCAATTGGATACTGCGGAGGCCGTGGTTTCTTGTATACTGACAACATGTTATTCTTTAAGTCAATTTTGGTCTGTAATCGATTTAGAATGTCTTCACCGAATAAAGACAAAAAATCTCCATGCTCTAAAATTCTGAAATAATGAGAAAATGTTGTTGAGCCAATTCTGAATGTAATCAAAGCTATATAGCGTAAATTTACGACAGAATTCTCAATTCCTCGTAGATTAGTGCTAAAAGGAATCAATTTTGTGTTTGGTGGAAGCCAATTTTTAGGCCAAAGACTCAATGAACTGCCAGTGTCTATGATCACAGGATACTTTTCTTTATTAATTGTTACATTAATTAATAATTTATGTTCCTGGTTTAACATTTTAATGTTCTCCCTTCTATCTGATAACGGAGCTACTGCATAAAGTGATGTATTTGTCAATCTTTGTTGTTCACTTTTTTCCTGGTTCTCGGCCCTCAGAACATGTTCTTGAAAGGGTGTGTCCTGGGGCCCCCCTAGGCGTTTCCCTGCTGATTGTTCTTATAACATGTACTGGAAGAATGACCTTTCTTATAGCACGTACCGCATACTGTAACAGTTTCCGGCCTAGGATTACTATTATTATCTTTATTATTATTTTTAGAATTGTTCTTATTTCCATTTCTCTGCCGATTTTGATTTCCGTTATTTGTACTTTTCGACCTATAATTGTTACGGCCACCTCTTCTAAATTGTGAGTTCTTAATGGCATTTTGAGCTACAAGAAGAGATAGTTCAGCCATTTGATTTGCTAATTTAGTAAAATCTAATGAATTGTTTGCACTGGAACTACTAGATGTTCTAGGGGCGGGGGGTTCGGGAGGGGGATTCGGATTAGCAACTTGGGGGGAAGGATTTGGAATTATCTGATTTTGTGATGCACCCTGTAGCTGTGGTGCTGAAGGTGTAGGAAAAACTGAAGCTGGTTGCTGGTATTGATTCCAACTAGGTGTTGGGTTACATATTGGATAGGTCAGTTGTTGATGATGTACAGGGAAGGAAGCGCCAGCGACTGCTGATGAATGTAAACTGCTGACTGGTGTACTCTGATCGCAGAGTGAATAGAATGCCTGTTGTAATTCCACGTAATCACGTTTCTTCATGAGGTCATTTGCTTTCTCGAGGTTGTGTAAATGCGTTTGTAAGGCGTGAACAGTTGTAAATGTTTCTAACGCTATCTTTTGCAAAAAAGTTTTCTTTAAACCTAAGGATAAATAATTTATTTTCTGCTCCTCGGTGGCCTGAGGCAAAACTTGCCTAATGACCCTTAATTTTCTGAGAAAATAAGCATCTACTGGCTCGTTTTCACCTTGTTGGACTTGAAAAATTTCGAATTCCGCTCGATATGCCGGTAATCTTGGTCTACTCAGTGCAACTAATTTGTCTTTTAATTGGTCATAATTAAGCGCGTCTAACTGATTCTGGGCCTTTAACTGTAGGACTAAATCAAGTGCTACATCTTGTAAGTACATAGGTAATAGTTCTTTCTTTTTCTGTTCATTCCACGAATGCAATAATGCAAGATGGTCAAAAAGCATAAAAAATCTATCGGGGTCCTCCGTAACGTGTCCCGAATACTTAGTGAGGTGTGGTATATTAAAAGAAGGGCGCGAATTTTGCTCCATGTTAAAAATGTTTTCTGGAAAAGTGTTTTTACCAGTTCTAGTTTGAGGCATAAACAAAATTCAGTTCACTTAAAAGCACTAACACTTTAAAAAATTCACATACCTTCCACAGAAAAAAAAGTCCACTTCCGGTTAATAAAAATACTGTCCGGTAGGGGAGTATTCAGAGTTTATTCTGAGTCGGTCAAGCCTCTACCATGTAAAACTTTGTGTAAATTCGTCTCATATAAGGAAGAGGTAGAGCAGATAATAAAAAGAGTGTCCGGAATCGACTCCCACTACCAGTTTTATTATAAAAAATATGAGTATTTGTACAAAATACTATACAATTTGGTCTCTATTTAAAAGGGTGAGTAAAAGGTAGTCTTTGACCGAGTGGTCGCAGACAGGATCTCTAACAGAGCCCCGTAGCAGGCTAAGAGGAGTGGAGTTAAGGAACCAATGCTCCGTAGCAAGCAGAGGCAGGTTAAGTTGCCAACAGAGCCCCGTAGCAGGCTAAGCGGCTGAGGTTGGGATTCCCAGACAGAGCCCCGTAGCAGGCTAAGCCAGGAGATAGGATAGGCGTAGTCCCGTGGCAGACTAGAGGCCTGGGGTTAGGTTACTCCAAGAGTCCCGTAGCAGACTAGTGGAGGGTCACCAGAAAACTGGTTTCGAGTTGCCTTCGTCCATCCAATTTATAGGGTCCTTTTGGGTGGCGGTGGCGCTGCTGCTCCGATGTCGTCTTCTGCTCCGTGGGAGGGGCCAGAAGCCGTCGTCTGCATGTGATTACAGGTCCCTCTGGTGGAAGATCCTCTTGCCGAGCCATGTGGTGTTGTTTGTAAACATTGAAGCGTGGAACTGCTTGTTTACGACATCACATAGGATATTACAATATATATAAATGCATGCTTTCTAGGGAAGAGAAGGAGTAGAGATATGGGAAGAAGGTAGCAGGGATGTTCTAAAGATTTAATAAAGCACTAGCTGAACCTGCGCTCTTTACACAGCGCATTATTCATGTATGAGAATGAATCTCCTTGTTATTCCTCACATCTGTACATGTCCCTTTGCAGACACAAGTGAAAGAAGTCTTGGTAAAGATCGGCAAGAGATACCGTAAAGGGGATATTTTTCTCGATTACTTTTTCAATATCTCGTACCGTTTGCAAGATTTGAGCCCACGTCCGGTTGCAGGTTTTAATTCATGTATGATCTGTGTTTTTTTTCTTCTTGCATGTAGTATGTGATAAGCAAATACGTACATAAACTAAGTATCTCTATGGCCTATGGAACCCGGAGGTTCAATGCCGCGTTCACAAAAGCTCTCCACTGACTTCTATCCTCAGCCAATTGCATCCAGTTTCACTTTGCATTCCTATCTCTGCGAGATCCATCTTAATATTGTCCTCCCATCTGCGCCTAAGTCTTCCTACTGGTCGTTTTCCGGCTGGTCTTTCAGTTAAGATTTTGAAAGCGTTCGTTCTTTCTTCCATACTGGCTACATGACCTGCCCACCTGAGCCTCCTAGATTTGATGACCCTAACAATGTTGGATAAACCGTATAAATTATGTAGTTCCTCGTTATGAAGATACCGCCATTCAATATTCCTATTTGTCTTGGGTCCGAATTTTCGTCTCAAAATCTTGTTCTCAAACATTTTCAATATATGTTCTTCGTACGAGTAAGAGAACATATTTCGTAACCATACAGAACAACAGGCATGATTATCGTTTTATACATTTTAAAATAAGCTAATACATTACACATATAATCAATTATAATGCCAGTGATATATGGTGTTCATTGAGCGAAACACTCCAAACAATAAAGATTCAACTTAGACTGTAGAAATGGTTTTTATGCGTTTTTCATTATAATTTGGCCATGAAACAAATACCTGAGAGATATGCAACCCCTATATACAATTATATGGTGTTGGAATGTATGATAGGTAGGATATGATGCTTTAGTTTTTTTTTTTTTTAATGTCAACACTTCCAGTGTACCCGTAAAAATGTGATAAATAAATAATGGCCATGTTTTTTAAATATTGAGTTAGACCTGGACAATCTACGCAAAATTTCCAATCGATCAGTGAAAACGTCATGTTTCTAGAGCCTGTAGTTTCCGAGATCTCACTGTCGAAAGGATTTGCCACAAACATATAAACGTCCACAAACGTATAGTTTAAAAAACTCCAGAGATGGCAGCACAACTCATTTTAATAAGCCTTTGCTTATTAAAATGCAAAGGCTTTGGACAATAATTTAAAAGGATAAACTTTGTGAGAAAGATCTCTTTGAGTAATGTATTTAAAGTACACCTTTTAAAAAGTATTTGTCTTTGTTATAAACGTGAAATCACAAATAACCGTAAAGCAAAGGTTTGAAAGCTAAAGTTACAGGTTGGAGCTCAGTCGCTCTTAATTGCTATTGTAGCATTTTGATAGATAGATATAAACTTTATTGATCATAAACCTCGTAGCATAGATATATCATAGCAGACATTATGGCCTCTAGCCATAATCGTGAGGATGGGTGATGAGATGGAGATGAGGGTGAGGTGCACTCAACGGAGAGGGAAAAGGTTAGTGAGATAAATGCGTGTTATCTTCTGATCATGGGGCTGCTCAGGATCACGATGGAAGACACGATTAGCCCTGTTAGAAGAGATGGATTACTGTGCATATGATGGAAAGATGTAATGCAAATCTGAATGCATGGCAAAGGCTATGCCATGTCTTCATCAGGATGATTGGGTGGCAATGAATAACGATATAGAGTGAAAAGTAGGGAGTGTGGTGGATGGCGGACAGGATTGTGGGGAGCGTAGTCTATATCATGGTGTAGAATATCAAGGAAAAGCGGATGCTTGTGAGCCAATCTGTTCGTGATATAGGAGAATCTAAGTTTTTGTATGTGGTAAAGTATATGCGGAAATGGGAGACGATTAATGCGCAGGGCGTGCCATTCTAAAATCTTGAGCTTACTGTAGAAGATAGAGTGTGTAGCCTATTCCCTAGCTGTGAAACCCCAGGTAAGGACAGGTCGCAGGAATACTTTGTATGTCTTGAGAATCTTAGCTGCTTGTAGTCCCCAGGTTGTGCCAGTGAGCCGCCGGAGGAGATACCGTCTATTGTAAGCTTTAGTGATAAGCTAAGCTAAGTGAGGTCCTCAGGTGAGGTGAGTATCGAACTGACACCGAGATATTTAACGTGTTTGATAGGTTTGATGGAAGTGTCAAGAACAAAGTTTTAGACCGGTTGGATTCCTGTGGACGCGGTATCACATCTTAGGGTCAAGAAAAAATATTGCCTGGGTTTTCACGGAATTTAGGCGTAATTGCCATTTCGAGCACCAGCGAACAAAGATATCAATGGCGGATGTAGTGAGGTGTTTAATTGGTGAATCGTTTTGCCAAGGGCAAGAAAGGCTGTGTCGTCTGCAAATGGAAGATATACATTAGGAGGAAGTGGAGGAAGATCGACAACAAAGAGCAAATATGAAAACGGAGATAGAGGTGAGCCTTGTGGAACCCCGGAATGAATAAAAACAGGATGTGATAAGGAACTGTTTACTGATATATATGTAATGAGACAGAGCAGACAGTTAAAAATGAAGCTCGTGTAACACACTGGTAGCTTAGAGAACAGAAGTTTAGAGAAAAGTGTGAGATGCCATACCTGGTTGAAAGCTTTCTCAAGGTCGAAGAGAATTAGGCAAGAAGGCTGAAGGCAATTGAAATGATTGGTGGTGAGATTAGTGAGCCGTAAGAGTTGGTCGTGGGCACCGATATGAGGACGCAAACCTTCTTGGTAGAGTGGAATGAGACGAATGACAACACCAAAACACCATCTTTCGAGCATATCAGAAGTAACTAGTAATTGCCAGTGAGAATTTGAATTGGATTTTATTGCTTTCAATGAGGAAACGTTTACCTGTATTTGATTTATGGCGAGTAATGAAAACGTAATATATTTTCCTGTAATTGATCACGAAAATAGTTTTGTAAGCTTATAAATTTTCCGACAACAGTTATATGAGTATCAGTTCTGCCATGTCTTGTTCTTATATCTTAGCACATACGAATAATAGATAAGAACAACAGATGGCAGAATTACTACTCATGTAACTGTTGTAGACAAGTTGTAGGTTAATAAAACTATTTTCATAACTGATTACAGAATATATAGTACGTTACTCGTTACTTGGCATAGAGGCCAAATATAGTGAGTTAAGGTTTGCTTATAGCAAACCATAAGATCCAATGTAAATTATTACTGATAATTACTTGTTATTTCTGATAAGCTAGGAAGGCGATGGGTTTGGTGTTTGGACTAGAACTTGTAATAAACTCAACGAAACATAACATCCTACCAAATATTGGTTACAGTTCAATCAAGTCATTGGCAAATTTCAAAGGACACTATACCCAATATTAGTAAACCAGCAAGCACTCTCTTATGATGAGGACAAGGCCAATACCTTTGCCGCACACGTCCAAAATATCTTTACTCCCCTACCTGGCTGGCATACTCCACAACGTTTACTTACAGAAGTCGAACGGTTATCTGATCCTAACTTAGCAGACTTGCAACCACATGATAGTCACGCTCTTGAATTAAATAATGTACTCACAGTATCCATCTAACCGCCAGACATCCAGACTACTCACCTTAAGAAACGATATACAGCACCAGGCTTTGATGGGCTTACCTATACTCTCATTAAAAACGCTCCCCCTGTTGTCTTCACCATCCTAAGCTTTATTTATACAGTTATACTCCGCACTGGTTTTTTCCCCATGACTTGGAAGTATTCAAAAGTATTACTCTTTCTTAAACGTAATAAACCACCTCTGACGTTACTTCTTATCGGCCTATACAACTGACGTCCACGTTCAGCAAAATCTTTGAACGTATATTAGTGCTTCGTCTCTACGATCACTTACAGACTAACGCTCTTCTTTCACTGCATCAAGCTGGGTTTCGCCCAAATTTCAGCATTCTGGACCCCTCGTTAGTCTCGGCACCTCTATACACAATCAATACAACCGTGGTCATCCATCATGTCTGGTTGCATTCGATCTTGAAAAGGTATTTGATAAAGTTTGGCACCAGGGTGTTATATACAAGTTATACTCTTTCCAACTTCCTCTCTCTTACATACGAACTATCCACTCCTTTCTCACAGCCCGACTTGCTTACATATCGATCAATGATGCTCTGTCATTTCCAATTTCTGAATTCTGGCGCTTCTCAAGGATTTCCCTCTCTCTCCTGTTGTATCTGCTATATGTCTCCGACTTACCAACGATTCCTGGCATACAGCTTTTCCAATTCGCTGATGGCACTGCATTTCTCGCTGTCGGATGGACAAATACTGGTATCCAACATCGCCTTCAAGTGGCAATTGACACTTTTGTTGACTGGTGCAACGTTTGGCGTTTGGCAATCAATCCTACATAAACGCAAGCTATCGTCTTCTTACCATCTGGACGTCGATCTCGAGTACACCGAAATCCTCATTCCTTACGACTTCATATTGATAACTTACCAGTCACCATCCATAACACTCTTAAGTATCTAGGCTTTGTGTTCGATTCCAAGCTTACTTAGACACCGCACCTTCTCACTGTCATCGAGAAAGCCAAAAACAGACTCAACTTACTCAAACGACTAGTTGGTACCACGTAGGGTCTACATTTGCATCTCCTCCTAAACACTTACAGAGTTTTCATGCGCCCAGTCTTAACTTATGGTAACACAGCTTGGTTACAAGTTCCTCCTAAGTACTATCAAAAGTCAGCAATACTTGAACGCCATGCATGTCGTTTAGCCTTTCGTATCCAGTTCCCACACCCAACCCGTCTACTCTATGACCGTATTCATTTTCCACCGCTCTTAACCCATCTTGAGGCTCTCCGCTTAAACTACATTAAGAAACGCATCAAAACTGCTCATCCAATATTCCTGAACATTCTCCGCTATGACAGTGACTTTGATACTCCTGTGGTTTATTATCCGACACCGTTACAATATCTGATGACTCTGTATCATTTGAACATCGGCCACGAGAACATCGATCCGGAAGTTTTCGACATTTATCATCCTGGTACAGTTTCACCGCTCATCTATCCATCTTATGCACAGTAAATCACTCACTAACTGGGTTGCCTTTGTCTTCATTAGTTCCTGAGTCGCCCTAGGACCAGAAGCTAACAGCATTCGTCTTACTAATAATACCCATGTGTTGTGGCGTCGTAGCACTTCACCCTCATGACATCTACCACTCTTCCTGTCTTGACTGCCGTCTATTCCTATGATTGAACCCTATGTTTTATAGCTCTTGATGAACCTGAATCACCGCACTGTCTTTTGGCATTCTCTCTTCGTTTCAAGCACCTCAGTTAAAGAACGACTACGACTTGTATGTCAGCCAGACGATCCTCCTCAGCATCTATGGCACATGAAGGTTGCCCTCACTTAATTGATGCCCATCCTCCTGAGTAAACTGATAACATATTAAATAAAGATGACTAAACAACACCTAGACCCTCTCACGATACAATTGATGCTCCTATATCCTTTGACCTCTTCCCGAAGAAAGCGCGCAACCCTTAAACGGGTAAACATAAATAAAATTTAAAAAAGCTTTGGTATTGAATTAATATACAAGTAACACCCTAAAGTGGTAATAATTTTATGTTGTTTTAACATCTCTTTTTTTGCTGTGTACTAACTATATTGTTTTGCAGGGGGTTTGCCGAAGTACGCCTTTTGTCGAGTGTTGAAGTTTAGAACTACTGCTGTTAAGGACAACACTTACAGCATACTTCCAGAAGACCAGAAAGATCAGTTTCATGTACGAGTAGTCGCTATGTTAGAAGAGGCTGATCATACATGCAGTTATTGCACAAGAACTACAGAGCATTATCGCTTAATATATTATGTTTCTGGGGTAAGTAATAGCGATTAAGAATTATAAATTTTTGGTAATATCAATCATAGGTGTTCAATATGTAGACACAACTTTGTGGCTCCTCAACCTGTGCAGCACCTCAATCTATTCTCAGTTTCTCTTGCACAAGCTGAATTATATCTGCTACATATCATAGTAGCATTGCCACACCCTTTCAAACAGCTTTAAATCCCTAATAAACTATGATCTTTAATATCCCTTAAATCATCTTCCCAAGTCCCTTAAATCATCTTCCCAATTGTGACATCAAATTCTAATTTCAAAAGTCTTGTCAAAGTTAATAATTTTACTTTGCTTTACAGAACAAAATATCTTTTAATGAAATATCCCGATACATATAAAATAAAAATCAATCATTGCTCCAATTCCCAAGAAAGACAAAAAAAGAATGATTGTAATAATTATCGAGGTCTTTTGTCAGTATCTCATAAAACCCTCTCAAACATTATGTTAGCAAGATTGAATGCATACAGACAAAATTATTGGAAATTATCAGTACAGATTTAGGTGAAATCGATCAACTAGTGATGAGAAATATATATTATTTGTCAAATACTTCAAAACAAATGGGGATACAATACCATTTCAGAAAGGCCTATGATTTGGTTAGGAGAGAAACATCGTACAACATTCGTACCGAATTTGTTATACTGAAATATCTAGTTATAATAATTATGTGTTTAAATGAATTCAAAAGTAAAATATGAGTGGGAAAATGCTTGTTCATGAGTTGTCGCATTGAAAATAGATTCAAAAAAGGAGATGCGTTTTCGCCATTATTATTCAATTTTGTTCTGGAATAAGCTATAATTAAAGATAGTAACCAAGGCCTAGGGCTGAAGTGCACTCACCAGGTTAAGGATTATGCTTATATGTCAGTCTGATAGTAGATGATATGAAGACAATAGATAGAAATGCAAAGGTTTTATTAAACGCCTACCGAGACATTGGTTTAGAGGTAAATGGGAGTAAAGCTAAATACATTGAAATTTACCATTATCATAATATTGTAAACTATAGATACGTTAAAGTATCAAGTAATGCTTGTGACAAAGAGGACATTTTTATGTGTCTAGGATCAACACTAGCAGACCGAAACCACCTCCACGAAGAAATTAAATGTTAATTGAAAGTAGGAAGCTCGCGCTAATATTAGGTTGAAACTTTTGTCTTTGCGAATTCTGTCGAACGCAGGCTGAAATTATTTGAAAATAAAATCCCATGGCGAACATTCTGACCCAAGAAGAACAGAAATGTACATTGGCTTAAACTTCTTAACGAGAAACTGCATAATTTGTACCGTTCACCGAACAGTGTTGGGGTTCTTAAGTCTAGGAGGGTCAGGTTTTCAGGTTATATAGCCAGAATGGAAGAAAGTAGGAACTTTCAAAATTTTAACGGAAACCCAACAGGAAGAAAGACCATTAAGAAGATGTAGGTCCAAATGGAGGACAATATGAAGATAGATTTCGCAATAATATCAAATAGTTAAATGTAGGAATAGGAGTCAGAACTAGCAATACAAAGTAAAAACTGGACTCAATTGGCTAAAAACAGAAGTCAGTAAGGACCTATCGAAAATTCTGTATTCAATCACGTGTAATAACCTCCGAAACGTTGCCCATATTGTTTCAAACATCTTGAACACAAACACAAACACAAACACACACACACACACACACACACACACACACATACATACATACATACATATATATATATATATATATATATATATATATATATATATATATATATATATATATATATATATATATATATGGGGTGTTTCAGTGAAAAGCCGTGATATTGAAGTGCAATAACGTATTTTGTTGATGACCATAGTGAAGAAATTTACATGGTATGACAAATGAAAGACTAAAGTTTAATGTAACACATGTTCGAAGTGTCCATTCTGACGATTGGACACTTCCTTGACACTGATGCACATGTTATAAAAAAATCTGACTAACTGCTGAAGCACACTGCTCAATGTTTGCTCTTAATTCATTTAAAGATCGGGGCTTAAGCTTGAATACCTTCTACTTGAGGTAACCCCATAAAAACATCACAAGGTTAATGTCTGGGCTACATGGAAGCCACTCTAAGCCTGTTCCAAAAACAATGGATAGCGATTAGAGATCACATGATTGCGGAATTTTATGTGAAGGAAATTAAGAACAGGTTCTGTTATATGCGGTTTAGCTCCATCTTGCTGGAACCATTGCTGTCGAAGTGAACACTTTTACGACGAAGACCAGGATAGAAGTAATGCTCAAGCATTTCCAAATAATTTTCTGATGTGACTAGCCATCAAAGAAGAAAGGTCCAATTATGCCACATTTCGATACAGCACACCAAACCAAAACCTTTTCCGGATGCAGAGATGAGTATCATTTCATGCGGATTTTTGTTGCCCAAAATCTTACATTTTGTTTGTTTACTTCACCTGAGAGATAACAGTAAGCTTCGTATGTACACCTCAAGTTTCCAATAACGTCTGGGCCATCAGCAATTAACGCATTGAACTGATTTGCAAAGTGCAGATGCCTTCTTTTTGCAATATATGTTAAGTTTTGAAGCATCTGCATTTTGTAGGGAAACATTTTGTTGGGAAACAAGTCTTTTCGCAGAATACGCAGAGATTTTTTAGAGAGGCTATTCACAACAGATGGTCACACTACTGCAATACGCTGTTCTGTACGCACATTTGGTCTGGATCATCTTCTTCGAAGTCCTGTAGCATTATCAGTCTTATTAAGCTGATCAAAATAACGCCATATGGACTTGGTGGATGGTGTCCATGCACAATGATTTTCCCGTCGGAATCGTTGTTGAACACCAACAAGGGAGTGTGATTCAATGAACCAAGTCACCAATGACATCTGCTGCAACGCAAGTCTACGATTCGCCATTATTACAAATCCGCCATTATCTAGCTAGACTATGCAACTTGAAACAAAAAATGTAAAACAAAATTCATACCTTGTTTGTTGTGTATTTACATGTATCTATTACTATACTATTATTCAAATAAATTTTGTAGCAGCTAGAAATCATGGCTTTTTGGGTGAAACACCCTATATATATATGCCTCTGTGTGTGTGTGTGTGTGTGTTGTGAGATAATATGACGGGTAAAGGGGAAAAAGGAATGTCCATGTATGTGCTTTATCGGGTACTATGTCTTATCTGTTGGTGACTCTTGGTACTATTTGACTGTATATGCCATGCATGTGTAGGTGTAGAAATGTCCATGTAAAAAGAGGCAAAAGATTTAACTAGCCCTATTATTTTACGTAGTTTTCAATATTAAAACGGCGTTTTCTCTAAAATGCAGTTGTGTGACATTCCTTCTTTTTCCCCCTTACCTTTCATCTGCTCTAATAACATGTGATTGTTTTGTGAATTATCTAACTTCAGCACTACTACAAATGTTATCCAAGCTGCAGTACTAAACTTTCATAAACATATAATGCTTCCTGTAAAATTTCTATAATTTTTATTGAATGAAATTTTGGCACAGCACAGCGAAATTCAATTAAATAACAACTGGAAACTGGTACTGTAAGAGTTTTCTACTTGGATGTAGTTCTTTGTCACGTATTTAGCTTGATTATCAACCACGTTGAACGTAAATCAGTTTTGTTACCAGTTCCTATTTCAGAATATCGGTTTTGTAAGTGAATTGAAGTGAACTGAAACTGTACAATTACCACGGATAAAAAAAATATTCTAAACAGATTTGTGCCTTAATTATTGGCTTCCTATAGTACTAATATTTTTTCCTTTTTACTTTCTTTGGTCTTTTTCGTATTTTATACCTGCATTCATTATGGACTTTTGTACTAATGGTAGTAAGGCAATTTCTGGACAGGACTCTGTTACTAATATTCAGTGCAATGATTGTAAACGAATCTATCGCGCTATCTGTGTTAAACTGAATGAGTAAAATGTCAGGTATTTAAAATCATCTGAGAAAAGTTGGCAATGTAATAAATGTTTGAAATCTCACAAACGTAACATGACTAGTAATACCACATGATATTGATGTTATAACCGTCACCAGGTTATACAGAGCGTTCAAAAAAGTCTCTATCCACCTGAATTGTCACATATTCAAACCAACGAGAAAATTATTTTACTCAAAATATATTATATTTTATGGCATAAAAGCACTATGTACAGGGCGTAGCATATATACACACATTTTCACAGCAAATGTTGGAAATGTCCCCCATGAGCCTGGAATATAAGAAAGGAACTTCACGCAAGGCGATAATATAGCAGTGTTCCAAACCTTCGCATAAAAGTTTATTTCATGTGACTTTGAATGCGACTTTGACTTGCCACGATTCAGGTGTATAGAGACTTTTTGAACGCTCTGTATAAGTAATTTGTATGGATGCTCTATATATTTTGGAAAGAGAAATCATTCTTCAATTTATACTTTATTCTTGCGACGCAAATAATTTATTTTCTTCGATGGGAACTACTAGTAACTGATTTCTTTCCCACGAATTAGAACAAAAGAGTCTTTCATCGTTCACCCATACATATGTATATGTGAAACGTTTTTTCACGGGGAGAAGATTTAAGTGAGTAACAAAGATTTTCTGAACTATATATTGAAACTCGTATTTCGACTACTTGGATATTTCAGTGTTTCTTCCTTACTCATTAATGCTTGAACTTGCAAAGACTACATTCTATAGTTATTTGGAACTAAATTGTTTTCTTCAATCACTTATGGTAAACGACCGCAACGGATTTGGGAAAATCTCTTGATTCTGTACACTAGAAGTTGGATGAAAATGCCAAACAAATGAAAAACAATCAAGAATCATTAAAACACTGTTTGAATACTGTTGACTACTTGGTTAGTCAGAATAAAATTAATTATTATGTAAAGAAATTGACGAACTAAGTGTGAAACTAGATGATTTGGACCAATCATCTAGTGAACGAAAAAACAGGGTGGAAAGTCACGGTATTCTTGAAGCTCAAAAGTAGGATATGTATGATATTGTGACTAAGTTGGTCATGCTTTGGATATGAACATTGTACCTAATATAATCAATTGTTGCCAACGATTGAAGATGAACTCTCAAAAAGAAGCTCCAGGAATAATTTTTAACTTTATTTGAAGGTCTGACAAAGATTTATTCATGGATCGGCCAAAAAGGGCTCTGAATATTCGACATATAGGTTTGAATTATGAATCTCTAATTTATGTGAATCAAATCTTAACTAATTTTAGATAGTCTGTTCCTAATGAAGCATGTAAAATCAGGCGAGAGAAAAATTATGCATTCTTATGGTTGGATTGGTCTAGTAATATTAAATTACGTACAATTGGTGCGGATAGTCATGTTTATGTAATAAAGACTATGAATGATATTAAGAACTTAAGGTAAGATGTTATGATAGAACTGTTAACGGTTACTTTTTGAACATGTAATACTTGCAAATTGCCATGTCATTGAGTAATAAGATTTCAATTTATTACCAAAATATTAGAGGCTTAAATAGCGAAGTTAGTGAATTTAATATTAATGTTGTAGCCTTAGAATTTAATACTATTAGTGTTACTGAAACTTGGCTTCATTCCCATGTGAATAGTTTCGAACTTTTTGATTATAGATATAATGTAATACGTCAAGACAGAATTATTAGAATGGTTTTGTTTTAATTGCTGTCAATAAGTTATTTAAAATTAAAATTTGAAATTGAAGATTGACAATATCGAATTAGTAGATATAAAGGTTTAACTTGAAAATTTAAGTATTACTGTTGTGTATACTGCTTACTTTAAGTGAAATACAAGCATTAATATTTATTTAAAATTTTTAGGCCTTAAAGAAAAAAGCAATAAAAAGCAATAGAATTGTAGAATTTTGTTAATGAGTGATTTTAATATTCCAACTACAATTTGTACAGACATGGATTTGATAAATGCTTGACATATTACACTAGCAATTAATTTCATGTCGATTTTGAATTTAATCACGTAAAATAATATTAAAAATGGCAATGATAGTACATTATATTTATTGTTAACTAACTTCCAGTTTGTCAATGTGGTATGTGAATGTGCTTCTTCATTAGCCAGTCCTGATAAACATCATCCTCCCTTATATTTTAAATTAATAGCGAAGTTCAATACATGTAGAAATTCTAGAAGTTTTGCTTCGGGATATAACATTGTTAAAGCAGATTTTAAGATATTGTATCAATCTTTACTCGATGTTGATTGGAACATTATATATTCATAAGGACACAAATAGTGTTTCGAATTACTTTTATGATGTTTTAAGTAATTCAATTATGAATAATATTCCTAATACATAGAAGTAATAGGAGCAAAACAATCTTATCCTTATTATTTTACATGGCATATAATAAAAGTCATAAAGCAAAAAGAGCCTTATAAGAGGAGGAAATCGTATTCTGTTTCTAATTTATAGAAATTCAAGGAAATTCGTAAGGTGGCTAATAACATAATTAGTAGAGCTTACAAAATGTATATTAGAGATATTGAAACCTTAATCAAAGTCAAATTTATTTCGGATTTTAAAAATTAAAAAAAGTGTGAATTCAGATATTAGATATCTTGATGATAAAGAATATTGTTCACCTGCTGACATTGCTAAAGTTTATGCTTAGTTCTTTTTAGCTTGTTATACATTAAGAATCCAGCTGTTAGTAGTGCATTACCTCATAATAAACTAATTGTTCCTTTTAATTTGCGTATAAAATTTATTACAGAACGTGATTATTTCGATTCTGTTCGCAAGTTGAAGCTTTAAAAGGCAAGCGAACCAAACAACATTCCTCCATTCCTTTCTAAAGGCGTCCAAATTATTACATTTTACCCTTTATTATATATATTGTAAAGATCCCCACATCACAACAAAAGCACATGCAGAACAACACGTGGCATTATTTACAAAGAAGACATGAAGGAGACCGAAAGGAGACGAACCACACGAAAGGATCCGAAGGAGGGCGAGCCACCCGAGGAGGACACAAAAGAGGGACCACGGAGGCAACGAGCACCAGTCGACCAGTGATCACAACCTATCGTAATAACCCTGGATGCTGCTATGAAGCAAAGGGGTTACCCGTACAGTACTTATGATCTTCAAACCTTAGTCATTAAAGAGACTTTGTTATAGGAACTTTTGTAGACACAAAATAATTAATTTTATAATAAATTGGTGAAGGGATAATCTCGGTCCATTATTAGCTCTACCCATAAAACATTTCAATATAATCTTACTCTCTATGCTAGTATTTTCCCGCATTATGGAAAATGAGTAAAGTGATCCCAATAACTAAGTCTAGTAATCCAGATGTAATTTTAAATTATCGTGTTAAATAGTTGTTGAGACACCAGAGAAATTGTTGAGTTACCTGTACTACATTCGAAGAATACACCCCACTACCAGAGAATTTGGATGTCTCTAAAAATGTGCAATCTCACCCGTGTGCATGTGAGGCCAGAACTTTCTGCAGAGGATAAAGTACGTTCTAAGAGCTCATCCAAAGGTTACCAGACGCCTTGTCATGGAACGATGTTGATGTAACATTTGCCAGAGAATTTGAGTACGGAATCAGACGAAACACAGCTCCTTAGCTAAAAGATAATATATTTAAGGATGTCTCCTTGGAACCATTTCATTCCATCAGTCTAGAAACGCTCAGGAGAACGTAGATTAGATTCAGACCTCAAAGGACTGAATCTGCAATCGATGCCCTCAAATTTTTCGACGTCCTCCATAGGAAACATTTTAACACGAACAGACTGAAAGCACCTGTATTTATCCAGTGATCTCATGGATTTTAACAACTTTTTCTTAAAAAACAATAAAGAGGAGACACGATTTTCAGTTCCGGGCTTCGGAAGTTATGTTTTTAATCCTCTACAGAAGAACCACATTTCGTCGGCTACTGCATTGAAGAGATTTATGAAACTTAGGCTAGCAGGCGTCTCGTCTTCTAACATCATGTACTACCTTGATGATTTTAGCATCGTATCAGCATCAAAGTAGACGATATGGTAGAATTGTGCAAGATCTTTTTGAGAGACTGCGTTGGAAACGATTGAAAATATCATCGAAGAATACTATGCTGGATCATGCCTATTTTATTTTAAGACACATGTTGGAATGTTTTATAATATCCGTCTTAGACAAAATGTTGTACAAGGATTACAAACGCCCACGTACAAAGAAGCAAATCAAGTTTCCTAGTTCTAGTTTTAATAACTCCCATTAGTACTAGAACATCCACATCATCCCGATATAGTAATAAATGAGCGTCATGATAGTCATTCAAAAGTAGGTCATAATTCTAATTTTTTTTGGCCACAATTTTAGAAAGGCGAATTTTATAAAATCATATACTAGTCTAATCACTGTCTCTACTAGTCTATACTAGTCAATTGGAAATGCCTATGGGAATACAATAATGTTAATGATCTAGTGAGTAGGCTCTATGATATAATCTACGAGGGCGAGTCAAAAATTATCTACACTCTTGTCATAACTTTTCTTACATTGCGCACTTTGTCTTCTGTCCTCGCATATTTTATTGTTATACTGTTTTGGTAATGCTGTGAAAGTGTGATCTTAATTCTTCCATTTTTCCTTCTTCTGCTGCAGATATATCATGGCTGCTCCATTAGAAGTTTGCACCAAAGAGGAACAACGAGCAGTGATCCGATCGATTCCTCTAGTCGGAGGGTGTCGAAGGTTCAGACATTCATCGCAGACTGTCATCGCAATATGGGAGAAATGTGTTATCACGTAAAACTGTGTTTTTGTGGCTCGAGAAGTTTAAAGTTGTCGAATAAATGTAACGCTTCAAGAGGGAGCAGGGAGGCCATCAACCTCCACTACTGATGACAACATTCAGCAAGCTCGAGAGATGGTTCTGGCGAATAGGCAAATCACTATCGATGAGGTAACATCTGATTTGAACATCAGTCATGGCTCTGCCCATCAAATCATCCGCGACGAGCTCTGTTTTCATAAAGCCTGTGCACCTTGGGTACCAAGAAAGCTTACTGCAGAACACAAGCTCACTCGTGTTAGGATCTGTCAACGCGTACTCACTCGGTTCAACAACGAAGGTAATGTATTTTTAAGCAGAATAGTCACTTTCGCTTGTTTGGGCCACTCAAGGATGCTTTGCGTGGTCGCCGATTTGCCTCAGATTTAGGCGTGCAAAACGCGGTGCAAAAATGGCTTCACGACTAACCGAAAACCTTATATTTGGAAGGAATACGTAAGCTCATTGATCGTTGGGCCAAGTGCAGTGATAAGGAGGGAGATTACGTAGAAAAATTATGTGCATAGTATAACTCTATCTTCAGATGTAAATAAACTGTAGAATGAAAAGTTGATAATTTTTGACTTGGTTCGTATGAGGTATTCGATACTTGCGTCTCTCACTTGAAAAACTCTGCCTCGAAATTTACATGCTGTCTCACTAAGGATATAATTAATAAATTAAAGGTTAAGGCAAATTATTTTAGAAAATCTCAACTAAAAACTAGCGATAGTACCTCCTATTACATGGAATTTGCTCGTTTGAGGAGAGAGGTTAAAAATGACATCAAATTAGCATATGAAACATTCTTACGTAATTCTGATAATATTATTACTAAGAATTCAAGTGAATTATAAAACTTTATTAAAAATCGGAAAAGACATCTACCGTCGAAATTATTAAAGTTTCGGAGTCATAATATCTTTAGTAACGAGAAAATAACCAAATCCTTTTGTGAAGCATTTTAGATCAATGTGTTCCCTCTTCAGAAACGACAATTGATCGCAACATAAATCTGGGAGATAAAAGATATGGTAGCATAGGATCACTAAATATTTGCCAGATAGATTTGAAGGAAATTGAAATTGCTGTTAAGGACCTTAATTGGTTCTGGCGTATTTCCCTCTTACATTGTGAAGGGTTGCGATGATATGTTTAAATATCCAGTATTTATTGCATTCAATTTATCACTAAGAACAAACACTTTCCCAGACTAATGGAAAAAAGTTCTAATTTGTCCAATTCCGAAGTCCAACAAAACTCAAGATATTACCAACTTTCGACCTATAGCAATATTACCTGCTTATGCCAAAGTATTTGAGCATATCTTGTATCGGTGCATCTTTAATCATGTCAAGCCAGTTATCTTAGTTAAACAACATGGTTTTACTCCACAAAGATCCACGATAACAAATCCTGCAATTATTTCGGATTTTGTAGCGAATTCATTAGATGTAGGTAGCCAAGTAGACGTGATTTATATAGACTTTGAAGAAGCTTTTGATAATGTTAATCATAACATATTACTAGAAAAATTAAAGCTTTTTCATTCTTTTCCGTTCTTGATTAAATTTTTCTCGTGATACATATCAAATCGTAAACAATCCGTTCTTTTTAATATACACAAATCCAAAGAATATGTTGCATCCCCAGCAGTCCCTCAGGGTTCAAACTTAGGACCATTGTTATTTCTTTTGTTTATTAATGACTTACCTGACTGCATTCCTGACCATGAAAAATTACTATATGCCGATGATCTAAAAATATGTTAAAATCAATTCTGTTCACGATGACATAAAACTGCTCCAAGGTCTAGATCATATTGGTAACTAGTGGTCTTCCAATCAAAGCAAGCAAGTCCAAAGTCACTAGGAGCAAATCAACTCATCACTTTGATTTTGAAATTAATAAATATGTTGTAAGTAGGCATGATTCAGTTAAGGTTCTTGGTGTTACGTTTGGTGCTAAGTTGACGTTGGACAGTCACATTGTAAATATAACAAGTGAAGCATTCAAGCTATTAGGATTCATAATTAGAACGGATAAGAATTTAAGAATTGTTCAACATTACAGAAGTCCGACTTACTTAAAAAATCGTAAGCAGCTGGAAAGACTACAAGCATAATTTTTGAAATTTCTAACCTACAAAGAAACTCACAATTATCCTACTTACGACAGCTATAATATCATTCTTGAGAACTTTAATCTTCCAACACTAGAACAAAGACGTCATATGATTGATTTATTATTCGGGGGCCGCGGTGGCTCAGTGGTAGAGCGTTCACCTCTGGTGCTTGGGGTCCCGGGTTCGATCCCAGCCCCCGCCAAGTGAACTTTGTGGTGGACAAACACCGCGTGCGTGGGTTTTCTCGGGGTTCTCCCGTTTCATCCCACTTCCTTCATTCCACCATTTCATTCATTACTCATCATCACCGTCTCCTTTAGCCTAACCGGCATAACCGTGGGACGTAAAACTCAAAGATTTCATTTCATTTTTTGATTTATTATTCATGCAGAAAATAACTCAAAATATTTTGGACTGTCCTGATTTAGTTTCTTCATTGAATTTTCATGTTCTTTCATTAAAAAGACGTAAAAACACTGTCCTCTACAACTGTAAAAAAATCAAGAATTATGCATTGGTGCTTAACTCTATTACATTTATGACTTTTGAAAGTAATGACTTTTAGTAATATGTGGTATTCACGCTTTTATTCTATTTTAATTTTTTAAAATGTTACTTATTTTTCTTCCAAGCAACCTTCCATATTATCCTACTATATTCAAAAACCCGTAGAGGAAAAATTCTGGGCCCTGCATACGGAAGAAGCGTCGAACAGCTTCTGTGACTTCAGCATTGCTTTGAAGCGCCTGCCGACGAGAGTCTTCTTCAAAAACTTCCGGAAACAGATGGAAGTCAGTGGGTGCGAGATCAGGATTGTATGGCGGATGGGTAAGGCAACACTGAATTGGCGACACCATCTCCGCACCATTTGTTCGACATAACGTAGAGCTCATAGATTTCCACAAGGCGCTTATGGATTTATGCTCCCGATACGCCACGTGCAATTCAAAGCGGACAACCACTCGCACTTCCTTCTTTGACTACGATGTCGAAACGCGCCTTCTCTCCATAACTACTAAGCTTAGACTGAGACTATTCTCCTCTTTGCGCATGCGCTGCGATCGTACCATCTGCAGGATCGCGACAGAACGATACCCATTTGTGTCTGTTGTGGCGCGCGTACAAGCACTGTCTTGTTTCCCCCCATTGTTTTTCGTTTTCCTGGGGAAAACGAGAGGGAAACTTATTTTCGGACTCTCTTTCGTATCATTGTCGCATATTGTAATGATATTTCTTAATCAAACTATGAATACAGGAAGTTGCTAATTAGATATTTGTATTGTTTTTTTTTTTAAATGTACAACTGGCAGCTAAGTTAAAATAACAAACAAAAATGGCATTCCATAATACCCGAAGATTCTCTACATAAAGTAAAATCTAAGTATATATTCTTCAAGGCTGATTTTAAGAATTTAAAATTTTTGGCTTGTCAGACGGTTATGTTCAAGTCTTATTTTCAGCCTTATTATGAGTGAATTGGATTAAGATGACGGGGCGCTCTGGACAATCATATTCACTCATGGAGCGGTGGACTTGAGAAGGTGGGAACTGCTGATTTAATAAATTTCTTGTTTATTACTGTTACAAAATCATAATTGTTGTGGTGAAGAGGGGCGAGAGGGTGTGATTGTTTCACTTTTCCAGTTTGAGACCTGTGTTCTGTTGAGCATAATTTTATCCCTCCAATATTAGTAACTTGATTTACACACTGACTATGACTATGTATACATATATTGATTGTTGCTGACCAGAAACTTAAACTTGCAGCAGAGACGAGCTTCAGTATTATCAGAAGCTCCTCATCAACTTTTGGAGCGAAGCGATATCATAGGACGGAGGCCTTCCAGGGGAAGAAACAGCCACAGACCGTCTGTCAGTTCAAAAAGTGCTGATCTTGAGTCCGAGTCAGAAAGTGCTGAAAGTATTCAGATCAATTTGGTCCCTCAGGGAATTGTTGCAGAGTATGACTTCAGAAATTGTGACTGCTTTGAGATTATGTCTGTGGTAACTACACAGTTGGTGGATCACGCTCGAGGTGCAGGTATGATTATTTTCATTGTACCCACTAGATTAGATTAGATTAGATTTCATTGTACCCACTATTAGCGTTCTTTTTTTTACTTTAAGGTGACCAGACGTGCCGTTCTTAACGAGATTGTCCCCTTCTTCAGAAAGTTATTCGGTGTCCCTTAAGAAATACAAACGGGACGTTAAGTATCCTTTCTTTTTCTAAGAGTCCCATTTTTGGCTAGTAGTTACATAGTAGAATGGAGAATGGCGGAAACTTCATAACGACGAACTGCAAAATTTATTCCGTTCACCAAAGAATGTTAGGTCACCAAGTCTAGGAGGCTCAGGTGGGCAGGTCATGTAATCAGAATGGAAGAAAGTAGGAACGCTTCTAAAGTTTTAGCTGGAAATCCAATCGGAAAACGGCCATTGGGAAGACCTAAGAGTGGATGGGAATAAAATAATAAGATGGGTCTCGCAGAAATAGGAATACAAAGTAGAAATTAGATCCAGTTCACCAAGAATAGAAATCAGTGGAGAGCATTTGTGAACGGAGCAGTGAACTTCCGGGTTCTGTAGGCTAAAGAGGGAGTTAGTAAGTTAGTTACATAATATAATTTCTAGGTATTCTATTAAATCCGATAGTTGAGTCTTCGTTTGGAAATATTTCGAAAATTTGTAAAATAGTTTCATGTTTTTCAAATAGATTGGTCGCCATTAAACTGTATTTTTCGATATTTGATCATCTTCCCTGAGTAGATAACCAGGGGTGAGGTTAGATTTACATCGAAGTTGCACCACCCGAGCATAACGTAATGTCACGTGGTATTTTCGTGGGGACAAATGTGGAATCAAACGAGCCCTGTGGGGCTTCTAACCCCGTTCGCTCGCAGACTCTCGCTCAGCTATGTATCGTAACGTACGTAAATCACTTTTTTAAAAATCAATAATGTTGTGTGTAAAAAGGGGACTAATTATCACGTGACATTACGTCACGACCGGATAGTTCAACTTTGATGTAAATTTAACTACACCCAGTTAACCAAAGGCATATGAGTAACATAACAATGACTATACGTAGGTAAATTATCAAATTTAGCCAGTCTGCCAAACATGCTCCTTTTTATTCTTATTAATTTTCTAATCTTATCAACCTACTTTTTGAATATTAATATGTGTCAGTAAGTATAGAACTTGTCAGCAACCATGGAGCACAAATACTAGTAAAGTAGGCTAAGTTACAAAGTAAATAATACAATACTAATACACAAACAACACACTAACACAAGTACTAATACAGCAGGAGCGGCTCTTGAGAAAAATCAGATGGATAAAAATTATTATTATTATTATTATTATTATTATTATTATTATTATTATTATTATTAATTACAAAAGTTATAGGAAGAAACCTAACCACCTTCCAGTATTCGCAAGATTTGCGCACCGCAACGTAACGGAAATCCTGCGACAAGAAATTATAAGTGCTAGATCATGTAAATCATGTGTGTTTCTCAATGTAATTAGTATGAGAAAAATGGTGAAAACATTGAACCAAAATTCTTGGAAGTAGCTACGTTTGTGATTAAGGTTTTTAACATTTATTTAACCTTAACGTGACTAGTTTGGATATAATTAAGGAATATACTAACCTACAGATTTCTACAACCTTATGAATTAATATTAAAATGAGAAACCAATATCGCGTCACGTTGTCGAATGGTGGAAATAGAACAAATTTATGAAGTGTTCCAATACATAAAACAAAACAATAATGTACAAGATGAACACCAGGGGCGTACTGGCAATAGTGGAATTGTGGAGCTTTCCACAGGTGCCAGTCCAACACAATTTCAAGGGGCCGGTAGAGCTAAAAGACTTTTGGACAATACAGTATGATCAAATCAAAAGATGTAGGTTATATCTGTAAAACATTTTCAAAATGTGGGCCTCTTGAATAGTCAAAATAATTAATTTCTTAATTTCCAATTCTAAAATCGATTTCTTTCCTCAGGTAATAGGCCTCCACTTTCGAAATACAACAATGTTCTTTATTTTTCACAACGCTCAGGTAAGGGCTGTAATGTAAAAAGAAATTAAAAAAGAGAATCATGTGTCTATACCGATATTTTATCTCGAGTCATTGGAAGGAAGGTAAATGTGGGATGGAAACGATGAAACATTTAGAACATGTTGGACTTTCAGAGAAGAGCAACTCGGTAAAAAAGGTCGTTTGTAAATTTGATACAACACAAGATGTAACATGTAAAGAGCAGTGTTCTGCAATAATTCAATATGTCACCAATGAGAGAGATGGTGAAAGATTGTTTGGTATGTTGGAATGTCACTCAACAACCGGCAAAACACTTGAAGCTCTTCTTGTGGAACACCTTACAAATTATCAAATCGATTAAAAAATGTGTAGGTACTTCAACTGATGGTGCTGCAAACATTAAAGGCACTTATAATGGATTCACATCGTGGTTAAGCAAGGAGTCTCCAGAACAGAAACACATATGGTGTTATACACACATCCTGAATCTTGTGATGGCAGAAATTACCAGTGCCACTTTCCAATTGAGTTTTAAATGATATTGCAGTTTTTTTTTTTTTTTACGAGATTCTTGCGAATGGATGTATGGGAAAATGCAAATAAAGGGGCTAAGCATCGAAAACGACTGAATCTCATTCGAGAAACAAGATGGTGGGCAAAGGATAGGTGATGAACAAATTTTCGGATCAAAGGGCAAGAAGGAATCATCTCTCTTTGTTACTCTGTAACGCTTGACCAAATCGAAAACAAGAATTTAATGCCACCAGTCACTAGACGAAAAGCAGCATCACATAAAGAGTCCCGACTCAAATTTGAAAATATTTTGACGGCGTTTATTTATTTACTTATCTATTTTCTGTACAGTTTTGACGACACATCAACTCTGTTTAAATATTTACAAAAAAAAATGATTTGGATATAATGAGAGCATTCAACATGGTGAAAATAACTTCCAAAAAGTTACAGAGAAGTCTTGTAACAATCAAGAATGAAACGAAACAATTCATTGAATAGGGAAAAGTTAAGTTAATTAAAGAAGATCTGATCATTGCTGTTACTACTACTCTTCCACAGAAAAGACGAAGGAAAATAAAAATGATGCCTGGAGAATAAGCACCTGATGAGCTTGTATCCGATCCAGAAGACACGTATAAATATCAAGTTTTTAATAATATTGTAGACACAGTAAACACAAGCTTGTCAGGGCGGTTTGATATGAACAATAGTGCTTTCTTTGCTACGCAGCTATTCCTGATCCAAAATGTTTCCGAAATATTAGAAGCAGAGGACTTCAACAACCTGCACTTGAACATTTAGCTAAGACATTGGCATATTTTAAGTTGCATATCATAGCAGATCTATTAAGAACCGAACTGACCACTTTAGTTAATCATTGTGAGAGACTGAAATGGTCCCCGTTAGATGAATATGTAATGGAATTAGAAGAGGAGGTTGAAATTACACATATCTCTCCGGATGACTTCACTCTGAAGAAAAAGTGTACTCGTTCATGTCAAGATTGTTTTGTTTCTTGCTACACACTTTTGTGTATGTATAATCTTTTGACAGTAACTTATTGTAACATAGGATTTGCCTACAAGTACATGCTCGCACTTTCTTTTACACAGGTACCATGCGAGAGAAGCTTTTCTGTGTTAAAGGTCATAAAAAAAAACTGAGGACTCTATCACAGGATAAGTTGGAATCCTTTATGCTTATGTCAGTGGAGAAGGAAATGTTTCAATATTGATGTAGACAACATCATAGATAGTGTAGCATAAAAAAATGATGTCCTAAAAAATTACTCATAACTTGAAAGTGTAATCTGAAAAATATGTACGTATGCATCAATATCTGGCTGTAGCTATGTGCTCATATTTCTAATTCACTACACAACATCATAAAACTTGCTAAAATATATAACAGTCAGCCAAATCCCAAAATTTTGTTTTGGATAAAGTTGAAAATAAAAAGTTAAATACACAAAAAATATCTTTCTCTTAAAACAGTAAAATACCTATGCTATTGTGGTGATTGTGTGCTATTGTGGTGATTGTGATTATTGGGTAACAAGCAAACTGTTTTTTTTTTTTTTTTTTTGGAAAGTGGTCGGTTGGTGAAATTATTCCACAGTGAATTTTTTATCCAAGTCCGCCCCTGATGAACATGAACAATGTAATAACGACATATTCAGTATTAACCTTAAAATTTAGAAAAAATTGTATTTTTGAATTAACGTAAAAAATGTGTATTGCTTTTTCCAATACATAAGTTCCATAACCAGGAAATATCGATATAGTGAAAGAAGGACTCACACGTGATACAGATAAAATCCAAAAGTTTGACACGGAGAAAGTAAAATGCAATTTAAAAGTTAGGTCAACGACTACTTTCCGATATAGGAAAAAGTTGAAATCCATTATACATGATATATTCCTGCTGGGTTTATTTTGAGTATTTTCGTTTAGTATGTTTTACATCTGGAACATTTGTATTGCAACAGTAATCGCAATAGTCCAACATGTACGACTTCACTCTCGTCCATATTTTTTACCATACCTGCAATATCTTGCTGAAAACGCTCGCCATGTACAACATTTACTGCTTTACAATCTTCAGGAAAGGAATCTAGGTTTGAATGAAAAGGTGGAGTTTTATGGACATATTTCAACCAAGTTTTCCGTAACATGACATCAAGTTAGTCACAAGCTTTAATTTGTTGTTCGGTGCAAAGAAATAGAGATATCGCGAAGAGGTCCTCCTGTTACAGGACAACGCTAAGCCATTACTCATTATCATTGACCTCAGTAGTTATTAGACATCGTGAGAAAGCAGAATGAGGCGCTCCGTGGAACTGACGGATTTCGAACGCGGTCAGGTGGTTGGGTGTCACTTATGTCAGAAGTCTGTACGCGAGATTTCCACACTCCTTAACATCCCTAGGTCCACTGTGTCTGATTTGATAGTGAAGTGAAAACGTGAAGGGACACGTCAGCACAAAAGCGTACAGGCCGACCTCGTCTGTTGACTGACAGAGACCGCCGACAGTTGAAGAGGGTCGTAAAGTGTAATAGGCAGACATCTATCCAGACCATCACACAGGAATTCCAAACTGCATCAGGATCCACTCCAAGTACTATAACACTTAGGCGTGAGGTGAGAAAACTTGGATTTCATGGTCGAGCGGCTGCTCATAAGCCACACATCACGCAGGTAAATGCCAAACGACGCCTCGCGTGGTGTAAAGACCGTAAACATTGGACGATTCAACAAGTGGAAAAACGTTGTGTGGAGTGACGAATCACTGTACACAATGTGGCGATCCGATGGCAGGGTGTGGGTATGGCGAATGCCCAGTGAACGTCATCTGTCAGCATGTGTAGTGCCAACAGTAAAATTCGGAGGTGGTGGTGTTACGGTGTAGTCGTGTTTTTCTTGGAGAGGGCTTGCACCCCTTGTTGTTTTGCGTGACACTCTCACAGCGCATGCGTGCATTGATGTTTCGAGCACCTTCTTGCTTCCCACTGTTGAAGAGCAATTCGGGGATGGCGATTACATCTTTCAACACGATCGAGCATCTGTTTATATTGCACGGCCTGTGGGGGAGTGGTTACACAACAATAACATCCATGTAATGGACTGGCCTGCACAGAGTCCTGATTTGAATCCTATAGAACACCTTTGTGATGTTTTGGAATGCCGACTTCGTGCCAGACCTTACCGACCTACATCGATACCTCTCCTCAGTTCAGCACTCCGTGAAGAATTGGCTTCAATTCCCCAAGAAACCTTCCAGCACCTGATGAAAGTATGCCTGCGAGAGTGGAAGATGTCATCAAAGCTAAGGGTGGGCCAACGCCATATTGAATTCCAGCAGTACCGATGGAGGACGCCACAAATTTGTAAGTCATTATCAGCCAGATGTCCGGATACTTTTGATCACATAGTGTATATATCGAGTGAACCATTTTGATAAGACGTTGTACCCCTATTGAATAACATACATTGATTTTTTTCATGGTGTGATGTTAGACAGAAAGCATAAAGTTGTATTTTTTTAAAATGGCACCACGTCTTGTTATTACACATTTCAAATCTACATATAAAAGAATAAAGAAAAATATATAATACCACACTTGTCAGGCAGTGTGGCAAACTAAGGATGCTATAATCCCACAAACGCCGAGAAACAACCAGTTATTAGAGGTTTATACAACAGTAATAACGGAAATAACAAGGACGACGACCCGCTCGGGAGAGTAATACTCCCGGAAGTACGTTTCTCCGCGCGTTACTCCAGCCAGCTGTTTTACGCGCTATCCTAGCCAGTTGTCTTAAGTTGGTCACAAAATTTATATCATGAAGTACAAGGGGAACAAAACGAGCCCTATATGATGGAGTGCAAGCGCATAAGTACTACAACTACTTATCTGCACAAAAGTAAATAAATCACTTTTTTAAGTATTATTTTCATATTATTTTAATTTAATAAGTGTTATAAAAACGTAAAAAAATGTTTAAAAAAACTCATCGGGCCGGGTTTGAACTCACGCCAAAAGAGAACTTATTATTAGCATATAGCGCTAGCCCACTCGGCCACGAAGGCCAACACCAGGAATTGTTTGATTTCTGCTATTTTAATGCAACGTGGCAAGAAGTGGATAACGCCAACCAATCAGAACTGTGTTTCTCGTTTCTACTTCCGGGAGCATTACTCTCCCGAGCTAGTCCTCAAGGACGGGTAATGAACATCTACAAATGTTTATGTTATGAACTATGACCGTCGTATGGCGTGTCTCGAGCAAGCAGTAACAAGGTTAAGAGAATTGGAAATGTTAATATTTTCAAAGTACTATTTCGAAAAGCTGTTTAGGTATATATCACATCAAATTAAGTACATTGTTTTCAATAGAAATAAAGATATTAATGACGTTTCCAACAATTTGATCTGTCAAATAATTCGTAAGATACTTTTTTAAAACATCTTTATCTCTCTAATGGCCAGAACGAGGTAGTATCCCGAAAAATAAACCTGGAGTGTATTGCTAACTTCGTCAGGAAAGAATTTAGGGGTTCATTGATCCGAAGGTAATGATGCAGAGGTACAAAGGGCCATTCCAATACATTTTGGAAATTGCCGAAACTAAATATTCGGTACTATAGTATAGAACCGTAGAATGTGCAGTTTTGTTCAAAAAAGGGTGGCCATCCGCCTTGCTTTAAAAGGCCGTATTGTGTCAATCGTACGTAGGAAATTCTAATATTTGGCTCTAAATGAAGATCTCAATTGGCCAAAGAAAATCCGCATTTATTTGGTCAAATTCCGACTGTAACTAAGAACATAGAGCTCACTTAGGAAATTCTACTTTGCTCTAAATCAAGATCTCTATTGACCAAAAAAAAAATCCATATTTGTTTGATGAAATTCCGACTGTAGGTACGAGTGGAGAACTGGTGGCCAGCTGTTTTTAAACAATGTTGTTCCTGTGTAAGTTCCAGTGATCCATCTCGTTCTCGTATATGTGATGTACTTGACGTTTTCAAATGTTTGAATAGTAGCATTTCAAACACCGTTCAAGGTCAACTTTAGCCCCATTCTCATGGCTGTTGGAGGGGTGCGTGAAAAGAAATAACGTATAAAATGACTGATATTATTATTGAATCCATTGTTTTTTGGGATCGCTAAGATGATTGGTGACAATTTCGATGACATTTGAGCCCAAATTTGGGCAAGAAGGGGATATAGGTCTGGGAACTGACAGGGGCAAAGAAGAAAGCATTTCTCTTCTATTTATTTTTTTTCACTCATGTAGAGAAGGGATAACACCTAAGCCGTTGCTATACCTTATTTGTTTACTTATCTGTTTATTTATTACACTCATATTGACAGGACAATGCAGAAGGCGTTACTCTTAGTTATTTATTTTTTTCACTGATGCTCACAGGAGCAACACCAACAGCTTTTTTCTCGTTATTTACATGTTTCAATAATCTTGACAGGAGTAACGCCGATGGTGAGCTCTTCCTTATTGATTCATTTCAGTCATATATTTATCTTCGAATATGATGTATTGCATAATTCTTATCCTCCCTGTGCGAAAAATCAGTCAACGTAATATATATTGTATGGTTCTTTTCCCGCATGCACTGTAGCCACATGTCTTTACTACGAATACATATTTCGACTACGAACGCGTGTTATTATCTTCATACATAAACAATAGCAGACGACGGAGGGATACCACCAAGAAGACACGAAGACGATTTGGAAGAAGTACGAAGTAGGCTGACCTTCTGCTCATGGGTACCTCCCGTCAAGAAGATGTCTATGAAAGAAGGTCTCAAGAAGAGAAAGTTATCCGTTTATCGCTGATAACTCATCTTCTCCTGGGGTCACCATGGGCTGTGGAGAATTCCTTTAAAATCTCCTAAGGCTACTATGTGTGAAGCAGATATCCTTCAATCACCTCCTCCAAGGGCTGCTATGAGCTACGGAGAATTTCTTTAACTATCTTCCGAGGCTGCTATGAGAAAAGGAGATATCCTTTAACCACTTACTCCTGAAGCTGCTATGAGCGAAGGAATTATCCTCGATACCCGTCTAAAGCCATTGTGAGCCAAAGACGATATTCTGAGGCCACTTTAGTGTGAGACAATAAAAGGTTAAGGGTTTATATACCGTGTACGTTATTTAAGACTCTACCAAACAGAACAATACTATATATATATATATATATATATATATATATATATATATATATATATATATATAGAAATACCCTTATTCTAAATCTGCGCACCTCACTCAAGAAAGTTTTAGACCGCCACTGGTCCAAGGTTGTTTATTCTTTCTTAGTGTTCTTTTATGATATCTTCATTTCATCTTTGTGTTCTAAACAAAAAATATATGTGAGCAGCTCGGGCGAACATAATGGTAAGCGCCACGGTCAGTGAAATTGAGTTATTAATTGAAATGTGTTGGGATCGAACCACAGAACAATATGTAGGTAGTTTAATTTTAAAAAGAACATAGCTGCAAATGGAAAGAGAAGCTTATTTGGTGTGTGTGTCATTGGATTGAATTGCTGGGGAATGCAAAATCTTCCCCAGTTTACTCCAAATGTAGAAAATGTGACATATCATTATGTTCCCCAGAAATGGCGTAGGTCAATGAAAACTTGACGCATGATCCACAACCCACTGGCCCACCACCTACCGTGATCCACCACGCACCACACCCCACTCCAGGACGGACTTCTGGGGGCGGTGGGTTGTAATACTGCTACTTAGAGCTACTTTTAAGAGCTCCAAACTCTGTGATGGGTTTTATTTATATATATATAAAATAAAAAAAAGTTTCTTCTGCTGGGGGGAGATCGCCACGATCGTCCCCCTGGATCCACCACTGACTCACTCTGACCCACACCCACCAAAACCAATCGTCATCAACGCTGACCCATGATCCACGTCCTCCTCTCAACTGAATAAAGAGTTTACACTTGTAATAAAACAAGGGTGTGAAAATACCACTAATCAGAGTTTGAATTTCTACAGTCAATCGCTCAAACACTGCTCTGTTACAATATCAGTGGATCTGACCACGATATAAAATGGTAAAGTTTTTTGTCATGGGCCAAATTATTCAATTTAATTATCATATATAATTATTTCCTTCTTGAATTACAGATAGTTTTTAGTGGAAAATGGGATATTTAGAAGTGGAAAGTAGGATGAAATTTGAAAGTCTTAAATCAAGGCTAAGAAGCTCAACGTGAAGGGAGTGCTCTCAACGGGTCGGGTAGGGTCAGGTCGGGTTGAAGACCAATCCGACCCGTGATCCGACCCGACAACCCGACCCGAGCTGACTCAATGACCCGACCCGACAACCCGACCCGTGCTGACCCGACCCGACAACCCGACCCAAGTAGCCTGACCCGGCAACCCGACCCGAGCTGAACCGACAACCCGACCCGTTTGAGAGCACTACGTCACGACACTAGGTGAACGCCAAAATGCACTCCCATTGGGAATTAAACCCGAACTACGTGTACCGAAGTCTTACACGTTAACCAATAGCTAGATCAAGCGGGGGATTTGTGTATGCATCTTAGGGAATATTTGGCATTTTTGAGGTTTGGTTATTTCTTTTTATAACTGATACCAATGTCCGACGTGGGAGAAAATTATTATTTTTTTTTCTTGCTTTAGTTCTATGTTACGAAATTTTTCTTCAAGATCAGTGTTCTCACCTGCTCGGAGGGAATGGGGTCTTCTCGGAAGGCAGTAGCAAGAGTCTCTTGGCGGAAACAAAAGGAAATCGTTTAACTACAATGATAAGGGTTGAGGAAACGGGAGAACACCTGTGATTTTTTCCAACCCTTCAACTTTCATTCCAAAATAGCTTCTTATGATTCCGGTACCTGCGCCACTTTGATTTTTCATTCTCGGTAATTAAAACGTATTTTACAGTGTATATATAGTTGCAAGTAAGAACATACATAATATGAATTTTGTTACAGTATGATAATTAATTATAAAGTACTAAGTTTATTTCATCACTTTCAGCCCAACAAATGAAATTCAAATAATTCGCACCCTGGGTCTTGGTCATCAATAATGCGTCTTATTCTTTGTCTTGCACAGTCAAGTCTTGGTCCTGCATTTCGTAGTCTTGGTGGTCTTTCATCCTATACAAGAGCCAAGAATGCTAGCCTCATCGGTACAAATGAATGTTAAGTGTGATTTTGATTATGGTCTTTCATACTATACGGAAAGCAAGAAAATATGCTCATCGCTACTTGGTGATCACCAAAACAAGGCCAAGTGCTAGTTTACTATGCACTTCGTCTTGCATATCCAATCTTTATCTTGTTCTTGTATCGATGTTCTTGGGCTTGGTGAAATCAAATGAAATATTCAATTTAAGGTCCATCGATTCTGCACCGAGGCTAAGGGAGATGGTGACCATGAGATATGTATGAAATGATAGAATGAAGAAAGTGGGAGGAAACAGGAGAACCCCGAGAAAACCCACTACACGGCGTTTCTCCACCACAAAGCCCACTTAACACAATCTGGGATCGAACCATGGACACCACGCACCAGAGATGAATTTTCTACCACTTAGCCACCGCAGCTCCGCTTGGGCTTGGTCATCCAATCTTGCTTTTGGCCTTGCTTAAACTACTCCTAGTTTTGTTCTAAATCCAGACTCCATATTGGCGTAGATATTAATATTAAAGTCGATTGGTAAAATCAATTTTCCACATTTAAAAATTGAAGTACACACAAGTACAAAAATAAGCATTTACCATAAAAACACTAGCTGCAAGTGTTCAAAATACATTTATGGTTTTTATAAAATGAATTGAAAATTGCTATTTTTAATTAGGCAGCTAGTGAAAAACAGCAGCTTTCTACTCCAGCCGAGTTTAGGCTCAACCTAAACTCAGTTGACCAAAGTGAACTGAGCCGAGTGACCCGACCCTACTGACCCGACTCGATCCGAAACCCGACCCGAGTTGGGTCGGGTCAGGTCAACCCGATCCGTTTGAGAGCACTACTCGAAAGCTAAGTAGTTAGTCCTATCACTAGTATTACAATTACACATTTCAGTATCGAAAAGTACCTGAAGTTTTTTTAAAAAAATTCACTTACATATACTCATGTAAGCAAATAAAACAAATAGAAAAAGGAACAAAAATGGAAGCCTTGAAAGTCAATCGTAGACAAATTGATCAGTGTTCAAAAGATGCTACCCACGATGCACTGAGCAGAGTATCATTGGCTCGAAGTGGGTCACAATGGGTGGTGGGTCAGCGTGCGTCATGTCCTGTTGACCTACGATCCACTGACTCACTCAAAAATCTTGACTCACGACCCACTCAATTTTTTATCCCTAATCACAGAAACTTACATATGCAATACACTTTGTTTTTTACTTTCAGGATTAACTGCAAAACTGATCACGTATCTCGGAGAAGCCGGAGCAATAGCTTTAAAGAAGGGAGAGAATACACATGCTCTTTCAATGTTGCAAGAGGCATACGAACTTGTCAAGGTATCAATACAGGCTGTTCACTTAGTTATTTGTAACAACAATTATTTCTAGTGTTTTCCATTACAGAACGTAGTAACAAACTTGAACAGAATTTGTGACTCCGAACTTTCAAATAAAAGTCTATTTAATTTTGTCATTTCCGGTTGCTTTGCGATAGTAGCATTGTTCACCGTGTTTCAATATTGCATGACACAAACTTTTCCTATTACATTGAAACGAACGACGCAGATATGAAAATTTTTGTTGATACGAGTGATTATTGTAAAGAGAACAGATATAGCGTACTACAGATCCATAAGAAGGTTCTCGGGATGAATAGGTAAAAGATGAAAAGGGTGATAAGTTAGTAAAAGTTTTTTGTAGGGTTAATATCTAAAATATGCTCTATAAAATACAAGATGAAGTGACTAAGAAAGCAAATGGTATTAAGACGATAGTTGTAAATAAACTGCTGTTTGATGAATACAAAAACTGTTTCTCAATCAAAATAATTATATGAAGATGAACTTAATTGGAAATTATAAGCATAAGGTAAATAATTGTCCAGTAAAATTGAAACTTTACAAAAGTTTGCCTTATTTCTAAAAATAAGGACAGTAAGAAAATTCATAATTATAGGCCGGTTTCTATTCTAAGCTTATTTGCAAATATATTTGAAAGCATAATTTATAAGCACATTGAAAATCACATTAAACCAGTATTATCTGATTATCAACATGGATCGTTCCTGGCAGATCCACCGTAACAAACCTCACTGTCTTCAAGCACCATCTAGTTGATACATAGGACAGTAATAATCAAATAGATGTAGTTTATACAGATATTGCGAAAGCGTTTGATGAGGTAAACCACACGTTGTTAGTGAATAAACTTAAATTTCTCAACTTTTCTGATCAGTTAATTGCTCTTATAAAGTCATATTTGATGGAAAGAAAACAGTATGTGGTTTATAAACCCTGCAGATCATTCGAATACATTCAATTTTCTGAAGTTCCACAAGAATCTAATTTAGGGTCTTTACTTTTTATAATATTTATTAATGACCTTCGAGATTGTATTAAAACCTCACATAAACTACTCTATGGAGATGATTAAAACAGGGGAGTCCAGAGGGGGGAAAAGGTAAAACAAAAACGATATCTTTTTAACAAAGATCCATTTTTTCGCGATTTTCCCTCTTCAGATACATGATAGAGACATGTGAATGGTACCGTTTGAAAGCCTGTTCTGTTCTAAAGAGAATGATGTATGAACCATGATCCTAGTAAAAATAGGGATGTCTCAGGGAATTTTTACCTGAGATCCTTTTTATACGGGAATCTGGAGTATTGTAGAGATGTAGGAGAATTACAACAGCAGAGGACTGTGTCAGTTTTTAGGAGGATCTAGACAGAGTAAATGAACAGTGCAAGAGCAACTTGTTAAACATAAATTCAGATAAATGCAAAATTGTGTATTTCACTGAGAAACGGAATGTTGTTAAATTTCAGTATGATACATGGGCGGCGATTAGGGGGGAGGGCAAGAGGGAGCAGCTGCCCCTCACTTTTTTGAAGTAACCACTTAACTCTTTTAAATTATATCATCTATTTTTCGGTGATGAGCTAGAATCTTCATTATTCGATTTTAAAAAGTACCAAAAAAGCTTTTTACTTCTGCTTTTTTTCTCAAGCTTGGAGGCATTGCAGAACACGTTACATATGCTTTCACGCCTTTCTGCGTCGAGACGTAGAGTGTGATGACGCCATAACATTTTTTTTTTTTGTTATGACTTTTTATTACTTTTTCCAGGGCTTACTTTTGCACCTAGAAGATTGAAATTTTGCACACACATTCAGTGCACCCCTTAATATTTTCCTGATTCTTTTCAGATTTCTGCGATAAAACAGGGGAGTCCAGAGGGGGGAAAAGGTAAAACAAAAACGATATCTTTTTAACAAAGATCCATTTTTTCGCGATTTTCCCTCTTCAGATACATGATAGAGACATGTGAATGGTACCGTTTGAAAGCCTGTTCTGTTCTAAAGAGAATGATGTATGAACCATGATCCTAGTAAAAATAGGGATGTCTCAGGGAATTTTTACCTGAGATCCTTTTTATACGGGAATCTGGAGTATTGTAGAGATGTTTTTGGCGGGCTTACTTTTGCACCTAGAAGATTGAAATTTTGTACACTCATTTAGTACACTTCTTAGTATTTTTCAGATTTGTTTCAGATCTCTGCGTTAAAACAGGGGGGTACAGAGGGGTAAAAAAGTACAAAGAAGGAATATTTTTTAAACAAATAATCCAATTTTTCATGATTTTCTCAGCTCAGGTACATGATGGAGATATGTAAGTGGTACCGGTTGAAAGTATGTTCTATTCTGAAGGCAATGATGTACGAACAATGATCCTAGGACAAATAGGGATGTCTCAGGAAAATTTTATATTACAGCCGGGTCATCTGGGCCATTGTGGGAATGTTCTTAGCTCATTGGTAAAGATTTTCCCGCACTTAGTTTTCAAGATAGAAGCTTGAAATTTTTTATACACATTTAGTACACCCCTTCGTATTTTTTAGTTGATTTTGAGATCTGTGCGCTAACATAGGGGGACCAGAGGGGATCAAAGTTTGAAAAAATCAGAAAAAATCCAGATTTTCCTCAAAATTTCCCACCTTAGGGACATGATAGGAAAACGTAAATGGAAAGCTTTGAAAGGTTGTTCTATTCTGAAGAGAATGAGGTACTAACCATGATCCTAGGATAAATAGGAATGATGCTGTAGCTGATTGACTGAAATTCAATAATTTACCTTTAAAAAGCCATAATTTAAAATGGTTAATATATAGTTTCATTTGGAAATGTAGTTTTTACATATAATACTGGTTCATAGAAAAAAATGGTACCACATAATATTTGTCGTTGCATAAGTGTGTATTGGTTTTTTGTCTTCCCGTGGAGTTAAGACAACTACAGGAATTGCGTTTTAATTGCAATTCAAAGGAATTAATATTACAATTGTCGTAGCATATGCTTGTAGTATTTACTTGCTTTCATTTTCTAAGAGTAATAACATACATTTAATGGCAAGTGTGGAATTAAAAGTGTAAGTTGTTCATTAATCCCGAGTTTCAATATAACTTCTACAAAACAAGTCTCATTATTCATTAGTATGATTAATAATATCCTTTCTATATATTTGTTTTGCAAATATGTTATTAAATAATCTGATCACAAATTTCCCAGACAGAATTTTAAGATGTTCATGAGCAAGGAATCAAGGGTTAGTACCTAATGTGCGTTGCTCTTGTCAATTTATTAATTAAATATGAAACACGATATACGGTATTTTAACTGAAAAAGATAGTATCCTATTAGTTATACAACCTTTCGTGAAACGAAGTGTTAGAAACAACCAGGAAAACTAACATTGACATACAAATATTCAGATCATATTTTGCCCCCCACTTTTAACGTCCAATCGCCGCCACTGATAAGATAGATGGTAGACATTTAGAGGGGAGCAAACTATCAAAGGTCTGGGTGTAATGCAGATTGGCATTTATCTGGACCCACAACGTAAGTGAATGAAGTTACTGTCTTTTACGCTAACGTAAGAGTATGGTTAATGGGGACATGCTTGAAATGGGGCTGGCTAACGGACACGTTAGCTTAAAAAAACAGCAACTTCATTCACTTACGTTGAGAGTACAGATATATGGCAAGGGTGCATTTTCATTTAACATTGGCCGCATAAAGAGTGTTCAGCCCAAACGGCTCGTCTGATTTTTTTTTTTTTTAATCCTTCATGTTTTGATTGAAAACATCATATTTGGAGACTATTTCTTCTCTTACATTTTGTTGTAACTCTGATAATAACAGAGTAATACTATGTCAGGGGACTTTTGAGACATCCTATATATATATATATATATATATATATATATATATATATATATATATATATATATAATTACCTCAACCCTTAAGGCTACTGTATACTATAGGTTAAAATTAGCTAAATTAAAACCTCTAATTCTTTACCTTTAACAGTGGTTTCTCCAAGAACCACCACAAGCTCCATATGATATTCATGTACTTATTCACTTATTGTTTTATACACAATATTGTGTTGATTTTAATCATTGAGTAGTAGGTGATATCACAGGTAACAACATCTATTACTGTCAGTCAGCCAAGCGATAGTGCTGGTAGAGACATCTACTAGCGTGACTGTTTAGTATTAGAAGTTAGTGTGACTGTTTACTACTAGGAACTAGTGACTGCTATGAGGAATTAACATGACTGTTTCCTATTAGGAAATAGCGTGATTATTTACTATTAGGAATTAGTATGATTATTTACTATTAGTAATTAGCGTGACTTTACAATTAGAAATTAGTGTGACTGTTTACTATTAGGAAATAGCGTGATTGTTTACTATTAGGAATTAGTATGATTGCTTACTATTAGGAATTAGCGTGACTACTATTAGAAATTAGTGTGACTGTTTACTATTTGAAATTAACGTGATTGTTTACTATTAGGAATTAGCGTGATTGTTTACTATTTATTACGAATTAGTGGGATTGTTTACTATTAGAAAGTAGCGTGACTCCTTACTATTAGGAATCAGCGTGACTGTTTACTGTTAGGAATTAGCGTGGCTGTTTACTATTAAGAATTAGCGTGACTGTTTACTATTAGGAATTAGTGTCACTTTTACTGTTAGAAATTAGCGTGATTATTTACTACTAAGAACTAACGTGACTGTTTACTATTAATAATTAACATGAATGTTTACTGTTAAGAATTAGCGTGACTGTTTACTATTAGGAATTAGCATGACTTTACTATTAAGAATTATCGTGACTGTTTACTATGAGGAATTAGCGTATTAGAGTGACTATTTACTTTTAAGAATTAGCTTGACTGTTTACTATGAGGAATTAGCGTGAGTGTTTACTATTAAGAATTAGCGTGACTGTTTACTATTAGAAATTAGTGTGACTTTTACTATTAGGAATTAGGGTCATTATTTACTGTTAGGAATTAGCGTTACTTTACTATTAAGAATTATTGTAGCTGTTTACTAGGAGGAATTAGCGTGACTGTTTACTTTTAAGAACTAGCGTACTGTTTACTACTAGAAATTAGTGTGATGTTTACTATTAAGAATTAGCGTGGCTGTTTACTAGGAGGAATTAGCGTGACTATTTATTATTAGAAATTAGCGTGATGCAAAGACTGAAAGTTTCCCTTTTCTTATTAGGATTACCTCTATTTCTCGACTAATTTGTATAAAGAGCATACATTGCTCCAAGTGTTGTTAAGTGTCCTATAGTTTGTCATACTATCTGTAATGAGAGCCTTGGAATCATATATTTTAATTTATCAAAATAGAAACGTGTTATATTTCGAATTATGCTCTCTAAGCCGTTCCAGGATTCAATACCTATATTTTTTTTTTATTTAAATACAGTGGAATTCTAACTGTTACTTGTGGATAAATTTGAATCACTTAAGGTATTCTGTCAGTTTTTATTACACGGAATAACACAATTTAGTAGTTTCTTCTTTTAACTTCCATCTAATTTCAAAACAACATTAGTAAATGAGATTTCTGGTTTCATCCGCTTTTACTTTAACACCTTAGTGACGGAAGTTTTATATGGACGAAAATAGTACGGATGTAAGGGTATTTAATACACATTACATATTCACATTACGTTAAAAAGAATGATCCGAGTGCGTTAAATAAGTTAGAAGTCATAGCATTTCAAATATTCCACTATCAATGTCACTACCACGTAGTGAAGTAGGAAGTATGTGAGAAGGGGTAGTTGCCACCAGGCAGATCTGTGTTGCATGATTAAAATTGTCCACAATCGACTTAAGTTTGAATTATTGTATCTGTTGCAGGCACCTTAAGTTAATGACCAATAGGGATGCGCATGAGTCGAGTCGAGTAGAGATTTAAGCTTGTCTCAACTCGTCTCGAGAAAATGTTGTCTTGACTCGTGTCTCGACTCGAAAATATGTTCCTGTCTCTACTCGTGTCTCGGCTCGACAGTTTCTGTCTCGACTCGACTCTAATTCGAGACGACACCTCGAAATTCGAGTCGAGACAAAATATACAAGTTAAAATATACGCACACATCAGCCAGAATTTTATCCTACCTAATTGTTAGTATGTCTACCTTTGGCACAGATAACAACATCGACGCGTCTTGGCATGGATGCAATGATCCTTGGTAGGTCGCTGGAGAGAGTTGGCACCACATATGCACACACAGATCACCTAATTCTCGTAAATTCCGGGGAGGAGGGCTCAGTGGTAGAGCGTTCACCTTTGGTGCTTCGGGTCCCTGGTTCGATCCCAGCTCGCGCCGTGCGGACTTTATGGTGGACAAACACCGTGCTCGTGGGTTTTCTAGGGGTTCTTCCGTTTCCTTCCACTTCTTCATTTCACCATTTCACTCATCTCTCATCATCGTCTCCTTTAGCCTAACTGGCATAATTGTGGGACGTAAAACCTAACTATTTTATTTCATTTTCCCCCCTTGATCACAGGGAAGAGTTAAAATAACGGGGCCAGAATCATTTTAGTTAATATGTTAAATCAAATATATATTTTATAGAGATATCTTCCTTGTGCTATGTAAATATACGGAAATTTTGAATCCATTAGAAAAAATAATTTGTTTGGAAATATTGGCAAAAACCGGAAAATATAATTTAAAACTATTTCTTGGCCTGATACTAGTAATCTTACTTGCTGTGACATGTCTGCAGCATATATATATACTATGTATTTCGCTAAAGGTTTTAATTCTACTTTTTAGTTTTCTGATTTCTGGTTAAAAAAAACTTTAATATTTGTATATTTTTCGAATAACTCAAAAAGAGATATGAACTTATTTACACATACACACACATACTGCACAAGCGAGTAATTTGAGCAACGAGAAATATATTAAAGGGTTAAGTATGTGAAACATCCATTCATTATTATTACAGACTCGCAGAATACCCGTTCTTTCCACGGGGAAAATACCTTTCGTTTTGGACACAAAGGACACCAAAACTGTAACCAATGAACTTATGAAGCCCCAAAACTATAAATTCGACATTAATATCGGTAACTTTCAATTATCTTTACATGCCACCATCCCCGCTTAGAGTACTAATGTTGCTGAATTTGGATGTAAATGCCCGGAAGTGTCACTATTCATCTCAGCGACCCCGGAAGCTATCGATTCGACACTAATATAGGCCATTTTTAAAAATTTTTATCTATCATCTCCCTCCTCCTAGTTGTGAGGCTGAATTTGAATTTAAATGGCATCGGAAGTGTCACTGTTCATTTCGGCGACCCCGAAAATTTTGGATTCGACACTAATATCTGTCACTTCCCTTCCCTCAAGTTGCACCTTCCAAATGAAATAATAAAACCAATCCTGAACCTAATCTATGTTGAAAATTTTATCGAGGTCGGTGAAATTTTCAAAAGGTTTGAACCCATTAGTAAAAAATTCATTTGTTCGGGAATAATAGCAAAAACCAGAAAATGTTTTTTAAAAACTACTTCGTCTGAGGCTAGTAATCTTACTTGCTGTAACATGTTTGCACCATATATACAATGTATTTTGCCAAAAGGAAAAATACTTAAAGCAACAGGTTTTAGTTTTACTTTTTAGTTTTCTGATTTTCGGTAAAACCCTCCCTCTTTAATATTTGTATATTTTTCGAATAACTCAAAAAGAGACACGATCTTATTTACACATACACACATATACCGCACAAGTGAGTAAATTTCAGCACCGAGAAATATATTAAAGGTTTGAATATGTGAAACTTCTGTTCGTTATTATCACAGACTAGCCGAATACCTTGCACGGGGGGAATATACGTTTCATTTTGGACATGAAGGGCACCAAAACTGTTACCAATGAACTCTTATGGAGCCCCATAACTATGAATTCGACACTAATATCGGTAATTTTAAAATTATCTTTACATGTTCGCGTCTCCCCTTAGGAGTACTAATGGTTCTGAATTTGTGGATTCAACCGGCATCTTCTGTTCATCTCAGCAACTCCGAAAAGTATGGATTTCACTGCCATTTTCGATCATTTACATATCTATATCTATCTATCTAATACCACATAGAATACAGTTGTGATGTGCGTATCGCAACACGAAATTACCCAAAATAAGAGACACCCTAACATACATACATACATATATATATATATATATATATATATATATATATATATATATATATATATATATATATATATATATATATATATATATATATATATATATCTGATACGTTGGACCTCACATTCACAATGATAAAAGTTGGAAAGTTGGTTGCATACCTTTCAGGGTATTAATATAATAATAATAATAATAATAATAATAATAATAATAATAATAATAATAATAATAATAATAATAATGATGAGCACAATATATAGCACAATTATCTCCCATTGTTCTGACTTGAAACCCTATACTTTTGAGTAGAACAGCATTTTCATAAAAGATAATTGAAATATAAGCACGTACGCAGGATTTTTTTTCGGAAGGCTCAAAGGTATTTGGTGGAGGGTTCAAGTTCAATTTGAGGATAAATTATACTAAAATTTGTAAACTTGCCCCTAGAATTAGACTAAATTTGCACAAAAATCGGGATTACGGGGGTCCAGACTCCCAAATCCCATCCCCTGCGTACGTCTCTATTGAAATATCTACGTTTTATAGCCTATTCCAGACAGTAAAGTGAATAACGAAAAGACAGCATGATATTTTAAAACATGGTTCAAAGTGTAAGAAATGTACTTACTTACATGGTCCTTGGCAATTTTAAAAAAGCGACTATACTTTTTGTCATATCTGGAGATAACTACTCGACGTTCCTCTACATACTACACACTTATACGTGCGTTTAAGATTCAATTAAAATGTTCATAATTCGGAAATATCTACAGCTTTCTCGTCTGCCAAACCACACAAGAAATCACACGACCAACTAAATGAAAGATTACTAAATTGCTAAAAATCCATCCCAAGACGTTTTAGTGTCCCCAAAACCGAAACCGCTTACAAAATATTCAGCTTCACGGTGGCTCGGAACTGCAATCTTTTCCACCTGTAATTCAGCACAAACACGAGAGCGCGACGAGTTTGCTTCTCAGTGTGAAAAAAACCTAAGATTTTAGACACAAAGCTTGGATTACTAAATTGCTTTTCTAAACGTGTCCGCAAGTAACAAAAGTAAGTGGGCTTCGATATCTAAAGAAGTTTCTGCTAAAGCATACAAAGAAACAGTAGCACAATAAGTTCGATAACATCTATGTGATCCTTCGGTAGGCTACACTTCCCATAAGAAGCTCAATCCTAAATTGTAAAATCGGGAGGAGAAAATGGTAGTTTAGACTGCACGCGTGGCCAAACAAAAGACTCGTAGCCGGCTAGTATAGATAATTGAATGGAAAGTATTTCTGCATCTTGAATGCACATTTCCATTTACTGTTAGAGCCTACCCAGGTCATGTATGCATATGTGTGTGTGTGTGTGAAAGAAAGAGAGAGAGATAGAGAGACTGACTTTTCCTCACCGTCCACTTAAGCCTTATTGCTTAATTTATCTCAGGAATTCAACCCTCAACTTTCCATCTCTAATGGCCATTGAACTTTAGCGACAGACAAATTTGTTGAAATTATTTTGTTGTGAGATGTCAGTCTTTTCAGAAAAAATCTGGTCGGTGCGAAAAAGAAATGGACAAAGGGAAGCGCGAGGTCGTACCAGCGAGCGAAAGACAGAAGAGTCCATATATTACTAGTCCCTGAATAATAGACCTATTAACTGGCTTCAAGAAGGAACAAAGATATACAGTTCTTTCTCTAGAGAGAAAAACGGAAAACGAAAACAACAACAACAACAACAAACTGATTTTCTATAAACCTATACATTTACTATTTGATATTTTAAAGTTTCTTGTCAACCCATTTTTAAGACAGAAAAGTAAATATTTCGTCTCACCAAAAAGGAGCCGGTATGTGGTACTGTTGTGTACCGCCAGAAGATATATATATATATATATATATATATATATATATATATATATATATATATATATATATATATGGATTTAAACGGCCAGAAGTGTCACTATTCACCTCAGCGACCCCGAAAACTATCGATTCGACACTAACAATCGGTCATTTTCAATAATTTTTATATATCTTCTCCCTCTTCTAAGTTGGGGGCTGAATTATGATTTAAACGGCATCGGAAGTATCATTGTTCATTCAGCGACCCCGAAAATTATGGATTCGACACTACTATCTGTCATTTTCCTCTCTCCCCTTCCCTCAAGTTGCACCTTCAAAGTGAAATTATAAAAAACTATCCTGAACCTCATCTATGTTGAAGATTTTATCGAGATCGGTCTGACGATTCAAGAATTATTAAGTTACAAACATTGTCATTTTCATTTTGATATGTAATAGACCATCTGTCGCACTACAAAACATATATTTGTTTACATATAGGATTTTGTACATAAAGTTTATATAAGTGTCTATATTAGAATATTAAATAATAGTAATTATATGTTTTAGTGCATGAGTATTAGTGAAATTTGCCTACTGCTCTTTCTCTTAAGAAGTAATTTGGTTAAAATTGACAAAACATCACTAGATCAAAGAGCATACTAAGAACTGAGTTTTGTTCGAGAGACCTATTTGTTGCAACAGAAACACTTTATGATGGTAGGCTTGTCCGTAACTGTAAAAGTTCTATAATTAATGCACATTCACGAATAAACGACATAACAGAAATAAGTACAGACTATTAAGTAGCTGAACCTCACAGCACATCATTCACATATGATCTCCATGTCATTCCTCATATCTGTACATGTCCCTTTACAGATACAAGTGAAGGACGTCTTCATAAAAATCGTGAAGGGGTACCATAAAGGGGACTTTTTTCGATTGTTTTTTTTTAATATTTCGCGCCGTTTGCAAGATTTGAGCCCACTTCTGGTTGGAATTTCCAATTCATATATGAAAAGTGTTTTCTTTCTTTTTGCATGCAGTATGTAATAAGTAAATAAATTACACGCACAATTAATTATGTCAGTGATATACGGTGTTCATTGGGCAAAACACTCCAAACAATGAAGATTAATCTTAGACTGGAGAAATGGTTATCCTTCGTTTTTCATTATCATTTGGCCATGAAACAAACACCTCAGAGATATACAACTATGCGATGTTGGAATATATAACTTGTATTGTATGATGCTTTACTTTTAAAAAAATTTCAGTACTTCCAGTAATAAAGAACTAATGGCCATTGGCCATGTTTTTGAAAATATTCAATTAGAACTGGATAATTTAAACGAAATTTGGAATCGACCAGTGAAAACGGCACTTTTCTAGCACTTGTGGGTTTCTAAATCTCAGTGTCAGAAGGATTGGAGACAAACATATAAACTTTTCTGTGGGTACAAATATATAAACCTAGTGTTTTAATATATAGGGATAATTGGAATAGTTTTATTTCTGAGTGTTTTTTTTTTTAATATTCGCAACATTGAAATTTCTGAACTTATATTTTTCACGCATTTGAGAAAAATACTCCATTACTACTAAAGTTACCCTAATACAAACATTTTTATTTTTTTCAATTTTTTCCGGAAAGAAATCGAAAAAACTGTTTTTTACCAACAGGTTCAAAATATCCGAAAATCTTACAACACTAGTTCAGCCACACTTTACTTTGCCCAGCATTAAAGTCTGATGTTAGTTCCGACACAGTTCGCTGCCTATCCTGTTTTACCAGTCTGCCCAGCCCACGACGCCCGACATGCGTAATGAGGTTTGGGCGCTCAACCCCTCGACATTTGGACGTCGTTTCTCCTTAGTTTCGTCACTTGTAAAAGACACACACCACAGCACTCCTTGAACACCCGACAAGACCTGCAGTTGCCGAAGTACTTGTGCCGAGTGTTTGAGTGAATACTTCTTGAAAATAATCTTAAAAATTATAGAAAAATTTTCAAGACATTCGAATCGAGTCGAGATTTTTACGAGCTGTCTCGACTCGAAAATTCGAGTCGAGAAATATGTTTGTCTCGGCTCAAATTCGAATCGAGATTCGAGACACGTCTCGGCTCGTGCGCATTCCTAATGACCAGAACAATTAGCAACAGTCTCAAATTATTTATACAATTTCCTTAAACTTCCTATCTACTTTTTACACTTTCCTTGACTGCTACATTTCCAGACTTTGATATATTAAATGCCAGAATGCATATATGAAGTATCAACTGGGCGTCAAATTTTGCCAGAAAGATATGCATGTTCCAGAACAACGGTTGAGTATCTACAGACGTGTTCAAATTGTTAGACTCCCGCTCTAAAAATGCAAAATTGATGTAGGAGTCCTCATCAGAGTTCTAGAACATTTAATTTAATGGTTAATCCACCAATATAGAATCATTCATTTGTATACTGTACAGTTGAAGTGGTAATATCACCGTTGAACAGCAGATTGTATTAGTAAGGGGGGATTCTGAAAGTGGTGTTTCAGTTGTAGATAGCTATTGTGGTTCCTATCAACAAGTTACAGCCTGAAGTGTTGTGGTTGCTGTCGTAGGAAGTTAACGACATTCAAAGCGTTCAACAGTTCGAATGGGCCAGTTTAAAATGATCGTGACGTGTTTCGGGTATCAATCTTTTATTCTGTGTAGTCCTGTAATTGTAGCATAATGGGAAAAGCAAAAGAACTTTTTCCGTGTAAAATGAAAGTTAACAAAATACTTCTGGTGAAAATAAGATATACATAACAATACATTGTTAGTAGAGTTGGGGTAGAACAAAAATCTGTGAGTAGAATTTCTGTTGAAATTAACAGGAGCCAAAATAGGGTTGGGAAGTGTGGGCGAAAACCAAAGCCATCACTAACACGAGGTATCAGAAAACTAAAAAGATTGGCTCTGGGAAACAGAAGTGCAACTGCTAATAGACCTAAGCATAAAAATGGCTGAGTAAGGCGCAGACATTTGGACTGAAAGTGGTCGAAGGTTTCTTTGTGCCTAGAGAATAAAAGAACACGGTCCAGAAAGAAAACAAAAATTAGAGTCTACTCCAATCATGGCAAAGAAGCGCCTCGCATGTGCACGAGGCCTAGAATATTGGACTGTCGACGATTGGAAAATAGTGTGTTTCAGTGATAAATCATGTATCTTTGTGTCTGATGTATGTTCACAATATGTGCGACGTTGACCTGGGAGGAATTCAAGCTGGAATGCCTTTAATAAACCGTGAAGCATCCTATTTCAGTCATGGTTTGGGTTGTGATCTCTGTCTTCGGGCCTGGAAGACTGTATGTAGTAGAGAGGAGAATGAAGCACGACTAATACCAACAAGTTCTTCAAGAACTGCTTTCCCAGACTGCACTCTGGTTTGATAACGTACGGTACAATTCATCTTTAGACATGATGGAGCCCGATGCCACCGAGCCAAAGCTGTGACAACATTCTTCGAGGACAACGAAATTAGTGTTCTTTCGTGGCCAGGCACTAGTCCTAATATGAACCCGATTTAAAACTTTTGGGGCTTCATGAAAGAAAAGCTAGAGAAGAGGCACATTACAACCAAACTTCAATTGATCAAGGAAATCAACAATTTGTAGTATCACGATGCTGAATTGAATCGTACATAGGATGCCACAAAGGATAAAGACTTAATAAAGAATAAGGGATTTCATAAGAAATATTAATATTTCTGTGAGAGATAATTTTCTTGTAAGTATTACATTTCATTTTTTGCTTCCAATTCCGATATACACACTTTATAGTAATTATATACGTACGCATTATATAGTATACGTACGCATTTGTTTTATTGATATTGAAAAGCATATGCCACACCCACTAGAAATAAAGACAGAGTTACAAAGTAGTAATTTGGACTAAGTTCGAACGTATTTTTTCACGTAATATTGTAAGAACAGTAAAATATTCAGAAACTGAATGTTCAGTCTAATAATTTGAACATGTCTGTAGATGGCGATTTCCCTTTATGATTTCAATGCAGGTTTACCACCGTAGGTGTCTGTGCCATATTGTACCGCAAAATAGTGCGCCCGTGATGCTCGCAAAGTTCAATGGCCAATAGCGGGTTTTGTCCGGATACATTATTTACCCATTTACTTGTACAAGCTTTGAATCATATGATTCTGTTTTTCACGGCTAGAAAACGATATTTTACTTTCCTTGGCTGCCAAATACTTATTGACTGTATTTTAATAATAATTCTAAGAATACCTTCATTTACACACTACAATCAATAAGTTTGTGGACTGAACGCAGTGTAGCACTAGCGGTATACCACAGCTGATAAGTGATATCCTGGAGGAAGCAGTGAAAGTTCATTCTTGACCCAGCAAGAAATAGGTCTGTGCGTAAAGTGTGAACAGACATACTTCTTCTGTTGTGAAAGGAGTTGATTGCGCAGCAGCGGAGGAGAATGTCGCAGTTTGAGTAACGTGCAAACTTGTAAGTTCTGCCAAAAACTAGGCAAATCTGCTGCAGGAACGTTGCAGATGATCAGGCAAGTATAGAGTGACTGTTTCTGTCTGTTGATGAATAAATGTTCACAAAAAACAGCTTAATTGTGATAAATGAATAAATGTTTATTTACAATAACTACACAACAACTGAAACACTTACAACTTACTGTTATATTGTCTTTTTTACGAATTCCGGAAGACCGTCTTGTATTAATCTCATAGTGCTCAACTTGCTGACACTCACACACAGAAACTGTTTTTTAAAACAAAAGAGAAACGTTATGAAAATATAATGGCAATGATACAAACTCACTATAAAAGTCTCTACATTCTCCCCTCTCTTGATTGAACCAAGTCAATCAACTTACAATCCACATTATCACTTTTAGGTAAAGGTACAATTTAGTAATTGGTCTCTTAACAGTCCCTGTCTTACACTTTACACTCACTACTCTCACTAGTCCATCTTTTCCCGAAAACACTTGTTGAATGACACCTAATTTCCATGACAATAGAAGAATATTGTCTTCTTTCATTAGAACCACATCTCCAATTAGGTTGTTTTGTTGTCCATTTTCTTCTCTGCTGGAATTTATGTAGATGATCCTGAGACCATCTTTTCCAAAAATTCTGCTTCATCTTCTGAAGGTGATTCCATCTTGATAATCTGTTGGTCGGAATGTGCACTAGATCTGGTTCAGGAATGCTCATCAAAGGTTCACCAATAAGGAAATGTCCTGGCGACAAAAATGAAGGATCATCGGGTTCATTGGTTAGACCGGTGATTGGTCTTGAATTCAAACAGGCTTCTACTTGTGTTATGACTCTGTTGAGTTCTTCAAATGTCAAAATCGTGCAACCTACTATTCTTCTTAAATGAAAATTAAATGACTCCACTGCACTTCCCAAATGCCTGTAAAATGACTTGCTCTGGGTGAAATGAAATGCCATGGAAATCCTTCTTGCACTGCAACATCTTGAATTGAGTTTTGAAATTGTTGTGAACTGAGTAGTTGTTAAAGCTCCTTAATTTCTCGCTGAGCTCCAACGAAATTGGTTCCGTTGTCACTATAGATGTTCGAAAATTTGCCTCTTCTTGATACAAATCTTCGAAGAGCTGCTAAAAATGCTTGGCTACTCAAATCACTCACTAACTCCATATGAATCGCTTTGGTTGCTAAGCACACGAATATTGCAACACACGCCTTTGTCACTTTACGAGATCTAGTTCCTTGCTTAATCATTAGAGGACCGGCGTAATCCACCCCTACATGAATAAAAGCTCGAGTTGGCTGTACTCGTGCTGATGGTAATTGACCCATGAGTTGTTCTGAGGTTGACGCTTTCAATTTAAAACAAACTAGACACTGATCAGGCACGTAGCCAAGGGGGGGGGGTCCGGGGGGTCCGGGCCCCCCCCTTCGAGACCAGAAATGAAAAAAATAATGAAGAATAAAATAAAATGAAATGGCAAAAAGAAGGATTAGCGTTAAAATTAAAAAGAAAACTACAGGAAGCTTTTGCTTACTCTTTCTTATGAGATTTGAATTACTTGCAATATGGTGGCGAGGTAAGCGAGGTATTCTGGAAGAGTCAGGGAATTTGAAATTTCAAGAAAAGTTATGGAATTCTCAGAATTCCTGCTACTAGTCAGGGAGATTTCAAGCTTTCGAAAGCATAAGTGCCGTTGTGTAACAGCGTGGACATTTTTAATCATAATTTTTCGTCATCGCATCCTTGCAGTATCAAACATGTTATTTCAAGGACAATTTTCTGTTGCTCTTTTAACCTGTCATTTGGAGCGACAGTAGTTGACTGAATAAAAAAAATGTTGAAAGAAAGTTCTGTTAGCATTTGATTCAACAGAGAAAGGAACGCATATATTGAAAAACTAGTTGAATATACACATGCTTCGCACAGGGGCTGTATTTGGAAGTCAACGCCTGTGGGAGTATCACCATTAATCTCAACGACCGCGAAAACTATGGATTTGATACTAATATCGGTCATTTTGGGCTATTTTTTATATGTCTCGGTATCCACCTCCCGCTGACTCCCGGTCCGCATACTTGCAAGTCATCGCTAATGGAAGTGTCACCATTGTTTTCAGCGACCGCGAAAACTATGGATTTGACACTAATATCGGTCATTTTGGATTACTCTTATATGTCTTGGTATTTCACCCCCTCCGGTGACCCCCGGCCCGGAGCCGAATAGCGTGAATTTGGAAGTTAATGCGACTGGAGTTTCATCATTGATTTCAGCGACCGCGAAATTATGAATTCGACACTAATAGCTCAAGTGGTAGAGCGTTGGCTTCGTATTCGGGAGATCGTGGCTTCGAATCTCGCTGCCTACCATCCTGACTGAGGTTTTCCAGGGTTTCCCTCAGTCCTACCAGGCAAATGCCGGGATGGCACCTACTAAACAGGCCCTGGCCAATACCTTCCCAAATCCTTTTCATTGTTAATATTGTTGGATATTCAATGTAAAATGGCCTCTGAGCTATATCTGGTGATAAATAAGTAAATAAATATCGGTCATTTTCTACTACTTTTACATGTCCCGGTAAACGGCCCCCTGAGACTCCCCTGGTTCGAATTTCGACAAATACGTTTAACTCTGGTCTGGAGCCTGGACCAAGGTATTCGTGACTAAAATTTGGTAACTCTCAGTCAATTTGTCTGGTTCCCAAGCCGGTTCCGGTAAACGCCCCACTGTTTCGAAATTTGAAAAAAACGCTTAGTCTTGATCTGGGGCCTGGGCCAAGGCACACCTGACCAAAATTTGGTAACTCTCGATCCACTCGTCTGGTCCCCAGACCGCACACAGACAGACAGACAGACAAACACACAAACAAACTTTATTTTATTTATATTAGAAGATGGTTTACAAGACAGTATTCAGTATGTACTTTTTTTAATAATTGAGGTCATAAGGAAAGGAAAGTTGTTATATTTGAATAAACAGGAGAAGGACGTAAATATTGCAAGATCTTTTTCAGTACTTTTTTTATTATTATGCTCGAAATTTCTGCATAGTTTGTTATTAAAATACTTGCCAACATATCCTCATTTTATTGTCCTAACAAACCAATATATGTTGATAGTAAAGTACTTTAGATTGATCGAGCTCCTGGGCCTTCACAATTTCATGTAACTCCCCCCGCCCTTCGTTACGAAATACTGGCTAAACGAACCAATATATGTTCCAGTAAAATAGTTCAGAGTGATCGAGTCCCTTTTGTGATGACCACAGTATTTCATGTCACGGACCCCCCCCTTCACGAAATCCTGGCTACGTGCCTGCACTGATGAATGATAGATCGAACGACTTGTTTAGCTTGTGGTATCCAATATTTTTGCCTCAATGATGAAATCAATAACTGCGGTCCAGCATGTAACAATCTTCTATGTTCCGCTTCAATTATCAATTTGGTGAGATGCTCTTTAGGTGGTAAGATGATTTGATGTCGGCTATCATACGGTAAGTCGGAGTTTTTTAGCCGTCCTCCCACTCGTAGCAACTGTTCATTATCTATAAATGGATACAAAGATTTAAGTTCACTTTGGGATAAAACTTGGCCTGACGAAGCTAAATCTTTGAATTCTTGCGAATAATTGACCTGTTGAATTAATTTAATGCATTGTTGTAAAGTATCACCAATTTCAGTAGTGGAAATAGTTTCTACTTTCTTCTCGTTGTGACTTTTACAATTGTAAATAAGACGACGAAACAAACAAATAACTCGCAATAGTTTCCACAATGATTAAAATTTCTCCAGACAGCTTAGGGGAAAGTCGTCTGGTATCGGACAGCGGGTGGTATCGGACAAAAGCAGCTTTCGTTATTTCCTGCTTAAGGCGACACCTGTCAAGCATACAGTGAGTTGATCGGAATGAACTAGCCAATTCCATGACATAGTGGATTTGTCCGATGGACGGTGTATCTCGTGCTTCAAGGTTTTTGTATTTCTGCGAGTGATCAGGTGCACGGAGATATTTGTGTGGCTGCAACTTATTACAAAGTAAGTGTATTGATATATTATTGCTATCACAGCATTTATTAGGGTGTGTATATATTATAATTTGGGCATATACTTGCATTCGATTTGTTACATGCCGATAGATAGCCATTCATAAGTTGCAAGTCTTTTGGCTGGTATCGGACAAAATGGAATCGGGTGGTATCGGACAAAACACTGGTAAGTAAACTTGACGTTTTTAATGGTTTCTGGCTTTCTCAGGAAACCATGGGGAAAATACGTGGACATTAGGATGAAGAAAATATGAAGTTGGCCATGGACAAAGTTATTTCCAAAGAAGCAAGTGCGGCCAGTGCTAGATATGCTGTTCCTTGGAGTACATTAGGATATTGTGTCGAAAAACTGTCAAAAGGGAAAGAGGCAACAGCTAAGCCTCGCTGCACGGATAACAAAGGCACATTTAGTAGAACGTGACCAAGAAGAAATATTATATAACCATGTAAATGCTTTGTATAGTTAACTAGTCTAATGCTACTAAGAATACCTGAATTTTTAAAACTATATTACAAACTAGCTGAAAAACTAAACATTATAATCTGCGGGGGGTCTTTTGATGATTGGATACAGCGCAATATATGTAAAGAGTTGGTCCATGAACAATGTGCAAATCTTGAAGGCAGACTGTATTATCATTGTGATTTGTGTCAGAATAAAAAATAACAACTCTTGATGAGACTAAGAATTTTAAGATCTACTTTTTACTTTTATTTTACGCTGTATTTCCAAACGTAATAAAACTGTATTTTGTGTGTAAGAACTCCTATAATTAAACAGCTAATATTTGCAATTTGTTATGTTATTAAAGTACCTCAAAAGACCAATTCTCTATAGTTTATGTTTGTCCGATACCTCCCTCCACTTTATAAGAACACTAATTTGTGTTACATTTGATTTTTTACAAAAATATATGTTATTAGCTTTTACCTGCCAAATCACCTTTAACATGTTGTGTGTAAGATACCAAGGTATCATTTTGTGCATTAAGTAATTTGATATAGCTATTTTTCAGCCTGACAGACTAAAGAAAGCTAAGGTGACCGATACCAGACGACCTTTCCCTATGTCACCTTCATAACTGGCTAAAGATATGCTCGTTACTTTCCTTTCTTCTGGAACATCTTCGTCTATCATTTCTGATTGTTCGGGCATGCAGATGATTCAAGCCATGCGGGCCCATGCCACCAAATATCTGCTTCCTTCAACTGTTTCGGATCCATTCCCCGTGTAATAATGTCGGCTGGATTGTCCATTGACGATACATGATGCCACTTGTAGAGTGATGTGATCTGTATCTCTGCAAACCTGTTTGTCATGAACTCCTTCCATCTGGCAGCTGGGGATGATATCCATGCAAGCACTATTTTTGAATCGGTCCAAAAGTAAATACTATCCACTGAAGTGTTTATTATCGGAATTATTTTGTGATACAACCTGCTCAAAAGTACTGCCGCACAAAGTTCAAGTCTTGGTACAGTTACCTTTTTAATAGGAGCTATTTTCGATTTAGAACCCAAAAGTTTAAGAGTAGTTTTGCCTGAAATGTCCACAAGTTTAACATATATGCAACAGCCGTAAGCAAGTTGACTGCTGTCAGCAAACCCATGTATCTCGACATGGACATAATTCTTCAATACTACACATTTATCAATTTGTATTTCGTTAACACTTGGAAGATGATGACACATGTCTAACCATTGCTGATAGAGCTCTGATGGTATTTGATCATCCCAATTGATCTTATGGATCCACATTTGTTGTAAGAAAATCTTGAACGGAGTAACTACAGGGCTTTTAAGTCCTAAAGGGTCAAATATTTTTGCTATGGTCGAAGTCACTTGAAGTTTGGTTGGTATGTTAGTCGTGAGACATTCTTTAAATGACTTGCTGGTGATGAGAAGGTTATCTGATGCAGGATTCCACGATAAACCCAATGTTGAAACACCTGACTCGGACTCAAATTCAAACGGTAACTGAATTTCATTATGTTCTTCTAGCACTGCTTTCAACAATACTGGCTCGTTCGAACACCATTTTATTACAATAAATCCACCGCTTTGCAATAAGTTCTTTCTGAAGCTTTAACGCCTGTTCAACGTTATGGCATCCTGAGCTTACATCATCCATATAATAATCAAGTTCCAATACTGTCGCTGCTTGAGGATATTTACTACTTTCTTCATCCGCTAACTTTCGAAGACATGCCGTCGCCAAATATGGTGATGATGTTCCACCATATGTGACCCGCTGCAACTCATAAATCTTGACTGGTTCCACTGATGAATATCTCCACAGAATTCTTTGAAGTCCAATGTCATCTTCATGAACTTTAATCATCCGATACATTGACTGAATATCCACCGTAAAAGTAATAGGAAAGGCTCGAACTCTCGTGACAATTGAATGTAAATCTTCCTGGATTGTTGGTCTTGTCATCAGTATGTCGTTTAATGCAACCCCGGTTGAAGTCTTTGCAGAAGCGTCGAAAACCACTTTTAGCTTTGTTGTGATACTGGATGGTTTCAATACTGGGTGATGTGGCAGATAACATTTCATAGCACTATTTTCATGTTTTACTTTCATTGGTTTCATATGATCTAATTCTTCATATTCCTTCATAAAGTTACAGTACTGCTCGTTAATTTCTGGACACTGCTGCGACCGTCTTTCTAGCTGGTAAAATCTACGAAGAGTTAAATTATATGATTCTTCTAATGGTTTATGGTTTGGCTTAATTGGCAGATGTACAGCGAGGGACACTTCTGGATGCTACAGCCATATGGAGATTTACGGCTAAGGTGCTCCACAAGCATTTGCCGGGAAGTAAGCAACCAAATTAGCTGTAAAGGAAGGCGGGTGGCATAATCGCCAGGAGCACAAAATTCCTGTACACTTGGGCGAAATTCCCACTACTGTCTACAGCATCATTTCTCCAAAATGAAATAAATCTTAGACGTGTAGTTCTTATGGCAAACATATTACTTGATATTTGTCCCATTTGAGACGATAAATTGAAACAAAATATTAAAGTCCAATCCTGTTGCTGTTGGAATGAACACTTTCTGTCGTTTGATCTGAAATGACTTTGCAGAGTCTGAATAAATATTCAGAAACTTCAGGAGGGTAGGAAGAGCGGATACCCCCCTCCTTTAGTGTGAAAACACATACATTTAATTAAATGCTTAGTGAGAATGAGCCCATTGGTACGGCACTTTTATGATTTCAAGTTTTGCTTCCAAGCCATCTCATGCCATAGCTGATGACATTGGAGAACAAGAGATGCAAATATGATGAAAGAGAGATACAGTCACATGCGCAAATTTAGAATTTGAGGCAAAATGATCGGATAGCACCCATATTTTGTCGAAAATTTTGATTTGGTAAGTAGACATGTAAAAGCTCACCCAAACCTGAGAGCATCCCACTACCAATTGTTGAATTCAAGTGAAGAACTCAGTTGAGAGCACCAGATGATTAAGGAGGGGGAGAAACATCTTCAGATATGGGAAACAAATAATGAAAAATAGGACTGCTCTGAGCAGGACTCGAACCATGGAACTTATCATTACTGAGCAACGACTCCACTCATTTAATATTTATTGTACTCTGTCACTGATATTACATAGCAAAATTACATGTAGACAATATAGGTGCAATCTAGGACTGACCACTGGGAAGAGTGTCCAAGATGTGGTTCTGAGCGAACCTACTCCGCTGTACGATGATAATGGTTATGCATCACAAGGAAAATGTTCACAAGCAAAACTGATTGCCTCCCGGTCTTTCCCAACAGGTGGGACAGAGCTGCTTGCAAAAAGCCACTGAAAGACTGTCTTTCTAGATCGACTGAAAAATATTTGCGGCGTTCCCGTTGTAAAAAGTCAAAATATAAGCATTCATCATTCCACGGCATGGAACGATGAACATATAACAATGTGGTACCAACTAACCAGAGGACTGTATTATGTTTGGTTTTTGGGTAATACTGAAATGCAGGAAAGAATAGGAGATCTACGGTAAATAAAGGAACAGGTGCACGGCAGATCAAGCTCAACATACGAAGGAGGAGGTTCCAAATAATATCGGCACCTGAACATGATATGTAGCGATGTTGTAGTGTGTCGGAGTGGCCACAATATTTGCAGGTGAGGGTTGTGGTACGTCCAATGCGCAGAAGTCTTTCTTGTGTGGCAGGCAGTTGATGAACTATGGTCGTCCATACTGGTTGTGTGTGCAAAGGGAGGACATTGGTTCGTAGATTTTGCCAAATATGGCGCCATTGTTTATTGGGGAACATATCCTATACTCGAACGCTCACATCTACAAGTGACGCTCTCCACAATTGCCGGTATAAGGTTTGGGGAGTATATGTAGTAGGGCAAGCAAGCTCACCAGAATGTCATGCTTGAACAAGATTGGTGACATACGTAGGACATAAGTTGCCAAAACTGCAGAAAGGCGGAATCCGTGGTTGAGAGAATTCGGGCCAGAAACATTCGACCCACACCTGTGTATAGTCCATGTGGGGCTCAACGTCTTGATACGCATCTAGCATGTGTAACACTTGCTTTTTAGGCCGAATGTTTACGAGTCCAAGGCCCCCTTCGCTGCGAAGAAGATAAATAGTGTTGTGGCGGAGGCGGAACAAGTAGCCCCGCCAGAGAAACCACATAAATACAGATTCTATTTGGCGAGCGTAAACAGAAGGGAGGGGAAAGGTGCGCGCGTAGTACCGAAGTTTAGCAGCATATACTGGTTGGGATATTGAATCTTATGTATCATATGCAGACCTCGGAACTGTTGTAAGTATAGCATCTGCTTAATCTGATGAACGATAGGACGCCAGACAGCATCCAGTTGCTTGCGTGCATCGCTATGAAAAGTTATGCCGAGTACTGTTAAAGCATCAACCGTGGGAATGTGAGAGCATTCACTCATCCACGGAGCCATACTGAACGCTAGGCAGTCATACGTCAGACACAGATCGTTTCTTACTTACAAAACGTTTTCGTAAGAAGGAAAGCTAAGGAAATTCCCCGTCCCTAGTTTTTATTTCCCTGGCACTAACTTAATTACTGTTGTCCCAGCCTGGGAAAAATATTTTCCACCCTCTAGTAACTTTCCTAACAATTTTCATTCATTTATATATAGCAGCACAAAACATTTATCCATGGCTGTTCTGCACAATTATACATATACAAAATAATTACTTCCAATTTTATTAATTCCAGTACCAAGTAAACAGAAATACTGGATATGAAATTCTATATTTTGGCAATAATCTTGCAGAAAATATAGAAAAAATCAATTTTTCTATTAGGAACAGGGGGACCATACACGCAAGTTGCGCCCATGAGATTTGTTTTGCGGAGGAGGGGACAGAAATTTACATTGAAAATGGCAAAATCGCACGTTTAATTATAACAATTTTATTTTTAAGAATGCCAAATGCGAAGGAAAACGAATGTATTCTCTTTGGTTTGAAAGAATAAAATTATGGCTGAAGGTAGAAGTCAACAGAGAAATGCATGCTACCAATCAGTGGCGGAGCCAGGAGGTCTGGAACCTCCGGACATTTGCACAAGTTGTTAAAATAAGGCCCAAGGGTACAAAGATACTGAAGAGACCACGCATTCGAGGTCGAGGTGTCACTCTCGATACTGGCACAAACACATGGATTCAAATGGGTATGCTCATGCGGGTACGCTATATTGCGAGCTAGAGGTCGACCGCGAGGGTGAATCAGTGGTCACGATGATAAACAACCGAGTTTATTTTTACATCGATGTTCAGCGGAAGCACCGCCGTGGCTCATGTTCTGTTTGGTTCTCCTTGAAGCGCTGCAAGGAATAAAGTCTTCATTTGTTTAAAATTTCGTCTGCAGAGGATTCTGTATGTCTATACTCGAGAGGTTTTGCTGCACTGTTAAATGTGGTTATGAAAGACGTATTAATAAAACTAATGAGGAATGTTCCAACAATATGGGATAAGAAACACAAAAACATCATTATACACACGTTTTAAATAGAGAATGGAAGAAAATAGCAACTGAAATGTGAATGTCGGGTAAGTTATTCATATTTATTTGAGAATTACACTGTAGCTTATTAGAAAAAAGAAGCTACTGTTAATTATATATATATATATATATATATATATATATATATATATATATATATATATATATATATATATATATATATATATATGCTTAAAAACTCCACTCCTTTCCCCCAATTCCGAGATTAATAAAAAAGGATTTCTTGTAAATTCGTTACTGATAAAAGGTAAAGAAATACCTGTAAAGACAGGCACATATCCATAGGGAGAAAATGTCGTATAATGGAATTGCAGTGACGAAACTTCATTTGCTACAGTTAATACCGCCTCCAAACCGAAACCTGAAGACATACCTGTTGTTTTCAAGCACCTGGAGGAATGGCCACCCCTATCCCAGGAGGGGAGCCGCAATTTTTAAGTGGCCAAAAGCTAGCCAAGAATCTAAGTTCTTTCCCCTCCAGAAAATCAGTAAACAAAACATTGGTTACTACTGTGTTAGTTAAGATTTATTTGGAAGAACCGTCTGCTAAAAACTACTACCAAATAATCAGACATAAAACATAGCTAATATTCAAAAATGCCCGAAACATGTAATATTTGTAAAACGTAAGAGAGAGAGAGAGAGAAAGAGAGAGAATTACTCCTGTACATAATAGTGCCCTTGGGTTATAATTTTAAACAAAGGAACACTTTTCATCTCATCTTCCTGCTCTTCCAGAAACAGCAAGTGGCACTACGAACTTATCTGTTTCTCTGTGTGTTTGTGACTGTCGTTCACTGACATATGTAGTTCATGCTCGATTGTTTCATTCTGAGAAATTCACTTAAAGGAAAGAAACATTTGTTTCCAAACGTGAAAAAAGTAACGCAAACTAGGTACGTTACTTAAAAATTTGTAACGCGTTACCCTTACAGTTACTTTGGAAAAATGTAACCCGTTACTTGCGTTACGTTACTTCCCAAGACTGGTCTCAAGCTTACTTGCCTTGGGAACGAACCAAGCAACCCACCCATCAGATAGTTCAGTAGGCGGGGTCTCAGTTTCGATTCTCGGTGGGAGAGCCTTTGAAATATTAAATGTCCTCGATGTATCTGTGTTCGTGTCCCTGTCGTTCAAGGTTACTGGAAATAACTGTACACACCTGTTCACAAAAAGCTGGAAACTCGTTCAGAAAGTAAGCCTACATCCGTCACAATTTCCGCAGATCTATACACAGGGAATTGCATGTTCTCGCCGTTCTTTGTATAGACACTAGCTACAAATCGTACTGTCATCCGAGCGATGTGAAAATGTAAAAACAAAATCAAACTACTTTTTTAGATTAATATTGACTGCACACCTCATGGACAGTTCCAATATGCAGAATCAACCATTATCTTAAGCAGAAATTGCTGAAAACGACAGAAAATGGATATTTAAACATCCAAGTAGAAACCTGTGCTGGAGCGATTCTATTATCAATATTATAATACAAGCTCTTGTAAGTTGCGTCTGTGGTCAAGCGGGTTTAGTACTGCTACTGATATTTCTGAAACGAAGAGCGACGGTTCGAGCCTCCGTGCGGAAAGTTAAACTGTTTCTTCCTTTTTTTAAAAAAAAATATATGAGAACTTTTTTATAAATATAAATTTCTACTGTGAAGGGATTGGAAACACATTATCCGATAAACTGGTACTTTTCAAATCCCTGTCCCATTTACTAGCCAACATGTCCATAATTCATATACGAAAACGCTAAAAATGAGAAATGTGAACACAGTTGAATACCTAAAACCACGCGTCCAAGATGAAAATTATTCATATATATATTTCGGGGGGCTTTGCTATCTTCATTCTTGGAAATGTGAAAATTCTACAAGATATTTCATTCACTTTACAATATTTTATTTGGATAAACATAAAATTTCTGGGGGTTGGGATCAAGCCCGGAAGTCCTCTAAATAGTCTTACATATATATATATATAAATGCTTGTATTTTTTTGCGTTACAAAACCTTAGGGTACCTCATAATCTGGATTCTTATAAAGCAATTTGAACAATTATTTAGAAAATATGTACTGCTTAAAATCGAATTAAATCGCAATTCCAGTAATCTGTAAAATCTTACATTTTTATTTATTTACGTTGAATTTGTACTTGTTTTATACTGTATAGCATGAATATTACCTACTACATAAGAAACAATTATCTATAATTGAATTTAAGTAGGAAATCGATATAGTTATTATAAGAAGAAGCTTGTGAAAATGAAGTGTATAATAATGGTTGTATCTGAAATAGATGTTGCGTAATGGTGTAGTTGGTTACCCCGCCAGCTTTGGAATATTTTGCTTTTCAAACTGTCCATCCTTAGAGATGCGCAGAGTCGAGTCGAGACAGAATTTTCCTGACAAAATTCAAGTCGAGACACAGCTCTTCAATTAGAAAAATATACATTTTTCGAGTCGAGACATCACTTTTACAGCATATTGTCGTGACGAAACGACCTCAAATCTTGTCTCGCACATCCCTATCCATCCTACATACATAAAATCAATTTTGGATACGAATGTTTAATTTCTTTTAACGATAATTGTAATCTACGATACAGATTGAAGTAAGATATTGGCTTGAACTGCTTTATTACCCACTTAATCTTCGTATACTGCAAGCACATCTAAGTTTCGCATAAATATTTACTATGATTAGAATGTAAACACTGAAGAATATATATTAACACACAATGAGGAAGAACTCAATGCTCGTAGTAATTAACAAATTGGTTGCATGTTTATTTAAAATTAACTCTCTTGTAATCTAAATAATCATTATTAGAAAGAAAGCAAGAGAACCGTTTTGTTAATTTGGACATATTATAAGAGATTGAGGAATGTGTATGTAATCGAATAGAATATATGAAACTAAATGGAATGGCATGTGGAACTGAACTTGAAAGAGGATCGGATGTGTAAATGAAAAATTAAAGAAAGCAATGGTTAACAGCAGTAGTCACTACTTACAGCAGATGAGTAAAATCTCCCCCCCCCCAAAAAAAAGTTCAACAATTCTGAAACATGAGGGCGTCACATTTTATTCGTTTCCTGAAAAAATTGAAAAATGGATTTTGCATATATTTCGTCTATAGCCCTTCAATATAGTTAGCTAACAAACCAAGTACGATCGACTGACTAGACGTCACGTGAGTGAAATTTATATAGGAAGTTTCGATACAGCGTTCACCGAAGTGACGCAGACGTGGTGTTGAAGCTTCTGATAGGTCCTATTTCGTAATGAATTTTACGTCAATGAGATTCCTTTATACGTATCAGAAAGCTCTTTAACTCCATACTAAAGGCGTGTCATATGATTTATTCAAACCGTCAGATATTCGGACAACCATGAGCCCAATTCGTTTTGCTTCACTGCTCACAAGTTTAACTTGAAATAAATTCTTACTTTTCCACGGAAACACAAACTCTTTGAATGTTCATTTTATTATGGGTGAAATGTATAATTTTGCAAGTAATAAAATTTTCATGTCCTCTGAGATTCGATCCCTCGTCCTTTGCATCAGCAGTTCAACACGTAGACAACTAGACTAATTGTCGTTGTGTAACAGTTTGGAGGAAAATCGGTTTTAACGCCACGAAGGAAATTGAGGGCATTGGTTATATCTGGATGGAGGCAAATACCATGTGCTCCCAAGTTCGTAGTGCCACTTGCTGTTTTTGGAAGATGAAGACAGCCTTAGGGAAATCACATGTACAGATTGCAAGCACCTGGAAGTTTTTGTCGTAGATATGGCAGCTCCAAATCAATATATTCAGTGAGTGAACTAGGAGTGCAATGATATCAGTACTCTATTTTACTTTGATTGGTGTTGTTTTTATAAAGATGGAGAAAGAAAATATTTTACCGTTCGAACATTTGAAAGAATACTTTTTTCTTAAGAGCTGAGGATGATGGTGGACAAAATTTAAAAGTAAACAGTCTGAAGTGCCCCGGCGGAAAATATTTATCAACAACTAGGGTGCCATAATTTACGATTTATAGTAAGGGGTTAATATGAATAAACTGTGTTCTGATGAGGAAGCCTACTTAATTACTAGAAAATAGTTTGCTGATGGTATGTGATATTGGAGTTCTTTCAGATCAGTTTGCTTATCCTAGAGTCCCGTTGATTATACAGTTTGAAACTAGCTTTAACAAGCATGCATCGATTTTAGAGTTACTGGCAAGTTTTGATTCACACCCAGTTCATGTGTTCTAATTTTATTAGTTGTACTGTAATGTTTCTGTATATTCTGTATTTTTAATTTTACATAACAACATTGTTATTATTATATAATTAGTTTAGCAGAATAACAATAAGCAAAATTTCTTTCTAACTCATAGGGATGAGCGCGAGTCAAGCTAAAACTCTACTCGACTCGAATTCAAATTGAGTTACGAGTCAAGTCAAAGGTAATAACCTCGAGTCGAGTTCCGAGCCGACTCAGTTTTTCGCGTCGAGTTCAGTCGAGTTTGATAAATGGCTCGTTCGTTTTAACTCGTCTTGAAATCATGGCCTGATTACACTGGAAAACGAAAGCCATGAGAAAAGTAAGCTAAACAGTAATATGGGATACTTTTAGTGTTGCTCACGAGAGGGGACACTGCTCGCATCTCGTCTCGGTAGCGAAACCACAAGAGATTTTTCATAACAAGCTCAGCTCGGCTCGGCTCAACTGAGGGGATGACTCGAGCCGGCTCACTTCGGGGTGAACCATCGGCTCGAGCTGTCTTGGTAGGGATGAGCCATCTGCTCGGTTCGGCTCAACTGAGACGAGGGCTCTAGCCAAGTCGTTGGGTGAGCTGTTGGCTCGGCTCACTTCTCGGTTCAGGTCGATAGTGAATGAGCTGTGAGCCGAGCTGCTCGAGTCGTTGACAATTCTAAACCCGGACCGAGCAGTTTTGAAGATATTTGGCCAGTGCCCTATAACTTTTAACAGTGTTTGGCTCGACCCCGAATACTCAACCTAGACCGTCAACCCAAATTCAGAAGCTGGTGAACAATGTCCTTGACTCCTAGAGTTCACGACTACCGAGGTTCTCATTCAACTAGTTTGATTAGTATTCAAATAAAAACCGCCTATCTTTCACGTTTACATACAGAGTTGTAACAATTAATAATAATAATAATAATAATAATAATAATAATAATAATAATAATAATAATAATAATAATAATAATAATAATAATAATAATAATAATAAAGTTATAGTAGTAGTAGTGTCGTTGATAATAATTATACTGTCTATGTAATATGCGTGAAGAATATACCAGATTTCACAATAGTAAATCCCTACGTTAAGCGGGTTTCCATATCCAGGCTTCTAACTATGAAAACATTTAAGATCCCTCCCCCAATCATTTCACAGATTCAACCTGTTGCATATAAGTTATTAGGACGTAAAATTTAATATAGTTTATACGAAAAAGACCTTTATGCATTGCAAGACCAAATATTCACCACAAACTTATAGTGGTATCACATAAACAAAAAAAATTGTGAGCAGGAAACTACTTTATACAAAAGTCTAAAGAAACTTAATGAAGACGTACGAACTGGTCGAGCGGTTTGGGTCAACAGTCTATCAATCATAAGTTTATGTGTTGAAATCCTGTAGGAAATATTCGTTTTGTTTTTTTCCTTAAAAGTGTGTTCCTTATTTTCATCAGAGGACTGAAGACATTTCTTTGAATAAATCTCTGGCAACTACTTTTCTCTCAAATTCGATTAGAAGGGAACATTATATGAATTGCAAATTTAAAATCCAAAACTGAAAACAAAATATTAAGTATGTTCAATATTTCATTATTATCTTTTGATTTGTAATGAAAAACTAATTATAAGCATTGATGATTTCAGAATATTTTCTCCCTGTAATGTTCAATATATGAATGAGAGGAAATTGATAGAACATTATTAGTCCACTTTGAGCATGAGCGAAGATATGGCCACGAATTTATGTCGACAGGATCTCAAATTCTCCCACAGGTCATGCCCTGAAATCATCACTGTTTCAAAGGTTTCCTTAACAAATACCTAGGTAGAATATTACATTTATTTCTCGTTCTACGTCTTCAAATGACAAAATCATAATTTTAAAGATAATTATATTGCGATAAGCATAAAGGTTTATAGAACTAATGAAGTAAATAGTATTGTGTAAGTTATCGGTTTCTAATCGAATTAAAACTAGAATATTCGTTTGTATCGCACTTTAAAGTAAATACTCTCTATATATAACTCTTACTGGAAAGCATGTTTAACTCCAATTACTTAATCAATATATTTAATAATATATTTTTATTATAATATTTTTACTATTCAATGTCGTATACACTTCATTTCCCAAAGCAAAACCTCGCAAATGTATAATGGGCTAGTGAATTTTTCTGTTTCTACTGTGCATCATCGGCATCATTACATCAGAAGTATTCCGCCATTACCAGCGGATCACTTACCGCCACTGAGAAACTGCCATGCTCCACGATCTTCTATTAACCTTTCCATCTTCACATAGATTTTTCTGTTTTGATATCGCCAATAGCCTAATTAGTCTAATTAATCCCCTCCCTCTCTTTCCTGCCACCATACCCTCTAGCACATCCCTCATGATACAGTTCCTTGTTAACCAATATCCCAAACTGTTTTCCTTCCTCTTCTTAAAAATATTTTTCTCCTTCCATTTCTAACGCCCTCTCATTCGTTTTCCTCTCGACCCAGCTATTTCTCTCCATTCTTCTCCACGCACATATTTCGATCCCTTCAATTGTTTTTCATCATTTTGCATAATGTTCATGATTCTGCCTATAAATACAGTAAAATACAGCACACGAAGCATTTTATGAGTCATTTTCAACTCTATTAAAGGTCCCACAAAATAGTATTTTCTTCATCCTAAAGGCTTCTTTCGCCATTTCTATCCTTGCTTTTATTTCACGTTCGCATATCATATCATCACTAATAATACTACTCAGATATCGAAAGTAGTCATTTGTTCTTTTCTCCCGCTCCTACTTCTATATTTGACTCCGATCGCTTCGTTTCAATCACCATGATTTTGTCTTTACTAACATTTATTTTCATCCCATATTCTTCAGAAGCCTTTTTCAAGTTTTCTACATCTTATTAATTTTCTTTTTAGATTCTGCTACAACTATATCAACCCCAAACCGTATACACCTCATCATTTCATCTCCTACCGAAATTCCATCTTCATTATGTAGACTCGTTTTCGCTATCTCTTATATATAGCTATTAAATAATGTCGGGGAAATACATAATCTCTGTTGAACTCTGTTTCTGTAAAAGTGATGTCTGGACTCGAAAAATTTATATTTTTCTATTGGAAGATCTGTGTCTCGACGTGAATTTTGTCAGGAAAATTCTGTCTCGACTCGACTCTGCGCATCCCTAAGGATGGACCGTCTGAAGAGCCCAGTATTCCAAAGCTGGCGGGGTAACCAACTACACCATTACGCAACATCTATTTCAGATACAACCATTATTATACACTTCATTTTCACAAGCTTCTTATAATAACTATATCGATTTCCTACTTAAATTCAATTATAGATAATTGTTTCTTATATAGCAGCTAATATTCATGCTATACAGTATAAAACAAGTACAAATTCAATGTAAATAAATAAAAATGTAAGATATTCCAGATTACTGGCATGGCGATTTAATCCGATTTTAAGCAGTACATATTTTCTAAACAATTGATCAAATTGCTTTATAAGAATCCAGATTATGAGGTACCCTAAGGTTTTGTAATGCAAAAAAAAATACAAGCATATATATAGGTGTATTTTAGGGGACTTCCGGGCTTGATCCTCCCCAAAAAATGTTATGTTTATTCAAATAAAATATTGTAAAGTGAATGAAATATCTTGTAGAATGTTCACATTTCCAAGAATGAAGATAGCAAAGCCCCCCGAAACATATATATAAATAATTTTCATTTTGGACGCGTGGTTTTAGGTATTCAACTGTGTTCACATTTCTCATTTTTAGCGTTTTCATATATGAATTATGGACATGGCGGGCTAGTAAATGGGACAGGGATTTGAAAAGTGACAGTTTGTCGGATAATCTGTTCCCAATCACTTCACAGTAGAAATTTATATTTATAAAAATGTTATCATATATTTAAAAAAAGCAAGAATAAGTTTAACTTTCCGCACGGAGGCTCGAACCGTCGCTCTTCGTTTCAGAAATATCAGTAGCAGTACTAAACCCGCTTGACCACAGACGCAACTTACAAGAGCTTGTATTATAATATTGATAATAGAATCGCTCCAGCACAGGTTTCTACTTGGATGTTTAAATATCCATTTTCTGTTGTTTTCAGCAATTTCTGCATAAGGTAATGGTTGATTCTGCATATTAGAACTGTCCATGAGGTGTGCAGTCAATATTAATCTAAAAAAGTAGTTTGATTTTGTTTTTACACTTTCACATCGCTCGGATGACAGTACGATTTGTAGCTAGTGTCTATACAAAGAACGGCGGGAACATGCAATTCCCTGTGTATAGATCTGCGAAAATTGTGACGGATGTAGGCTTACTTTCTGAACGATTTTCCAGCTTTTTGTGAACAGGTGTGTACAGTTATTTCCAGTAACCTTGAACGACAGGGACACGAACACAGATACATCGAGGACATTTAATATTTCAAAGGCTCTCCCACCGAGAATCGAAACTGAGACCCCGCCTACTGAACTATCTGATGGGTAGGTTGCCTGGTTCGTTCCCAAGGCAAGTAAGCTTGAGACCAGTCTTGGGAAGTAACGTAACGCAAGTAACGGGTTACATTTTTCCAAACTAACTGTAAGGTAACGCGTTACAAATTTTTAAGTAACGTACCTAGTTTGCGTTACTTTTTTCGCGTTTGGAAACAAATGTTTCTATCCCTTTAGTGAATTTCTCAGAATGAAACAATCGAGCATGAACTACATATGTCAGTGACCGACAGTCACAAACACACAGAGAAACAGATAAGTTCGTAGTGCCACTTGCTGTTTTTGGAAGAGCAGGAAGATGAGATGAAAAGTGTTCCTTTGTTTAAAATTATAACCCAAGGACACTATTATGTGCAGGAGTAATTCTCTCTCTTTCTTACGTTTCACAAATATTACATGTTTCGGGCACTTTTGAATATTAGCTATGTTTTATGCCTGATTATTTGGTAGTAGTTTTTAGCAGACGGTTCTTCCAAATAAATCTTAACTAACACAGTAGTAACCAATGTTTTGTTTACTGATTTTCTGGAGGGGAAAGAACTTAGATTCTTGGCTAGCTTTTGGCAACTTAAAAATTGCGGCTCCCCTCCTGGGCCAGGGGTGGCCATTCCTCCAGGTGCTTGAAAAAAACAGGTATGTCTTCAGGTTTCGGTTTGGAGGCGGTATTAACTGTAGCAAATGAAGTTTCGTCACTGCAATTCCATTATACGACATTTTCTCCCTATGGATATGTGCCTGTCTTTACAGGTATTTCTTTACCTTTTATCAGTAACGAATTTACAAGAAATCCTTTTTTATTAATCTCGGAATTGGGGGAGAGGAGTGGAGTTTTTAAACATATATATATAATTAACAGTAGCTTCTTTTTTTCTAATAAGCTACAGTGTAATTCTCAAATAAATATGAATAACTTACCCGACATTCACATTTCAGTTGCTATTTTCTTCCATTCTCTATTTAAAACGTGTGTATTATGATGTTTTTGTGTTTCTTATCCCATATTGCTTGAACATTCCTCACTAGTTCTATTAATATGTCTTTCATAATCACATTTAACATTGCAGCAAAACCTCTCGAGTATAGACATACAGAATCCTCTGCAGACGAAATTTTAAACAAATGAAGACTTTATTCCTTGCAGCACTTTAAGGAGAACCAAAGAGAACATGAGCCACGGCGGTGCTTCCGCTGAACATCGATGTAAAAACACTCGGTTGTTTATCATCGTGACCACTGATTCACCCTCGCGGTCGACCTCTAGCTCGCAATATAGCGTACCCGCATGAGCATACCCATTTGAATCCATGTGTTTGTGCCAGTATCGAGGGTGACACCTCGACCTCAATCGCGAGGTCTCTTCAGTATCTTTGTACCCTTGGGCCTTATTTTAACAACTTGTGCAAATGTTCGGAAGTTCCAGACTTCCTGGCTACGCCACTGATTGGTATCATGCATTTTTCTTAAACATAATCAGTCTCTCTTTACTTCTACCTTTAGCCATAATTTTATTCTTTCAAGCCAAAGAGAATACATACGTTCTCCTTCGCATTTGGCATTCTTAAAAATAAAATTATGTTATAATTAAATGTGCGAGTTTGCCATTTTCAATATAAATTTCTGTCCCCTCCTCCGCAAAACAAATCTCATGAGCGCAGCTTGCGTGTATGGTTCCCCTGTTCCAAATAGAAAAATTGTTTTTTTTTCTTTATTTTCTGCAAGAGTGTTGCCAAGATATAGAATTTCATATCCAGTATTTCTGTTTACTTGGTACTGGAATTAATAAAATTGGAAGTAATTGTTTTGTGTATGTATAATTGTGCAGAACAGCCATGGATAAATGTTTTGTGCTGCTAGGGCGGAAAATATTCTTCCCAGGCTGGGACAACAGTAATTAAGTTAATGCCAGGGAAAGAAAAACTAGAGACGGGGAATTTCCTTAGCTTTCCCCCTTATGAAAACGTTTTGTAAGTAACAAACGTTCTGTGTCTGAGGTATGACTGCGTAGCGTTCAGTATGGCTCCGTGGATGAGTGAGTAGAATCGTTGCTTAGTAATGATAAGTTCCATGGTTCGAGTCCTGCTCAGAGCAGTCCTATTTTTTCATTATTGGTTTCCCATATCTGAAGATGTTTCTCCCCGTCCGTAATCATCTGGTGCTCTCAACTGAGTTCTTCACTTGAATTCAACAATTGGTAGTGGAATGCTCTCAGATTTGGGTGGGCTTTTACATGTCTACTTACCAAATAAAAAATTTCCGACAAAATATGGGTGCTATCCGATCTCAAATTCTAAATTTGCGCATGTGACTGTATCTTTCTTTCATCATATTTGCATCTCTCGTTCTCCAATGTCATCAGCTATGGCATGAGATGGCTTGGGAGCAAAACTTGAAATCATAAAAGTGCTGTACCAATGGGCTCATTCTCACTAAGCATTTAATTAAATGTATGTATTTTCACACTAAACGAGGGGTATATCCGCTCTTCCTACTTTCCTGAAGTGGCAGAATATTTATTCAGACTCTGCAAAGTCATTTCAGATCAAACGACAGAAAGAGTGTTCATTGCAATAGCAACAGGATTGGACTTTAATTTTTTATTTCAATTTATCGTTTCAAATAGGACAAATATCAAGTAATATGTTTTCCATAAGAAGTATACGTCTAAGATTCATTTCATTTGGAGAAATGATGGTGTAGACGAAATGGGAATTTCGCCCAAGTGTACGGGAATTTTCAGTGTCTGGCGATTATGCCACCTGCCTCTTTTTAAAGTTAATTCGGTTGCAATACTTCCTGGCAAATACTTTGGACTCAACTGGTGGAGCACTCTTGACGTACATCTCCATATGGCTGAACCATTTAGAAGTGTCCCTCACTGTACCATCCAGAAGTGTCCCTCGCTGTACAACGAATCGACCACTGCTATCTCTGGTAGTGTTTTCCTCAAAGTGACGTTCACATTGCCTTTCTTCTTGAGTCATGACTGTTTAATGTATAGTTTCGAGCTCCCAAAATGTCTGTAACTATCTATCAATGTTACTTTCTTGCACAGAAATGACATTTCTGGTATACTAGAACCTCTTGTTGTAGGAACATTACCCGCCAAAATGTACCCAAATTCAGTCTCTTGTACTACTGGATAATTCCCTGGTCTAGTTAGTTTATGCGATCGCAAAATGTCTAAAAACACTTCCGCGCCTAACAAAATGTCAATAGTATCTGGTTGGTGAAAGTTAGGTTCGGCATACACTATGCCTGTCGGCAAGTTCCAATCAGCATCATCTATTGGCCTACTTGGAATGTTGTCTGTTATTTTGAGCAAAACTAAACAGTTTACATCAATTGAAAATTCACGAATTCTTAATTCTATATGTACTACCATGAGCAAAATAAATGACGCGTCTCTTTATTCTGAAGTTTTTTGAAAATATCTCCATTTTCTTTATATGTTCTAAATTTCGGAAGGTTTCCCCAGCAGGACAGGTTAATAACAAACCCGTTTTTAATATTTGTGTTAGATATTAGCTTAAAATAAATTAATTAGAAGCAAAAAACTTTAAATCGACAGAAATCTCGAGAATTACCACCTCTGCTAAAGTGGGAAATTTTCAAGAACGCGAGGGAATTCTGCAGTTCAACACGAAGCAGCGATATCTATGTCATTGAGAGAGACGTGGATTAGATCTACAAACGAAACTTTTAACGAAACATTTCTAATGTGTCTTATTACATGCATTATCAGCGAACTCCAAATATATGAATTTATGCTAAGTATTAACGTATAGATAGAGCAAATAGTGGAAATTACCTATGGAAAAAGACGAATTCTTAGCACAATCGTAATGAAAAATCGTCTTTACCGTAGAACAGGCTCAGTTCATGTAAGAAAACAAATAGCTTAGTTAGTTAAAGCAACTAGTGTGTATGCCGAAGGTATTGGGTTCGAACCTCATGGAAGTGCCGTTGTAATTTTTATTACTGTGGTTATTTTATTTATTTTTTATGTGGGAAAAAATCAAATTGTAACATATGTGTAAAACTCATGACGATATCAAAAAAACAGAAAATGTCGTTCTCGCACTTGCATTAGTGTCTTTAATTTTTGTTTGCAAACAGTTTCGTAATAACTTCCCCTGTGCTCACTACTCACTACATGCACACTGGTGCATAACGAATGTTTTCCAGTAAATGTTAATTCTAATTTGGAGAATTTTATAAAGTTTCACAATGTTTCTCGCTTGATAGTCTTCTTTCTACTTTTCTGGACACTTTGATAACAGATTTCCCTATTAAATGTTTAATTTCCCATATATATATTTAATTACAGAAAAGTTTTACATGTATTTGTCTTAAATTGAAATTGTTTTGAATTTACCACATGAGGTAAGTAGCACGAAGGAGGAGAACTGAAGTAACTGATATTCTACGTAAAAGCAACCTATTGTAGAATTATTATGCTTCTTAACTTCAGCACATAATCTTTACGTCAGTCAGACAGACAGAGAAAACCCCTGTTTTTTCCTCTCCTATGACCACTCATCTTAAAGCTCTACATGTAATGATTCGTGTCACATAATTTCGGCTTTCCAAAGGCATTTATATTTATTATTATTATTATTATTATTATTATTATTATTATTATTATTATTATTATTATTATTATTATTATTATTATTATTATTATTATTATTTCTGAATATGCCACCCTTACATAATGTAACTTTAGATATCTTGGTTTAAAGTGCTTTCTTTAGTAATAATTTGAGCAATCATGTAACAAAATTTAAAATGTATGAGGGGGCACGAAGTTTTATTTCCCCCCCTCTCTTTTCAGCACTGTCCCAACAGAAAGTATATATTTTCTGACAAGCAGAGTAGACAAAATGAATAAGAAATATATTTAAAGTAACCTTTCCTCCTTCGTGAATGGAATCTCACGTAACATTTTTTATTCTACTAAAGACGACCCTATGCCGTTATGGTTAAGTAACAAAAGAAATACCTAATATATTTATTGCGCCCCTTGACTGTAATATTACCTCTTTATTTGTTCGAGGCCACCCTACATAACCAAGGGTGACAAAAAGAATAGGAAAAGTGTCTAAAGATTACAAAGCACTTTATATTTTGTCAGAAACAAGGCAGTGTATACACAGCATTGTTTTCGTTAACAAGTGTTTCACCGTTGAGTCGCTTATAAAATTAGGCAGAATAAAGTTTTCTAGAGGGATTTGTTCAGGATGGTTTGGTGTCGCGCTAATAACGATGAGTATATTTATTTAAATCACCGTTAAAGATATAGCAAACTTTCTGAAAGGAACTTACTTAGGAAACATCAGATCCTTATTTTACTTAATTGCATCTGGCGTTCTGAATGAAAGTTCTATGGGACTATTAGAAAAATATATATTCCCGTTTCCACGCTGATGGTAGAATTTCTTAAGCAGTTATTGAATTACGTTCGAAGCATAGGCGTAAATAGCGCCCCCGCACCCCTGTGGCGTGGGGACCGCACAAGCTGGAAGGCCAAAAATATACAGAAAGTACGCATGGGCGGACCAGGCCAAATTTTCACCCGATCAAAATGACTTTTTGTCGCCCTCCCCCTAGTACTAGCCTATATTTTACATTTTATCATAGTGTTTTTAATATTTTAAACCCATTTTTCAAAAAGACATTCATTACCTAGGAAAACTTCACAAAGAATATGGCCCGCTATAAGCAATACGAACTCCCCGCCCCCCACTTGGTCTTGTGGCTAGGACGCCTGCCTTTTGTGGTACCGGATAAAATTCCCGGTGGATTACTGTTGACCGATAAAAGTGGTTCAGATTCCACTATAATTAGTATCCATATCTCCTTTGGTCATTAAGGCATAACCGTGGAACGCTAAACTCAAGCAAACAAACAAACAATACTTACACCTCTGCCACTTTTTATTCTACATGCCATCTCTCCATTTTTCGATACAGTCCCCTTATTACTATGAAACTCTCTTCTTCTCATGGTTATGTAATTGCCACTACTTTACAACAATATAAACCAAAAACGTCGGTAGAAAACACGTTTGAGGCTCGTTTTGGCGCCCCTCTTTCTCTGGCTCCCCGGGCAGTCGCCCGGCCCTTGGCACGCACCTGAAAGTACGGACGCATAACTAAGGACTGAAGAGGAGAGGTTAACCTTCATATTATGACATTGGTTTCACGTGTTTGAAATGTTCAGTGACTGATCGGTTAGTGAAATAATTTCGACGGTTACTGATGTTTAAAGTTTAGCTGAGACAAAGTTACCTAACCAAATACATTTGATATCGCGATGTCACAATTTGATTTTTCCTCACCTAAAAAAGATAAAAACAATCAATAGTAATAAAAACCCTTACTCGTACTGGGCTCTAACTAACAACCTAATTCGTACAGAGTAGTTGCTCTGACCAACTGAGTTTCGATTTCTTACGCGAAAGAAGTCTGTTATATTACGAGGCATGATTTTCATTAGCAAAACTGTTCGAAGTAATACGAACATGGCTCAAGAACAGAGACGGAACTGAATTATTACTCGATTGACCTTGAGGCCAAATCACCAAAGGGTAGCTATAAACGTAATTTCAGCATGCATTTCTGTGGAGTTCTGTTCAGTATTCCTATCTGCCAATCACGCTTGTTTGTAAGAGTAATATTTTACAAACCTAACCTTTCGATAGAGCACAATAGCAAAAAAATAAAAGGGAAGGAATTCTTGCCCTTGTGAATGTTGGATACCACCATGTGCAATAAAACTGTCGCGTCTCCTTGAAGTGATATTTTATCGAAAATAACTCTTTTCCCTTTATATATCCGAAGTTTTTGACGGTTTCAAAATGAGGAAACGTTACTGACAAACAAGGACTCATTTAGGGGTGGGTACAGGGGGTCCGGACCCCCTCTGAAATCCCAACTTTTCTGTAAATTTAGCCTAATTTTAGGGATTATCTTTTAAAATTTTATTATAATTTATCCTAATATTGAAGTCGGGCCTCTTCCGAAATAAATTACTGTATACGTGCCTGCTGACAATTTTCAATATATTCGTTAAATAATAAAGTAAAATAATTAAATTAGGAGCAAAAAGCTTCAACACGGACTAACTTTAGTCCACTGCCAATATTGTTAGAAGGGATATTAATAGCAAAAACTGCTAGTCAATGCTGAACCTTGAAACTTCACCCCGAACAGCAAGCCTATTATTAAGAACTACATATGAAACATTTTATCAAAACTTATCTAGCTTTTATCTGGCATGAAATTATTATATACACCAAAATGCACTATCCTAAAATGTGTATCTAAACATTGCTCTACGTATCTACGGAGCAATGAAATTTTTTTATCGAAATATTTGGGCAGGAAACTCTAACAGCCAGCCATTTTATTTAAATCGCAATAAACCCTGTAACCGTGCGTTAACGTGAAGACAAAGCTTGGTCCATTTTTAAAGTGTTGGAAGAATGAAAACTCAATGTTCGTAGGTTCGAATCTATCCACTCACCAGAACATTTTATTCTTATGTGTAACGATGAAATAAGAAAGAAAAAATGTATAACCGTTAAGCCAAAACTTCAACCAAGTCTGAAGAGAACAATACTAAAATAGTAACACAATGACGTCAACCAAGAATTATTTCATGTAGCGTTTGGACGAAATTACAACTGCCAACAATTGCAGAAGTAAAAACAGGCTGATAGGCGTAATATAGTCTAGACTTCTGAATGCATTTACTTCCTCAAAAATTCTGTCTCGTCATTGGTATTCCGTTAGTCATGGTAAAACCTTTCAATTGGAAGTGAAATGACACAAACTAAAACAGTTTTAAATCAATAAATGTCTATGTGTAAAAGTAGGTGTCTCTTAGGTGTAGTTCTGAGTTCATTTTACTTTGAAGTGACAAATGAGAGAAGAAAGTATGGTAAGCGAAAAAAAAATCAAATTTGAGATTTCAACGAATTTACACGTATTATATCCCCTAATACCGAAAAAGTTATTTTTCGATACATGTCCATCTGTTCGTCCGTCCGTTCGCTACACTTTTCTGTGCACTCGCCTAGAGGCCAACCGTTCAACTTATCTGCACCAAATTTTAGTTTAAGATTTTCATAGTATTTCCTATAGTTTCTTTTATTTCCCTCCTACTCCCAAAACAAGGGTAGTTTCCTGTACGATGAAAATAGAAAAAATATATTTTCTCATAACTGGCTCTAACGATCTTGTTTTCTCTTTTTTTATAAATCAATATTTAATTATTAACCCTCTTTTGTGGTATAAGGCATTTATCTGAGAAAAATCTACAAGGGGTAGTTTATACTTAGGGGTGAGTTTTTTCTCAGTGATTTTCTCAAAATGGACTCAAGTGTTTTCGTTCATATTTCATAAATAAATATTTCATTAATAACTTAACAATATG